>NC_134842.1:64449781-65090463 GCF_965363235.1 Mytilus galloprovincialis | reverse complement strand
AACATAAAACAAAACTATAGCTGACGAAAACTAAAAATTTAATCTGACATGTATGGCTGGATGGACACATAATGCCACCTCGCTGTCATGTACAAATATTAGGATTACAATGATGGGTTGATAATATTTTGTAACGTTTGTTTATATGCTGTTTTAAAGTTATCTATGTTGTGTGTTATGTGTTGTGAACTGTTATTTGTATTTTCGTTTTTTCTTGTCACTGTAATAACACTTGATTATACGACAAAATGTATTCCACAGAAACGGACGCAGAGATCCTGCAGTATACAGACATATCCGTTTTAACGCTTGATGAATGTGATCAACTAACAGAGGCCCCTTTGGTCAATTCTCAAATATGCGCTATTGACAAAAATCTGGAAAAACAAGCTTGTTATGTGAGTAGATAGACATACAGAGATATTATTTTAATCTATACCATGTAAAGTATTAAGCATAATTATGCGACAGCGAAGTGACTTCTATTGCATGCATACATATAACTCAAGACTTATAAAAAGTTTTTATGAAATAAACTGTACATGTGCTTTTTATTAGGTTTTTGATGGTAATGTTAATGTTTAAAACTACTTTAAAGGATAAGTTGTTAAAGGGAATCCATGATAAAAAGTACGATTAGTTTGCAAGTCTAGTGTTTCAGTTTATTATGTTTTGTTCATTGGAAGAATTACATATCTCTTACATTGATATTTGAAGATTTGAAGAGTGACCAATACGGTCCAAAGTGAGCAAGAAAAACATTTTAGAACGACTGCAATTGATATGGATTACTCTTATAGTTTATTCAGACACTCTTCTAATAATTAGATAAAGTATTCTTTATTTGTATTCAAATTGTATTTTGATACATTATACACTATTTTTCAGGGTGACGGTGGTGGACCTTTGACCTGTCTTGCAGGGAAAACTCGTGTTCTATGTGGTCTTTTCTCGTGGTTATATACATTTTGCGATGGAGACAATCCGTTCGCTTATACAAATGTTACTCATTACGCTTCCTGGATTAAGCGGGAAACTGGAATAGAAGGATTCCCGTGACGTTTACAGATGGACCAAAGCTGATAAGAAAATTCACTGAAATAAAACATAAAAATCGCAACGTTTTGTTTTGTGTTTCATATGAAGTTAATAATATGCACTGGTATATACTAAGTACAATATCTTTTGAATACTAGAGTAATTCTGCCCCTATCAAATTTGGACATCTACATACATCTTATGGCGATAAAATGATGTATGAACCATTTCTTTTTAATTTTTGATATATGCATCAAAAGTGCAAGACATTTTTTTCTAAACTCAACAATAAAAAATGAATTACACAAATGATGTAAAACTCATCGAAATAGCTCGCTGATCTTCTGTACAATTTGAGTTTTTCTGTTCAGAATTTGATGAACTTTTTTTTTCAGGAACATTTCAGATTGTTTATTTCCTCATTGTTTCAAGCAGTTTCATAGCAAATGCAAAAGTCTTTAAAGAGTTATATATGTCAAACCACATCATCTATCAATAGCCTTTCCAATTTTACACTGGAAATTTTACAAAATTACTCCCCATATAACATGTTTGAGTGAATTGTAAATTAAATTATAAAAGGAATCTGAACATGCTAATTGTCAAACAAAACAACACATCGCATACAATACACATATGCGACCATTTGATGATACAAGGCTTGAAATGTAATATACCATTTTTTGGTGCGGTTTGTGTTGCTTAGTCTTTAGTTTTCTAAGTTTTGTCTCCTGTACTATTATTTGTCTGGTTGTCTTTTTATTTTTAGCCATGGCGTTGTCAGTCTATTTTCAATCTATGAGTTTGACTGTCCCTCTGGTATATTTCGTCCCTCTTTTATAAACGAAATACTCATCAGTTAAGCTAGAATCAAAAGCATTTTTAAAAAGTCCAAATGAAGAACTTAGTTACAGAGCATTCAGGACAAAGGTATCATAAGCATAGTAGCCAGTACTTTTGCGTTGATCTGAAATAACAATTATATGGCAATTTCAAATTAAATGTTAACATAACCTTTTCACAATCTGATGAATTAGGTAGCGTTGTTTTTTTTTTTAAATATACATGTTTTCGATAAAGTCATTGAGGTGTATTTTCGATTTCTGTCAACAATCACAGCATGAGCAATATTGATTTTTGTAACACTTGTTTCTATATTGAATTTTAAATGTAAACGTTGAAATATCCGCTGTTTAAGAGGTAAACCAGGGTTATGCAATATTCAATACTGTCTACATGTAAACATATAATGTGCCTAAAAGCATATGGAATTACCTGAATAGTTTAATAACAGATTTAAAACAACATTAAACAATATGTTCTACAAATTTAAAAATCATAACACAAATACAGTATAATTGTGTTCATTAACATACATATGTGTTCGATGAAATCATTGAGGCGTATTTGCTTTTTTTGGCAACAATCGCATCATTAGCTATAGAGATTAATATAACATTTGTTTCTATTCTAACTCTAAAAGGTATACGTTAAAATAACCAGTGTTTAAGAGGTATACCATTGTTATGCAATTGTAAAAAGCAATTTTGATTTGATATGATGTAATGCTGAATGACCAAGAAAACTATGGACTGTAGAAGGTTTTGGAATGACTCTTAATCTTATCATCCATATTTCAATTAAATTAATAAGGTTAAGAAAAATTAAATCTTAAAAAAGTGATTAAATTTTGCAGTTGTAACGTCTCATGGCTAGTGTACAACACTTACATAACTGTATTGTAATTAGTTCTCGAATACAAAAGACAACATTCAAGCAGAAATCATCTGAACAATAATCCTAGTACAAATTCATGCTAACAATAGACATATAAGAACACATATAAGTTTAAGATACGACCATCCGCTAAACACTGGTGCTATTGAATATTCCCGATTTTCCTTATAAATCTGACTACATTGTACATAAATACACATCAACAGTTGTGAAAAACAACCGACTGTCATATTCCTGACTTGGTACAGGTATTTCCTATTTAAGGAAATGGTGTCTTAAACATAACACAAACATAATAACGTAGATCAAAATGAATAAAACATAAGGATACAAAAGTCAACATTGTGTTATATTCCTAATCTTTATATAAATAAACATATGTGTCAACAACGAAATTAAATGGCATATAGACAAGGCATATCGGCAAAAAAAAAAAGACAACAATAAAAAAAGACCACCGGACAACAAAAAACACATCAGCAGGGTGTTTACGCATTAGGCCACTTCAAAATGATATTACCAAAAATGAAGTAAACAGTTACGGTTAAAAATGTACAGAGACAAATAAAAGAATACGTCTATAACATGTTATGAAGATGATTAATAATGTCAGTACATAAAATCTATACTTCAAGACCATCATGCATTATTTATGAAGTTGATACGGAAAATTCATCAACAACTAATTCCGATGAAATATCTCCTAAGGTGACGATTTATAAAGTCTGAGTAGCAGATTGAAGGTTTTTAATACTGAATGAACTGGGAAATGTATATCCCACATGAAGCTGAGTCTGTATTATTGATACTAATTAGGTTGCTGGATATTTATAACTTCAAAATTTAAAATCATGTTGTTTGTCATAGACTATGGTACTGAAATGACTGCTCAGGTGAAATTCTAGATTCAAAAATAAGGCAATTGGCATCTTTCTTAACAGTTTATTTTGATTTTTCTTGAGAGGCGGTTACTTTTATAAGTCGATATATTGGGCTTAGTACAACATGTACAAATGTAAGAACAAACCAATCATAAAAAATATTTTTTCTATAATTTCATACTTTTAAGTTGAAATATATTATTTCATTGAACAATAAAAGTGTCTACAATATTTTTGAATAAGTACTTAGTAAGTTAATATATACTATAATTAACTAGAAATAAACCCTTTTCATCGTGTTAATTGACTGTAGTTTAAAGTACCCTTAAATGACCAGTGTCAAACCAGGACAGTGCTATGGATCAGAATATGGTTATCGTTCTGAAACACCTAATAACTCCCCAATAATTGGTGCGGTTCGTCATGCTCAGTTTTGAGTATTATTAGAAAATGTGGTTGATTTGCATGTACCAATAATTTGCATGTAGTATCAACTACCATAATTTTCGAACTCTCTAGCAGTAAATGAATGTAAGAATGAATGAATGAATGAACTAGTGTATGCATAAATGTAAAAATAAATGTATATTCCTAAAAATGTGTCAATGATAGTATATATTGTAAATATCCAATATAGAATAGTACTAGGGTATTAGCTATTCATTTTTTTTAATAAATTGTTATTGAGAAAAATTGTTTTTCCCGAAAGTCTTCCCTTTAAAATATATGATTGATATTGTCATCTTTGTTTTCCGTTGTAAAATTGATTATACAAAATAAAAAAAAAAATAAAAAAAAAAAAATACTCACTAGAAAGTACATGTACGTTTATAGTAAAGCAAGATATTTCATTGGATCGTCAATAGCCAATAGGAAACTTTATTAACTTCCTGTTTAGTTTTTCTACCAAGTTATCAACAACTTTTCCTTGAATTATTATTTTATATTTTTCAAAGTCAGTTGTTTGGAAAATAACCAAACAAATATTACGTGTCAACAAATATATTAAAACTTTCTGTTACTTTAATTGATTTTCAAAGGAATATGTTTTCTTTGAGTCAATATAACCAAGAACAAAACGCAATAGTTACAATTTTTATCTGCTCATAGTAAAATAAAACTGTCTGTAATCACAGCAGTGCATATTTAACCCTATACCAGCCTTTAACTAAATGAAGATGTGAAACTAATACAATATCCGGTGTGCCAGTGTCCTATAGCCATTCTTCCCCCATGCCAATTTTTTCAGGGGGAAAACTGGATCGATCCATTTTTCCCCCGGAAAAATTGGCATGATCCAACTTTTCCCCCTCAGTGTTATGGGGGGAAAACCAGGATCAAGCCAATGTTTCCCCCTAATATCACGAAAAGCTAATGTTTCCCCTCAGAATTATAACGTCACCGACGTCAATTCCAAAATTTTATCCAAAAATGAAAAGAGCAACATTTTTTTTGTAAATTATTTTACCGGTACGAAGTTATTGTATTAATATATATGTGTTATATATATACATGTTTATATTTTATTGTTGTCTGTTTGGTATTAAATTCATAATTAACCAATATTAACTGTACTACATGCTCCTGACTTCGGAATTGCACATAAGGAAGGTGGCGACTTTAAACAGTCCCCCCCCCCCCCCAAAAAAAAAAAAAAAACTAATCCAGCCTTGGGGAGAACACCTTAAGAACAAAATGTAAAATATCAGTTGCCATTGGCTTCACTAAAAATGTTGGTATGGTGCACAATAATCACTTACCACCGGGATAAGAGTACTCTCAGTTACTGAAAGCCAATACAAAACCAATTACAACTAAAAACAATCATGTTCTCAAAGACTGGTTGTTGTTTGATAACGAAATGACTACTAACGATTTGCTTTGTATGAGACATTGCTACATTTCATATACAAAAAGCATGCAGAGACAGCTAGATATTAACTGGAAAACCATGTTTATTTAGTATGGTGGTGAAATGACAGTTTTTCAACCCGAGATAGATAAGACTGTCTTATCTTTAAGCTTTACTGTCATACTAGCCTGGTGTCAGAAAAACTAAACCTGCAACGTCAATTGTTGTGGCAATACATATCCAAAATGTTTCTTGGCTTATGATAAATCCTAACGAAAACTTTTTGGCATTTGAAAGCATTAGGTTATAAGTAAGTATTATACACCTACAGTAAGTTTTCAGGTCAAAAGAATGCATGTAAATGTCAGCATAATGCAGATTTGGAATATCAGACAAAATAACACAACAATTACAGACGGACTGATGAACATGTAGACAGACGATGAACACATTGACACAGTATAATATGTTAGACATATAAACCGACTGGTAGACATGAATAGACAGATTGGTGGGCACATACACAGACTGATATATTAGACAGAATGATGGATACGTAAAATGACTGGTAAACATGTAGACTATTGAACACGGAGACAGACTGGTGGACATGTAGGCAGACTAGTAGACACAAAGACGGACTAGTGAATATGAAGACTATTGAACATACATACAGACAGTTGGACACATAGACAGACCGATGAAAATGTAGACGGATAAGATAAGATAATATAAGAAAATTTATTTTAAGTCGGGTTACATGAAATACTACAAAAATAAGCTCTGTCGAGCTTTTTGCCGACATTAATAACAATAACAACACATACAATATTAAGACATATAGGACATATACAGCACACACAATAGACAATATCGAGACAGCTATATTGCATAAGTATAAACAAAGTTCATATATATAAAAGCAAGCACAAGCAATTATAGCACTAAACTAGGTTATAAGCACATGCAAAGCAGACAAATAAATAAGCTAAACTAGTTCTAAAAGTAGCATAAAAAACATTAAAAAAATAATAAAATAAAAAGCTTTAAAATTTGCAAGAACCACATCTGCATGAGTTGCCTTTCCAGTTGTTGATCATACTTTTAAACTGGTACAATGTAGACGGTTTAGAAGACAAAGACAGACTTGTGGAAATATATCCAGACTGCTAGAATGTAGACAGACTATTATAAAAGACTGGTGGAAATAAAAGCAAACTAGTTGACACATAAACGACAGAATGATGAACATCTATAGACAGACTTGTGTTAATGTAAATTGACAAAAAATATTTGTCAGCGGAAAAAATATAATTTTGACCCCGTTGGATTTAATTTTCAGACTTGTATAAATATAACGAAATCCATTAGATTGGGGGAAAGATTGGCATGGGGGAAAAGTGACTATATGTATACGTTTTGTCAAATTTTCGCGGGGGAAGAATGGCAATGATCCAAAATTTCCCCGGTGGAAAAAATGGCATGGGGGAAGAATGGTTATATAACACCGGTGCCCAACCATCTAATAACCGCAAACAGTTCTGTAACTATGTAACATACCAACCAGCTATTAAAGTCGTTTGAAAAATAGTTGGTTCATTAAGTAAACTCAATACGAAAATAAAAAACATCGAACACAAAAAAAAACCACACAAATAACTTAGCTTATCGTACCTGCAGTAAATAAAACATAGTCGAAAGACAAGAACTACAAATAAAACCTTCATGTTTCCAAGACAAAATATCAATTAGTATTCCACAGGATGTACTGTAAACTTCATGTATGTCATTAACAATCTAGCAAAAAATGAGATTGGACATGGCCAAAATATAGTCTAATTCATTGTATAGCAATACATATTTAGTTCAACCTTAGTATGTTAGTGTCGATGAAAACAATATTCAAACATTTTATCGATAAATTCATTGAGACGAATCGGCTATTTCTGTCGCAGCATGAGAAACATCGATTAATGTAACACTTGTTTCTATTTTTATCTACAATGTACTCTTTCTATAGAGGAACCAAGGGTTCTTTAATCGAAATGCTAATTATATTTAAAGTAGTTTAAAAATGAATAATAATTTTCAATATCTCATCGTAATCAATTCACCAAAAGCACACATGTAGCTATTTCATGTATTTGTGAACCCTAAACAGCTGGTTAATCTCAAGTTGTATAAAAGGTTACGTCATGTCCCCCATCTTAACCCTATTAAGCGACCTTCCAAGTCTCTAGAACTTTTATCTTAAGACACGATCCGGTAAACGACCTTTACTTTTCAGAATATAAAACACAACCTCACGTATCTTGTGGAGAAAGACGGTTTTTAACAAAGACTCGCACAAGGAAACGTTTTTCAACAATTTGGTAAGTTATTTTATACAAATAAACTCATCATAGATACCAGGACTAAATTTAGTATATACGCCATTAAGCTATTTGTAAAAATATATGAGAAAATGTTGAATAAACAAGATTACAATAACATGATATAATAGTTTTAACAAAAAAGCCAATGTACATAATCGATTATAACTTTATTACTGTCATTATTTGATTAATTACTGTTGAGGTTTACAGCTAAAAGCAACACATTCTAAATTATTTTTATTTAATATTGGCTATTAAGTAAAAACTATATGATTATTGAGTAAATTAAGACTTGTTAATATAAAAATAAAACTCTTACAAAGGCTTTAATTTGTTTTTAAATTCACTTTTTTGTTTATTTGTTCGTAAACTATACACGGTTGTTCATTTAATGTGACAAAATCGGTTGGAATTAAAGTATAAAATTTGATGTCTATTTTTTACACGTGTACAGGAGTTCAATGTATAACTACAATCAAATTAAAGACGGTGCTATATACAGGACTATAAACACACAGACGTGTAAAATTCGTAAAACGTGTTTTAAAAATATAAAGAAAAATATATTAAACATTTATAAAAGTAGAAAATCGAATGAACAGAAACATGATGGAGAGATTGGGTGTGTTGTAAGTGAAAGATAAATCTTGCTATGCATGTGCATTTGTCGCTAAATGAACATACGCTTACTAAGTTATGAGATGGAATAATTAGTTATCAAAGATACCTGGCTTATAATTTGATACGCCAGACGTGCGTTCCGTCTACATAAGATAATAAAATAAATCAAAAATTTAGATCGGATGTTCAAAATCGGTACAAAATTCAGAGATACATTTAAACCACATTGTTTTTATGTTCTACACGAAGAAGAAAACAGTCAACATCATTACCGCAGTAAAAAATACAACTGTTCCAATATATATAATGGGAAAAGAATGTATTTAGATACAACTAATTTTTAGTTACATATACATGATATAGTTGTTAAATCTTATATCATTTTGTTTTTGAATTTTTATTATTTGATTTGATTTTGATGACATTTTTTTTTATGAATACAAATATAAAAATATTAGAACTACACTGTCATGACACAATATCCGGTTTACAAAAAAAAAAAAACCAAAAACAAAAACACTATTCGCAAGTAGTAAAGACATGTGTTTCTTTGTTGTTCTGCTTTTGCTCAAATTACATTGCTTCATTCAAATATAGTTCGTTGAACGTAAGACATGTAAGGTTAATATCAGTTAAATCGATTTTTTAATTGGTTATTTAATGTTGCTAATTTATTTGTATTTACTGAGATTTGAAGACCAAGTCTTGTCGGAATAATTAATGTCAGATCAAATTTGTTTTAGCTATCCCGATAGTAGACTGCACTGAAAATGTACACAATATTTAAACTGGCTGTCATCGTTACAGGTAAAGTTTAAGTTTCTTTCTTGGAAAGGGAATATCATACAATTTTTTCCAGTGCCTGGGGGAGATTTGAAGATTTGTTTACCCAAGAAAAATTATATTTCACGAAGGTATCGCCCAAGGAAAATATGACTGTTCGAGGATGAACAAATCTTCATATCTCTAATAGCCAAGGGAATTGAATGTTTTATTCCACTGCCTATATATGTACTTATATGTAACTCTTGAGTATAAGATATTAATTTACATAGCTGGGTTCTTATCCGTTTGTTTTTATAACTAAACAAAACATATACAATGATAATCGCCACCGATTTAAAGTTATGTATTTATTCATTTCTGTTTGTTGTTAGATCTGAAATAATTCATAAAAAACAATATTAAAATTGAGAATGGAAATGGGGAATGTGTCAAAGAGACAACAACCCGACCAAATAAAAAACAACAGCAGAGGGTCACCAACAGGTCCCCAATGTAGCGAGAAACCCCCGCACCCGGAGGCGTCCCTCAGCCGGCCCCCAAACAAATACACAGCAGTCCAGCGACAATGAACGCCACACCAACCCCCAAACTGCACACAAGAAACTAAAATTAAAACAATACAAGACCAACAAAGGCCAGAGGCTCCCGACCTGGGACAGGCGCAAAAATGCGGCGGGGCCAAACATGTCTGTGAGACCCCAACCCTCCCCCCACACCTCTAACCAATGTAGTAAAGCAAACGCATACTTAGTCTATCTATATCAAAACTTTTTAAAACATTAACCGCGGGTAACGTCGTACCAGGCAATCCCGACATTCAGAGGGGAATATGTAACTCAGAAGGGAATATGAAGTTTTGTTCGATGTCACTTGGTATAGTTTCACATGTTGATTTCGCTATCAAAATGAACATGCTGTTCAATAATATAATATGTAGGTTATGTTTTTATATTCAATTTGTTCAAAATACGAAAAAAGAAACATGTATTTCTGATCACTATTTATTATTTAAAATATTGAAAGACAATTAAACATTAATTTGTGAAGTGTTAACAGTGGTAAAGAACAAATGATTTTGATTATACATCTTCAAAGTGAGATGTACAACTAATTCAGAACTTGATAAGCTCTACGTGCTATATATTAATCATATATAAACCAATGTATCATCAATGTTTTAATTACATCGGCATTTCTTTTTTTCAGCTTTTTTGCCCGACAAGGTAAATTAATGAGGGATTGTTTTTCTGTGTGTTTATTCTGTGATAAGAAGGTCTTGCTTTTGTGTCATGAAATATGTATTTACAAATACTGAACAGAAAGTTGGTAAATGAAAGCTATTTCAAAAACGTACATAACACCAAAATTTATAGATTTGTGTTGTTTATTTGTTTTAGAATTTTTAATATGATTCTTCCAGTTATTTCATTTTCATTATAACACATTTCACCTCTTTGGCGATATTGATAAGGGTTGTTATTGAATAATCGTATATCTTCATTTTAGCAGAAAATAGAAGTTTATAAATTTTCCTTATTAACTAATAGTTGGAAGACTAGTTGTATATGTTGTGCACCCTTACATTGAGGCTTCATCAATGTAAATGTAGTATATGTACCATCGTATATTTGTTTAAAACCCTTTTAGTTTTACACATTCTACTTAAAAAGTAATCAATGTTACACATCGTTTTATAGAATTTTTAAGTCAAGCGGCAATTATCTTCTAATCATAATTAAAAAAAGAAAATAATATGTTTTATTATACAGACTACCCAGATAGTTGCCGGAAATGATGGAGCTATTGAGGATTTCCCCTTTATCGCAGAAATTGAACAGCGTCCAAAACGTCAGGAACCCTGGAGACATTGGTGTGGAGCTGTTATTATCTCAGAAACTATGCTTGTTACTTCAGCAGCCTGTCTTAGAGGACCGTATGTTATTTAAATGTTTTCCTTGGACATAGTTTATTATTTCCATGTTATCTTTTTAACATATGTTACCAGAATGTACTTGGGGCCGCCATCTCTATTTATTTAATAGTATGAACAGAATCATCTTGTATGTATATACCATTTGTATCTTATGTTTAGGATGCGTTCCCGTCATCATACTAAGCTCAAGTATGCACCAACTCAACTTATGTTGACAAAATTACTTCGCCTTTGTTACAAAAGTACGAAGATTTTTCCCTTGTTTTTGTATAAAACTAGAAGTTAAGCTTTCAAAATAGATTTATTCCAGTACCAAATTATGTTCTTTTTCGTGATTTTAATGTTGAAGTTCAAGTCTATAAATGTTTGTTATTGTTACATGTTCTGTTGGGTTCGTAGGAAGTGTGTTTGAATCCCCCTAAACTCTTTTATCCCCTCGCATTTAAAAAAAGAAAGAAAACCAATTAAAACTGTTTTACTTTTTATGATACTTCAAATAATATTTGCATTAAACCTAATTATACATTGAAGAAAATAAAATCAACATGATCTATTAGCTGAATGGCTTCGAAAAATAACTCTAAACGCATGGAACTATAAATGATATTGTTTGCAATTGAACGAATTGTCAGCATAGTTTAGTCAATCTAGCAAGAGATGGTATCTTTAAGAAGATACCATTTTGAACAGTTAGGCTTATATGTTGTTATGACGCCGAATCTGTCTGTTCTTGTTATGTTATCATATAGATATTTTCAATTTCAATTGAATAAAAATTTTACACTCTGGTTGGATTGCTTTGTCTTCAGTTTGAAGTTGTATGTTTTTCATCTAAATCATTAAAAAGGTGATTTTTGAAGAAAACAAATGAATTATTTGCATTGAAATTAAAATTCAGACGCCTCCAATTTACTAGCCACTATCTATTCAGAATTTAATTGGTGTCTTCTAAATGTTGCGTTATTGAAGAAACAATTAGTTATAAAGCTATTCTGCCAAAAAATGCAACCATAATTAACACAATGTAACAGTATCTCTTCAGAGAAAAAATATATTTACTAATATATTTTTTCGGGGTAAATAAAGGTCTTAATAGCTGCATATAATCAGGTCAAATTTATGAACTATTATAATTGAATTTTCAGAATGGTAAACAGGCGAGTAAGGTGTGGCTTCGAGAATTTTGCAGATCCAAATAAACAAATAAGAACTATTAAACACTTCAAAATAGTAAGTATCTGTTATAGGTATTGTAATTCTTGTTCAAAGTGAAGTGCATAATATGCATGTTCATTTATATAGAATTGGAATTTAATAAAAGAAAAAAAATATTAATGAGACCCAAAAAGTCCTTGACCCAGACAACAGGTTGTTATTGAACTGCAAGTGGTTTTCTGTTTATCTACGTTTCTGTTTATATTCACCATATAACCAATTGTAGTCTTCAGAGGTTAATTTGCTGGTGTTAGTCTGAAAACGCAAAAATTGCTTATACATTGTGATCCGTTAAATTTTACTCTATAAGCCGCTGTAAGCATGAGAATCAAAGTCATATCAGGAAAACAAATTGTCAGTTAATACCTCTTAAATTTAGTTGCTAACATTGTTAAAACTTGAAATAACTAAATTGTTCAACTGTTTCATATCTTAAAGAGTACTTCATGTACCAATAATTGTATAACACATTATGACATTATTTTGAAAATATATTTGTCTGTTTGTTTCTTTGTTTTTCATAAGAAGATCTGGTATAATTGCCAATGAGACAACTCTCAATCAGAGGTCAAATGAAATAGAGGTTTATAACAACTGGTGACTGTACAAAATTTAAAATGTAACTATACCCACAATGGCATGACTTCATAGTTAGTTATAAAAGACCCCGAAATGACATGCTAAGCAATCCAAACAAGAAAACTCATGTCATGATTTATTAGCACTAATACCACATCTTCCTATATCTATAAAAGAATTATCAAAATAGAAATACGATATACAACAAACGACAACCACTGCATTACATGATCCTGACTTGAGACAGGCAATACAGAATAAATACAATCCGTTAAGTTTTCAATTATCCTACTGTGTTCCTAGTGGTACAATGTTGTCAATATGCCGCAACGAATTGCATTCATATCTTCCCAATTGATAATGTCGTGAGCCCATAGTCAGTTTGAAGCTATCGCATCAGCCTGAAAAGACTGACATTTAACGGTAAGGGACGTATTTATAAAGCACCTTCAAAAGCTTTGTTCTAATGATTTAACTACTGTGTAATAGACTAAATGTTATTATTACTACACACTATCACTCAATATGTGTACTTTTTCTCAGCTCACTATTGACTCCTACATAACCTGTTAGAATGAATGTCCTAAATATTGGCATCTTGTGTATGTAATATAATAAATATCAATATAAATGTTATTTTAAACAAGTTATTAAAAATAAAACTGGAAATCAACATCAAATTTAGAAAACCTCTAATTTCCTTTCACCGCCTAATTTCATGATGTTAGTTGAATTATATTTTAATTTAATGTAACTATCTTTTTTTTTTAGTTAATTTTTTCATAATTCAACCTTTTTATTATGATTTAAAGACTTATTGTGCATTATATATTACCTTAAGAAATAAATTTCAAACACTTGATAATATGACTAAACCTGTTCATGTTATGTAAACATGGGAACTAAGCTTACTCCATGCAGGCATGGACGAAGGAAACTACCTTTAACTTCATACATGCTTGCATGGACTAACACATAAGGCAAATTCCATGCATGCATGGACGATGGCAACTCACGTTAACTTGGTACATGCTTGTATTGAATAACACAACATACTGAGTCAATGCTTGCATGAACAAAGGCAACTAATGTTAACTCCATCTATGCTTGCATGGACACTCCGCCCATGCTTGCATGGACTAACACAACAGACTTAGTTCTTGCATGCATGAGCTAAACTAATTTTACATAAACATCGGAAATTATTCAATTGTTCAAGCAGACTTAGTCCATGCAAGCATGGACTAAGTTAACGTTAGTTGCCTTCGTCCATGCATGCATGGAGTAAGCTTAGTTTCTATGTTTTCATGTTTACATAACATGAAAAGATTTATTCATACTATCAAGTGTTTGCAATCTATTTCTTAAGGTACGTTATAATGCACAATATGTTTTTAAATCCTAATTAATACCTTGTTTATATTATCCCTTTTTACATCTCAGCCTTACAATGTTCAATTGATGTGCTACGTGAATCTATTTCTTTAATATATTAATTTATATTGCAGTTTCCACATTTTGATAGGAACGTCAACGACGACATTGGCGTTCAATTTGACAATAACATAGGTGTTATTGAACTCCATACTCCTCTTAAATTTGGACCTAGATGTCAAAGTATCCCTTATACAACAATAAAAGGTAGTGATGGTTTTAAAAACTGCCAAATATCAGGATGGGGATATATTGATGCTAACAGTAAGTGACATAATGTGAATAGTACGGTTGTTGTTATTGGTTGAAGAATGTTCGTTAATCTGTTTGACAATAACAAGCTTTTTAAAAGATCATTGCAAATAGACAGTTTATAGATAAAGAGTTTGGCGGGAAATGATTCTCTGTAGATTTTTATAAACTTAACATTGGATCATTTTTTTTAAATTATGAAAAATAACAAATATTTTATATTTTTTTTATATATGGCTATTAAAAAATATGTAATAAAGTTATTAAAAGAAAAGTAGATCTTAGTTACACAAATATTTACTTGCAACACATGGATAATCCAGAGAATTCTGAATATCTGACAAAAATCAAAACAAAAAGGAGCGAGCATTCTAAATTCTCTACGAGATACATGTATAGAAAAATCAATTTATATTCAAAACATATCAAATGAAAAAGAAGTCAACAAGTTCTGTTATTCCGCTGTCATAAACACGTACGTTTAAAACAAATAAGGTTATAAAGTTGGAATACTTTTGAAATATTTCCTGTCTACAAAACTAAGGAATTTCTTATCCCAGGAATAGATTACCTTAGCCGTATTTGGCACAACTTTTTGGAAATTTGGATCCTCAATGCTTTTCAACTTCGTACTTGTTTGCCTTTATAAATATTTTGATTTGAGCGTCACTGATGAGTCTTGTGTAGACGAAACGCGCGTCTGGCGTACTAAATTATAATCCTGGTACCTTTTATAACTATTTACACCGCTGGGTCGATGCCACTGCTGGTGAACGTTTCGTCCACGCGGGTATCACCAGCCCAGTAGTCACCTCTTCGGTGATGACATGAATATCAATTATGTGGTCATTTTGACAAATTTCCTGCTTACAAGACTTTGAATTTTTCGAAAAACTAAGGATTTTCTTATCCCAGTAATAGTTTACCTTAGCCGTATTGGCACAACTTTTTTGAATTTTGGATCCTCAATGCTCTTCAACTTCGTACTTGTTTGGCTTTATAAATATTTTGATATGAGCGTCACTGATGAGTCTTGTGTAGACGAAACGTGCGTCTGGCGTACTAAATTATAATCCTGGTACCTTTGATAACTATTTACACCACTGGGTCGATGTAACTGCTGGTGGACGTTTCGTACCCGCAGGTATCACCAGCCCAGTAGTCACCACTTCGGTGTTGACATGAATATCAATTATGTGGTCATTTTTATTAATTTCCTGTTTACAAAACTTTTAATTTTTCAAAAAACTAAGGATTTTCTTATCCCAGGAGTAGATTACCTTAGCTGTATTTGGCACAACTTTTTGGAATTTTTGGATCCTCAATGCTCTTCAACTTCGTACTTGTTTGCCTTTATAAATATTTTGATATAAGCGTTACTGATGAGTCTTGTGTAGACCAAACGCTCGTCTGGCATACTTAATTATTATCTTGGTACTTTTGATAACTATTTGATCAATACTTTAGTTTGTCTATGATGATGTATATAAATAGCACATCTGACTATAGGTTAGGTTTTTCATACTTCATAACTTAAATGTGATGTTCATGATTTGTTGTCCGAAGATGTAGAAAACAATAAGTGTTTTGGTATAAAGAAATCATTCGCTATTGCCAAATATGGTTGCATCAGAATTTCAATGATCGATATGAACATAAAATGAAGCATGATCATCAATTTGTAATTTCTGCTTGAGTTGTTGCTCCTTAATTCAATAGGACTATGCACGATGTGATCACATTTCAACCACTGATGTACCTAATACTGTGAACCAACCAATTTTCGCGAGTTATTTATTTTCGAGACATTTGCGAGTAGAAAAAATAACGCAAATATAAATCGCCGCGAATATGTAAACTTTGGTGTTTTCTTATTTATCTTCAGAAAGACAATTTTAAAATCTCGAAATTAAATCGCTACGAAATGGGTTAGAAAAGGCTAAACGCGAACTACAGTACAGTATCCGTAAAAACAATATGTTGGTTTACATTATGTGGAAGATTTCAATAAATGTAAGCTAACAGCTGATATACTCATTGAAATAAGACTGCATCCTTACGTTAAAATTTTGTATCTGCAAATCTTCTTTGTAAGTTGTGCAAATACAATTCATGATAAGCTACTCAAAAATTGCAAATGTTAACAAATCATAATGATTATATTTATTGCACAGAAACAGAGTTACCAGACACTCTCCAGTTTGCAGATATTTCAGTTTTATCCAATACCAAATGTAATGACCTAGTAGATCCTATAATACCCAAGACTCAAATATGTACTTACGACTTCGATAATAAAAAGCAACCCTGCAATGTAAGTATAAATATTTTGATGTCATATGAAACAGCACAACTGGTCTGATTCATAAGCGTTTAAACAGTGATATATTGTTAGTATCTTGACAACGTCGACATCCACACACTTGACATAATAAGGAAAACGACTGTATTGATAACTGTAAAAATGTTAATGGAACTAAATCAGTACATCTCAATTGTGAAAAGTATATATAATAAGATAATATTCGTCTGTATTAATGTCATTCAAAACGTCTTTTCGTTGAATGAATAAATGCTACATTTTACATTATTTACTAGTATATGAAATTCTATATCTTATGAAAATAATATTTTATAAAAATAATTTTAGAAATGATTTAAATTTGATGAAATTGAAATTCTATTTTCAGGGTGATGCTGGTGGACCTTTGACATGTGAAATAAATGGACGTCGTGTTCTTGTCGGAGTGTTCGCATGGTTATTTAACGAGTGTGATGCTAAAAACCCGTCTTTCTATTCACATGTTGCCTATTATACTTCTTTTATTGAAAAATGGACTGGTATAACAGGAATTCCTTAAGTTTCAGAGCTAAACTTACGATGTGTAAAAAATATAAAAATAAAAGAATAAAAATTGCTTGTAGTTTTTTTCTGGTAGAAATAGCAAACTAGGCACTCTTAACTTGATACCAGTCTGTGCAATAGCACAACTCACAATATTGAATAATTGAAAAAGATGTTCGTAAACTATTTTAGAGTATTTCTTGTAAAGAAATCTTATCCATCATTCAGGACAAAACATTATTTACGTTTATCCGAAATTGAGATTTAAAATATGGCGGGAAAAGGCTGACTCGGACTTTTACCTTATATTTGCATTGGTATTATAAGGTCTCAAAACACAAAAACGAAAATTAAAAATCTTCTAAAATTTTGATAATTGACCTTTCATGAGCTACTAAGTATTATAGGAAAAAATAAATGGTTGTTATGGGGCAAAATATTTTACATTGTATTGTATGGAAAAACACCAACGAGTCCGAACATTTGACACAAATTCCAAAACCTCACCTAAGTACATCCTTAACTCACGATTTTCAACATATCTTTCATATACATTACGATTGAGTGAACTTTTGGAATTTTTTTATTATCGATACGAAATATATGAACCTTTTGTTGACAAATCGCTTCAGAACTGCATCATACATTTATACCATAGTTTGTGTTTGTGCAATTTAAATATGTTAGTTTTTTGACATTGTTTTTGAAAGATTTTGGCTGAAATTTTGGTTTAACCAAAAAATGTTTATCGTGTTTTCTTAAATTTAAGAATAAATTGTGTTTTACTGTAAAAGTCGAATTGGAGGGGATAAGTGTTATTTCCGGTATATTAGTTCACTAAAGCTGACATCGTAGGTAGTAAAATGATTCATGCTTTATACATCTCAAATTGGGTAATTTCATATCCTAGTCTATTCTGACCAGATCAATCGTAGAAAACCGACAAGTGTCTACGTTCTTCTTCTTCCGAATACGGGAGTAGACTCCTAACTTCCCGGAACTTGTGTGCTATGTACGTATGGTCTTAATTTAAAAATATTATGACAAAGAAAAATCGTTAACAATAACATATATATATTATGAACAGTGGCTTTGTAGTTTAATTAGTTGTTGTGGATCCGTCACGTGTTAGAGTGGATATGCCACTTTTGAAGGATTCCAGGGTGTCAGACATACCTATTGCTTCAGGTAGTGAGTTCCAGTCCGAAATAGTGCGAGGATAAAATGAAAATTTATAGAAATCTTTATTTGTTGATATTTGCCTAAATTTATGTTTCCCCCTAGTACGTCTATCAGATATTGTTAAATTGTCCTTAGGAACTTCAACTAATCCCCAATTTATTTTATACAGCATAGTTAATCTAGCTTTTTTCCTTCTTATTTCTAAATTTTCCCATTCCAATGATTTAGTTAAATTTGAAACTGCTCCAGGTGATCTGTCTTTATAATCACTGAAGACAAACCTGGCCGCTTTACGCTGTACCTGCTCAACCTGAGAGATGTGTTGTTTTTTTTTTGTACGGATCCCAGACAGGGGAAGAGTTTTCGACGACTGGACGGACAAGTGGTGTGTACGTAAGGTTAAAAAAAGTTTTTCAAGTTCCTACGAAGAAAACCTAAGGTTTTATTTGCCTTACAGGTAGTATTGTTTATATGTGTTCCCCCATCAAGATCATGGCTTATAGTTACGCCTAAATATTTAGTGTCTTTTACTGCTTCTAAAACATGATTGTGTAATATATAATCAAAATCGGAAGGTTTACTTTTTTAGAAATATAAATTACATAACACTTCTCAGGATTAAATTTCATTTGCCAGTCCTCTTCCCATTTTACTAAACTAGATAAATCTTTTTGAAGTAATTGTGCATCAGAACTATTATTTACATTTATATACAATAAACAGTCATCTGCAAAAAGTTACATGTTCGGGTAGGTCATTAATAAAAAGTAAAAATAATGTTGGGCTTAAAACTGTTCCCTGAGGCACACCAGAGTCAACAGCTAATTTTGAAGATTTAACACCATTTAGTAGTACTTGCTGTTGCCTGTCAGCTAAAAAGACATTTATCCAATTTAAATTTTGATTTCTAATACCATAAAATTCTATTTTCTAGGCTAATCTTTGATGGGGGACTTTATCGAAAGCTTTGGAAAAATCTAAAAGTATGACATCTATTTGGTTACCATATCCCAATGGTTTTGCAAGATTTTGTATGCTGATGATAAGCTGGGTCTCACAAGACCTTTTACGTCTACACCCATGTTGAATATAATTTAATATGTTATTAATTGTAAGATGTTTCCTTGTGTTGCTTGTTAAAATGTGTTCTAAAATTTTGCAACATATTGCAGTTAATGAAACTGGTCTATAATTATTAGCGTTATGCTTGTCACCTTTTTAAAATTTGGTACAACATTAGCCTGCTTCCAATCATTTGGGATTTTACCAGTATCAATAGATTTTTGGAAAAAGAATGTCAATTCTTCTGCAAAATTATGTAAAAAATATGCTGGTAGATTATCAGGGCTAGTGGCTTTGTGTGGATTTAAGTTTTTAAGTAACTTTAATAAGCCTTTATTACTAATAAATATGTCTGACATAGTGGGGTGGGGACTTGTACCTTTATTTGGCATAGAGGATGTATCTTCGGTAGTAAAAGCCTTTTTAAATTGTTCATTTAGGATGTTAGCTTGTGTATTCGGCTCACTATATAATAAACCATCCTTTCCTCTTAATGTTGACACTCCAGATGTTTCTGTTTTTTTTTGCTTTTTATAATGCCAGAAAAATTTAGGTTTTTCTTCTAACTGGGGGCTAATTGTTTCTTGCATGCACGTGCTCTGGGCTTTTCTTATTTCTCTTTGAGCAGTAGCTTTTAACTTTTTATATTTATCTTTATGTTCTTGTTTACCAGTTTTTTTAGCTTTGTTGTTAGCTTTACGTTGTTTTTTTACATAAATGGTCTATATCCCTATTTACCCAAGGGTTGGTGTACTTATATTTAGTTTTTTTGCTTGGTACATTATCATCTATTATTTTATTACTACCTTTTTTGAATTTATTCAATAATTGGTCAATATTTAGATTTTCATTAGCCTGAGATATAAGTTCAGATATAAAATGAGATGTTATGTCTTTTATCTTTTTAATATCAACCTTTTTCCATAAATACATTTTATGTTGTTATGTTAAGATCTTTAAGGCTTACAGATTGCATCCACTAATACAATATCATGGTCAGATATACCTGGTATAGATTTTATTTTTGTTATCAATGCAGGTTGGTTTGTGCAGAAAAGGTCAAGGACATTATCTTTCCTAGTTGGAAAATCAACCATTTGTTCAATGCCTAAGTTGTTCAGCATATCTATAAATGCTTCATTCAACTCCTTAGTATACATTGAGCCAGATATATTTTGTTCCGGCTATTTTATGTCTTGAAGGTTAAAGTCACCACCAAGCCAGAAGGTGGAATTTTTTAAATTTTAACTTAAGTTCATTAATTTCAATGATCATTTGTTTGAGATAGTCTATATCATTTTTATTTGGTGATCTATATGCAGAAATAATAACTAAGGATTTGGTATCAGTTATATTAATTTGAGCAGCAATAAGTTCTACATTTTTGCTTTTATATACTTCTTGGCAAATAACACCTTTTTTAATTGCGATTAATACACCTCCACCTTCTTTTCCGACCCGTTCGTTTCGGAATGCATCTTCAAATAGTGTGTTTATAAAAATTTCAGAAGATAATACATCTTTGTTTAGCCAAGTTTCATTACCAATAATAATATCTGGTTTAGATGACGTTAATAAATTTTCAATTTGAGGAACTTTATTTTTACAACTTCTAAAATTATTCTGAAGAACTCTTAATGAGTTTTGTCTATTAATATTCTTATTTTTAATTGCTTAGTCACTGGTGGTTTTGGTGATGATGTAACAACTGGGTCTCCAAAATTTTCATGACTATCAGTTATATTGTAGCTTAAGGAAAAAGCTGAACTATCTGAAAGTACTGAATATGAGTTAGGGTTCAAAATAGAATTACCTGATGAGAGGTATGATTGAAAAATGGTTCTGGAGTGATTAGGATTATCACATATCGGGCATATCCAAAGTGCTGATGAATTTCCAAACTTTTCATACATAGATGGACTTATATTTACACATCCAATATGACACCATTTCTCGAAATTATCACAAACAATAGCATCACTGTCCCAGGTACACATATGCGAGCAAATAGAGAATGGATAACTGGAGTCATTCAAGTTTGATGGGCCATGGTTGGTTTCAACCTGGTTGCTTAAAAGCATTCTAATCAAAAGATGAATGTGGCGATCTGATTTGCCAAAAACACATTTATTCTTAAAATTGGACACGTGTAAGTGCCAGTAATAAATCTGGGGTACCTCAATTGTTGTTTCACATTGAAGGCTGATAGTGATACCCTCATATTTGTTGGAATCTAGTATATTATTTTGTATATTAAACTCATTGACTGTGCTCAGAAAAATAAAAAATGTTGAGCAAATCACGACTAAGCTATGTCTAAATATCTTGACAGAGTCTAAGTGTCACAAAAATATAATCAGTGAAGAGAAGGATCGTGACTCTCATACACATTCATAACATGTTTAATTAGACAGTTAGTAGTTGATGACAAATTAGATCTTTGTTCCTTGGGCGACTCAAGGTCACAGTATAAACACACTAAGAAGCCATATTATATAAGGTGTAAGGATTGATAGATAGGATATTATTACCTATTTAATCATAGAGACTCTGTTTGCCGATCAAAACAAAAGCAAACAAAAAAAGTAAACCGGAAGTGGTTTACACTGTTTACATTTATGGAAAATAATTTTCCCGCCACTGTACAAATGTGAATAAAAAATTTACGTATACAAATATTTTAATTTACAAATATTTTGATAATTTTCATACACACAATGACAAATGTAAGCCAAATGTTGATGTAATAGCAAGTTCCGTTTGAGAGCTGCAATTTAGACATCCATTTCCTAGCACATGCGCACACACTTCCTTTGGAACGTTACACTTACACTGACGAAAGACTCCAAAATTCAATAGAATTGTCTAAATAACATTTAGAATGAACACCGATTTCATCGTACAAGAATATAGAACCAAGCCTCTTTACTAATTTAAAACTGATTGCACGATTTTATGACTTGGACATCCGATTAACGAAAGATTAAACGAAGAGTTAAAAGTTTTACGATAATACTTTCATTGCATGATTGGTGACATCCTTGAAGACTTGCGTGATCACAAAAAGCATTTGACATGTATTTTGTTACATATAATGCTTCTTTCTACTTCATGAATGGAAAACACGGTCGCTTTGGAAACAACTACAATGTACTGTGAGTTAGAAAAAACCTTGATGAAAATCTATCGTTATTCAGTAACAGAAAATGCAGAGGGAATCAAACGTAGGGTTCAGTATTTTAATTTCTTAATTTAAAATCTGGATAAATACTATCAGAAATTGAGACATTAACAACTAATAAACACCAAACGTTACGTGCAGCCGTTTGTATACTTCCTAGTTAAAAGCAGTCATTAGATATATCAAATGGGACTTGCCCAATAATTTGTTGTTTTTTAGTACACAAATTCCACTTTAAAAGCTATTATAGGCTCCTTAAAGTGAAACTTGCGGTAGAAAGATGTATTATGATTCTGATACCAAACTTACTATGCCATGATTACCAATCGACAAGCTGTAACATGATATTGACCTTGTTAACCTATGTTTAAGGAGAGATTCATTTTTGTTTGTAGAAAAAGACAGACACGTCCACGTCCACGTCCAATTGTATTTTTGTCTATCTTATGAGTTAAGCCTTTTTCAACTGATTTTTATAGTTCGTTGTTATGTTGTACTGTTATACCACTGTCCCAGATTAGGGGGAGGGTTGGGATCCCGCTAACATGTTTAACCTCGCCACATTATTGATGTATGTGCCTGTCCCAAGTCAGGAGCCTGTAATTCAGTGGTTGTCGTTTGTTTATGTGTTACATATTTGTCTTTCGTTCATTTTTTTTATATAAATAAGGCCGTTAGTTTTCTCGTTTGAATTGTTTTACATTGTCATATCGGGCCTTTTATAGCTGACTATGCGGTATGGGCTTTGCTCATTGTTGAAGGCCGTACGATAACCTATAGTTAATTAATGTCTGTGTCATTTTGGTCTCTTGTGGACAGTTGTCACATTGCCAATCATACCACATCATAGATGCAAGATACAACGTAGACACTGATATTGCTAATATTTTCTATATTCGGACCAGATTTTACAAAAGTTATTATATTACAATCTTGTTTATTCTTTTCTAGTCTAAGCTCCGGTCATATACACCTAAATATACAGCTATGGAACAATGTTTGGATATATTTAGCAAAATGATGTGAACACTTAAAAATATGGTCTATGGCAGACGTTTTATATTTTTATATTACTAGTATAAGAATATGAGGATGCCGTTGGTTTCAATGTTTTGTAAAAGCAACATTTAATCAGAAATCAAATGAAGATGGGCTTACATACATTTGTGTAAACTCTGCAGTCGGTTCTAAAAAAATAGTACACATATTCTTGTGTACGTTTAACCGTGGTAGTCCAGAATTACAAAACTGTTACAATAAAAGGCTTTCAAGGCTTTTTTATCTAATATTTTTTTTAATGACGTAAAAACAGTATAAAAAGTATGAAAGACGTTCCTTGACTGTCATAGTACATCTATTATCTCATCCAGTAGTACTGTATATATATATTGAGGATTTCTTTGTTGTTCTTAAGGCAATATATGTATATGAAGTTGAAAACGATTACCAGTTCTTTTTTCGAGGGGCCAATGTCATCATATTTCATTCAAAATCTTTTTATATTACATGAGCTTGAAATAAAAAAAAAGCGTCTGCCACACATATGCAGAGTTCGACAGATAAAAGTTGTTCTTGTAGAGGGTCTGAGATACATATGAATCGTCTTACTCACCAAGCAATTTCTTACGAAGAAATCATTGTAGCAACTCGTTTGAAGGGGTTAAAGTAGGCTACTGCTGCTGATGTCAAAATAGCCACTTACACAATCTCAGTTTTTACAACAGCAAAAAAGATACCCGATTTTCTTTTTAATCGTTTTATTTAGTTTCACAGTGATACATGGGTTGCTGGCAATACATTAATACAGAAAAACAGATTACTTCGATTCTTTTTTAAGAATCTGCGTACAAATCAGAAATATATCTTCAAATGTACTTGTAATGTAAATATCAATGGAAAGCCATTTCCTGTTTCTTTTTTTTTGTCGATTTATTTGTTGCTTTCTTCTTTTCCCCTTAAAAGGGAATTTGGTAGTAACATCTTCTTCAGCTATTGTTAATTCTTTCGTTAAAGTAGTATCCCCTTGTCTATTACATATTTTACAATTGAAATATTATGTTCTGTGATCTTATAACCCATCAAATCTACGACCAGCAATATTTTGAAATAAACACTCTAACTGAAAAATCATAATTAATCCTGCAGGTAGGGTCGTCCATTAAAGTTAAATATTTGTAGACTTGGTCACTCCACTACTTTTACCGGTGTCTCTAACTAGACACCGCTTCACTCCGTCCCTGTTTCCATCCCTACGAAAAACATTTAGGAGAAACGTTTATCCAACTCTGTTCCATGTAAGTGATTCGCAAATTAGTCATGTAGTCACCTCCTGTTTCCCCGAAAGATTTAATTTTGCAATAACTCTTGTATAAGGAACTTTTTTCCCCAGCTATACTGGCTTGTACTGTTAGTAATTATTAAATAATTTTTTCACAGCTTGATGATGTTGACCTGTGCCGTGTAAATAAATTCTTTATCAGCCATGCAATCTATTAATCTTTGCCAATAGTTTAAAATTGTATAGCACGTAGAGAATAAGACACGTTTTTATTAAGTTTTTTTTGGTCTAGGACATTAGACGTGTAATCACTTCCTGGTGTTCTATTGTTTAACAATTAAAATCGTTGATTGCAAAGAAATCGTTCAAGAAAAAAAGCTTCGTCAATTTGTATTTGTCTTCTCTGGAAGGAAATGATTTTATATTCGGTCTTGACCATGATTGAACGGATATGCATTGTCAACACAAGCAGTGGAACCCCTTCCTGTTTACAACACACAGTGTACATATAAAATGTTCGTAATACTTTTCTTGTATTCTATAGCAAGTATAGTAGGGCAATATCGTATACTTGATATGGATAGATATAGGAAGATGTGGTATGTGTGCCAATGAGACAACTGTCCATCTAAGTCACAATTGATAAAAGAAAACCATTATTGGTCAAAGTAAGGTCTTCAACACTTAGCCTAGGCTCACACCGAACAACAAGCTATAAAGGGCCTCAAAAATTACTAGCGTTTAACCATTCAAACGACAAAAAAGCAACGGTCAAATATATATAAAAAACGAGAAACGAATTCGTTAATTGTATGCCTCGATTTCTTGTAATATAAGCTTAACATCTTTTGAATAAAATGATGCTGCACATAAATTCTGACTTCAAAACTACATACAATTAATAGCGATAAATGATTTTTTCGTGCTTTGTATGAACACTTACCCTTTTTTGTTTCTTTTTAATATTTGCATCATACTTATCAAAAGTGTTTGTTCAACCAAGTGCAAGATATTCTATTTTCGAAAAGAAACGATAAAAAAAAACTAATTACATAAATGACGTTAAATTAGTCGATACAGCTCGCTGATTTTTGTTCATTCTGTGTTTCTTTGATCAGAATTGAAGCACATTTGTTTTCAGTGTTGATTCCATCATTGTTGAAAGTAGCATGTGCTACATTCCTTAACTGATCAATATATCATGTTCAACCACATCATACATCAATGTTCCTTCCGATTTTACACTTTTAAAACCATTCAAAATTACCCACCATGTAACATGTTTGAGTGAATTGCAAATTAAATTATAAAGGAACCTGAACATGCTTATTATCATACAAAACAACATTTCACATACAACAAACACATGCGAACATTCCAGATCCAAACCTTAAAATTTTATATGCAGACATGCGTTTGTCCTCAAAATACTCATCAGTTACACTCGAATCAAAAGCATTAAAAGACCAAATGAAGAACTTAATTAAAAAGCATTCAGGGCAAGGGTATCATAAGCATAGTAGCTAGTAGTTTTGCGTTGATCTGAAATAACAATTATATGGGAATTTTAAATTAAATGTTTACATAACTTCTAACTTTTCCACAATCTAATCAATTATGTAGTGTTGTTTTCATTATTATTAACATATTTTCGATAAAGTCATTGAGGCGTATTTGCTATTTCTGTAAACAGTCACAGCAGGAGCAATATGGATTTGAGTAAGACTTGTTTCTATATTGAATTTTAAATGTAAATGTTGAAATATTCATTGTTTAAAAGGTATATCAGGCTGATGCAAGCTTCAAAACTGTCTACATGCCTAAAAGAATATGGAAATACAGTAAAAAGTTAAATAAACAGCGTTATGGGTCGATGCCACTGCGGGTGGACATTTCGTCCTAGAGGGTATCACCAGCTCAGTAGTCAGCACTTCGGTGTTGACATGAATATCAATTATGTGGTCATTTTATAAATTTCCTGTATCTAAAACAATGAATTTTTGTACTTGTTTGGCGTTATACCTATTTTGATCTGAGCGTCACTGATGAGTTTTGTGTAGACGAAACGGGCGTCTGGCGTATTAGATTTTAATCCTGGTACCTGCAAACGGAATATATAGCTTCCAAGTGAAACGGTATTCCCGGGCTTGTATTTCCTATGATGATTTCTGTGATAGATGCATGGTACTCACAAGAAAGCTATTAAACTAAGAGTTTCAAATGGTGAACAACACGACGGATGCACCATGTTGAGCAGGATCTGTGTACCCTTCTGGAGCACCTGCGGTCAACTCAGTTTTGGGTGGGGGTTCGTGTTTCTTAGTCTCCAGTTTTCTATGTTGTGTGTTGTGTACTATTTTTTGTCCCTTTGTCTTTTCTCTTTTTATCCATAGTGTTGTCAATTTATTTTCGACCTATATGAGTTTGAATGTCCCGCTGGTATCTTTCGCCCCTGTTTTGTAGTATTTGCGGTCAAAACCAACATTAACTATTACAATGGAAGCTTTTGATTACGGCATGAGCTGGGAAATGAATAGCCTACATGAAGTTGGGTTTGCATTTGTGATACGCTGCTGGAAATTTATAACATAAAATTCAAAATCATCTTGTTTGTCAAAGATTATGGTACTGATATGTCTGCTTATATGAAATTCTCGGTACAAAAATGAGGCAATTGAATTCTTTCTAAACAGTTCATGTAGATTTTTTTTGAGCGGCGGTTATTTTCATTAGTCGACATTTGGGTTTAGTACAACATGTACAAATGTAAGCACAAACCAATACAATTTTCCAAATTCAATTCAAAGAAGAATTGATCACCTTATAATCTGCTATTTCTTTTAAACTGATAAAAGATACATCAGATAACAGACTTACATGTAGAGGAGCCTATAATTAGATAAATGGATCAAATTGATTTTGAAGTTAACTTACTGCATGGATATGAAAATTCAAAAGTGAGAACCGGTATCTCTTAAAGTACATTTTTTACATGTAGAAAGATCATATTATAAGGAACATGTGTACTAAGTTTCAAGTTGATTGGACTGCAGCTTCATCAAAAACTACCTTGACCAAAAACTTTAACCTGAAGCGGGACGAACGGACGAACAGACGCACAGACGCACAGACGAACAATCAAACAGACAGACGGACGGACAAACGAACACACAGATCAGAAAACATAATGCCCCTCTACTATCGTAGGTGGGGAATAAAGAATCTGTTAAAAGGAAAAAAAAAGTCAAAAGTTGTATTTTTCAAAATAATTGTCAGTGTTTAATATTTCTGTGTTATTCAGAAATATATACACCAAAAAAGAATTAATTTCTTATAAGTATCAATATGGTATGCCAACTGTTAATTTTTGTTTTGTGCAGTACATGTATTTGTTCAAAATTTATCGATTGAATACAGATGATAAAGTAATTGTTATGTTCACACTGTAGCTAAGTGTATGTCACATTTAATCAGGCCACGTTATCCGTCTTAATACAAAGGAGATCTGATATGATTGCCAATTTCACGGCTACATGTACCTATCACAGTTCTCCTTACGCCATAAGCATTGTGACTTATGGGACAAATTATCTGTTGTCATATTCTGACTTAAATACAAAGCAAGTGATGGAGATAAACAGTGCTGCTATTTCCCAAGGTTTTGAAGAAACTGCTATGGAATACAATAAATTTCAGACGATGAAGTATGATTGATATTAGACAACTCTTCAATTAGAGACCAAACAATGTAAAAGTTTAAAGCAATAGGTACAGCCTTCAATAAAGAACTAAACCAATCTGCAATATATTTGATTTTGATTTTTACTAATGTATTTGCGTGGTGTCCGTCCTCTAACTAAAATTGGCCTTGGAAAAAAGATACGACCGCAACAATTTTTTTTTGGGATCGTATAATGGTATGATGTCGTC
Organism: Mytilus galloprovincialis; assembly: GCF_965363235.1. Classification (NCBI taxonomy): domain Eukaryota; kingdom Metazoa; phylum Mollusca; class Bivalvia; order Mytilida; family Mytilidae; genus Mytilus; species Mytilus galloprovincialis. The sequence continues at coordinate 65,061,282 of NC_134842.1, read as the reverse complement.
GTCCGAAGACACATTGATTTCTGGACAATAACTTTAGTTTAAATAAATGGATTTCTATGAAATTTAGGAAGAAGGTTCAATACCCCAAAAGGAAATAAGGGATAAATTGGGGATAAGGGTCCATGGAACACAACACATTATTTTGAGTACTAGTACTAGACTTCCATATCAGTAGTTTAGTCATAAGAGTTGTTTTCCTCTGGTGATGGATAATTAAAAACGGTTAGAAACTGGCTTTTTCTTAATTTTTACAATGTTCTCTATTTTTGCATTTTTTACCTTATTTAAAAAAAAAAAAAATAAAAAAGATACCACAAATATAATTTTCATTTTTTTTACACTAACATAGTACTAGACTTCCATATAAGTAGTTTAGTCATAAGAGTTGTTTTCCTCTGGTGATGGATAATTAAAAACGGTTAGAAACTGGCTTTTTCTTAATTTTTACAATGTTCTCTATTTTTGCATTTTTTACCTTATTTAAAAAAAAAAAAATAAAAAAGATACCACAAATATAATTTTCATTTTTTTTACACTAACATAGTACTAGACTTCCATATAAGTAGTTTAGTCATAAGAGTTGTTTTCCTCTGGTGATGGATAATTAAAAACGGTTAGAAAGTGGATTTTTCTCAATGATTACAATTTTCTCTATTTTTGCATTTTTTTACCTTATTTTTTTGACAAAATGAAAAAGATACCAAAAATTTTATTTCCATAATGTTTTACACTAACATAGTACTAGACTTCCATACATTAAGTAGTTAAGTCATAAGTGTTGTTTTCCTCCGGTGATGGATAATTGCAAACGGTTAGAAACTATCTTTTTCCCCCATACATTTCAATGAAAATTTGCAGTTTGGGCGCTTATATTGAATTTCATTGAAAAAAATGTCAAATTCACAAAAAATTGAAAACAAAATTATATATTCCCAAGAAATATGTTGTACTGAAAGGGTAAAATATATGTTTGCCCAAATTATTATTTTTCTTGTTGAACAGTCCTTCCTGGTGTTCTCTGACATTGCCTCTTAAACATTAAACCATCATGTTTCGAAGACAAATTATCAAGTAATAAACATGCACTGGATTTGTTTATCAATTATGTCATAAACAATCTAGCAAAAACTGGGAAATATAGTCTAATTTATTGTATGGCAACACATATTTATTTAACCTTAATCTGTTGATATACAATTTATGTAAGCGTCGATGAAAACAATATCTAAATATATTTTTGTCCAATTCATAAAATTCCTTTACCAGGAATCTGATTGATTTTATCATGATGTATCTTTAACATAAACATTTAATCGATATAATCATTGAGACGAATCGGCTATTTCTGTTGACACATGAGCAACATTGATTTCTTGTTTCTATTTTTAATTTACAATGTACTCTTTCCTAACAGGTAGACAAGGGTCCGCAATGCAAATTTTATATAAATTAAAGTTTGAAAATAAAGAATGGTGATTTTCAATTTTTTCAACTTTATCTATTCTCAAAAAGCACATATTTACTTATTTATTAACATTAAACAGCTGATTAATCTCACATTATATAAAATGTTACTCCGTGTCCCCATCTTAGCCTTTACACGCAATCGGCGAAGTATCTAGTACTTTTATCTTTAGACATGATTCGGTATAAGACGTTTAATAATTAACATTTGAAAAACAACTTCACGATCGAAGAGGAGGAAAACGCATTTACGCAAAGACTTGCAAAAGAAAACGGTTCTCAACTATTTTGGTAAGGTATTTTATATAAGATTGTTTACATTTTCTTGGTTTAAAATATCATTTAAGTTATTTGCAAAAATATAGGGGGAAAATGTTGAAAAAACAAGATTGAAATAAAATAAAACAATAGCTTTTAACAAACTTACAAATGTATATAATCAAGGATAATTTTCTGGTTTTCATAATTTTATTAATCATTATGAGGTTTACAGCAATATGCAACACATTCTAATTTGTTTTTATCTTATATTGGGCATTCAGTTAAAACTATTTGTAAATAAAGACTTCTTAATATTCCAAAACTTCAAAACATAAATCTCTTACAAAAACTTTAATTTGTTTTTAAATCCACAACATCAGTTTTTTGTTTGTTTATTTGTTCGTAAGCTTAACACGTCTTTCTCATTTATTTGAGACATAAAACCTGGTTGGAATTCAAAAATCTAGAATTTAACTTCAATTATATTCTCATGTACAGTACTTCAATGTATAACTACCATCAAAGACGGTGATATTTGTAGGATTATCTTTGAATCAGTGAAAAGCACAACTGTTCTAACATTTCTAATGGAAAAAGAATATATTTAGATAAAACGAATTTTTAATTACATGCACATGATATAGTTCTTAAATTGTATGCCATTTTGTTTCTGGGGAAGGGTTGTTATTTAAATTGATTTTGATAAAATAAAATATTATGAATACAATTAAAAATCTATAAGAATTACAGTTATGACACAATATCTGGTTTAAAAAAGAACTCATCCGAAAGTAGTACTGTTTTTGTTGTGTTTTTGATCAAATTACATTGCTTCAATCAAATATAATCTACTGATAGTAAGACATTGACGATTATCATCAGTTTAATCGTTCTTGGATAGTTTATCATATTTATTTGTATTTACTGAGATTTGAAGACCAAGTTCTATCAAAACACTTTATTTCAAATCATATTTATTTTAGCTATCCCGATAGTAACCTGCGCTGAAAATGAACGTAGTTTTTAAACTGGCCGTCATCGTTATAGGTAATGTTTATTTGTGTTTTTCTTCAAGAACTAATTGAGTCTCTCATATCCTCTCAAATTCATGTATTTAGTTTTGATGTTATATTTGTTATTCCCATCGGATTGTGTCTAATGCTAAGTTCGTTTCTGTGTGTGTTACATTTTATTGTTGTGTCGTTGTTCTTCTCTTATGTTTAATGCGTTCCCTCAGTTTTAGTTTGTAACCCGGATTTGCTTTTGTTTCTATCGATTTACGAGTTTCAAACAGCGGTATAATACTGTTGTCTTAATCTATTAGAAAAGGAAATGTTAGAAAGTGTAGGATGAATTTAAATACTGTTTAAAATATGAAAAAGGAAAAAAATGCATTTGTTAAGTATTAACAGTTGTAAAGAATGAATGGATTGTGATTATGCATCTGTAATGTAAACTGCTTTGTTCATTAAGATATCCTTATATATCAAATATATAGAACCCAAGGTCGACACAATATAATTACATCAGCATTTTTTTTTCAGCTTTTATGCCCGACAAGGTAAACTAATTTAGGATTTTTTTCTTTCTTTAGTTTAATCGTTGAAAAAAGGGTTTTTATTTGTATCATTGAGTGTGTATTTACAAATACTAACCAAATAGTTTACACTTTCAACTTTGTACTTGTTTGGCTTTATAAATATTTTGATATGAGCGTCACTGATGAGTCTTATAAAGACGAAACGCGCGTCTGGCGTACTAAATTATAATCCTGGTACTTTTGATAACTGTTAAATGAAAGTTTTTTTCAAAATCGTACATCATTTTTACTCAAGTATAATATCATAATTTTTGTTGTTTAGTAGTTTCAGAATTTTGAATACCGATATAATTATTTTATTTTCATTATAAAATATTTCACTTCTTTGACGATATTGAAATTAGTTTATTACTGAATAATCCTATATATGCATAATAACAATATATCAAAAGCGTGACCAGGGACGAATAGAAGAGTATGAATTTCCCTTATAAACAAATAATTAGTAGGATAATCATATAACTTGTGCTGAAAAATTGTGTACACCCTTTAAATTGTAGATTTACCACACTGTAACGCCTGTAAAGCATGAACATATCGTTAACAATTTTCCCTACTCTGATTCCAATTAACAAGCTTTCTTTAAAGACTGTTGTAAATTAATAGTTTATAAACATGATAAATAAAGGAACTAAAAACGCAGAAAAAATGAAGTTGTGGTTGTTTTTGAGAAAGAAGCAATTGAAAATTTGGTGGGAAATGATTCTCTCTACACTTTTCATACATTTAAGATTGGCACCTTTTTAGCTCACCTGGCCCTAAGGGCCAAGTGAGCTTTTCTCATCAATTTGCGTACGGCGTCCGTCGTCGTCCGTCGTTATCTTTTACAAAAATATTCTCCTCTGAAACTACTGGGCCAAATTAAACCAAACTTGGCCACAATCGTCATTGGGGTATCTTGTTTAAAAACAAATGTGTGGCGTTACCCAGCCAACCAACCAAGATGGCCGCCATGGCTAAAAATAGAACATAGGGGTATAATGTAGAGTTTGGCTTATAACTCTGAAACCAAAGCATTAAGAGCAATTCAGACAGGGGTTAAATTGTTTTGCAAGTCAAAATATATTTGCCCTGAAATTTTCAGATGAATCTGACAACTGGTTGTTGGGTTGCTGCCCCTGAATTGGAAATTTTTAAGGAAATTTTGCTGTTTTTAGTTATTATCTTGAATATTATTATAGATGGAGATAAACTGTAAACAGCAATAATGTTCAGCAAAGTAAGATCCACAAATAAGTCAACATGATCAAAAAGGTCAGTTGACCCCTTAAGGAGTTATTGCCCTTTATAGTCAATTTTTAATAATTTTGTAAATTTTGTAAATTTTTGTAAATTTTAACAAAATATTTTCCTCTGTAATTAATGGGCCAAGTTCATTATAAATTGAAATAATGTGATAATTGTAAGAAGCAAGAATGTTCAGTAAAGTAAGATCTACAAACACATCACCATCATCAAAACACAATTTTGTCATGAATCCATCTGTGTCCTTTGTTTAATATGCACATAGACCAAGGTGAGCGACACAGGCTCTTAAGAGCCTCTAGTTTTTCAAAATCATTGAAAAAAAAACAACGATTTAATAAGGTTTTCGAATATGGCTTTTGAAACAATATGTAATAAGATTCTGAAAAGAAAAGTAGGGGTTAGCGGGGATTTTTGTCATGGCACTACATGGATATAACCAGATGATTCCATTTATCTGGCAAAAATTCAAAAGCAAGAGGAGCGAACATCGTTAAATAGAAGATTTTCTGTCATGAGTCAATCATCTTCTCATAATCATGATAATAATTTATCAAAAAAAAATGTTTTTTCTATTATATAGACTACCCAGATAGTTGCAGGAAATGATGCAGCTATTGAAGACTTTCCCTTTATCGCAGTAGTTCAAGGACGTGCAAAGCGCCAGGATCCATGGAAACATTATTGTAGTGCGGTTATTATCTCAGAAACTATGCTTGTTACTTCAGCAGCTTGTATTAGAGGACTGTATGTTATTTGAATGTTTTCCTTAATCTTATATGATTTTTACCATGTTATCTTTTTAACATATATTACCAGAATTGACTTTTTTTGCCGATTCTATTTATCCAATAGCATAAACAACTCATCTTTTCAATATATTTTGTATCTTAAGGTGGTACCTAACACCACAGGGAGATAATTCTGTAATATCAGCTAAACGTTTTAATTACGTTGCGTTGTGCAGGCAATATAAAGCTTCTCAGTGATCAAAATTAGTGTTTGTCAAACTGCTTTATAACCAGTGTAATTTTTCTGATAAAACGCTTGGTTCAAATTATTTTATTTCTTTATATTTTTGTAAAAGGGTAAAAGTAAATACTTTGTCAAAATTTTATGAAAATTAAACGAGCCAAATTAATTTTAGTGAAAGTGTTGGGTACCACCTTAAGCTTTGTTTCCTTCATCATTTTAGGCTCATATCAAGTATGCACCAAATCAACTTATTTTGATAAAATTACTCCGCCTTTGTAACAAAAGTACGAGGACTTTTAACAAGAAGTAACGCTTTTGAAATAGATCTATCGAAGAACGAATTATGTCATTTTTCGTGATTTTAATGTTGAAGTTCAAGTCTATATTTTTTTTGTAATTGCTACATACACTGTTGTCTTTGTTAAAATGGTGTTTGAATCCCCCTAAACTTTTTTATCCCCTCGAATTTTTTTTTCAAAATGGAAAACCAATTAAAACTGTTTTACTTTTTGATGAGAATTCAAATAACATTTGCATTAAACATAATTATACATTGAACAAAATAAAATCAATAAGCTAAATGACTGCGAAAAAAAACTTTAAACGCATGGAACTATAAATGATAATGTTTGCAATTTAACGAATTGTCAGTTGATTTGTCCCAAATACAGCGAACTTTAAAATGACTTTTATAATATTTTTAATTTAATATTCAAGCATAATTAAGAAAATCTAGCATTTGATAACATATCCTAATCTGTCTATTCTTGTTATGTTGTCATATAAACATTTTCAATTTTAATTGAATGAAAATTTTAGACTCCAGTTGTAGGGCTTTTTCTCTAGTTTGAAGTTGTATGAACTTCATCTAAATCATAAGGAAGGTGATTTTTGAAGAAAAAACAACGAGTTTTTTTGCATTGAAATTAGAATTCCGACTCTTCTAAATGTTGTGCAAACAATTAATAATAAAGCTGTTCTGCCAAAAATGCAGCAACAATTAATGGTATTACTTCAAAGAATACATATTTTGTAAATATATTTATTTGGGGTAGATATCGATGGTCTTAACAGCTGCATATGATGTGGGCAAATTACTGAATTACTATAATTGAATTTTCAGAAAAGTAAACAGGCGAGTTAAGTGTGGCTTGGAGAATTTTTCAGATAAAAATATACAAATAAGAACTATTAAACACTCCAAAATAGTAAGTATCGCTAAGGTGAAGGGGAAATGTGCATGTTCATTTATATAGAATTGAAATTTAAACCACAGAAAAAAATGTTTACGAGACCCAACAAGTCCTTGAAGAGTGAGAAAACTTTTCCTTCGATAAGGCCAACAAAAGATCTCTTTAATACATATAAGACGATTACTTATATTTATTTTTAAATCAATGATATAAAATAGAAACGACCAAAGAAAAGGTTATTATGGACCATATCTGTTTATATCCATAGTCTGACCAATTATAGTTTTCAAGGGTTATTTCGATGGTAATAGTTTGAAAACGCAAAAAATCGTATACATTGTTATCAGTTAAATTTTGGTCTTTTATTCCAATATTCGTTTTTAAATTAAACATGCAAATTTTAGTCATATCAGGAAAAAATAAGATTGTCAGTTAAAACCTCTTCAATTTAGTTTGGAACATTATTGTTAAAGCTTAAAAAAACTAAATTGTTTGACTTTTTATATCATAAAAGGCACTTAATTTAACTGATTTTTTTATAACACATAATGACTTTTTGTATTAATCTATTCGTCTCATTTTTTGCCAATCAGACAACTCTCAATCAGAGGCCAAATGACATAGAACTTTACAACAATAGGTGGCAGTACGACCGTAGCCGTACCAATACTGCATAGTTAGTTATAAAAGACCCAGAAATGACAAATGTGAAACAATTCAAACGAGAAAACTCGTGTCCTGATTCTTATATAAAAGATAAAAGAATGAACGAATAGAAATACGATATACATCAACAAACGACAACCACTGAAATACCTAATCATGACTTGGGACAGGCAATACAGAATAAATACAATCCGTTTAGTTTGCAATTACCCTACTGTGTTCTAAGTGGTACACTTTTGTCGATATGCCGCAATGAATTGCATTCACATCTTCCCAATTGATAGTGTTGTGAGCTCACAGTCAGTTTGAAGGTATTTTATCAGGCAGAAAAGACTTCAGTCTGACACTTAACGGTAAGGGGCGTATTTATATAGCACCTTTAAAAGCTGTATTCTAATGTTTTACTACTCTATAATAGGCTTTATGTCATAATTACTACACACTATCAGTCAATGTGTGTACTTTTTGTCAGCTCACTATTGACTCTATCATGACCTGTTAGAATGAATGCCCTAAATATTGGCATCTTGTCTATGTAATATAAGCAAATATTATTATATCATCCCTTTTAACATATTAGTCTTACAATGGTCAATTGATGTGCTACGTAAAACTATTTCTTTAACATATTAATTTATATTGCAGCATCCACATTATAATTGGAATGTCAAGGACGAATTTGGCGTTCAATTTGACAATAACATAGCTGTTATTGAACTTCATTCTCCTCTGAATTTTGGACCTAAATGTCAAAGTATCTCTTATACAACAATCAAAGGTTGTGGTGGTTTTAAAAACTGTCAAATATCAGGATGGGGATTCATTGATGATAATAGTAAGTGACAGGAGGTTAATAGTACGTGTTTTTTTTTGGTTTAAGGATGTTCTTTACTCTATTAAGAAATAACCAAGCTTTTTAAAAGCTCATTACAAATATATAGTTTATAGATAAAGAGCTTGGCGGGAAAAGATTCTCTCTAGATTTTACATAAACATATTTTCCTTTTAAAAAAATAACTAAAATTTTATAAAAACTGTATAAGGGTTTTTGAAATAAGTAATAAAATTATAAAAGGAAAAGTAGGTCATAGTTACAGAACTATTCATTGGCAACACATGGATAAAACCAGAGGATTCTGAATATCTGACAAAAAACAAAACTAAAAGTATCGAGCATTCTTAATTATCTATGAGATACATGTATTTAAAAATCAATTGATATTCAAAACATATAAAATGAAAAAAGTCCACAATTTTTTTCCCGCTGTCATTAACACGTACGATTAAAACAAATAAAGTAATAAAGTTTGAATACTTCTGATTGATCCTTTACTTTGTATATAGTTAGGGTTTACACACTTCATAACTTAAATGTGATTTTCCTGATATGATGTCCGAAGATGTATACAACACTAAGTGTTACGATATAAAGATAGCATTCGCCATTGCCAAATATGGTTGCATCAGAATTTCAATGATCGATATGAACATATAATGAAGCTTGATCATCAATTTGTAATTTCTGCGCGTGTTTGTCTCTTCAATTCAATATGATAATGTACGATGTTATCACATTTCAACCGTTGATGTACCTAATACTGTGAACCAACTGATTTTCGCGAGTAATTTATTTCCGAGACATTTGCGAGTAGAAAAAATATGAATCGCCGCCAATATGTAAAACTTTGATTTTTTTATATTTATCTTTAAGAAGACAATTTTAAAATTGAGAAATTATTTCGCTACGAAATGCGTTAGAAAGGGCTAAACGCGAAATGAAGTGTCCGTAAAAAATAAGTTGGTTAACATTATGTGGAAGATTACACATTACACAGATGATATCGGATATGTTCCTTGTGTCGTAACTTCAATACACAAACAGGGATCTCCACTGTTCCAGTGAAGAAATCTGTTAACAGCATGTGATATATTGTTGTTGAATTAAAAAGAGTAACTACAATACCCTTCCATATTCATGAATGTGACCTACCGAATTATATTATTTATCGGATTTGTAATAACATAAGCAACTCGATGGGTGCCACATGTGAACAGGATCTGCTTACCCTTCCGGAGCACCTGATATCATCCCAAGTTTTTGGTGGGGTTCGTGTTGCTTAGTCTTTAGTTTTTCTATGTTGTGTCTTCTGTACTATTATTTGTCTGTTTGTCTTTTTATTTTTATCAATGGTGCTGTCAGTTTATTTTCAATCCATGAGACTGGTATCTTTCGTCCATCTTTTACAATTAATGTAAGCTAACAGCTGATGTACTCTTTAAAAAGAGACTGCATCGTTACGTTACAATTTATTTTCTGCACAGCTTCTGTTATCACGTATTTGGCAATTGACGTGTTTGATAGCATGTGCTGTCTTTCAAATATTCTAATTAGCACTAGTATATTTAGATATATGTACATATTTTGTTATCAACTTTAAAAAAGTGAACAAGTTTGTAAGTTTATCAATTTTTAAACAGTTCATAATAATATCATTTATTGAACAGAAACAGAGACAGAAACTCTCCAGTTTGCAGACATATCAGTTATATCCAATGCCGAATGTAATGATCTAGTAGATCCTAAAGTACCGAAGCGTCAAATATGTACTTATGATAATAAAAAACAACCCTGCAATGTAAGTATAAAAAAAAACTAATATTAATCATACGCGTTTAAACAGTAACATATTTTTAAAGTCCATTCCACATTTTACAGTATGCCTTATATTACTTTAAGCATTTCCAGATGATGAAGGCAATACAACAAGAGTCTTTATATTGCAGTTAACTATTATTCTAAAATCTTTTTGATAATACATGTACTAGAATATATCTCTAAGTTGACTGTTTCTATTTCACATGTATGCATTAATTTGGGTTATATCCCCTTACATAATCAGTACATGACACCAAAATATGTCGCGTTTCAAATTCTTGACAACTCTGTCAGCCACACATTTAACATAATAAGGAAAACCCCTTGTATTTATAACTGTAAAAATGTTAATATTACATCTCTATTTTGAAAAGTATATATGATAAAATAATATTTGTCTGTATGCATGTAATTCAAAATGTCTTTTAGTTGCATGGTAATAATAAACGCTGCATTTTACAGTATGTATTAGTATATGAAATTCTATATTTTATGAAAATACTATTTGAAGGTAATTTTTAAAATAATTTAAATTTGATGAAATTAAAAAAAAAAACTAATTTCAGGGAGACGCTGGTGGACCTTTGACATGTGAAATCAATGGAAGACGTGTTCTTGTCGGAGTGTTCGGATGGTTGTATGATTGTGATGCTAAAAACCCGACTTTTTATACACATGTTGCCTATTATACTTCTTTTATTGAAAAATGGACTGGTATAACAGGAATTCCCTAAACTTCAGAGCTTAGCAAACGCTGTGTGAAAAATATGAAATAAAAGAAAAAAATCGTTTTTATTTCTTTCTTGTAGAAAATTGTAAATTAGACACTCTAAAAATTATATCGGTCTGTTCAAAAGCTGGACTAACTATATTGAATGATTGGCAGAAAAATATGTTCATAAACCATTTTTAGTGTATTTCTTGTAAAGAATACCATCATTCAAGACAAAACATCGTCTATGTTCATCTAAAATATGTGGGAACAGATAATAAAAAGAACACGTGCAGAAATTAATTAAACTATGACCATTTCATGAAAATAAAGAGACAAAAAAACAGCATAAAATAACACATTACAGTATCTTAATTTCCTAATTTAAAATCTGAAAATAATGTCAGATAATGAGACACAAACTACTAATGAACACCAAACATGTACAGCCACTTGAATAGTTCCTAGTTAAATGCAGTCATCAGATATATTAAATGAGACAATCCCAATAATCTGCTGTCTATTAGTACAAAAATCCCACTTCAAAAGCTATTATAGGTTCCTTAAAGTTAAACTATCGATAGAAAGATGTTTTATGATTTGATACCAAAATTGATATGGCATGATTACCAATCGACAAGTTGAAACACGATATTGACCTTGTTGTCCTATCATTAAGGAGAGATTAATTTTTTTTTGTAGGAAAAGACAGACACATCTTACATGTCTTGAATATACAGACGACTTAATGTAAGACAAAACGTAGACACTGATATTGATAAAATTGACTATATTCGGACCAGATTTTACAAAAGTTATTATATTACAATTTTGTATATTCTTTTCTAGTCTTCTCTCCGGTCATATACACCTAAATATACAGCTATGGAACACTGTTTGGATATATTAAGCAAAATACTGTGGACACTAAGAAATACGATCTATGACAGACGTTTTATATATTTTATTATAAGAATATGAGGATAACATTGGTTTTCAATGTTTTGTTAAAGCAACAGTTGATCAGAAATCAAATCTAACCGTGATATTCCAGAATTACCAAAACTGTTACATTAAAGGCTTTCATGGCTCTTTTTTCTAATAATTTTTCAATGATGTGGAAACAGTATAAAAAGTATGGAAGACGTTCCATGACTTCCATAGTCTATTTATTTTCTCATCTAGTAATACTGAATGTATTGAGGATTTCTTTATTGTTTTTATAGCAATATTTGTATATTATAATTGAAAACGCTTACTAGTGTAAGAGGAGCAAATGTCATCATACTCACTTCAAGATCTTTTTGTATTACATGCAAGGATACAGAGCTTAAAATAACAAAATTGCGTATGCAACTCATATGCAGAGTTCGGCATATAAAATCTGTTCGTGAGAAAGGTTTGAGAGACATATGAATCGTCTAAATCACCAGGCAATTTTTTCAGGAGACGACATTGTAGTAACTCTGTTGAAGGGGGTCAAAGTGGTCTATTGCTGCTAATGTCAAATTGCTACTTACACACTCTCGGTCTTTACAACAGCAAACAAAAAATACGCTAACCTAGCAGATTTTTCTTTTAAACCATTTAGTTTAGTTTCATAGTGAAACATGTGTTGCTGTAACCATAATATATTTATACTGAAAATCAAATAACTTCGAATCTCTCGGGGATCCGCGGGTATAATTTTGTTTTTGTACACATAGGATTTCGCTTTATTTTTCTATAAATGAACTTTATCATATACTTAATAGAAAAATGAAATAAAAACAAATGGGGTCACCATTCAAGCTCAGTATTTACCTCGAAAGAAGCACACATTTTTATACGCGTGCTTTTTGCTGTGAACTTATCAGAGAAATAGAGGTAATCTCAAAATGAAAAAAATAAAAAATACAGAAATCGCTTTAAATTTATTATAGTTTAGTTTGAGAACAGCTTATTTGAAAAAAAATTGATAACAAATATAGGTCACCGATGAGCTAAAAAAGATATGTCAGTTTTAATGTAAAAAAATGCATTATTGCACCAAAGGGAGATAATTTTGTGCTTTCTCAATGACGTATACATTTTGAAAGTCATCTGGGGCCAAAACAAATCGATTTTGTTAGTTGATTTTTATACCATATGATAGGGTAGCAACTAATAAAGTAATAAATAATTTTTGTAATGAAAAACAAAATGTTTAAATGGTTGTTGATTTTTTTGTACCCTCGAGCCTCCTTAAAAGAGAATATTTTGACTACATTTTCTTCAACTATTGTTTATTCTTCCGTTAAAGTAGTATCTCCTAGCCTATACAATATTACAATTGAAATATTGTGTTCTGGCAGCATTTTATAACCCATCCAATCTACGACCAGCAATGTTTGGAATTAAACACTCTAAATGAAAAATCATAATTAAGCCTGCAGGTAGGGTCGTCCATTAAAGTTCAAAATTTGTAGATTTGGTCACTCTATTATTTTTAAAGGTGTCGCTAACTAGACACCGCTTCATTCTGTCCCTGTTCCAATCTGCATGAAAAACATGTAGTAGAAACATTTGTCGAAACAATTTGCCATTATGTTCTATGTAGGTACATTTTGTAATTTGCGAATCAGTCATGTAGGCACTTCCTTTTTCCCGAAAGATTTAATTTTGCAATACCTTTTGTACAAGGAACATTTTTCACCAGCTATACTGGCTGGTACTAGCTTGATATATTGTTGAGTTTTGCCGTGTAAATAAATTTTGCATCAGCCATGCAGTCACTTCCTCTTTGCCAATTTTACAACACGCAGAGAATCAGAAACGTTTTTGTTAAGTTTTTTTGGACTGGTACATTTGACGTTTACCAACTTCATGATTTTCTAGTTTCAAATTTTTAATTATTCATTGTACAAGAATAAGTTTCATTAATATGTTTTTGTCTTCTCTGGAATGATGTTATATTTGGTCTTGGTCATGATTAAACAGATATGCATTGTTTACACAAGCAGTGGAACCACTTCTGTTTGCCAATCGTTTGCCATTTAACAACACTCAGTTTACAAAGAAAACGTCTTTAATATTTTTCTTGTATTCTATGGCATGTATAGTAGGGCAATATCGTATATACTTGATATGGAGATTGATTTATATTAGTTGTAACATTTAGTCTCTTGTACACAAGCAGTGCATTCATGCTGACAGTTTTGTGGCAATACAACTCTGATTGAAATAGCAATATTTCAACAATTATACGGTTTATTAAGACAACTGAACGGAAGGAATGTGTTATATATTGTAAAAAGTATTTTTAATACATTTTTCTTAGTGTATTTTTATAACATTCTAAAATTTTGGCACACCACGTTTTACTCTTTATATTTAATGAATCCATATCTGTTTTTGACCTTTAATGTTTTTTTTTCTCTATTCGTTAATTGTATGCCTTGTTTTCTTGTAATTTGAGCTTTTAATGTTCTAAATAGTTTTGTCTTCCGTACAAATTATTCAAATTAATTAATTGTATTTGATTTCTTTTCATTTGATTGATTTATGCTAGTGGTGTCATCTCTGTCATTGTCTGTGCAACTTTACTAGTCCACACAAAGCCTTTGGTCATTTTCTGATGGATGAAACAGGGTGCAACGAATTTGTTCGTATTTAGAAGTATCATCATGATTATCTTGTAATTTTTTCCTTTGGACAAGATGATTTCAAATGTGTTACGTTGTAACTAGTCCTGCTAATGGAAATATTTGTTCTGAAGGTACAGAGGTGTGGTAACGCCTGCGATAAGCTTTAGGATGTTTGCTCCTCTATTTTTTGAATTTTTGCCAGATTTTCAGAATCCTCTGGTTTTATCCATGCATTGCCATTTAAAAAAAATTGCCCACTAATCCCTTCTTTTCTTTTCATAATTTTATTACATAAAGTTCAAAAAGCCATATATCAAAATCTTATAAAATCCTTGTTATTTTTATAGTTATTGAACCAAACAAATTTCAATGTTAAACATGTTAAATGCATGAAAATCTAGAGAGAATTATTTCCCGCCAAATTTTCTATGGCTTTTATCTCGAAAACAAACTTTATTTATAGACTATTAATTCATAACAGTCTTTTAAAAAGCTTGTTACTTTTAAACAGAGTAGCAAACATCTTTAAAGTGTAAGCCTTGGAAATATGCTGCAGTTCATAGCTTACTTCTGTAGGACGGAATTTCAAATGACAGTAACACGTAAACACGTATTCTGATTTTGTTTTATACTTTATTTCCCGGGAGGCACTTTCAATAGATACTTTTTTTTTGTTTCAGCTTAAGAAAGCAATATAATTTTAACAGTCGAGTATTATTTTAGTATTCAATACTTGGTACTTTCGAGCGATACTCGAACACTCGTTGACATCCCTAATTTATAAACATACTCTTCAAGTTGTATATTTTCAGTCGATCTAAAATGGCACGTTTGTAGTAGGTATAAACGCTGTAGAGTTTATTTGTCAATGAAACAGCAACTTAATCGACAAAACTAACCCTGCGAATATTGTAGCTTTAATCAATGTTAATTTAATGTATTAATAATGATAGTATGTCTGGGCTAGTAACTACAAAACGTCGGGTAACAATTGTGGAGAATGATTATGATACAATATCATTTAAAATACTTCAGTTAAAAATATAGGTTTTTAAACCATTTGTTTTAGTAAGTGGTGGAGCTGATATATAGATTCCTACACTACAGCAAGTGACAGTTAAATTTATTATTTAAAGCGCAAATCTTACCGAGCTTTTTAAATAATTAAAACTTAACTGTCGAAAGTGGATAAATATCGTAATTCCTGAGTTATAGTGTCGGAATCTGTTTCTCTGATGACTTTTATCCTTCTATATCAAAGATTTTCAGAAACTTGTGTTCTTTATATGTGACGTCACCAGGCATGGTCGCCTTTTACCCATGACATCAATAGGAAAATTCAGAAGAAAACAAAAACATTTTGACGTCATAATCAAATTTTGGACTACTCATTTACCGAGAACAGATATTTCACTAGTAGGAGAAATATTTTTCTCACATTGATCAAGGAATGTGAAAATAGCACAAAAATTAGAGAAAATATATTAAAAGTGGTAGTACTAGTTCACCTTCGATGTAGTTGTTTTAATTACTATATGTTTTTACCCAGATGTTAACTACATGTTTGTACTATGTAATTAATGTATACTTGATATTCAAATATTCTAAAGCAAAAATGAAATGTAAAATGTACATGATACAAAAGTACACGTAATAGTAGTCAATGTGTCCTTGATATTCAAATATTATGAAGGAAAAAACAAAAATGCAGAATCTGTGTAATTCAAAAGAACACATAGTTGATATAAAATGTATTTAATAATACGTCTTTTGAAACTGAACACTCAAAATTATCAATACAAACTTGTCTTTTTTAACTTTTGATAGCAGTTGGCAGGACTAGAGGGTGAATTGTTTTTATTAAAGAAATGGAGGAAATCGCGTTAAGCGGCAGATTTTCAATAAGCACAACAAGACATAGAAAAACAAATCATGATTAAGTTTAAAATAAATACACAAAAACAATAATTAAAAAAAAAACTTCACAAAAAGGTAAAGATAAGACAATATGAAAACGGAGGTGGGTTTATTACAAAGGAAGAGTTGGGAATTTGGTTTAATTATCTCTGCAGCCTCCATGTGGATTGATGATATAATGTGTTGACTAGTCGAAGCCAGTGAAATTTAACGAGACAAACACAAATCTTGATTGTCATACCAAATCATCCACACGTGGGATAAAAAAAGATTGCAACAAATTCATGTTTCGTTATTAACAAGTAACTTTCGAGTTCCGCTCGAATAAATACAATTGTGATATAAAATCGAATATGATGTTGAAAACTATTTCAAATAAAAAATTTCAAAAAGATTCCCAAAATTTGGTTTACACAATTTCCATGTTTCCAATGAGCATGATGAGACTTTTTTTTTTTAAAAGAGACGAACGGAGGAATTGCCAAAACTTTAGTAAAAAGTGTAAACATTTTACCGTTTTTATTTAAAAAAAATAAATGACGAAGATAAACGAAGTATAGATATCGGCTTTGTAAAACTATTAGTTTGCATCTTGATATGATTGTATTTACAGTATATCGTTTGTTTGCTGTACATTATACATTTCTTGCATTTAAGGTAGATGGGGTGTCTAAATTATAATCCATAGAATCTTTTAATAATTTGCCAAAATGTAGTTCATATCCTGCTTGTTTAAAAACATTAATAAAAAGAAAGGATCACCGGACTTATTTTCACGTTACAGGTTGTTCAAGATTGTCAAGTTTTGTATAGATTATGCACGGAAAACCCATTTTTCCGCCATAAAACGCAAACCACACCATAGAATTTTGAGATAAAATATGAGAAGATAGCTTCAATATTATGCTTTCAGACAAGAAAAAGAAAAAATGGGGTCACCGGACTCGTTTTCTTGCTACATGTAAAAATGGGTAAATTCCTAACACATTCTATTGTAAAAGTAACACTATCTGAATTATCTGCCCTTGTATTTGAGTTGCCTCCCCTTATTTGACAAAGTTGGAAAAAAATGAATTAAACAAAAGAATTCTTATGTTTGTAAAATACAATTATAAATATGATCAAACATGGCATTTTCTATATTATAATGAAAATTCTCACACATGAATTACCTACTACTATAAAAATTTTCACATTTCATCAAAGATCTAGACCTTGTTTTCTAGTATTTCAAAATCCAAGATGGAGGAAGACACCCTATCTAGCTTAAGAGATAACTGTATTGTATTTGAAGCTTTAAGGACGTCCATCGGTAGTTTTAGTGTCGCAAATTTAATTTACCTGGCGACACGTAGCGGAGACAGGTAAACGGGTATTTGCGACAGTAAAACTACCGATGGACGTCCGCAAAGCGTCAAATACAATACAGTTATCTCTATTCTAATGCAAAACAAGTAAATAATTTTTAATGACAATCATTATTTCAGTGTAAAATCGTCATTGAAGAAAATTCCGCGAAAAGATGTTATCTTCTTTGGTCCCTACACTAGGTGACGTCATAGGTTTGCTTCCGGCGTCAAACATAAACACTAGGCGTTTTCTGGCTTCTGTGCCGCTTCAGAATGTAATAAAATTTGATACAAAGAAGATTTTTAGGTGCAACATGTGAGATTTTTGGCTTATTATTGTAGAAATTACATTCAAAATGTCGGCTTCCTTCGTTACAGGCAAGGAGATAACGAATTTTCTCTAACTGTCATCCAATCAGAACCATTGATAGAAAATAATTGCATTAGAATAATTGTTTTTCATCAATCGGTTCTTAAATTTTTTTCTCCAAATAGTCATGTTGAGCCTTAAAAAATTTAAAAAGAGAAATGGCTTTAGCGCGCTGTGTAAGGCTGGTCATTTTTTTTTATGTTATACAGTTCTTAAGGTTTTGATGCGGTTATGTATTTATATAAACTACTGTTGTGTGATTGTGTTATTTTTATTTAGAATGTATTTTGTCTATTGAGCACGTAGAGTATATGTATGCTTTTTTTTTGTTCTTTGTTAAAGCAGTCTTTTGTTTTATCATGTTTATAGTGATGTAAAGTTTTCTTCATGAGGTTAAGCTGTCTTAAATCCATTATTTTCTACCCAGGGAAAGGTTTATTCCAAATCAGAAATCTGACAGTTGTGTTCCATTCATTTCATGTGTTTGAGCTTTCGATTGTGCAATGTTAAAATTTTGAGATCTTTTTTTTTATTTTATTTATGTTCGTCTTTTGCTATTTTAAATTTTCAACGTCTTGTTCAACATTTAAAAAAGAAATCATTGCATCAATTGAAAAAATAATCTATGATTTACATGTACATGTACATTGATCTTAACAAGTTATTCATTGGTTCTCAGAGAACCAATAGGATACTTGATCATGTTGATTAACTTCCTCTATTAATTTAGAATTCATTAACATATAATCCTTGTATAGTGCATATCTGTTTTTAACATCTGTTATGTTGGTACTTACTTGCTAACCTATTATAAGTATTACATATTCATAAATTTATTTAGTTTTTGAGCATATTTTATTGAATTCATAAGGCAGAAGTTTGCTTCCAGTAAATAATGAAAACCATAGCACAAAATCAACGATTAATTTCCGTTCATAGAAAAAAAGCATTTGAAAATTTATTCCTTTCAACCACCCACTTAATGCATGATAACACTGTTATCATATACAATTGATTTATGAATTTACACGATTCGTACCATTCAAAATAACTCACATTGTAACATATAAAAAAAGAAGATGTGGTATGATTGCCAATGAAACAGCTATCCAAAAAAGACCAAATTGACACAGACATTAACAACTATAGGTCACCGTACGGCCTTCAACAATGAACAAAGCCCATACCACATAGTCAGCTATAAAAGGCCCCGATAAGACAATGCTTATTAAAAATGAAGAATTCGTTAATACAGGCCTGACGAAGCACAAACAAAAGCATCAGAACACAAAGAACATATCATAAAGTACTAGCAGTTATTGAAATCTAGTCGAAAGCCAAGAACAAATTATTAAACAATTATCCAAAACAAAAGTATATTTGGGTACACATCCACTTAATTTAATGGAAAAGACGACATAACACATGAGATTCAAAAAGGCCACAAAGTAAGTATCGACATATATTATTAAGCACAGAGAGTCTTTATAACCCTATGGCAATATATATTTCGTTACGTTTTAATCTATTGTTAAGGAAAAGTATGCAAGGATCGATGATTGCAGTATTTAAAGCGGCACTCGCTAAAAGATATATAAAAAATCTTAAATGTGATTTTTTTCTCAATCATTAATATAAGTGAAAACGTGAAATAATAATTCGCTTTTAGCAGCCAGTATGGTTTAATTTTGTCAAAATAATACAAGAAACATTGATAATATATAAATTACATGCAAGTGAATACTTCGACCTCATTAAATCTGTATTCATGTGGACTTCAATTAAACCCCTCAGCTCGAGATGGGTAACACTTGTATTGTGTGTGTATAGTTACTTAAAGGAAAGGAATGTCAACCTTGAAAATGAAACAAAGATTGACTAATGTTTATACAAAAACAAACATTTTATACAGGTAAAAACGATGATAAACAATATTAAATTAAAAAAACATAAAAAAAATCTAAATGCACGAATGCGCTTTATCTATTGATATCTTTACTTATGATTACATCACTTATGTGGTCACCGGAGGTATTCGGAGTCCAGCCCGATAGTTTATTAGATTGCGACTAGACTTAAATACACACGAAACGAAGCTACATTTTCTCGCTTCCCCACATTTAAATTAATTGTTTTAGAACAATTATAATAATTTGGATACATGTTTACATTGGTATCTATCACAATTTATAATTTAGGTCAAATTGGTGATCATGAATTTGAAAGCTAGTGTCCCTTCAAAGGTCACATTTCCAATATCAGAATATATAGATTCTCTTTACCCAACATATGATCGATTTTATTACCTTGTTTTCAGTTACATAAATGTATTTTTGATTAAGTCGGCGGCACGTGTCCGCTATTCCTATCAACATTATGTATGCAAGCATAAGCAACATGGATTAATGTAACATTTGTTTCAATACTAATTTACAATGTTTTTTAGTTTGTAAAGAGGTAAACAAGGGTTCTACAATATAATTGTATCTCATGTGGTCTAATGATGAACGGTCATTTTAAAATTTGTATTATGTTATTCCTTCACAAATGCAAAAGTGTATTTTCTAGCCTTTGATCCAGATTGTTTATCCAAAAATGTAACTTTATCATGTTTATGTCCCCATGTATATCCTTCTAATCCCAATTTTTCTTGTAATACGTCAACATTTTTTTTTCTGAGGACAAGGAGAGGTATAAATATTTCATTTCATGTTTCTTGGGGAGTAGGATTATTATAGGACAAGACTCGCACAATCAACGTTTAACCCTCCTAACTTGGTAAGTAATTTCTAAAAAGTGCATTTCACATTTTCATAGTTTTCAATTTAATTTATTTGTAAATATAAATGATGTTTCTAAAATTCAAAACTGTTTTAGAACTAATTATGCTTTAAAGCATCATCAAAATATACAGTAAAAGGGTTTATTGAAAAAAATACAACATGAAAGAAATAGTACAATTGCGGACTTGAGCTGACATGTCAGTAATTGCTAGTAGTACTTTGTTAATTTGTGTATCTTTGTCATTTTCTTTAGTTTCTTTTGTTACCTGTATTGTCATCGGACTCTGACTTCTTTTGAAATGGCTTTAACTGTGCATATTATTGTGTGCCTCTTGATTGATCTACCTTGTTTAGATAAAATTGAGAATGGAAATGGGGAATGTGTCAAAGAGACAACAACCCGACCAAATAAGGGTTTAGATCTCACAATCTCATGTTTAAACCCGCCGCATTTTGATGTCTGTTTCAAGTCAGGAAGCATCTGAATCTGACCTTTGTAAGTCTTGTTTGATAATTATTTTTTTTATATGCTTTGGGGTTCAATGTGACTTACATTTTTACTGTACTGGTACACATGTTCAGTTAGATGCCAACTAAGGCCAGCTGCTGTGTGCGGGATTTTCGCACTGCGTTGAAAATCCATTTGTGGTCTTCGACTGTGATCAGCTCTATGATCGGGTTGTTGTCTTTTTGACATATTTTTTATTTACTTTTTCAATTTTATTACAAAAAAATACAAAGGTATAAAAGATATGTTAATTGTATATCCGGTAATTATAATAATCAATGCTCGATGTTTCATTTTGGAAGGCGGTCAAAACTGTGTATTGATTATATTGATAAAGATTTTTTTATTTGCCCTAAAATGCCCTTATTTGCCCTAAAATGTCAAAATATACAGATACAAAGATTATGTAAAGGAAAAACAGACAGCCATCAACCAAATACCAAAACGCACTACTGGTTAAAAATAGCCTTGAACAATGAACCGTATAGTAAGGCGGATATCTTGAAATGTATCTGTTTTGAAAAAAAGAGTTTAACTCCTTGTAACAACTATTCTTATGTTTTATATCCACAAAAATACTTGTTAAAACTATTATACGAGGTGGACAAATGCATATTAATCATTTATAGAGACTCTTACACAGTCTGGAATTCATTCGTTAAAATAGCAACATTTTCGTAAGCTTAACTTATCTAATTATTTTATTTACAAATTTAAATCCTGTTAAAAATCACCTTAGAAATCAGTTAGAGAACTACGTATATAAACGTGAAAATAGTTCAGAGTACGGCTTAAACTCGTAAATGCATTTCCAATATTCAAAGCAAGATATAATATGTATACTCAAAGTAAGGAATAAATAATAGACTGGTCAATATTTACCTTCCACAATGTTTAATCTGTACAATAAGGTTTTACGATAGTTTATAACATTAAACGTAAACTAATTATTTATTGTCTCAATTAACGAAATATTTTTTAAATTAATACCAAGGTTGCAACTTTTCTTAGATATATATGTTATAGATCATCAATATATGAATAATTGTTGAAATTGTTATGTGACACGGACAAATGCATATTTGTTTTAATAGTAAAACAAGACTACAAACAACTGTAACAATGTTTTCAATAAGTACAATATTGCGATTTGTAATCACATAAGCAACACGACGGGTGCCACATGTGGAGCAGGATCTGCTTACCCTTCCGGAGCACCTGAGATCACCCCTAGTTTTTGGTGGGGTTCGTGTTGTTTATTCTTTAGTTTTCTATGTTGTGTCGTGTGTACTATTGTTTTTCTGTTTGTCTTTTTCATTTTTAGCCATGGCGTTGTCAGTTTGTTTTGGATTTATGAGTTTGACTGTCCCTTTGGTATCTTTCGTCCCTCTTTTGCATAAAGCAATGTTGTTGCTAATGCAATAAAGATTCATTCATTCATTCAATATATTCAGCGTTACTTGAAGAATTTCGGAAGCTAAACACAAAATAGCAAAATAAAATCATAAGATAAAAATCAGTGATCGAGGACTTTACATCCGCATTGAAATAAATAACAAAGACACAATATCTCTTTTACGATAAGTATTTAAGTAAGTATACTCCAATGCATTGTAGACATATGTTGGTTAATTTTTTCATGTGTTTTGTTCAAATTATATTGTTTGATCTAAATATAAAATGTTAAAAGACAGTTTTTAATTGGATTACTTGTAGTTGATGTTGTACATAGATCGATATGTAAAACGTTTTGTTGAATGTTTTAAACTTCTTGTTAGTACTGATTATTTCAGAGTATATCTGGGTAAGGAACCAAGTTTTTAACCTGCGTTGAAAATGAACTTAATATTCAAACTGGCTGTCATTATCACAGGTAAGAGCTTTTATTTTCTTGCTATAAAACCAGGTTCAATCTACCATTTTCTACATTTGAACATGCCTTTACCAAGTCAGGAATATGAAATTTGTCATAAGTTTGATGTGTTTTGTCATTTGATTTTGCCATTAAATTAAGGACTTTCCGATTGAATTGTCCTCGGAGTTCAGTATTTATGTGATTTTACTTTATTCTATAAAAAGGCATATTATAATGTTAAGGTTATGTAATGAACATATTAAAAAATACAGGAGAAACACGCTGTACTGATCAGTACTAGTTATCTTAGATATTGACAATCAATTTAAAATTTATAAATCAATTCAAAATTTAAACTCTAAGTATCAACGTTGTTAAAAACGCAACGATTTCAAAGATACATCTAAAATGTAAGATACATTGCTGATTTAGAAAAAGGACTTACTACATGCAAAACTCAAATCTGTAGAACACAATGTCCATATGACAATACAACGTTATATCATATGCAAGGGCAAACGAGACACGTGTAACATGCATAAAATCATATGCAAGATAATTGACTAACTTGTTTTCTTTTTTCTTTTTATCTTACTATCTTACAATGAATTGGATTCAAATGTAAAACATGTTTAGAGTACATTTATGTTTAAAAGAAAATACAAATTGATAATGTAACAGCTAAGGTTAACATTTGTAAATATGACTAAAAGCAAGAAAGAACACATTGTAATTTGAATTCGGAACTATACTATTGCAAAACATATGTAAACCTGGTGCGAAATGGTCAGGGTAAAAATTACTGTAGATTTATTATGATTCGTTGGATACCAATTTTCGTGGATTACGTGGGTACAGGTAAATCACGAATTCAAATGTCTAACGAATAACAAATTTTCCATAGGGCTTGATATTAGAATTCGGCAAAACCACGAAATTAGATATCCACCAACAAGCAAATGTTGCTTAATTCACGAAAATTGGTACCCACGAAATAAATGAATCCCTAATACCTATGTTTCAGTTTACTTACATCAGTATTCTTTTTTTCAGCTTTAATGCCTGATAAGGTAAAACTATTTGTGTTTCCTTTTTCTGAAATTCAATTAAAAAAATACGAGTTATATAGGGGGTGAAATAAAGTCTGTAATTATATTATCAAGAATATTAATAACAATTTTTGTTGTTGATACATTTGTTCTAATTCTAGATATGATTCTTCCGATTATTTCTCTTCTTTTGAGATATTGAATTTTGTTTTTTATTAAATTATATTGTGTGTGTATTCGCATGCTTTAGAAAAATAACATGTTACGGTGTGAACGGAAGTGTATATTTATCCTTATAAACAAATAATTGATAGGCAAAGTATACATATTGTCTTGTAACGATTTAAAATAAATAATTGACAAATGTCTCGTTTAAATATTGGCATTCAAATCAAAATATGTCAAGTAAGGTTTGAGTAATGATTTTAAAAAAATCATATAATTGTATGTTATTTTTGTTTTGTTAAACAGACTGCCCAGATAGTTGCAGGAAAAGATGGAGATATTGAGGATTTTCCTTTTAGCGCACAAATTCAACGTCGTAAAAGTCGTCAAGACCCCTGGATAAATTGGACTGGTGCGACTATTCTCTCAAGATATTGGCTTGTAACCTCAGTGGCATCTAAAAAAGGACCGTATGTAATTCAAATATTTCCCTTTTCATGATATTATTTTAAAATTTGTTTAATATATTTTACCATAATTTTCTTTGACCACATCCTCAGATATATATTTTTGGTGGCCTTCGGTTGTTGTCAGCTCTTTGGTCGGGTTGTTCTCGCTTTGACACATTCCCCATTTCCTTTCTTAATTCTATTTGTTTTTTAGTGGTGCAATAAAATCTTCATGATCAAATCATCTTTTAGGGTATGCAATATTATGAATCGTAGGTTCCGGTAAATTGTTTCGTTAGGTCTAACAAAGCAAACAATCAACACATTTCGACAATAAAGCTCCGATTTTGAAACCAAAAATTATTTCTTTATTGTTTTTACTAGAAGTAATTGACGAAAAAAACCCTAATTATGACCTTAATCATATTCCATGTTTAATTTAAAGGCTATATGTTCATGTTAGTCTTACGTGCACTGTTCCTTCATTTAATGTTGTTTTATTCCTGGACGCCCTAAACTCATTAACACTGTGATATTCTGTAATTTGTGTAAATAGATATATGAAGATGTAGAATGGTTGCCAATATAACCACTCTCCATCCCCGTCACAATTTTTAAAATTAATTCATTTTAGTCAAAATACTACCTTCAACACGGAGCGTTGGTTCATACCAAGCTACACACATGCTATAAAGGGCGTACAAAATGACCTAAACCAATGGTTTAATCAAATATAAATAATATGGAAAACGAGAAACAAGAAACATTTCTGAACTACATTAAAAAAGAAACAAATGAATATATTTTTTTTTATACATGTGATACAAAAAAAAAATATAAAAGAAGGTTTGTTGGGGTATGTATTGATCTTTACAGCTGAAAATGAGCCGGTCAAATTACTGGAATATTATTCAATTTTCAGAATAAAAAACATGCGTATTCGGTGTGGCTTTGATGATTTCTCAGCTCGAAATAAACAAATAAGAACTGTAAGACGCTTCGTAATTGTAAGTATCTGATTTCAGTGTGTGTTCATTTCTAAGAAGAAGGAAAAACAATTTGCATGTTTTTACATGCAATTTGAAATTTAAACAACGGGAAACAAATATTTATGAGACCCTATCAAATCATATCTGAAAAGACAAAATAAACCATGTATTATTTAATGATAATGTAAGGAAAATGCATATATGTTAAAGAAACACCCATTTGAGAATATCAAAAATACTTTGTATTAAATATTGGCATTACAAGAGGGGCGAAAGATACAAGAGGAACAGTCAAACTCATTAATCGACACAACGCCATGGCTAAAATTGAAAAAGACAAACAGACAAATAGTAGGACACAAGAAACAACATAGAACATTAAAGACTCATCAACATAAACCCCTTCAACAATTGTGGGTGATCTCAGGTGATCGGAAAGGGTACGCAGATCGTCATTTTGCTCATTAAATTGATATGCATGTTATTTACCTTCGTGATCGTTTTAACTCTTAATAAAATCATTAAATGAGATATATCAGATAAAATGTAATGTGGGTAAATCTGTTAAATATGGTTTCATACAACCTTTAGTTGTTGGCGAGTTTTGACTTGACCATAACTTGCATTATATCAGAGAGCCGGCTCATTAATCAAACGGTTAATAAAATCAATATGAAAGAAGTTTACTGACTGATTAGACTAATAACAAAACAAACTAAAGAATACACATTAGTCAATGATTATTATATTCATCAGACATAAACAATATTTCATACTGTTTATGACTTAAAGGTTCTAACGATTATATCTTATAAACTGAAAGAACTCATCTCGAAGGGGTCGATGCATTCACGTCTTCAGTTGACGGTAACGTCATCTTTTAATCTCATGTGTATCTTTGTTATTTTTTGTTGTACATAACGCAGTAATAAAGTCCCGCGTGCGATAAATGCATTATACCGTTTACTACTGACCCCCTACGGACCCGTATGGATTTTACTTACTCGCTATGAGTCCATAGGGGTAGGTAGCGAGTTATATAACTAATCATATTTTGTTAGTGACCTTACCATTGAATCATGAATGTCATATTTCAACACGTGTCCTAGATATTGGCATTGTGCATATGTCTATGTAATAAAAACAATTCCAATTATATTTTCTCTATTTACATCTTTGTATCAGAAGGACCAATTGATGAACTACGTCAAACTATACCTTTGAAATACTGACTTGTTGACTTTATATTGCAGCATCCTCGTTATAAAGAGGACGAAACCGTTCAATATGACAATAACATAGCTCTTATCAAACTTCGTAGGCCTCTTAAATTTGGACCAAAAATTAACAGTATCTCTTATACAACGATCAAAGGTATTCGTGGTCTTAAAAACTGTCAAATATCCGGATGGGGATTCATTGATCGTAACAGTAAGTAAGATTATACAAATATAAGAATTTTTGGTTTAATCATTTGCACAATATAAAAAAAATCAAAGGATAGTCAAGACATATCAAATGAAATTCTTCAAAAAAAAACTGTCTTATAAACTAAAGAAAAAAACTCGATAGTGAAATCAATCTTGTTTGTCTGCAATAACCATTAACTATTCGATGATCTAGGAAACTACGTTTGCTAATTTGACTTCGAAAATGTATACCACTATTGTTGTATTAATATTGAGAATGGAAATGATGAATATGTCAAAGAGACAACTACCCGACCATAGAGCAAACAACAGATGAAGGCCACCAATGGGTCTTCAATGGAGCGAGAAACTCCTGCACCCGGAGGTGTTCTTCAGCTGGGCCCAAAACAAATATGTACATGTATACTAGTTCAGTGATAATGGACGTCATACTCCGAATTATAAACAAGAAACTAAAATTAAAGTTTGATTAAATATCAATATGCAATATACTTTAAACCATGATAATCAATATGCGAATACTGATTAGTAATGACTCCTAAATTCGATATGTTGTACTGACACTCCTTAGACTCTTTTCCAAAATCTGTTGCAGATGCCATTGCATGTTTGCTACAATGTAAAGGGCCCTTTTAATTGAAACGGCTTCCCTAGATAATAATTTAGCTGACTCATAAATTATTTCTACATATACTCTCAATATTTCATTTTTCAATCAATTGAACCAATTCAAAATAAGTCATTAGCCTGTAATTTATTGATTGTAGATTGGTGCTGGGTAACATAACTATTTTTCGTTTATATTTTGAACATCAATTAGGCCATAAATTTCCTTGTTTGGATTGTCTTACGTTTGTCATTGCAGTGCCTTTTATAAGTGGCAGTGCGGAATCGGCTTTCTTCATTAATAAAGGCGGGACGTGGACCAATAATTTCTTTTACATTTGGTTTCTTGTTAATAATTGTCTCAATGACAATCAAACCACATACTCTTTTCCATGTGATATTTGTTCAATTACAAGCATGCTCATTCAAAAAGATATACAACAAATGATTTATGCAAAATTTTGAATTCATAATATTATTGTACAGAAACAGAGTCACCAGACACTCTACAGTTTGCGCGTATTTCATTAATATCCAATACCAAATGTAATGATCTAGCATCTCCTAAAGTTCCAAAGAACCAAATATGTGCCTATGACTACAAGAACAAAAGACAAGCTTGCAATGTGAGTATAATTAATTTGAGGTCATTTGAAACAGTTACTTTTTAAAACTGTAAAACTAATGTACACTTTCCATGACCCTTTGAGACATATTGTCTCTCAGTAATGTGATATACATTTGACTATGAACAGGTCATTAATCTTGATAACGCTTAAAAATTTGTAAAGAAGATGCAACAAAAGAGACCTTAATCCGACTTCATCAGCATACACCAGGGTCTCGATAGCAATATGCCCTTAGTCGTCGTCTACATTACTAGCCTAATAGCTCTGAGGTTGGGAATCGATTCACGTAAGTAGAAGGTGTTCTCAACTCTAATGTAAAAAAATTAGTTGTTCTCACTAGGCACGCACATAAAAAATTACAAGAAACTCGACAACGGTTTCACAATAGCGTAAAACATCTCAAATGATATCCATATGTGTACATTAAAATGACTGATAGTGAAAGGTCTATTCGTATCATTTGTAATTTTCTTTATTTAAGTAATTGCACCGGGTTATTGTCGAAACCAGAAATAAAAAGCCAAATCGTTTTAGTAACACATAGATTTTTGAACATGTATAGACTAGTTGTAATGTCGACAGTAACATGTTAAAAACATACTATAATCGTGTAAACTCGAATTGATTGGTCACAATCCGGTAAAACAGAATTAGGAGGACGACAACTATATACGACTCTACTTAAAACGACACAGTACGTCACAATTTTCAAATAAATGTATTTTAATGGTACTTACTAGCTGTTTCTTATTGGCTAAAGATTCGAAGTTTGAATCTAACAAAAACCTTTCTCAATTGAAATTGTAATTCTAATTCCAGGGTGATGGTGGTGGACCTTTGACATGTAAAAGAAGGGGGAAACGTGTCCTCATCGGAGTATTTTCATGGTTGTATGATTATTGTCATGCTGAAAAACCATTTGCGTATTCATCCCTTGCATATTATACTTCATTTATTGAAAAAGTGACTGGAATAAAAGGAACTCCATCAAAGTATTCTAAATACAGAATGTACGAAGAATATTAAATAAAAGAGAAATAAAATTGTTTGTGGTCTTTTAGTGCAGAAAAACAGCAAATACGACATTCTCACAGTCGGTATTTAAATCCTGTCCACCAGCATAACTAACTATGTATAGTGATTGAAGAGACGGATCCATGAATGTTGGGTAAACATATGCATGTTGTTCGTTCACATGTATTTCCTCTGTCAATCATTCAAGTCAAATCGAAAATCGCGAATTAATAAGTTGCCCAGTAAGATATGCAGCCCCTTGCGGCGATGTTGTACTAAACATTTTAAGTGTGCACTGCAGATAGATACCCGCTGATAAGTTTATTAACTTTCACCGCATTCTGTTTTTATGGCCTACCTACGATAGTAGAGGGGCATTATGTTTTCTGGTATGTGCGTCCGTCCGTTCGTTCGTCCGTTCATTCGTCTGTTCGTCCGTCCGTCTGTCCCGTTTCAGGTTAAAGTTTTTGGTCAAGGTAGTTTTTAAAGAAGCTGAAGTCCAATCAACTTAAAACTTAGTACACATGTTGCTTATGATATGATCTGTCTGATTCTAAAGCCAAATTAGACTTTTGACCCCAATTCCACGGTCCACTGAACATAGAAAATGAAATGGCAAGTTTCAGGTTAAAGTTTTTGGTGAAGCTAGTTTTTGATGAAGTTGAATTCCAATCATCTTGAAACTTAGTGCACATGTTCCCTATGGTATCTTTCTAATTTAAATGCCAAACGAGATTGTGAACCAAATTTCACGGTCCATTGAACATGGAAAAGGATAGTGCGAGTGGGGCATCTGTTTACTTAAGACAAATTCTTGTTACCTGTGTTATCAAGTGCAAAAGTAACACTCGTAACGCTCAACTCTGTCCCTCTTCAAAACCGTACGAAATACCTTGGGTAAACACATTTCGTTAAATATATCTTATCTTAAATTGAAGGGAATTTTCATATCATTTCGTAAGTGCCTGAAAAGTATAATTTGTACCGTGTAATCATTGTTCTATCAGTCATGTCTCCATTTTCTGTTTGCTAATAGTTGAAATTATACAACTAACAAAAAAAGTAATCAATATCATTTTCTTCAGAATATTTCGGGTTCTGTGTCAGAGATAATTCATAATTAGTCAAAAACTAAATGAGTTTGAATGCAAACATTCTAACAATTTCTTACGTGCAACTTCTTCCTGCTTATCTATAGTATATGCATATTTCAAAGACCTCGGTGGCTGAGTGGTCCAAATAGTTACTACTGCAATCACAAGCCATTCAACATCGAGGTTGTGAGTTTGAACCCCGCTCGTGCGGGTGCACTCGACTCCAATCTTAGTTGACAAGGATTGCCAGTTATCCTATCGTAGGTCGGTTGTTTTCTCTCGGCACTTAGGCTTCCTCCAACAATAGAAATTGACCGCCACGAAATAGCCTACTGCAGTGCTTACAAATGGCGTTTAAACACAAAAAATCAATCAATTATATGGAAAAACAAATGTGTTATAATTGACATTGATCAAGCTAATGATGAGTTGTAACTAAAAGCAACAGTAGTATACCACTGTTCGAAAGTTATAAAGCGATTGAGTCAAAAACAAATCCAGTGTGCAAACAAAAACCGAGGAAAACATATAAACTATAAGAGGAAAACAACAAAACAGCTGAAACACTGAATTGAACAGATTTTTGAACTGTTTCGTTCATAAGGTGAAGGAACTAGATAGTTTTTCACTATTTTCGTCCATCAAATGTAAACTTTTTAGGGGAATTAACTTTTAGGAATATAAGTACTAGTCTAATTGATAAAATGTTATAACAAGAGCAAGAAAAACAGCTAAAGATTTTTTGAGAAAAAAAAATTGAACAGATTTGAACAATTTGAAACAATGAGATCTTATCTTAAATTGAAAGGAATTTTCATATCATTTCGTAAGTACCCGAAAAGTATAATTTGTACCGTGTAATCATTGTTCTATCAGTCATGTCTCCAGTCATTTTCTGTTTGCTAATAGTTGAAATTATACAACTAATATAGGCTATTTCGTGGCGGTCAATTTCTATTGATGGAGGAAGCCTTAGTGCCGGGAGAAAACAACCGACCTACGATAGGAGAACTGACAATCCTTGTCAATTACGTTTGAACAAATTTGAACAAATTTGGGCAATTTGAAAAACCATGCAAGAAACAAATCCCTTTACAGAAAAAAAATATAAAAGGGAATAGATTCTTTACAATTGAAGAAGTAGGAGTTAATATTTCAGTACTATTCTTTTTTTTACAGTATATCCTCCGACACTATTCGATTAATTACAATATTCATATCACATGGAAAAGTTCGGACGCGATCTGCTTACTCTTCTGACGCACCTGAGATTGCCCCATATTTTTTTTTAGATTCGTTTGAAATTAAGTCGTCAGTTTATATTTGACTTATAGTTTAAATGACCTATTTTATATTAAAACTCTTTAGGGTATGCATTTATATATATGGTTTGCATTTATACCTTTGTACATTAGGCAGTCCGTATGTTTTTACTAACATGACTGAAGCATGATTATTGAAAAAAAGGGAAAAAAGATAGTGGTTACCTTCCATTGTGGTTATTCTCGTATATTCTTTGAATTTGTACATGAAACCTTGTATGTACATGATAAAACTTCACTAATGCGAAATATTTCTTTATCTAAACAAAGATTCATTCTGAACAAT
Organism: Mytilus galloprovincialis; assembly: GCF_965363235.1. Lineage (NCBI taxonomy): Eukaryota > Metazoa > Mollusca > Bivalvia > Mytilida > Mytilidae > Mytilus > Mytilus galloprovincialis. The sequence continues at coordinate 65,029,090 of NC_134842.1, read as the reverse complement.
TTTTTTTTGAAAAGCGCAAATCTAGCAAAGAATAACTTGTGTTTTTTTTTAACCATTTTTATTTGAAATATCTTTTAGTGAATATTTAAAAACATCTTCTTACCATGAGGTAAACGATTAGTGCAATGGAGCTCTATTTTTTACCATTTCAGGGTACAATATATCATATCGGTTTTTAGTTTTTGTACTACACCTTTTATAGTGTAAACAAAGTTCGTAAGATTTCAGTTTTCTATGTTTGATTTGGTATTGTTTTTTATCTTATCGTTTTATTCACATTGTCTTTTCTGTTTCCCTTCAAAAAGGCCCCTTTGTTTCTTCATCTTCTTGTTTTAACAACTGTAAAAATAACTCATTGCTTCAAATCGAATAAAAAAAACTTACCAGGAAGAACATGTTCATTTCATTGGTCCTTCATGACCCAATAGGATTATATATTAACTTCCTCTTTAGTTTTCTATAATTTTATAAACACGTTTTACATTTATTCGCCATCTGTTACTTTAAAACTAGTAATACAATTATTACTTGAAATGTATTAACACTTTGTGTCGTTTTTTTTTTTTTTTATTAAATAAACCTCAGGTTGTTGTAGAGTAAGTTTGAACATATTTGTTTATAGTGGATTGGGAAACAAGCTATTGCAACTTATATCAATCCCTTTCCACTTTGCTGGTGCAAGTGCTTCCTTGTAGCGGCATTATTCTGGTCTTTTTGCGAAACAACACATTATGAACAAATGAATGAATACGCTTACGTTGGATTTTTATAAATTGTTTATTCATTGTCGAAAAACAAATGTAGTTTGAAATAGTTGACTTCTCGGAGAAGCATGTAGTAAATCCTGGCAAGTAAATGAGTATACTGGAGAGAAAAAATAAGATCGTCGCCGTATAAAAACTCGGTGAAGTGAACCTCAAATATCTGCTTTTCTATCACTTCTTAAATGACAAAAAAGTTTCACAAAAAGCGTTACTTGAAGAACATGAAATACAAAATATTTCTTTTTATAAATAAAGTGGAGGTATAATTAATAAGAAAAAATATTGACTGATTGGAAAACCGATAGATTGAATAATCAATTATAAAACTTTCTATAAAGACAAAGCTTTTATCTAAGTTCATTGAGAAAGTACAAAGAAAATGGCTTATGTAACAGCTTTGCAGTGATGGTTTCAAATCATAAGCTTTTTATTTATAAGTCATAACGACTCATACCTTATCAAATAGTAGTAGTTATATTTGAAAAAATTTCTATATTTATATTTTTTTCCCATTAATTTCAATGGTTCAAAAGTCTAAATACTATAGTTAGAATAATTTGTTATTTCATTGTGATATAATCTTACGTTTGACAGAAATATAGAAATAAAGATGACAAAATCTTGACTTATCCTTTTGTTTATCTACAATAACCATTTATGTCGATGATTGATTAATCGCACATCCTTACCATAGCTGAACATCATTTTTTTTCATTACTTAAATCAAGTTTGTTGATTCTATTCCCGAACATGTACATGATGTATATCCAATACATTAATTAGAATATAAATACTTAATGCCATCACTTAGTTGTGGTATTTGCTTGAATGTGATTGCATTTGAACTTCGATCATCGTTATACAACAGAGACGTCCCCATGATGATCAAGTTCTAATTTGTGCTCAGTTAGTTTCTCCATGATTCAATATGAAGTGCTTACATTTTTTAAAAGACTAATGTACCCAATATGTGGACCAATCGCATTAAAAAGGGCTTCTCTATGTATCCATATAATTGTCTCAATCTCTTTTCAACAAGTATCGGACATGTATAGGATACTCTATTATAGTCCCTTAATTTCATGTACAATTGTGTATTTAGTGATGATGGACTCTGCATTGCGATGGATATTTGAACCAATGTGTTCACACTGAAATGCGATGACTGGACGATGCAGTGCTTTGTTTGTCACTCTGACGTGAATATTTCAGGGATATGTGTCAAATACATATACGTTTACAATATGAAAAAAAATGAAAATATAGTGTACGTCTTTTATATTGAAATTGATAACTGACTTTTAGAGACAATAAGAGCTCTGATCGAGATACAGTTTATTGTAAATAACATGTTGATGTTTACATGTGACATGACATCATGCAGATAAGGGTTTGCCATAGTGACTGAAATCGATGACGTGACGTCATACAGCTTAAAGGTGTGATAAAGCCTTTTCAGTCAAGGTTAGCTCATACATCACTTTTTCCATTAACACAAGCATTCATTTTTCTGTATTGACTTCTTATTACAATATCATAATTGATGATTGAAAACCCAACACAACAGTTGCTATCTATATCTGATCACAGATAATAACTCTCTGTTATTAGTATATCTAAAATCAAATTTACTGCCAATCACTATAAATGTCGTTGTGACATTAATACCAAATTCATTTTGAATTAAATACGATACAAATCATTTAAAATTACCAATAATGATATCATCGATCTTCGTCTCAACATTGGTAATCTTCTAGTTTGAGTTGGTCCGGCGAAAGTGATAAAGGTAATCATGACCAATGCTAATCTGTTTAGCGTTATTCTATTTATGGCGACGTTGTCGATTTTGTTGACAACGGTATGTGCTCCTTTAGTTTCCTGCGATTATTATTCTTTTTATTATTTCACTCTTTTTTTTAAAAAGGAAATTATCAATCAGAACAATCAAATGAAAATTTTGTAAAATAGCAATAAGGTAACATGCTTGTTTAAAAGGTAAAATCTGCTGAAAAGGGCATAAATCACCACATAGATATAAAGCACCCCCAAAAAAATCACATTACAAAAACATAAACACAAATGACCTACTAGATATTACTAGCAAATACTGGAAGTCTGTTGAGAGCCAAGAACAACATATACATTTAATAACACAATTTTATATCCAAGACAAAATGCTAAATTTCTTTGTGCACATCCAATAGATTTAGTGATAAAGACGACATAAAACATGAGTATCGATATGATGTAAAACAGATAGGCTCTATTTTTGTGTTATTTTGGTCTCTTGTGGAGAGTTGCATCTTCTTCCTTTATATTTTTACCGTATGGCAATAAACATTTTGTTTTGTTTTAATTTATTGGTTAGAAATGATGAATATAACACGAAATTGTAAATTATTGTTTTCTAATTGTTTTAATGCGGCCGGTCATTTTCATAATTTCATTGGTATTCCTTCAAAAATGGAGAAAAAATGTTTTCCATGCAGATTACAGTTGCTTATTCAAGATAACAATATGTCCCCATTGTCCTCCCAGAAACTTTTTTAAGACAAGATGAGATATAAATACTTCATTTCTCAAACGGTTTTTAATATTTTGAATATATAACACAGTTTCACTAATTCATGTTCAGTTTTTATTGTAGAACAAAACACCATATCCTTACAATAATATTATGATGTCTAACTGTATTTATCACCATGGTAATTAATCAAAATCCTTGATTAATTCATTTGAAAAATATATAAGAACTCGCGAAACAAATATTTTGAGCTTCTCTTTCATTTTGTACAAAGAAAATGTAATTGCCTTCTATTGTTTCGATGAGTTTTATATTCTTAGTTCTAAAGTTTGAAGTTTTTGATCTTTAGTATAAAAAAAAAGGTTATAAGGTGTGAACATTTTTCCAATTTCAGCGCTTTCAATATTTTCGATAGAAGTTTACAACACTCCTTGCGCAAAGATAATTTTTCCATAATAAACTGCTTTTCCTGCAGTTACCTACTGTTTACTAACAGTTCGATATTGACCAACACTAGTGGGCAAGACAAAATTGTGTCAAGATCTTTTTGGACGCGATACACAGAAAGTTATAAGATATAATCAAGAGCTGGATAATGTTTAATAACGCTGTGCAGGCAATTCTAACATAAGACTTGTACCCACTTTCTGTTTGCGTAGGGTTTAAAACTAAATGTTGTATAAAGAAAAAGTTTGACAAAATGTTCCTGTCTACTATTAAAGAGATTTATTTATTCCATATTTGGTCTGGGACTTGATTATAATAAGTAAAATGTTTAGGAAGCCAAATTCACATCAGCGCTGCAACCATTTCTTCGTGTTCCTGAAGTTCTATAGTTTTAAATTTTAAAAATCTGTGTACATGCACACTGAAACTTTTCGTCACACTTTACTTTACAAGGCAAGTTCCCAGTTAGTATACCATAAATAGTATAGTATATATTTAAATGAGACAGCAACCAGACTACACATTAACCAATTTTATAATTGTTATTTTTATTGTTTAACATCAGTTATGACGGCAGTATGTATAAAGCCCCGGTCACAACAGATCGTAAATTTTTTGTCGTCGAAGATCTATACAATAATTGTCGTGCAAAATATCAAAAAATATTTCGAGTAGCCACATCAGCTTCGATTGATACATGATGGGTACACGACAGAATAAAAGGAATTGTAATTATAATGTCGTGGGCTTGTCATAAATCGGTCGTGCGACAGTTGTACGACAATTGTGAGTTGTTTGGGACTGTTTTCAGGTTTTCATGTTATGAGATGCGCGTGTTACTGTCGTGTTATTATCGTGTCACAGTCTTACAACTGTAGCACAATAGTCGTGAGTCACTCGCACGTTTTACTCCGAACTACTAGGATATAAAGAAGGCCCGGTTTATTGCCATTTTCCTTCAATATTGTTCAGTGTCATTATGAATTCGGTCCATGTTACGACGATTTTCGTATTAATTTATAATATAATTTTGCAGCAAATTTACATCAAGAAACTCCCCTCCCCCCCCCCCAAAAAAAAAAAAAAAACAGAAAGGTAGTAGCAGTACATTTGGATGATGTTGACTACACGGAGGACCACCTACCACAAGCTGAAACATATGACGATTCGATAACTGCAGCCAAGCATTCAATCTCATCAAATTGTATTCTTCTAAATAAAACGAAAATATGTTTCACAACTAACGTACCACTCTCGTACGACAGACAATCAATGTTGTGGAAGCATCGTATGAAATTTGGTATTCGTGAGACCATCGTGCGACTGTATCACGAGCGTTTTGCGACAGTCGTGATATTGTCGTACGCCAGTCGTACGATTGTTTTATCAAAATGGTTTATTTTGGTATGAACGACAATGTGTTTATCGCTCGACAGTCGCACGACTGAGATAAGACACTCTCAGGACAGCCACAAGACAGTGACACGACCAAAAATTGTGGAGAAAAAAGGTGCATATCCATTTTTCGTCCCACGACACTCGACATTGCCACAATGCTCAAAATCGTGCGAAATTCGTGAGACCGTCGTTCGACGATAACATTGACAAAATTTCATGTCGTGGCGCTGTATTGATGTGTCGTGAGTTCGTTGTGACCAGGGTTTAAGCTTTTGAAGTTAATGGCGTAGGGAATTAATTTTTGAGAGGAGCAATGGACGATTCCAGATAACAATGGTCATGTTATTACGAAAAATAAAGCTATTAAACAGTTTATATCATTTCAAAAGCATGATAAATAATGTACCAACAATATTATTGTACCTCAAATGAAGTTTTGTAATCACTCTTTTGTTTCCAAGATGTTAAATACATGTATAACAAATCAGAGATCAATATATGTGTACTATGTATACAAATATTCTTTACAACCCTGACTAGGATAAACAACGTGATACAAAAGTACAAACTAACCATTGCTAACATTTGATAACTATATGTTCTTTGAAAGAATTTAGCACTAATATCAACAGTGTTATTGTACCTTAAAAAAGATTAGAAATCATTTTTTTGTTCACCAGATGTGTAATCATAGATCAATACAAGTGTACTGTGTATACATATGTTCTTTAAAAACCTGACATGTAGAAACAACATGATATAATAGCATGAATAGTACAAATTAACATTTTATAAATATATTTTCTTTCAAGAAAATAATCATGTATATCAACAGTGCTATTGTACCTTAGATAAGGTTTGGAATTTTTTTTGTGTTCACCAGATGTGCAATCATAGATCAATAGATGTGTACGGCGTATACGGTTCTTTACAAACCTGACATGCAGAAACAACATGATATAACATAATATAACAGTACAAATTGGCATGTGATAAATATATATGTACTTTGTCATTTTTTAAGGAATTAAGCACTGAGAATTATCAATTAACCATTACCTTGTTTAACTTTGTATACCAAGTGTAAGGAAGGACGGTTGTACTAATTTTATTTTTATCAAAACAAATAGGGAAGCGTCACAAATTCAATAATTAAATAAATAAATAATGACAAATATAAACTTTCTTTTAAAACAACGACAACGAGTGCATGCTCAAACAATTTCAGAGAAAACTAACGATTTGACAAGAGTAAGGGAGATGAATGCATTTCTAAGCAAGTAACTTCGGCAAACCTTTGCTATACACTTGTAAAATATAGTGATATAAGAAACAGGCAACGAGTTCCAATTTGAAAAATATTTAAAAACAATTGTGTTGTGTCTTCTCGACTATTGTGCACTTTGTATTTATCAAACAAAAAAAGTCAATTTTGACAAACTGTTCAGACAAATCTTTCTCAAATTGTAGTTTTATTTAATTCTATCATTAATTTTGAAGACTTTTTATCCACCATTTATTTGAAATTTCTTTTTAACGCAATTTGTAGATTGTGTACCAACTTTAGGCATATTGATTGCTTCAAATGAGCAGAATCTGCATACCATTCCGAAACATCTATTATAACTTTGTTTTTTGTTGTTTTTTTTTATTTATATTACTTAGCCTCTTAACTTAAAACGTCCGTATGACATCAGTTTTCTTTGTACAAATGTTGTAGTGGTTTGTTTTACATCTTATTTTTTGCCATGTTGGTATCAGTTTCCTTTTACAATTTTTCACCTTGCTATCCTTCTTCTCTTTTTTATTCTTTCTACAAATCATTCATCGCATTAAAGTGTTAAAAAATATTCACTAGAAAGTCTGTACATGTTCAATTCACTACAAAAGTCAAAAAGACCAATTTTCTTCTGAATTTGCATGATTTTTTACTGAAATGTTTTTCTTTGTATGAAATATCTTTAAACATTCTTGACAAAATCTGAATTTGTCTCATGAAGTTCTTGATTTTTCTTGACATATATCTTGAAAATAAAAACATTGTCTAAAAAATTCTCAACACTTTCTTTTTCACTTATTAGTTTCTTGATTAGTCTCGACCAATTCTTGACTGTCTTAAATTTGTCGCGATCAGAACTGGACATATTTTTGACATTTTGAATAATGTGTGTATAAGGTTTGACATATTCTCAACAGTCTCTTAAATCAGTCTAATTATATCTTGACATATTCTGGACAGTCTAAACGATGTCTTAACACAATCTCACCTGAAATGTGTAAAGACAATTCCCTGGCATTCTAAACATTTCTATTGCTGTTTTATACTTATTTATTTTATCGCTTAACTAAATTATTTACATGCACAACTTTTGTTGTAATAAGTGTAACATGTGTAACTTGAAATAACAGTAGATTCTATAAAGAGAAATAAAGATAAATATATATCTTGTATATTGGTCATGATTTGTAAAACTCAAAACTGTATGGTAAATTTAAGACACACTTCATAATGTCTAGAATATGTAAAGCTATTCTGAGGGAAAAAAAGCAAATTGTAAGACCATATTCAGAATGTCAAGAATTTATCGAATAAATTTCATACAATTTAGTATAAATCAGACATTGTCAAAAAAGTATAATACACAAGCCATACTTTTGGGTAATGTCAAATCATTTTTCATGAATGAAAAACTAAGGATGTTCTTAACCCAGGAATAATTTACCTTAGCCGTATTTGGCACAACTTTTTGGAATTTGGGATCCGCATTGCTCTTAAAATTTTTACTTGTTTGGATTTATAAATATTTTTATATGAGCGTCACTGGTGAGTCTTTTGTAGACAAAACGCGCGTCTGGCGTACTAAATTATAATCCTGGTACCTTTGATAACTATTCATGCTAATTTGGACAAATATTGGTCTTTTCAGAATTTTGAACTTAACATCATTCTTCATGCACTAATCGGATACTTTAATAGCTTCCCCTCTAGATTTTTGTTAGATTGTAAAAATCATATATTCTGGTTCAAATTTACAATTAATGTATTTACTCAACATCTGAAGATGAAATAGTCAAAAACCAATTTTAAATTGAAATGTACTTCCTTGCATCTTTATCGACTCAACTACACTCGTTTTTTCCCTCTCATGTAAACATAATTAAAAATATATGTAAACTAGTCATACAACTGTTTGATAAACATGTACTTTCTGTCGATATTCATCGATTTAAATGCACTTGTTTTTCTTTACAAAAATATAACTAAAACAACATATTACCACTCTACTTAACTGCTGTCCATAGTTAATGTAATATTTTTGTCCAGAGTAGTAAATATGCTCTTTCTTTATTGCGAATGAAAAACAAATGCCTAAGGTTTTCTGTAATTTTCATTTTATGTTTACGTAAGTATTTCTGAAGATTCTTACGGACAAACCTTTGCAAGCGAAATCAAGGATCTAAAAGAATCAAGACATGGGTAAAACAAATCAGCATATTAGAAGCTGGAAAACTCACAAAAGCATAAAAGACAATTTGCTGTCTATATCGTGATTTTAACACGCACAGAAAGAAAACTACTGATTATTTTATAAATTTGTAACATAGAAGTGTTTGTATTTGAGGACAATAAGAATTAACGACAACTTGGGTTGGTAAAACAAACATTTTCTACACCTCTTTTTACTCCATTATCTAATTCTATTTCGTTTTTTATTTAAAATTATGCTATCGAGTGTTTAATTTGTTATTACTTTTAAGTCAGTAAAAGTAGTATATCAAAGCGACTCATAGAGAGCCGGTTAGATATTTAATATCGGATATCAAATAAAGTACCGTGACGTGCATTATACATTTAGATGGTCGTTTTTTATAGACTGCTTTTGTTATATACATCTACATTTGTAAACCGTATACTTTTGTAGCAAATTAAAATACAAGTGCAGTGCATACTAGTAGTGGGGGATATTATAGAAATAATTGTGCAAATCGTGATAAATGTACAAGCATGAAATTTGGCATAAGGGTTGACTAAACGATACTTAAAAAAAATCAGCTGCTTGCCATAAAAAAAAATTCATTTTTTCAAGATGGCCACCGCTCATTTTGCAAATGGCGTCGTATCCAACCGGCTACCTTTCGTAAATCCTTTGAAAGCTGTGTTATAGGTTAATTCCAAATTAAGTTTTGATAAAACGTAAATTACAGTTCCTAAAGTACGATTAACAATACATAAATGACGAAAAAGTTACTTCCGGTTCCAAAATGGCGGCAAAACCGTTGAAAATGACTACATCTCATAAATCATTTGAAAGCTGTGTTTTAGGTATAATCCCAAGTAAGTTTTGATAAAACGTAAATTACAGTTCCTAAAGTAGGATGAATCAGTACATTATTGATGAAAAAGTGACTTCCGGATCCAAAATGGTGGCAAAAACGTTGAAAATGGCTACATTTTGGAAATCCATTAAAAACTGTGTTCTAGGTAAAATTTAATGTAAGTTTTGATAAAACGTACTGTTCCTAAAACACGACAAAACAATACATACATGACGAAAAAGTAACTTTCGGTTCCAAAATGTTGGCTAAAAAGTTGAAAACATCATTATATTTTTTTCATTTTCTTTTTATTTACAAGAGATATCACTTACTTTGTTAAGTTTAAATACCTAGTTTGGTAAGAAAAGACAAACAAGGCCAGAACGGTAGCAATTACAGTAATCAACACCGCTGGATTTTTTGCATCCGCATTCCAAAAATTCCTCATCCGAGGGTGCAACGGCAGCCAAAGAAGCCCATTTTGGTTTTCAACTGTCATTGTTTTTTTTTTCATTCATCCAAGTCCAGTGTTCATGCCTTGGGTACGTGAACCTGTTGAATGCATAAATTCGGTTGAGTCCACCTTAATATGCTTCTCTTTTGATGTGCTCCGGAAGAGAACCTCTGGTAGGCCGAATAGCACATAGCACTCATAAGGGCGCTGATTTAAATCGTGTTGCCTTACATGATGCAAGCAAATGTTTCTATGATGTCTATGTCTCTGTCTAAATTTCAAATTAAAGCGAGAAAAAACATTGGTTAAATCTGGAAATATTTCCTATGTCTGCCAAGCTGACCTCTTCACTTTCCCATCAAATGCTGACGCAGTGTCACATTCATAGAATGTATGGAAGGAAAGAATAGCAGCTGCACGAGTACCAAACACATTTGATATGTCATAAACATGAAGCCATCGAAAGTCTTTATTCCTTCAAAAACCTATCCACAATTTGTCCATACATTATACTGCGAGAGCTGCAATCCCAAATACTACTAAATCTGTGTCAGTACTACTTAAATTTACTTTTATCAACTATTTTCAGCAGCAAGCTTATCATGGACAAACAAACGTGTATCTGCTTGTTCATGGCTATAAAGGGATAGCTGGGAAGTATCCGTATTGAAATTGCAAAGAATATCTCACCTTCAGTAATATAAGCATTTTTTAGTCTCTTGTGAAGCAATCATGTCGGCTAGAAACTTGAACCATTCCGTTGTGTTGTCATCTTCATAAAGACTACTCCAAAACCTTGGCTTTCTACCAGGACCAACAACTTTCCGTCTAGCACAAGCACCTTGCCTTTTCTCGGTCCAGCCTTTAAATCATTAATTTAGTAAACATCAACATGATCAAATACAATGTTCACTCTTAAATACCTATCGGTGCAAGATTTATGTAAGGCAGTATGACATCATTTGCATAATCATCAAATATTTTTGCACTGGGTGGCCTAGAATTAACCATAGCTGGCCAATCAACGATAAATGCGCCAGAATGTTAATCAGTTGATGGCAAATCGCACAATGTTTCAAGCATACCAATTTGCTGCGATCAAATAACACTTTTTAAAGTGACATCTTTAGACAAAGACAGAGGAATAATTTGGTTTTCATGGATAAAAAAATCTTCCAAATCAAACTGTCTACTTTGACAAGAAATAAATAGTCTAGAAAAGAGATCGCAAACACTTTTCATGTTCTTCAGCTTTGATTTTTGACAAAGACATTTCCAGTTTCATTTGATAGGAAATAGTTCTTATTTATCTGGTTATAAAAAGCAGATTCTTCCGTCGTTTTGCCTTTGCTTCAAAAGGTCTTCGTATTGTTAGGACCCATTATTTTTTAGTTCATATACATATCTCACCGGCCTCCGAGTCAACAATTTTATTAGAAGAGTCTATTTTGTACAAATTTGACGACTGTTTTTAAAAAAGAAAAAAATGGTTCTAGAAAAAGAAAAAATGGATTTTTAAACTCGTTCATAACTTTGATACTTTTCAAAGAAATACTTGTAGAGTCCTCTTGATGTTGTTCATCTGTTTTAGAATGACTCAAACCACTAGATCTTTCATATTCATCTACCAGTCTACTAACTTCCATCAATCCATCGTTCCTAAAAGGATCTTCGGTGGTATCAACATCTCGGAGATAGATCAGTAACTATCGAGCATAATTATTACGATATGGATCAAACAAATACGCTATCATGCTTGATATGTACTTATTGTGAGGTACAATATCTGACTCATAAAATGAGCATACGACCAAAAGCTGAAGAAGTTCTTATAGATTCATAATTGAACGCCAAAAATTCAACTGTGGTCGAGATGATTCTCTTTCCTTACACCAGTCTATCAGATAATCGAACGACACAGAGTCATCAGATATATTTTCTGCGTTTAGACATTTATGAGTCAAGCAAAACACACGCAGTTATCTGATGCGCCTGTCTAGTCCTAGGTACATTTGTATATACATGAAAGTTATATGACGTTCTAGGTGCTTCAGTGAGGGCACAAGTCCATCCACTTTCATGCAATATTTCTCCATTATTTTTTTTTTAGAACAATCCATTTCAAGGTACTATTCAACAAACATAACGATAAACTTATCTTCTCCGTACAAATCTGGCCATTCCCACTTAGCAATACCAAAAAAAGGGTGATCTGCAGCTATAATTGTATTTGGCCGGGATTTTGAAAGTTAACCACTTTTTTCACCTTATCCATCGAATGCTTGATCAATTCAAATGAATGGGCGTGTTTTCAAACTGTGGCATCATAGAAGTTACACTTACTTTAATAGAAGAGCATAGATTTTTAGAGGAATTAAATGACGACCAAGATATGTTTACGAAATTCAAATCCTCGTCTGTTAGATGAACTACATCAATGTGCCCTGGTAGTGGGTGCAAATCACTTTGTATGTCTATAAATAGTTTGCGCATGCGCAAAATTGATAAACGCATTTGTTTCGTCACCTTTAAAATGTTATCAAACCAATTTATATCATTAAAAATCCAAAAGCACCAAGTAAATAGTAAATAGTTCAAATGTTTATGTATGAATTTTGTTACATTTTCGCGCATGCGCAAACCCTGAAAGTAAAATATGTTTTTCTATAAAATACGTCACATGCAAGGAATGGAGCCACGAAACCTGATAATATTTTTCACTTAAAGAAGGTCAAAGAAAAGGCTTACCAGATAAATAAGTATTTTCGAACTGGAAAAAACAGTCAATCTTTAAAAAGGCCGTGGCCAGCAGTTATTTTCATAAAAAGTATATACCAATGATGCTTCGTGCTAATTATCATGCTTGTATCATCATTTGCACAATTCTCTCAATTTTGCTTGCTAATATCTTCACCTATAGAAGATGATGGTTGAATTTTTATGATGTTTCTTTTTAAATTAAATTATTTAAAGGTATGCCTCAATTATTGCCAACTGGCCTATATTATATAATGATTCAATGTTTATTCATGTATGTTGGTCGTTAAATTAACTAAGCCATTGATAGACCTGACGAAATTGGTGATCCGTCGAATAAAGTATATATTGCATTATTTCACTCACCATATATTTGCGGAAATTAGTTTTCTCCATTTACGGTTTGTGATTTACTGAGATTTATTTATAAATATAACCTATTTTTGTTTCTACATTTCTCTAACGATTATTAAGGTTAGTTTAAATTATATAAAGTGTGGAAAAAGTGGGTAAACTGATTAAGTATGAAAGTTTTGTTTTTGTTATTTATCTATTTAAAATTACTTAAATCTTGGATCAATTTCTAAATAATATCAATCAAACCTAAAACATGGTAAAACGAAAGTAGATATTTCGACATGTTTGATTTCATTCACCAAAATTTAACCCTAATCTAGAAAGAACCTTATGAATGTTAGTTCGACAATTTATCGTACCTAATTATACGAAACACTTTTGTTTCGTAATTAAAAAATGCCTTTTAAAAACTTATACATGCATCGTCATACATTGTAATTGTGCATTTTATACTCACATAAATTACATAAATACACTCTCGATTATACTTGTCATACGTATATACAATACATCTAATATTATATAATTATCTTATTTAGTATATGCAGTGTTTAATCGGACTATTGGAAATAAATACACATACGTAGCAATATGATCGCGTTTGTATTCATATGCATCTATAATTGGTACATCAATTTTCAATGTACAAAAAAATCGATAATTGAATTAACAGAGTTATCTCGCTTTATGCAATTAAAATCAAACTGATGTCTTAACAATGGATTATGATGAATTGTTGAATCAAACTACAAAAAAAGTAAAAGATCTTATTTGGCCTGGTTTCTGAATTATCATGATTATAGGAATAAAACTAGTCACAATCCTGCAAATTACAGTTAAATGTGTCCAAGCGTACCAAAAGGTGCGTTGGTTGTCGATTAAATACACACATCCAATTAGTTAGAATTTCATGCTCAATCCAAACTATTATGCAATCAAAAATCATTAAATAAATGAATTATTATTCTACGTTGATATTTATCATTATTTCAAACAAACAAACCAACCAATCGATATTAAGAACTGTTACTATGCAAACTGGTTGTCAATCAATCAATCAACAAACAACCAATAATCATGTCAACTTTATAAACATTCCTGTTAAAATATTATAAGGTCTTCCAATTCTTTCGTGGAAAAACCTTTTGATTGCTAGTTTAGTTTTTCCAAAAGTTATGTTATTTTCTAATTTTGAATTCTTTATTTCATTGCAGTAATCAATCTGAAAAAAGCTTGGAAGCAAAACTAGTTATATAACGACCTGTAAGCATTATCCTTTTCATATTTCACTTTCGGTTAATGAGAAAATCTGAAATATGCTGAAGGCAAATATCGAGAAGGATAACTATGATAGAATTAATAAACTTTTACAAGTAGCAGCAACTCCAGCCGTTAAACAGAAGTTTGACACAGAATTTGACCCCAGTATTTTAAAATCAACACTTAATAAAAGTTATTGTGGATTGGGAAAATTGAAAAAACAGAGAGTCATCAACCAGCATCAGTGGACTTTGTTATTCCCTAAAAATGGTAAGGAAATACGCAAGTATTAAATCTAAAAACGGACTGCTATTACACTCTGGAAGTAGAGTTGGTCAGTGGGGTTATTTTTGGTTCATTTCTTCTAGAAAAAGATGCCCGACTTTAAAAATCAGAATAAGGGGTAAGCATCTGGGGTTCGTGTTGCTTAGTCTTTTGTGTTCTATGCTGTGTCTTCTGTACTATTATTTGTCTGTTTGTCTTTTTTAAGCCATGGCGTTGTCAGCTTATTTTCTATCTCTGAGTTTGACTGTCCCTCTGGTATCTTTTGCTCCTCCCTGATAGAACTTATCTGCAACCAAAATATCAGGTTAAGTTAAAGAAAAAATATTTGATGCTTAGTTTAGTTTAAACATATTTATTTATAGTGGATTGGGAAACAAGTTTTGCAACTTATATTAATCCCTTTCCCTTTGCGGGTGCGAGTGCTGCCTTGTAGCGGGATTAGCCTGCTCTTTTTTCGAAATCTATAAGGGTGTCTTTAACGTGCAATAGATATGGCTCTCTCTTAACACGAATCAGCCGTTTATTGTCCCCTTCCGACGGACTATCATCGTTTCCTCATGACCATTTACGCAAATGGTATCAAGGGAGAGTCGACAATTCAGTCCCTGAAATATCCATCCCAAACGGGAATCGAACCAGGAACCTTTGTGATAGTAGTCCAATGCACTAACCACTACACCAGGACTCTCTATTCTAACATTTTATTAAAAGCTTGCTTGGAATGTATAAATTTTTAAAATGCAAAAGACAAACCACTCACCCCACTTCAAGTTTTTTGGTCGTTCCTTAATATCGACAAAGTCAGAACCTACAGAAACTATTACACTACCTCATTGTTCCTGTGTATCTATTTGTATTTTCTTTCCATGTAGGTCTCGAAACACAATATGAAAACATAATTAGCAATAATTACATTTAGGTTAATCATTATCACCATCATTGTCATCTTGTCGTCGCCATTTTGTAAATGAAAGAGCCTGTTGGAGTGTTTGCTACTAGTATCTAAGAACTTTAAAGAGCGACAAAATGATTCCCAATTTAACCCATTGCATACTCTCCCATTGGATACGAGGTCAAAGGTTTATCATTTCAACTATTAAATATCACGTTAGACCTTCGAGCGTTATACAGACAATATCTTGATTAAGAGTAGATCAGAATAGTTTGACATGTCAAAGCAACAATCTCATCCTCCTTTCTACAACTCTTATAGCACCGGAATTCTTCTTCCAATGAGTTAAAAGGAGTTACAACAATTTTCAACTCTTCCAAAGCGGCTGAGGTCATCCGAAGTTTAATGTAGGTTTCGTATTTTTCAATCGTTTGTGTCTTATGCAGTGTTTTGTGGATATTAAAAATCTATATACTAGATAATGGCCTTGATTGTAAAAAAATAATAAGCTGTGGTATGATTAAAAATCGGTATGGTCCTGCTTTCAAACACGAAGAAAAACTGGATTTGACTGTTTTTCCTTAAAGTCATAAGAAACGAGTGACTGGTGAAAAATAATATCAAAAGAAAGACACGATTATGTATTTCATCACACCTTTCGGTACTTTTTATTCTTTTTTAAATACTGGTATAATGGGTTATTTTTATAAATTGTTATTTGGATGGAGAGTTTTCTCATTGGCACTCACACCAGATCTTCCTATATCTATGTAATAATAAACATTTTTTGTTGGGTATGACTCGTATTTTGATGTAGTAATTATGTTTATATTTATACATATATTTGATATAGCTGCACCATCTTCCTCGGACTTTGACTTAACTTTAATGATATGCTTGTTGAAAAACTTTACGGAAATGGATAAATCCGACATATTTCCAATGGAAACCGACACAAGTGATGCTGCATGTCTTTTGAGGTTGAAACACAAATGAAACAACATAGTTCATAGTAAGACATTTGCTTTGTCCGACGAAGACTTTAAACAGTACTGGGAACATATAACTTGTGTAAGTGATCAACAAATAGATTATAAAAAGAAAAATTGAAAACTCGTTTAATAACAATTAACAATGTTAAAGTACCTTGATTAGTTTTCATGAATTATGGTTAGTATAAGAAATACAATATGCATTGCCGTCTGACAGAGGTTACTGACATGTACAATTATGCTTTGTGGTTTAAGGATCATAGATTAATTTCACAAGTTTTGATAAATGTTAGTAACGAGGTATAAAAAATCCATTATATTTACTATAGGGATGTGTTGTAAGACAAACACATGTTTTATGAGACGAAACTGTTTTAACCGCGATCTTATTTCCGCAATCCAGTTGGTTCATGAAATCAATGCACGCATCTGTCAAGAAGAAGTCAACACACATCGAACAGAAAGCTTAGAATGTTTGTCTGTTGATACTGTGCATTTTGGGAAGACAACGTTTACAAGCAGTTACATCGACCCAGTGGTAGTTTTATCCCATCATAAAAAATGCCAAGCCTGACATTCGTGACACATGTTCCTTTTGCATTAAACTAATCAGTAACGTCCTTTGCACAGTAGCTTCGAATAAAATATCGTCTACATAGTGTTTACATAATCGTTTCAAAGAGTATATTTTTGTTTTACAGTAGTGAGGCCCGAGCTGACTATTAATAGAGAATATCATATGGCTTTTACAATATCGCATCCGTATCAACCCGAGACACCAAGATAATCCCAAGAGCTCTGCTCGAGGGATTATATTGGTTGAGGGTTGATATGGTGTGTGATATTGAAAAAGCCATATCATATACACTTTATTATATACATATACATCATGTAGATGTTTTTTTATGTAACATGACGTCATAAAGATAAGGAGGTTTGAAATAACGCCATACAGATTATAGGTTTGAAATGACGTCATACAGATTAAGGATTTGATTAAGCCTTTGCAACAGTGACTGCAATCGATGTATTTACTACTAAGTATATAATAAAAGAAAATAATATATTATATATTGTGTGTTTCCGACCCTAAAACCTGTATATCTGAAAACATAAGATAAATCCTACGTCCAGTCGTAAGGATCTGTTTAACAAAAAGACATCGTAAAGTCGGCTAATTTATTTAATTTTATTTGTCCTTAACAACTTCTCAATATGTCGACATTGAATATAAGAAAAACAATATTCTAATGCATCATGTTCAATATGCCAAATGCACGGTCGTTGAAACTGATAATGGCCCCTAGGCAGTAAAGTTCACCATTAATTGTTCTGCCCAGTCTGTGCTCACAAATGCCAATAAGACGTTTTAAATATCATATGTTTAAGCTAATATTCAGGTTCAACACTATCATGGATTTAGTAAAATACAACGAACGTAGTAGACACTGACTATGCGTCATTTATGTAATCTAAATACTGTTTTCGCCTATATGATTTTCCGTTGTCACCTTTCATTTTAATACTGTTTTTTTCCTTCTTCAATTATTTGTTCTAATTTTAAAATGATGATATGATGAATCAAAATATGATGCTTTCCGCATGTAACAAAAATTGATTAGACCGGTTCGTTTGAGGTAGGGTAGAGAAGTAAAACAATGCCGTTATTATTTTGGTATCGAATTATTGAAAACAGTGTGCTTGTAAAAGTGAATATTTCAAAGTCAATTCTTAAAAAAAAAAAAAAGAAGATTTTACATTGGTTTAAACATCTTACAGGCGGTTTGCAAACTTGGTGGCGAAAGTTACAGAGAAATGTGTTTGCAACTCAAATGCAGTCAATTAGACGAAAATGAAAACAAATATGAGAAAGACTGCGATAAGTGTACGAGGTAATCTTAGTTTATTGTACGATATAATGCTATATCAAATTGAAAATGAAAATGGGGAATATGTCAACTCGACCAACGGGCGATAACAGCCGAATACCCAACAATATTTTTCCAAATGCTTGAGGTATGAAATCATAACATACATTTTACGTACGTCATAGGTTTATGCTTTCTTTCGTTTAATTATAATATATGTAGTGTTTGTCAATAAATTAAGTGCGCTATACACACCATCGCAGTTTAATTGTAGTTTCCGTTAGGTAACATCAAAAAATATGTTGGTATACTTGTATCTATAATGTTATGAAAAAGTTCAATTTCTGTGACAACTAAATCAGTTGCAGTCAAATTTTTTGGATATAAGTCGTTCGAGATTAAGTAAAAAATATGTTTAAAAATAGTTTTCAAACAATAAGGAAGGTCATTATCCAGATGTAAATCTTACACCAAAATATATCTAGTGAAGCATGACATGAATAAAATAGATAGATACAATTCCTTTACTCGTATTGACGTAATGTTGCATTCATTTTATATACTTTATGACCTAATCTTAATTTTTTCTCATTTCAATCTGTTGCTATGACTTATATCATGCACACATATCCAACAGTAATGCGTCTATAACAATTTTATTTGCAGAACCCGTCAGAGACGGAAATTGGATATAACACACAGGGAGATATTTTCCTATAACGGCTGCAAATAAAACATCACAGAAATATTTGAACAATCACTGTGTAGTTGTGTGAGGATAACCCGAATAGAAGAAAAACCGCTATTCTTTGCGGTGTTGCTTCAAACTTCGAAAACTACAACGAAGATATTAATCAAAGTTAACCTGCAATTAGATCACACGTACATCATGTACATATTACAACGCAAAAACTGAAAATATAAAACATGTCTAATGAAAGTGATCCTCACATTAACGAAAAACAAAAAACAAACAGTTATCAAAGGTATCAGGATAATAATTCAGTACGCCAGACGAGCGTTTCGTCTACATAAGACTCACCAGTGACGCTCATATCCAAAATAGTTATAAAGTACAAAGTTGAAGAGCACTATTGAACTGGTAACAATCCTCCAGATACAAATACGATGACAATAATCGAAAACCAGATCAAAATGATTTGATACTAAAACCTACCTTACCTATGATCATAAAGATCTAACAACTCTTTATATGGCGTGCGTTTTGGATTCATAAGAATGTCGTACATCTAAGGTAACGCAAGTATAGGTGTTTATACAGTGAAGCAGAGAAACAGGGCAGATTTGCATACCTAACTGATAGACTGAATGTAACATACAACTAGGATAGAATTATTTTAAATGTATCCGCCAAAATTAGTTCAGCAAACGTTATTTGAAAGTTTTGTTTATATCTATTTGACAGTACCGTTCGGAATATAAAATGCTGAGGTCATTCAAGAAATCACACATCTATGTAATATGATAAATGTAGAAGATATAAAACGAAATGCACTGCATGCCTCTGGAAACGCTATTCAGAATAAAGTTGTATTTGACTGAATAATTATCTTTGTAATGCTTGACATGAAACCACAATTTTCAATCCTGTAAATATCATAAATAAGAGTAAGTTGTTATTCTGAAAGCCAAAACTGCATTTATGAATAAAGAAATTACCGGCGAAAACAATTACATATTTCCGTTTGAGTTGAAAACCAAAATAGGTTGACAAAATGTACTGAAACAAAAAATACAATTCAATGAAAGTATATTGAAAAATAAGAATTGCAATGTTAATGGAATAGAAAAGGATTATCCGCTCTGCAAATGGCCATTTTAGGAACAAAATTATATTTTCAAAATTAATTAAAGTTAAACATTTTAAAGCAGAGTGCTACCATTATACAGTTGAGAGTGACATAAAAAAAAACTGATTCAAGCAAAAACAAACAAACATAATTAACGTCAGAGGATTCGAATGATGCTAGAAATATTTTTAAGCTTTAAAAAAATAACGGAAACGATATAAATAAATGTGATAGCGAGGAGTCAAAATCATATCGCACGTGAAAGCAATTCCAATGGAAATATTCTAAGACTGGAAATACTCTAAGAGTTTGAAGTGCAAAACGGACTTTTAATTAGATGTTTGGAACAAATTAGACCAATTTGTTATGTGTTATATGGCAATTTGCAATAATTGAGAATCAGTTAATCTTTTAAAGTGATAAACATAAATAAACATGCATATACATAAACTACCTTGCAAAATGTATAGCAGATGGTAAAGTACACAAGTAAATGCATTACTTGTATTGAGAAATTTCAAGTCTGTAACTCTTGCTTAATGGCTAGAAAGAGTATACTGTATCATGGTTGAAGGAAAAATGCTATTTTAATGGTTAGATTTAAACTCATCATAGAGACCAGGATTAAAATTTTATATTTGCGCCAGCCTCATCAGAACCTTATTGAGTAAAGGACTTCCAAATAAAAGGAGTAGGTCCGGTAAGAGCCGATACGTGAAATATTTTAACTGATTATGTCATTAAAAACGCTCTGAATCAAGCTTAAATATGAAAAATCTATCAAATATGCCAAAAAACGTCACTTTTCAGATGGTTTTTGTCAAAAATGAAAGTGGCCGCATCCGTGTTCATCCTCAATCTTTATATATGTTTTGTATGATCATCAAATACAACTTACATTTCAATATTATAAATGAACACGAATGCGGCCACTTTCATTTTAGACGGAAACCGTCTAAAAATTAACCAAAATGCTTAAATTTTGAAGATTTCAGTAATTTAGCATGACTTAATCATGCTAGTACGCGATATGTGTGCATTGAATTGTCAAAAACAGCTCATATGTATGTAGCAGAAGCATTTTACTTTTCAAAATACAGTTTAAAGATTACATTTTCACAATTTTGTAAAACTGCTATATGTTGGGGCCGAAAAGGGATCTAACTAAACCTATTCCTTTATCAAAAGAAACAACAACTGACAGGATAAACACTTTACCTGAATATACTGATTTGCGTGTTGTTTAGATTTTACCTTAGATCAAGTGACATAACATATGTGCAATCAAAACCGCATATAACGTTGAACGATTTACCGATATGTGCACGGTTCAAAGCATCAGCTTTGATATACAAAACGAACTAAAAGTGATGTAATTTAGGTCACTTGAATGCAACCAAAATACACAAATAAAAATATATAGAATACAGCATACAGCCCTTACTAATTCAACATTGTCTTTTCAGTGGAGCTATAAATCGCGTCTATGTATACTGTGGAAATTTAAAAACACAGGACCTGATTATTGGTTTAATTCTCATCTTCAAATATGCTATTTGTGTAAAAATAAAGTTATAAATAGCATTTATATTCATTACGTTATACTTTACAAAAAATCCCACTTTGCACTCCGAAAATTAAATCACGTAATAGAAAATGTATCATCTTCAAAACGAGTTATAATACCTACATGACATATTCATTTAACATTACCCCAATATTCTTTACAAAGCATAAACATGTCAGTATTCACCTCAAAAGCTAACAAAACCTTTAAACAGACTTATTCAGAAGGGATTTAGTTACGATACTGTTGTCAGGTCATTAATTATTGCATATTTTGGCTTTAATATTGATTCACGTATAGGGTCTTTGCATCGGAATTAAACACATTTATTCTAAAACCAGTAGTTGGCATGACACGGGTTTTGTTCTCATATATTTTATGATGGTATTATACATGTACTAAACAGGAGGGAATGTGCCTGATATTCTTATGATGAAGACATAATCTTTGAATCAGTTTAATTGAGCTCTGGAGCTGTCATGTCAGTAACTGCTAGTAGACTGTTGTTATTTATGTAGTATTGTCATTTTGTTTATTTTCCTTTGTTTCATATTCAGACTTGGACTTCTTCTCTTAAACTGAGTTTTACTGTGCGTATTGTTGTGCGTTTGTTTTTCTACATTGGCTAGAGGTATAGAGGAAGGGCTGAGATCTCAAGTCCCAAGTCAGGAGCCTCTGGCCTTTGTTAGTCTGGTATGATTTTTAATTTTTGTTTCTTGTGTATAATTTGGAGTTAAGTTTGACGTCCATTGTCACTGAACTAGTATACACATTTGTTAAGGCGCAAGCTGAAGGACGCCTCCGGGTGCTGTAGTTTCTCGCTGCATTTAAGACCCAGTGGTGGCCTGTCTGCTCTATGGTCGGGTTGTTGTCTCTTTAAACATTCCGGATTTCTATTTTGATTTTGTGTTTTTTGTTTTAAAATTTATTGATGAGGCGTAGTCACTTCAGATTATTCTGATCATGGAAGATCATCAACAAATCTCGTTTGACTGTACAGTGGTAAGAAGGACAACATAAAGAGTTTCTGGCGTGAATCAGATTTTCATTGCACAGCCTCGTCCGTCAATATAGAGATGCCATTTTGTTCACCGATATAAGTGTGGGGTTTTGATTGAAAACAAAGTTCGAGATGAAAAAACGCTTTAAGCAAAACTTAAAATAATATATTCCTATTCCAGGCTAAAAATACATATAATACATGAAGTGTATTTTTTATTAACCTATTGTCAAAAACAATACATTTAGCCATACCTACACTGGATATTGACTCACATGTTTCGATTTGATAACATGCTTAAGATATATTTGAGGGTTGCTGACTATGAAAAGACAAATACCGATCAAATAATTCAAAGTTTACATTTTCCTGAAGTCCGAACGAAATGACAAGTAACCATTTTATCCTTTTATGTCCAGATAACAATACCACTTCTTTTTTTCTTTTAGAAAAGACCTTGAGATCAAGTAGCAAACAGGACAAAATTACTTTAAAATTGTTTTTGCTACTCGATTTAAGAATAACCATGTTGATTGTATTCTTGTTTGACAAAACAAATGTGTGAAACTTAAAATTAGAATACAGACAAGGAAGTTAATAGGAAAACACTAACCTTAACCTAAATCAGATTCCTTTGTTAAAAATAAGGTACAGAAAAACAAGGAAGTTGTGGCCAAAAAAAGATGAATGTAAGTTTCTCTTCAATGACCTTGTAAAGTCCAACAAAATTTTCATTGACCCAATAACAGTAATACACTACCTGATTACTTGAAAAACTCACTTCCCTTTTTTTGAGGGAAAAGCTATTTTTAATTAAAACGCAAATACAGGATATACATCTCATTATTAATAATATAATATCAAATTCCTTACCTACAGTAATTCTAAAATATTTTAGATAAAATGCGTTGCCTCTATAAATTATGTAATGTCATTTTTTTATAAATATTGCGATTATACTGCATAAACATCGTCGTAACACGTGTCAATTTTGAAAAATGTCCATGGGGGTTTTACGTGCAAGATGGCTCTTATAGTCCAACAAAACCTTCAAGTGCGCCTTTAGATTAATCTAAATGTTGTTTTACTTAAACAAACCTTAAGCCATTGGAAAATTAATGATTTTGTTTGAAATTTGTGCACAATTTTGCTCTTTTAAAATTTTCATTGGGAAAATACCCCGCAAATAATGTCGTTTTTTTAGTCATATGTAAGTTTCTAAATTTCTTTATCATTATCGAATGCTGCTTATGAGTCAACATACTTTATACCAAGACCAAAAACATGGTTTTTATTGAATGAGAAATGTTGGTAATCATGGGACTTTTTAATTGTCTCTAAGAAGTTTATTCACATCGTGTTTGAACCCTTAAAGGTTGTAATTGCATGTAGTATTCTTCGAAAATTGGTCTATCATTTACAATATATTAACACACCGTAAGCATAGTTAATAAAATAATCTTTTGTTTGTTTGACGATTTTGTTTCTAATCAACGTTAACATAAATCTCCTCGTTTATCTTATAAACCAATGTATACATAGTTAACCATCAGATCGATTTTTTCTTTCGTTAACATGTAAATTTACATGTACTTACCTTGTAATTTAGTCAAGACAAGGTTAACGAGATTTACTTAAATGGACCTCTTATTAATCATGTAGATACAGAATACGTTGTTTACACCGATAAAAACATAATGATAATTATCTTTCTGTAAACTATTAGTTTTTTATCTTAACTCCTATACATTTCTAGGAATTAATTGGTTAAAAGCGTCCGCGTGGAGACCGTGTATATTTCATATTAGGTAAATAGGGAGGCGGGGCTTATTTCATACATGGTTAGTAGTGGTGTTACGTTCCTTCATATTCCATATAAGGTAAGAAGTCAGACGGGGCTAATTTCATACACGGTCAGTAGTGGTGTTATGTTCCTATATATGCTCACAAGGAAGCTATTAAACCAAGAGTTCCAAATGGTGAAGTTGAAATCATCCCTTCGTAAATTTTACGGACGCCATCACGAGTTGGTTGACCGTTATGGAATAACCGTTTCACAAATGATATCGGATATGTTCCTTACGTCGTAACTACAATCCCCTTCCCTTTCATGAATATGACCTACCGAATTAGACTATTTACCGGATTTGTAATCACTTTTGCAACACGACGGGTGCCACATGTGGAGCAGGATCTGCTTACCCTTCCGGAGCACCTGAGATCACCCCTAGTTTTTGGTGGGGTTCGTGTTGTTTATTCTTTAGTTTTCTATGTTGTGTCGTGTGTACTATTGTTTTTCTGTTTGTCTTTTTTATTTTTAGCCATGGCGTTGTCAGTTTGTTTTAGATTTATGAGTTTGACTGTCCCTTTGGTATCTTTCGTCCCTCTTTTATAAAACAAAACGGTACTGAAAAAAATCTTAAAGGTTTAAACAGACGAATAAGTTGGTGATTAAGATGGAAATAAATTTATAAAACACACTAAAACCTAACAAGTTGTTATAATGGGCATCTGTTTCTTGTAGGATCAATGGAAGTAGTTTCTTATTGTTAACAGTATTGAAGACTTGCTCATTTTGATAGGTCACTTGTCTGAATTTCACACCTTAGGATATTAGGTAAGATAAATTCGTTACATAGAGTGCTAGTGACGTAATAAGGTATATATATGGGTTCAGTAAATTTAATATGGGGATTCTAGCTTCAATCTCACCCCATATGGAATTAACTGATCCCATAGGTACCATATTAGAGCACTAGCACACTATGTAACTAATAATACATCGTAAAATGTGTTTACCTTGATCAAATTCGTATAGATACTATAAAAATAACATTTGTCCTTCAGTTAAATTCAAATATGTGTACAAAGGATTTAAATTTCTATCATACCTGAATGCAAATGGTTTATTTGTAAGCATGTATTGTAAAATGCTTTTGTTCGACTTGATAATCATACACATGATACGATTGTATAAAATTTTAAAAAATAAATCTAGATGGAAGTTCAACATTTTAACATGTTTTTCATTTAAGACAATAAAAGCATGCCCACTTTCTCTGCACAAGCAGAAAGCCGAATATTGTAACTTTTTGAAGTCAATTGTCTGTTCTTTTCATGGCATCTTAGCACACTTACTAATTTAAAGGGTTTCATATGATGTTGTTCAAATTAAACCTGAATGAAAAGTCAGCGAGTAGAATGAATAACTAAAGATGTAAAAGCAAGTATGCAACAACTTTCAATAACCATACAAGGAAGTTATGTGAAAAACCTTCAAAAATGTAATTACCCTTATAATTGTCTGTTTTTAAGACCCAAATAAGAAATAGGCTGGCAGAATAAAGAACGAATTATGTAATAGCATTTTTTTAATAACTTGAAATAACAAGACAAGAAATTTGTGTGAAAAAACACTTTATTGATTTTCTTACTTTGTGGAGCTGTTCCTATAAAAAAAAAGAAATATCGGAGAAGAAAGACGTCTTGGGGAAAACCTTTTTCTTTTCTTGTTTAATAACCCTTTCATACTAGGATCATGATTCCACCTGGACCAAAATTATTAAAAAAAAATGGAAATCGTATTGGGATCGTTGTGTTCATGGTTAAGTCGTAGAAAGGACTTGTCAAGTGTTAAAGATCGTAATGATTCACGACCAACTTTAAACATACTCAAAACATTCGTAATGCATTCTAGGCAAACATTAATCGAATTAAAAGAGGGACTAAAGATACCAAACGGACAGTCAAACTCATAAATCTAAAACAAACTGACAACGCCATGGCTAAAAATGAAAAAGACAAACAGAAAAACAATAGTACACATGACACAACATAGAAAACTAAAGAATAAACAACACGAACCCCACCAAAAACTAGGGGTGATCTCAGGTGCTCCGGAAGGGTAAGCAGATCCTGCTCCACATGTGGCACCCGTCGTGTTGCTTAAGTGATTACAAATCCGGTAAATAGTCTAATTCGGTAGGTCACATTAATGAAAGGGAAGGGGATTGTAGTTACGACGTAAGGAACATATCCGATATCATTTGTGAAACGGTTATTCCATAACGGTCAACCAACTTGTGATGGCGTCCGTAAAATTTACGAAGGGATGATTTCAACTTCACCATTTGGAACTCTTGGTTTAATAGCTTCCTTGTGAGCAGTAACCCTCAATCAAGAAAATCATGATAGGAAATGCAAGCACGGGAATATCGTATCAATTGGGAGATATATACCCCGTATGCAGGTGCTGCTGGAATGTTGCTACTTAGAAATGGAAAGTTCACAATTGGAAAGCTGAAATCATCTCTTTTGTCGTAAAATTTTGTTTTCAACCGACCCTCATTGTCAATTTCTAGATGTAAGTCAAGATATGAAGCCGACTTAACTGTATCTGTAGTATCCTTTATCTCCAATTCGATGGGATAGATGCGTTCCACATAGTCACCAAATTTTGAATTGTTTAGTGAAAGAACGTCATCTATATAGCGGAAAGTAGAGTTAAAGGATATTGCTAACTTCTTATCTTTCTTCCTAAGAAGTTCCTGTATGAAGTCAGCCTCATAATAATAAAGAAACAAGTCGGCATGTAGAGGGGCACAGTTTTTTCCCATTGTGATGCCGACAGTCTGTTGAAAAACACGTTCTCCGAACGTTACAAATATGTTGTCAATCAAGAAAGCAAGCATCTTGATAATATCGGTTTCAGAGAATTTTTTGTTTGAATCAGAGTGATTCTTTACAAAGTATGATTTATCCCTCCCTAAGACAAGATACTTGTATCTACGTTGGCCATTCTTTTTTATGAAGCAAAGTAATACCAACTCTTTCAATTTGTCTTTTAGTTTGGAATGTGGAATACTTCTGTAAAGAGTAGAAAAGTCAAATGTTTTAATACTGTTACAAGATGAAAGAGAGTTAGATTGTATGTACTCTAAAAGATCTTTGGAATTTTTAAGTATCCACATCTGATTCACGCCACCTCTAGAATAGGCAGTTTCACAGTAACTTTGAAGCCCGTCTTTGATTGCTGATAAAATAGATGTTAATAATTTAGAAAGAGGTTTCGTGGAGCACTTTGAAGACCCAGCAATATACCGTTGTTTGTAAGGACACTTATGTAGTTTAGGTATCCAATACAGTGATGGAAGATCCAGTTCTTCATCTTTGGTTGAAATACCAAAGGAACAAAGAACAGACCTATGATTATCCAGGATTTCCTCTTTGGTAACTGTCGTAAGGGTATATGTTGAGTTTCCAGGTGAATTGTGTATACCTAATTCGTTTATCAAGCAATTAATGTAGTGACTTTTACAGACAAAAACGATGTTATTTGGGGCTTTGTCTGCGGGTACAACAACATATTTATCATGGAGGTCGGATAAGTGTTTAGCAACATTTGGGTCTTTAAAGATTGACGTAGCATGGGCATTGATGGACCCATTCAGTTTCTGAATTCTGATTTGTATTAACGACCTCACTGCCTTAATCCATTCGGATAAAGTGTCTACGTCTTCCTTTTCACGTTTAGCCCATTGCCTGGCATAATCCTCGACTGAGTCCATCAAAATTTAAAAGCTGTATTTCCAATTGATGGATTTTGGCTCACGATATTTCGGACCTTTCGATAAATTTCGTAGAGAAGTGTTATTATCAATGTTAAGGTCACCGGTAATAACGTGGCCAGCAGGATTATATGTGAATTGGGAACTAGCACAAGTGCAATCAGGAGGTTTAGACTTGAAGTCGTCAATATCGAGATTCTGCAAAACGCGTTTGTAATTGAAAATTTTAGTTGCAATAGGTTTGGTATAGGTATAAGAAATTATTGGTACAGACTGGTCTTTGAAATAAGGAGGTATTTTCGATTGAACTAATTTATGATGAAGGATATTGCCTAGGTTGACGCCATCGAAACCTTTGTTGGCAAAGGAAAGATTTAGAAAAGATCTTTTCTCTTTTTCATCTTTTCCAATGCGAACTGGCTTGAAAAGTCTGTGACTTGCAATATCCGAAATTATAGCTTTAAGTTTGTACTTAAGCGTCCCAATCACACTTTAGAGTCCTACATATGTAATGTCGAGATGCTGATTATATTTCAATAGACGTACCCCTTGACAAAATTTAAAAGTTTTAGCAAGTTTCTGCATCTAAGCCCAGATTTTTTCATTTCAACATTTCCATTCACAGTGTACATTTAAAATGCTCCACATATTTCAAAGTAGATGATACCGGACTTACGACTTGCATAATGTATAGTGCATTCATAACGTAAATAGCAGATATGGAAAAAAATGGATATAAAATATGACTCAAAAGTGGATTATTTTCGGTTAAACAATATTTGTCAATAAAATAATAACTTAAGGTGGTATAGGTGTCTTCCTCCATCTTGGATTGTAAAAAACAGAGAACCAAAGGTCCAGATTTTCTATCAAATTAATAAAATTTGATGCAGGAATGCAGATTTTCATTTAAATGAACCAATTGATAAGAATATAACTTATAGATATTAATAATTTTGCAATTGTTGATTATTTTTTGTTGTTTAAAAAAAAGAAAATTAAATTGTCATTTTAAGGGGAGGTAACTCTAAAACAGTGCATTTTCTGAAGGATTCTTCATTGAATTATCCTATTTTACATTTTAGCCGGAAAAATGTACGGTGACCATATATTTTCTTTTGATATTCTCAAAGCATTGTCTGAAAGCTATCTTTCCCTTAAGTATTTAACAATTTTATCATTTTGTTTAGTTTCTAATCACAAGATGATGTTTTTTTTTCTTTATAATTCATACACAATGTGTCATTTTATCACGTCCTGTAGCTTGAGAAAATGCGCGGTGACCTATCATTTTTATTATAATATTCAACATATATCAATAGATACTACGTTTTGGCAAAGTATGAACAAATTCTATCATTTTTATTTTAGACTCCCATACCACCTTAACATTTCTTGACATTATATGTATGCGAAACACGCCAGAAATGTATATAAAATAACTTTTTTGTCAAGAGTATTAAGATGAGCACTGCTCGAACAATGGTTATCATTGTCTAATAATGTATTATCTTGAATGAACTGACATGATTGCTGAAAGCGTGATAAGATTCAATCGAAAATTTTAAAAAGCCTTCGTATCATTGAATTTAAATAGTATGACTTTGGTTACACACTGTAAAGTTGGTTTTTTTTAAATTACTTTAAAGATTTTATTATCGTCTACAATAATTAGATTTAATTATTTAGAAAATTCATATAGCAGTAAGAAAACGCTTATTTTCATGGTGAGAAATAAATCAAAGATAAGAGATAAGCGGCAGTAAAGTATCTAAGCACTTCCATCCAAAAAGTAAAATTATAAAAATACTGCACTCAAAGGAAAATTCTAAACGGAAAGTTCCTAATTAAATGATAAAATCAAAAGCCGAAACACATCACACAAATGGATAACGACTTAGTATATAAACATGTTTCCTATGTAGATTTTGGTGGATACAATCTGGTTTTATAGATAACTGAACCTCTCACTTGTATGACAGTCCCATCAAGTTCCATTATATTGATATCGATATGTGAATAAAACAAACAGACATAGTAGGTAAAAATGGCAAAAACAAGGGTACACCAGTCAACATTGTTTTATAATCTTAATCAATATCAAAACAAACAAATGGGTAACAAAGAAATCCATATTCTATGAAAATTAGAAAGGGAAAAACTTACTTTTGGTTTCACGAGAAGTGCTAAGTATGCTCTAAGAAGAAATAATCAATGAATTACACAATATTGGGAATAGCTTGCAAAATGTTTCACAACATGTGATATAAACTTGTTTGTGTATTACATATTTGTTTTTCGTTCGAATGTTGTACATAAATTAGGCCGATAGTTTTCTCGTTTGAATTGTTTTACATTGTCATTTCAGGGCCTTTAATAGCTGACTATGCGGTATGGGCTCCGCTCATTGTTGAAGGCAGTAAGGTGACCTATAGTTGTTAATTTCTGTGTCATTTGGTCTCTTGTGAAGAGTTGTGTCATTGGCAATCATACCAAATCTTCTTTTTTATATTGAGCGGTATATCGGGCTGTTTAAACATCGTTTCCTTCAACTGGCGAAAGATTCTGAAAGACGACAGGCCCTTATTTATGGTTTACGACAATTCCGCCCCATATCATAATGTTTTGACCTCCTAATTGAACTCTTTCCTTCATGCAGTTATCTGTATATCTTTCGCCCTTTTTTTCCCTAGATTCGTGTCCTGTCGTCTGCATTTGAAATACAGTAACGGCTGTCGTCTGTAAATAACCGTCCCCAACTGCTGATGTCGCTTATTTTGTCGATGGGTGGCCAACTGTAGTCGTCAACGGAGATGACGTGGTGTCAGTATAGGACCTCAAGCAGGACGATTACAACTCAGGTTATGATAATTCAATCGCCGGCGGACTGTTTCACCATTAATTGGTCTCTGGTTAATGCCTATTGTCTGACGAACAGTTTGAGTTGCGCAGAGGAACCGGTTCTCCAGATGATGTCATAAGATGTAGCGATCCTGACGCAATGAGGCGACCAGTACATGAACGGTGATTTGTACTGTTTGTTGCATTAAAGCGTTTATGTAGACGTTGGGTAGTGCGTACATTGCATTTAAATATATTTGCAACGACTCCAAACGTCCAATTGCCTGTTCTCCTTGTCTTGGATTCATTCGTGACATCAGTAGTGCATCAAACAGATAATGATAAATACCCGTACCAATGCACGGGTTAAACGTTCATATCACCATCATGAAATTTGACTGCGGAACGTGTCCCACAGACCCGGTGAAACCAGTGTTAAAACGGCCAAATTAATGAACGCAGTCAGCCGTAACGGAGATTTAAACATAATCTTAGCACAATCTTAGGATAATCAAAATAGATAAATAATATTTTTCAATGTATTTAAACATTTGATTTTTTCGAAAAATACTACGTTTCTTTTGCGGCTCAGTATACATCTTTTCATTTATATCAATAACATTTCTTGTCAGTATTAATATGCTTATTGGGTTACTGAAATAAACATATGTATATGTGAATGGAGATCTAAACGCGCTTCCGTTGGCTAGCTGGCTTATCTTAAAGGTGGTGAAAGATTATACGTATCACGATTTTGATATTTTCTAGATTTATAGCTTTATAACATATAGTATGGTTATGAGTGAATATTGCAATATCATATATATATAAATATAAGTTTATTCATTTGGTTTGACCTTAGGTAAAACTTTATATTTATAGTTAGATATAATTTCGCTATACGAGATCGTTTTAAATGAAAGAATTTTAAATATTGCATCACGTGATAGTTTTGACACATTATAATGATTTCAATTCCTTTGTTCAAATTTCAACAACTCAAGTCGAAGGAAGATATATGTCACGTGCTTTATCGTTTTGAAGTATAAAAATGTGCGACTAGCTTTTTCACTCGCATTGCGCTGTCTTACTGACACTGAACACTGTTATTGTGTTCATAATACATTGCATGTGAATCGAACGATATCATACAGCACAACCCTGTTATACAGTAAGGTAAGGAACTTATTTAACCATATTTAATATATGCATCATAATATTATATTTTATCAGACCTTATTTTTAAATAGAAAAATGTAGCTAGGGAAAGGAAACTGTCAAAGTTATTTGTAATTTAAATATGATTTGCGAAAACAACTACATGCCTGTTTGGTCATATGAAAATCCGTCTGATGTGATTGATGTGCAGAATATAATGTAAATAATTTACATAATGTACAATTTGACTACAGCAATTTTTCAACTGGCTAATAATAACCCGATATCATACTTTCGTAAACCTTTACGTCAATTGAATGTCATTGGTTTTTTATGAATATTAATTATTTTCTTTTTTCTATTGATGGCGGTAGTCACTATTTGTCATATACAAAGCAAGAGTGACATATTTTTCCACGGAAGTTAAAAAGTATGAATACTTAAAAGTACTGTCTGATTTTTTTTTAATATCGTTTGTTGAATAAGGTACTGTTGAACAATGTAATACCTGTTGTTAGAATAAATTCCATTACTTGTATGCTTGTATTACTGTATTATAAGTCAAGGCTGAAAGGGTGGTGATGAACAAAAGCATATAACAGTACATAAGTCTTTGAATTGTTCAGAGTTTTGTCATTCCAGAGACTTGTTTACCAACATCAAACTCTACATTAATATCATGGGTAAGGCTTTCCATCTAGATATGTTTTTTAATGTATGCAAGACATGCTACTTGAAACTTCAAACCAAGTAATGCGCACTGCTTTATCACAAAGAAAAATCTTTGTATTGCCAATTTTAGTTATATTTCGTGAAATATATTGGATGCTGAGAATACAAACAAGGTACTTTTATCCTTCCATGTAAGTATATATTTCCAACTATGATAAAATTGAGAATGGAAATGGGGAATGTGTCAAAGAGACAACAACCCGACCAAATAAAAAACAGCAGCAGAGGGTCACCAACAGGTCTTCAATGTAGCGAGAAATTCCCGCACCCGGAGGCGTCCTTCAGCTGGCCCCTTAACAAATATATACTAGTCCAGTGATAATGAACGCCATACTAATTTCCAAATTGTACACAAGAAACTAAAATTAAAATAATACAAGACTAACAAAGGCCAGAGGCTCCTGACTTGGGACAGGCGCAAAAATTCGGCGGGGTTAAACATGTTTGTGAGATCTCAACCCTCCCCCTATACCTCTAACCAATGTAGTAAAGTAAACGCATAACAATACGCACATTAAAATTCAGTTCAAGAGAAATCCGAGTCTGATGTCAGAAGATGTAACCAAAGAAAATAAACAAAATGACAATAATACGTAAATAACAACAGACTACTAGCAGTTAACTGACATGCCAGCTGACTGAAAGATTATGATTTCATCATATGAACATCAAGCACAATCCTTCCCGTTAGGGGTTTAGTATCATACCATCATAACATATATGAGAAGAACATAACCCGTGTCATGCCCACAACTGTTTTTAGAATAAATGTGTTTAGTTCCGATGCAAAGACCTTATCAGTGACTCAATATTAACGCCAAAATATGCAATCTGTAATGACTTGACAACAGTATCGTAATTATATCCCTTCTTAATAAGTCTATTCAAAGGTTTTGTAAGTTTCTAAGGTGAATACTGACACCTTTGTGCTTTATAAAGAATATTACCATAAAAAATTGGATGTGAAATACCTGAACGTATTAGAAGTCTGCATGTTGAGCTATATTTACGAATGATGTCTTTATACCGATGATAAAATTTAGTAAATGTTTTGACTAGTTTGTGATATCGAAAACCCTGGTGTAATAATTTTTCAGTAATACATAAATTTCTCTCGTTAAAATCGAAAACATTGTTACATACACGAGCGAATCGTACAAGTTGAGATATATAAACACCGTAAGATGGTGACAAGGGAACGTCACCATCTAAAAACGGATAATTAACGATAGGAAATGAAAAATCATCCCTTTTATCATAAATTTTAGTATTCAGCTTTCCATTAGTGATATAGATATCAAGATCGAGAAAAGGGCAGTGGTCATTGTTAGTATTAGCTTTATTTAAAGTAAGTTCAACAGGATAAATTTCATTAATATACATACTGAAGTCGTCATTATTGAGAGCCAAAATATCATCCAAATATCTAAAAGTATTATTAAATTTGTTTATCAGATGTTGTTTAGATGGGTCTTTGCTTATTTTTGTCATAAATTGTAACTCATAACAATACAAAAACAGGTCCGCAATAAGTGGTGCACAGTCAGTCCCCATTTGAATTCCGATAATCTGACGATATACGGAATCTCCAAAGCGAACAAAAATGTTATCTAGTCAAAATTCAAGGGCATATATAATATCAAAGCATGTCCAATTAACATATTTTTTTTGTTTATTGCTACTAAAAAATGACCTAAAAGAGTTTGAACATATATATTCACATTCTGATTTTTTGAATGCCCATTTAATTAGGTGTGTGAATTTTTTCTTAATGAGAATGTGAGGCAATGTAGTATACAGGGTAGAAAAATCAAAACTTTGAACAGATTCAAAATCACCAATATAAGCATGCAATTTATCAAGTACTTCCAACGACTTCTTGACACTCCAAAAGTAATTTATTCCACTATTTTCGAAGGCCTTATTTGAACAATTTATTGTCAGGTTTTTAATTGTACCAAGTGTGCTGGTAAGAAGAATAGACAATTTAGTAGTTGAACAATGGCTTGAAGACGAAATAAATCTATATTTGTAAGGGGTTTTGTGTAGCTTCGGAAGCCAATACATAGTTGGGACTTTCATTGTATTTGGCTCTGCTTGTAAAGCGGTGGCTAAAAGTTTATGTTTGTTACAGATTTCGTTTTCTGAAAATGGAGTCAGTTGGAATGTTGGTGAATTGGTGATTTCCTTTTTCAGAACCTCAATGTAAAATTTACGTCAAACAAT
Organism: Mytilus galloprovincialis; assembly: GCF_965363235.1. Lineage (NCBI taxonomy): Eukaryota > Metazoa > Mollusca > Bivalvia > Mytilida > Mytilidae > Mytilus > Mytilus galloprovincialis. Next base: position 64,993,870 of record NC_134842.1, on the reverse strand, counting down.
AATAATATTATTAGCAGCTTTATCTGCCGGGACAAAAACAAATTCCTTGGCTAGTTCTTTTAGTTTATGTTTGATACGAGAAATAGGTTTATTGGGGTTATTGTTTATAGTAAAATGTTTTTTAAAATGTTGAATACGTATATCAACTATCTTCATTACTGAATTAAAAAAAGAGTCCAAAGATTTTTTGTCAGCTTTTTCCCGTTTTATCCATTTCATACAGTAAGTATGGAGTGAGTCGTGGATGATATTACGACACTCATTCCAATTAATAATTGACGGGGGACGATATTTAGGTCCTTTACTGAGGAATGATTTTAACTCTCGGTCTTGAACGATGTTAAGATCTCCTGTTATAACATGGGAAATGGGTCCATAAATATATTCGGAATTACTGCAATTACATGAAGTAGGTGTATTTTCACTGATATTAACATCTTTACACAATTGACTATAATTAAACACAAATTTCCGGGTAGATTTCTTGTAAATATAACAAATAAGAGGTAGCTCAGTATTGTCAAAATATCCAGGAATGTGTTCTTTAACAGAATGGTCGTTAAATATACCGGCAATATTTACAAAATCAAAGCCTTTATTGGCATACTTAATTTTAATAAATGTCTTTTATGATCTTCAGGGCGATCAATTTTGGGAAATAATTTAGAATAACAATATGCCATAATAATTTGAACAATTTCATACTTAGGACTGCTATATGAAATTGTGTTGCAATCCTCCAAAATTTTATTTAACTTATTAACCGGTAACGAACAGAGTTTTGTTAACAGATAATGTCTGCCGTTGTTTTTTGAAATAGAAATTAGGTCCGAAATATTGGTATGATTGGCCCGAAATTTTCTTTGATTTCGATTTGTTCTACGACCGTGAGAACGTTTTTTACGAACAGTTTTAGAAACTATATCCAAAATGTTAACGGAATTGGTTCTAGATATATTACCAATTCCCATGATATTATCATTTAGACCGAGAGGGTAAACTGTCTGTAATTTTTTAATCCAATTTAATTCAATTATTTTCCGTGATCGTACAAACTTTGAATGCGATTCACCAGTCTGCTTATTTACAACTTCTAAAGGTTGAACTGCTAAATATTTAAAAGGATGGTTATGCTTCTTAAGGTGTTGGTAAATGATACTTTTGAATTTATTGGGTCTTTTAAAACGATACAGATGTTCTTGAGTGCGTTTAGATAAATATCGTCCAGTTTCTCTTACGTACTGAATACCACACCCCGGTTTGTTTCATGTGAGTAAATAAGTAATACTGTTTGTTTTTCAAGTTATATCAGTTTCAAAATTTAAAGAAAATGTGCGACCATTAAACGTGGACCTTACCGTATTGTTGGTGGAAAGACGGGGACATGTAAGTCATTTTTTGGCATGACACTTATCGATAGAAGGGTAACCACGATTTTTATTGTTAAAAATGTTAGCGATGGTTGTATTTTTAGATAACCGATTTTGAAGATTGAGACGTGTGGATACCCTTTGAACAAGTTTAGTATTTAGTAATTTTCCATTTCTAAGCTTCATAATTGTTTTGTTAGTGAATTATATAATAAAGGAGCAAAGAATGGCGTCCAGAATATGAACCAGCATACAATAATTGAAGTTATATAAAATGGATAAATTTGTTCGGCTAAAAATGTCAAACGCTATCAGTATTAAATAGTAGAATGGGGCTGAATATTGAAATACTACTTTTTGATAAATATTCCTAAAGTAATGAATTAGAGCAGTTCTCGCTCGGACACACACTCCATAATCTAGTATATTATAAGAGCATAAACCTGAAGCACGGGGAGGCACTCTACTGCCTCCACACGGCACTAAAGACAAACTCTGTAAAAAATAAAATTGAGAATGGAAATGGGGAATGTGTCAAAGAGACAACAACCCGACCAAATAAAAAACAACAGCAGAGGGTCACCAACAGGTCTTCAATGTAGCGAGAAATTCCCGCACCCGGAGGCGTCCTTCAGCTGGCCCCTAAACAAATATATACTAGTCCAGTGATAATGAACGCCATACTAATTTCCAAATTGTACACAAGAAACTAAAATTAAAATAATACAAGACTAACAAAGGCCAGAGGCTCCTGACTTGGGACAGGCGCAAAAATGCGGCGGGGTTAAACATAATTGTGAGATCTCAACCCTCCCCCTATACCTCTGATATATACCACATAAAATCATATTTTAAAAAGAAATTGCAAATCTTTTTTTTTCTTCTTTTGAAAGGCAAACTCAAATGGATATAAAAAACAAGTCTGTAGTATAAATGCCAGGTATACCATCAAATGTATGAACTTAATAAAGTTATATTCACCTATATTAAATGTAACATGTATAAAGAGAAAAACAAATTAATACGGACTTATATAGAAGACATGTCATAAAAATCTGCATAGACAAGGAAATGGGTGGAAAACCATTTAATAATTTTTCCCTAAATTGTTTTCCCTCCATTGAAGAAATGAATAGTTTATACAAGGAAGTGTTGGATTATATTTCTTTGTTATTATACTTATAACAATACTGTTCTGACTAAGAATAAGAAGGAACAAGGTCACATTTAAAAATAATGTTTACGATTTATAAGATCAAGGTAAAGTGTTTAAAAAAGTATTTTTCTTGCTTGTGTGCAAACGACTGTGAAATTTAAACGATAAAAATAAAAGAAAATTTTATAACGTTTAGGGTATTGAGATGAAGAAATGAAACATTTCGTCAGTATTGATCAATATGAGTTCTTGTTGAAGTTATTGAAATTGAAATGTATTGATTTTAGAGTCATTGATACGAATTTTTAAACAGGTAAAATTGAGAAAGGAAATGGTGAATATGTCAAAGCGACAACCACCCGACCATACAGCAAACAACAGCCGAAGGCAACCAATGGGTCTTCAATGTAGCGAGAATTCCCGCACTCGTAGGTGTCCTTCAGCTGGCCCCTAAAATATGCATAATAGTACAGTGATAATGGACGTCATACTAAACTCCGAATTATACACAAGAAACTAAAATTTAAAATCATACAAGACTAACAAAGGCCAGAGGCTCCTGACTTGGGACAGGCGCAAAATTGCGGCGGGGTTAAACATGTTTATGAGATCTCAACCCTCCCCCTATACCTCTAGCTAATGTAGAAAAGTAAAAGAATAACAATACGCACATTAAAATTCAATTCAAGAGAAGTCCGAGTCTGATGTCAAAAGATGTAACAAAAGAAAATAAATAAAATGACAATAATACATAAATAACAACAGACTACTAGCAGTTAACTGACATGCCAGCTCCAGACCTCAATTAAACTGATTGAAAGATTATGTCTTCATCATATGAATATCAGGTACAATCCCTCCCGTTAGGGGTTTAGTATCATACTATCATAAAATATATGAGAAGAACATAACCCGTGTCATGCCAACAACTGTTTTTTTAGAAATAAATGTGTTTAGTTCCGATGCAAAGACCCTATCAGTGAATCAATGTTAAAGCCAAAATATGCAATCTTTAATGACCTGACAACAGTATCGTAACTATATCCCCTTTTAATAAGTCTATTTAAAGGTTTTGTTAGTTTCTGAGGAGAATACTGACATTTTTGTGCTTTATAAAGAATATTTCCATAAAATTTTGGATGTGAAATACCTGAACGTATAAGATGTCTGCATGTTGAGTTATATTTACGAATTATTTCCTTATACCGGTGATAAAATTTAGTAAATGTTTTGACCAGTTTGTGATATCGAAAACCCTGGTGTAATAATTTTTCAGTAATACATAAATTTCTCTCGCTAAAATCTAATACATTGTTACATACACGAGCGAATCGTACAAGTTGAGATATATAAACACCATAAGATGGTGACAAGGGAACGTCACCATCTAAAAATGGATAATTAACTATAGGAAATGAAAAATCATCTCTTTTATCATAAATTTTTGTATTAAGCTTCCCGTTTCTGATATAGATATCAAGATCGAGGAAAGGGCAGTGGTCATTGTTATCATTAGCTTTATTTAAAGTAAGTTCTACAGGATAAATTTCTTTAGTATACATACTGAAGTCGTCATTATTTAGAGCCAATATATCATCCAAATATCTAAAAGTATTGTTAAATTTTTGTATCAAATGTTGTTTTGATGGGTCTTTGCTAATTTTAGTCATAAATTGTAACTCATAACAATACAAAAACAGGTCCGCAATAAGTGGTGCACAGTTAGTCCCCATTGGAATTCCAATAACTTGACGATATACGGAATCTCCAAAGCGAACAAAAATGTTATCAAGTAAAAATTCAAGTGCATAAATAGTATCAAAGCATGTCCAATTGACATAGTTCTTTTGTTTATTGCTACTAAAAAATGATCTAAAAGAGTTTGAACATATGTACTCGCATTCCGACTTTTTAAATGCCCAGTTAATTAGGGATGTGAATTTTTTCTTAATAAGAATATGAGGCAAAGTGGTATATAGGGTAGAAAAATCAAAACTTTGAACAGATTCAAAATCACCAATATATGCATGCAATTTATCAAGTACTTCCAACGAGTTTTTGACACTCCAAAAGTAATTAATTCCACTATTTTCAAAGGCCTTATTTGAACAATTTATTATCAGGTTTTTTATTGTACCAAGTGTACTAGTAAGTAAAACAGACAATTTAGTAGTTGAACAATGGCTGGAAGATGAAATAAATCTATATTTGTAAGGTTTTTTGTGCAGCTTCGGAAGCCAGTACATAGTTGGGACTTTCATTGTGTTTGGTTCTGCTTGTAAAGAAGTAGCTAAAAGTTTATGTTTGTTACAGATGTCGTTTTCTGAAAATGAAGTCAGTTGGAATGTTGGTGAATTCGTGATTTCCTTTTGCAGAACCTCTATATAAAATTTACGTCAAACAATAATGATATTATTAGCAGCTTTATCAGCCGGGACAAAAACAAATTCCTTGGCTAGTTCTGTTAGTTTATTTTTGATACGTACTTATTCAGAACAAGAGAACATGGCAAATAATAAATCGAATAATAGTTCTCTTTATCCTTTTAATGAGGAAAACAGCCTAGCACACATTAAATGTCGTAATTAGTGTACACTAACCTTTACAAGGTTCTTAAAATAAACGACAATAAAATTTGTGTATGAAATTTACTAGTCATAGAATTGGTTCCCCCTTGAATCCAATTATAATTGTAAACTTCCAAGCTACAGTGTTCAACCCACGTTTATATCATTAGGACAACAATTCAACATTTATAACTTGCATTTTCGGGGACGAACCCTAATTCAATAGCAACGAAATCGCCTTCTTTCACAAGTTGTTGAACTACAATCTGGTTTATAAACAGCGTCCACAAAAATTTCAATCTTTTTTATTGAAAAAAACATGTAAACGTGTAGTTAAAGTGCTGAGTGTAAAGGAGAAGGTCCGGTAAGGGCTGATTTTGGCCTCACATTTCAGGTTCATTTCACGAAAGATTTTTGACACTTTTTAAACACTTTAGTGTCTATTTCAATTGAATCAATTAGTTTGTTTGAAATATTTTAACTGATTAAGCCATTAAAAACGCTCCGATTCAAGCTTAAATATGAAAAATCTATCAAATATGCCAAAAAACGTCACTTTTCAGTTGTATGATAATCAAATCCAACTAACATTTCAATATTATGAATGAACACGAATGCAGCCACTTTCATTTAAGACAGAAATAGTCTAAAATTTAACTAAAATGCTAAAATTGTGAAGATTTCAGTAATTTAGTATGACTTAATTATGCTAGTACCCAATATATGTGCATAATATTGTCAAAAACATCCCATATTTATGAAGCAGAAGCATTCTACCTTCCAGTAAATAGCTAAAAGATTACATTTTCACAATTTTGTAAAACTACCATATTTTGGGGCCAAAAGGGGTTTTACTGAACCTACTCCTTTATCATTTTTTAAATGAATAGCGAACTTTCGAAAAATAAAACATATTTTCCAGTTAACGCTTTATGCATGTTTAAACTCATGCAGTTCTCTTATCATCCCGATATGGACTTAGAAAGTCTGAGATGTACAAAGACTGCTACTCTAGATAACAAAAAAAGTCACAATAATAAGAACTACTGCAAAACAGGGTCTGTCTTTTCTACACATCGCGTATATGAATAAATGAATAAATTACTAAATGTCCTTTAGTCCCTGGAAAGGAAAAGATAATGCAGAAATATATTTTGTGACGGGTGTTATTTCAGATGAGAAAAAAGGAAAATAAAAGAAAGTGTTCACAGTCTAGCATGGTTCTAGCTATAAATAGAAATACAACGACTTAAGGAACACATTTTGCACTGACCTTCAATCGCATGATTTAATGGTATTCAGGTCATAACTCTGTTTTTTTTATTAATTTACTAACCAATCGATATGTAGAACTTGTTTACCTAAGCTATACGATCATTGTTGCAATCAATTTACCAACCAAAATGAAACCAATTCATCTTAGAATAAAGGAAAGAACCAACTGTTGTTAAACGGATGATTTGTAAAATATGTTTAGTTTTCTAACTTACCCCGGAAATGCTTTTTGATTTGTATAAATACTAGTAATTATAACTTCTATCTATTTTCTGTTATATTTTGTAAATCGTCTATTTATTAAATCGCGCCTCCTTTTTGGTAGATATATACTTTTCCTTGATATTTTAGAAGAGGTACAGTCTAAGCCTCAATAGAAGTTTCTTATCTTATTCAAATCAAGTTAATTAGGTATTCAGCAACATGTTCCAGCTGTACATACTATTAAAATAATACTTTTATATTTCTTTTCAGATTCATGAACGAATCCGAAGTATGTCGAAGACAAATGAAGAAACAGCGAACTTTGCACGAATTAATAGACTTCTACAAAGAGCTGCAACTCCAGCAGTTAGACATGAGTTTGATAAACAGTTTCACCCCAGTGTATTAAAACCAACCCTGAACCAAAGTCGCATTAGCTTAGAAAAATTAAGAAAACAAAGAGTCATCAACCATTATCAATGGACTTTGTTATTTCCCAATAATTGTAAGATATGCATGTACCTACGTCGTCAATGTCGTAGCCTGCAAAACAGTTTAACATCATCCTAAGAAACTTTTTGTTTAAATTTTCCCCATTTGTTTTCAATGTATAACTGGAAACTTATATGGAATATTTAATAAAAAGTATGAACTGGTGAAAGGCAATCACAAACTGTTAAGCTATATCATCATCATCGGTCGCGGTCTTTGAAACAGTATGCAATTCCCAAATATCACGCCGAAGGTTCTCCTTGCAAAGATATATACGATGATTACCACCGAGGATTTAAATCATATAGATTCGTCTAAGTTTCTTTAAAATGTGTTGTTTCTCAATCTTTAGTTTTCTGTGTACATTTTCGATTGCATATGTAAGTATTGGTATAAGGTGATGTGATATGATTTCCAATGAAACAACTATCCACCAAGTTTCAAATAAAGTGGATGTTTGCAATTATATACAACCATACGGCCTTCAACACTGAGAAAGACCCATGCAGTGTGGGCTGCTTTTAAAATCCCCGACATGATAAATATGCAAACTTTCAATTGAGAAACTAACGATTTACTTAATGTATAACAAAACAGTTGACGGGAAAAAAACTAGAATGCATAACATAAACCAAAGACAACCACTGAACAACAGTGCACATGTTCATAAAGAATTTTTCGAGATTACACATGTTTATGAGAGCTTAGCCACCTCCTAACAGTTTCATTTAAAAAAAATAATAACTTCGGTATTAAATGAATCAGAACAACACAAACTAGACCTGCTGTAATTACAAAAGAAAATCAATTATTCTTATTATTCAAGCATTGTTAAATAAAACCGAGTTACCATAATTTTGTAATAAAAAAGCGTAACAAATATAAATTCCACAGTTGACCTATATATATATATATATATATGCTTATAATGAATACGGATATTTCAAAAAAGTAAGAACTTTTATACATATCAACCAACTTTTCTGAGACATAAAAACCTGTAAAATTCTTCTTCTGATAACAATGCACAGTCAATCGCATCCAATGTTTTGAAAATCAAACGTTTTGATACTATAAGCATCCAAATCAGAAGAAAAGTGCCATGATTTGCAAAATTTAATTACTGATTAATGTGTTTGGAGCTGTAATCATACTGTAATTTTACTATCTAGACTTAATATGATCTCTTGTCTAATTTCTATATAATATTTTAGTTCCGACTTGTTATCTTATTTTCCCGGTTTATAAACAGAAACAGAAACCCCTAAATGTTTTCTTTCGTCATAACTCTTAAAGGCTTTCAATTCGTTTTAGGTACCGGTATATAGAAACATTATCTTTTTGTCCTTCATCAATTTAAGTTATGAAATCCATGTTGGTGAATTAACGATGGTTACATTAAATTAATACATTTGTTTTTGCTGTAGGTGCACCGTCATCATTAGACTTTGATCTTACTTTAATGATATGTCTATTGAAAAACTTAATCGAAAAATATGAATCAGATGCATTTCCTGCGGAAACCGACAAAAGTGAAGCTGCAAGTCTGTTGAGATTGAAACACTATAGAAATACAATAGTACATAGTAAGGGATTCACTTTGTCTGGAAAAGACTTTAAGAAATACTGGGAACATATTACTGATGTAAGTTTAAAAAATCTTGATTATAAAAAACATATTTTCAGAATTTGTTGCACAATTCAAAAAACTTTTTATTTTTAAAATGAACTAGAACGATAATTCATACACAAGTTGTACAACAAATCAACAACCAAACTTACCAAGCGTCAATTTATTTCGTGTAGATCATCTACCATCTTGATTTGTTTAAATTTTTTTCGTTTTTCTTAAATTTTCCAAGTTGAATGACTAATTGTTCAACGGTTCACAATGGTACAGTCAGTGTTTAGTACATAGCAGATGGGTTAATTATATATTTGTCCATAGCATCAATGGAGAGTGATATACAAATGCACATATGGATAATGGACCAGCCACACTTTATATATAGAATTAATTTGGGTATACACCCGATTGTCATGAATTGCATGGCCTCCGCCCCAACTTTCAAAAGAAATAAACAAGAAATATTTCTAGAACTTAGGTAAGTTGGCAACAAAATCAACGTACGTATCCGCCTGCAAGGAGTCATCATACATGGTAATATAAAGTATAGAGTATAGGTACTGACGTTGTTCATCATCTAAATTACGTGTTTTGGTGGTTTTTTTATTTGTCGTTGTAAATGATTAATTTCACTAAAATATATAAATCGGATATGGCTCGTTACTTGAACATCCATTCATCGTTTTATTGTGTTATGGTAAGTTGTTGCATTCCTGTGTTTCGTTCTTGCACATGAGCTTTATCTATATATTCTTTATCGTTTTTCTGAATTTGCATATTTGTTTTTTTAGAGTGATTAAGATTATGACAAAATGTTGTTACTGTACCCCTCTTTTGCATTTTATCTTTGATGTTTGTTTGTTTTGATCATACGTTATTGACAACATAATGGAAATGTATACAACTGTCTTATTGAGAGGTTTAAATAGCTACATGTATAAAACCATGTGTAATCAATCATTTTATACATGAGAACATGTCTGTATCAAGTCAGGATTAAAACAGTTGTCATCCATTCGATTGATCTGTAAACCTTTTGATTTTGCCTTTTGGTTGTGGACTTTCCGTTTTGAATTTGCCTTGGAGATCGATGATTTATTATTTTTTACTGTTTACCAGCTTGCAAATGAAAATTATAATTTTTCTTAACGTAAGCGTGAGGTTGTTTACAAATTTCGAAATTGTCGAGATAATGTCGGTTTCTAGCTATAAGTTGCCGATCATTAGTCAAATTGCAACTATAATCATTTCAATCACACAATGTCCGTATTTTCATATTATTAACAAGGTTCGGGCTATTGAATTTGTTAAAATATATTGCTATGTGAAATAGAGTGTTCATGATAAGGTGTAAAAAATAAATGTATCTCATAATCATATCTTTAAAATGTATTTAGATATTGCAATGATTAAAACATCTTGCAGGCGATTTGCAACCTTGGTGGTGAAAACTATAGAGAGACGTGTATGCAACTCAAATGCAGTCCACTTGACGACAACGAGAAAGACTTACAATTAGAAATCAAAAGGATTTCGAAAAGCATCCGAGGTAACTTTAGGTTAAGTGCATGATATCATTTTATATAACCAAGTTTAAAGTACAATAAGATAGAAATTGCTATTATAATTTTTTCATATCAATCAAAATAAATATTTTCTTTAATGATTTTACGTACGTCATACATTAATGTTTTCTTTGATGGTTTGAAAAAGGTCAAAGTTATTTATTCGTTTAAATCAGTTGGAGTAAATCGATCTGATGATAATTTAATTGACGAAATAAGAATAGTTGCTAATTTTGATGAATACACGTATTAAAAAATTATAGGAAATGGTATAGGGTTATTGTATAAAAAAAATTGCCTATATCTTCAAGGTGTTAAGACATTTAAATATAAAATCGTGCGAGATACTTGAACGTTTAGTTTATTACTTATTGTTTTTTTCCGTCATTTCCATTTTAACATTGAAGAACCTAAACAATACAGCTATGGATTTTGACATTTGAAATTGTTGATTTAAGTTATATGAAGCGTGCATAATCAGCATTAAAGCATGTGTAACAATTATCAATTTCAGAACCAGACAAGGAAGAATATATTTATTGGATTGAAGATACAGATAGATATTTTCCTAATTCTGCTGCTATCAAAGAGATCACAGAAGCATTTGATAAATGTAAACACCACTTTGTAGTAGTATCGGGAAAACCAGGAACAGGAAAAACAGCTCTTGCTCGTTATGTTGCGTTGCAGCTAAACAAAAACAACGATTTTTCTATTGTTCCTGCAAACAACCCAAACATTATAAAAAATCACCTAGAACTAAGATTTCAGACGAATATTACAACACATAAACTTAAAATAAAAAAGATGCCGGTGGTAACTGATCATCGCGGAAAGAAAAAACAAGACATGAAAAATGAACCTGCCACGAAGAAAAAACATAACAAACAAGAAAAACATGTTAAGGTCCTTGCACTTGATGAATCACATGGTATACAAACTAATCATACTAAAACAATATTTGTAATTGATGATTTTCTCGGAAGATATACCGTTAACAAACGAGTTACAAATGCATGGAAGCAACTATTCTATGAACATTATTTTTGCCCAAGCAATGAGACTGATTCTATTTATATCCTGGTAACATGCAGAGAAGAGTTTAGGAAGTTAGATCAGTTCAAATCATTGAAAACACTATATCAGTTTTCTGAATATAACGTATCCAGTGAGTTACGGGAAACGATTGATCAAAAGCTAGATATTGCGTCATGTCACATGAACCCAGAAACAACTCAGTTACTGTTTGCTGAACTAGATATTCAGAAGGTAGACAGATTTTATACTCTCTGTCTTTTATACTCACAGCTACATCAAAGCACCGAAAATATTATTTTTTTTACAGATCCTAATTCTGTGTTAGAACAGGAATTTGAGGAAATACGAACACTCAGTGAACCATGTTATATTGGTCTTGCCCTAGTTACTATATTTGATGGAAAATTGAGTAAACCACTGTTTGATAAAAATCTTGAAAAGTTAGTAAAGGAAGTGAGTGTAGAATGTAAACTATTCCAAAAAAATATAAAGTTATCTCAGATACAGCAAGAGTTCGATAAAGTCGTTGGAAGATATATTATAGATGAGACTACAGCATATTCACTGGTGCACCCTGAACTTTATGATATTCTACTTAACTATTTTATAAAGAAAACTCCAGTATCCTTAATTGCTTTTGGAAGTAATGATTTTCTACAAACTCAGGTAAAACTTGAAGGATTCGCAAAAGATCCTAATTTGGCAAAGAACTATGCAGAATTATATTTTAATCGATTGATAAAAGATATCAAACATAAAGAATTTGAAAATGCGTTTCGAAATATGCAGGTAGCAAACAGCAAGTATGAAACAGAATTGATTCAGCATGTAAATAAGTCGGATGGAGTTCTAACGATATTAGCATCTAGCTGCTTACCATTGATTTTGACTGTAGAAAATGATTTCAGTGAATTATTGGACCTTATCTTGAAAAAACGTCATACATTGAGTTTGTCCCGAGAAATAGTGGTTACAAGACAAGATGATTTCAACGTCATCGATTACGATGATCGAGAATTGTTGAAATTAGAATTATCGAATAACGACGAAGAGATTATTTTAATGTTTGCATGCTTATGCGGAAGCGTTAGTGTCGTTAAACTTCTTCTTCACCTCGAATATGACATAAATTATCAAAATTCTATGCAAAAAGCACCCATACATCTAGCATGTTTACGTGGAAGAGAAGTGGTTGTCAAAGTACTGTTAGGCATACAATCCACTGCGAAAGACGATGACGGCAGTCATAAATCGCTCGAAACCGACTGCGATATTGATATTCAGGATGTTAACGGTCTAACAGCTCTTCATATGGCTTGCAGAAATTGTCATTCACATGTCGTAAATCTATTATTACACAAGTGGAAGTGTTCATTGGGCGATGCAAACGAACAGAGCAGAATCTCGTTATTTTCAGATAAATTAAGCGTAACAGACAACCAGGGTAGAAATGCACTGCATTTAGCATTCGTCAACGGTTCAGAGGTCATAATCAAAATGCTGTTTCAAGCAATTTCATTAGCTAACACTACTGATCCGGGTCAACATACTGATGAAAGTCATGAAAAAATGCCTATATGTAATCTTATAAACACACAAGACAAATATGGAAAGACATTTCTTTTTACAGCCTGTGAAAACGACAATAAGAATTGTGTTGAATTTCTACTGAAATACGGATGTTGCAATATTAACCTTTATAATGATCGTAATGAAACACCGGTCTTTCGTGTCTGTCAATATGATAATACAGGACTAGTAGACATTCTGGTAAAATATAAGGCAGATGTTAATATCAGAGACATAACTGGTAGAACGCCATTACATGTTTCCATAGAAAACAAAAATGAAAACATGGTGAAAAGTATATTGAATAATAAGAACTGCAAAGTGAATGCTAAAAATCACGAAGATGACGACTCTTACATGTCTTATTCTGCTCTACATTTTGCCATTTTTAGAAAAAACATTAACATTGTCAAAATCTTACTAAATGCAGAGTGCAATGATAAGTGTGACATAAATTTAACTCATTTAGACCTGAAAACACCATTAATGACAGCAGTTTCAACTGGGTCTACAGATATTGCCGAACTTTTAATTAAAAGCAATTGCGATTTGAATAGATATGATAGCAATGGCAGAAAAGCCTTTCACATTGCATGTGAAAACAATTACAATGGAGATATAATCGCACTTTTTTTAAAACGAAAAGAAGACTTTGACGTAAATGATGTAGACAGTGTATTATATCGAACCGGTTTACATCACGCGGTGACTGGCAACAATATAAAAGGCGTAAAACTTTTAATGAAAACAAAAATCAACATTAATATGCAGGATAAATACTTAGAAACAGCCATACACCATGCATATCGGTGTAGCAAATTCGAAATAGTAAGGGAACTTTTAAAAAATCAGGAATGCGATATAAACCTGCTTGATAACACGGGGAGAAGTTTATTGCATATTGCGTGTACTAATAATGACATTTCAATGGTGCGAACCTTATTGAGGAAAAACTGCGCAATTAATGCTCGAGACGAATTAGACAGAACACCATTGCATATGACCATGAGCTCAAATTATATGGATATATTTACCATACTAGTCAAGAAAGGAGATCTTAATGTTAAAAACTTGAATGGTCAGACTTTGCTTCATATTGCATGCCGGGAGCAACGCATGGGTGCAGTAAAACTTATATTACAGAACACATGCGATGTTAATATTCAAGATAACTCGGGTAAAACGGCGTTGCATATAGCAGCCGAAGGAGACGATCCTTCTATTGTAAGAGAATTATTAAAAATAAAGTGCAAATTAGACCTCTGCGATACCAGTGGAAAGAAAGCACGTTATTATGCGCGGGAAAATTGCAACAAAGAAATAGACAAAACATTTATGCAATGTATGGGAGACACTGGAGATGAAAACAAGTAAAGCAAAATAATGAAATACCAAAAAGATACATGTTATTATAAACTATACGCAACATTATATTTTTAGGCAAGGTTTATGAAAAATTAGAAACTTATCAAAATAAATACATGAAATACTAACCTTTATGATAAACATTATCATGTAAATCTGGATGGTTGGATATACGGGATTAACTTCAAAGACATAACCACCGAAACTTATCTGAAAGACATTCAATGGTCAACATCTGAAAAGAAAAATATGCCTGACGAGTTCTGGTAGATCCTTGGCCTTATGCACAATAAGAATAATATAATGATTTTTAACGCTCGAAGCCCATTATTGAAAACAAATATTAAGAGACATCCCAATGTAATGCATATCGATGCCAAATCATCCTTTTGTTTTACTTGTTGAACTGAACGAAAAACATAAAAAATAATTAAGAAATAGACGTAAATAACGCATCAATCGATATATCAATTCATAGGATAATAGTATTTAGACAACACATTGAAATATGTTATTCATCTTATATCTATTTATATAAAGATAATGAAATGTGGTATCGTTGCAATTTAGACAACAAGCAGCCAAAGTTAAAATCAAGTGAATACAAGTAGTAATAGGTAATCGTAAGTCCTTCGCCAATGAGAAAAAACGCACACCGTATAATCAGCTATATAACATGTATTAGGCGCCGACATGAAAAATATGAAATAATACAATTGAGGAAACTGACGGCTTGATTTACAACATAACAATTCACGGAAAGAAAAAAATAACGAACAAAACCAAACGACAACCACTTAACTAAATATCTTTACTTACAAATACATATCGCAAACCCTTCTATTTGGGACAGTGGTGTAATAGTTAAACATAAGAACAAATTATGAATCAACGCTGGGAAGTGCTTAACCAGTTAGATCGGTAAAGAGCAGAAAAAAACATTTCACATAGTGGATATGGTCAGGTATTTATACATCCTATACACATTAAGATATACAGATCTGAAAGTAATCGAATTTACTGACAGGTTATTCAACCCCCAACAAATTAATGGAAAATCGTGTATCTTAGACTTATAGAGGGGCTAAAGATACCAGAGGTATAGTCAAACTTATAGATCGAAAACAAGCTGACAACTTCATGGCTAAAAATGAAAAAGACAAACAGACTAACAATAGTACACAAGACACAACATAGAAAATTAAAGACTAAACGGGATTGCCGAAATGTGACAGCGTGACTGGGGCTATTAGAAACTATTCAAAGTAAATGTAACGTACATCTGTGTGATAACACTGGAAAGACCGCGTTTTTGTTACGTGCTTGCCAATTGCAACAAATATATAGTCATACAATTTACGGGAAAAAATTACAACGAAGGAAAGTTAATAAAAAAGAGAAAACAAATATATTACTGAATTTCTTTGTGGTTCGTCAATCATTTAGGGACACTATTGGAAGTTACACTTATTACAAGTACGATTATGTCAGCCTGCTTACAACACATTCGAATGAGCAACTATTTCACAAAAATCCAAAAGACTTTTTGACAAATAACACGTTTTATCTTATTTTTATCCATATACCTAGTCTTTAATGTTGAAAATACAGGCATTGACATCGTCGTCATAGGTAAAATAGCGATAAACAGATGACCAACGATAATATATAAATATCTAAGCAGTGCATGAGAAATACACTTCAAATATTTCCGTATTATTTATATCAAATACAAATATTGTTACAGTGTACTCTTTTCGAAAGTTTAAAAGACATAGAAATAAATCTTCTAGGTCGAGGACTGTTTTTGGGGTATCTAATACAGATTTTTTCAGTTTTTTATTCGTTTAGAGTATTTGTAAACATTTAAATCATAAACCATAAACTTTTTACAATTTGGCTATTTCTTGTGTTTCGTAATGATATGTATTAGTCCCATCTGAACGCAAAGTATTAAATTTCACGTTCATTGTGAAAGTATGCATACCAGTTATTAAATGAACTCATCTCTGGTATATCAGCTAAGACGTTCTCACCTCTCTAAAACTTCTCTCGTGGGTCTTTCTTCGATTCTAAAATATATATTCAGAACCCTTGCAAACACACACGTTCAAGTCCTTAAAACGTTCTTCATGTGCAGACTTCTCAATCGTTGGGGAAGTTTTTATCTTTTGTGTTTTGTGGTTTTTTTTTCGAATTGAAAATCTTGTCGTGAATTACTTTATGAGAGAGAAATGCGATCTATGCGCGAATTAAATGATTTAAAAGTGTAAACAGCAAGAAAAAGATTTAGCAAGGATAAACAGTGGTACGGGATAGATTCAGGGACATTATTATTAATATATCCAAGTGAATCATTTTGATTTTGACTAATAGGAGATTGAGGTGTATACATTAATTCGACCCTCAGTGTTTATTAAGTGATGCTATAAGCCAAACTATTTAAAATACAAAATTTATACAAAATAAAAGAGAAGAAAAACTTATAATAAATCAATTAAGACAAGAAAACTTGCTGTTTTTTTCTTCTTTCCTAGTCAGATGAATGATGTTGGGTATTTGTCTTTTGTTGATGTGATTCATAAGTGTTCTCGATTTTCTATATAAACTAGACCGTTTGTTTTCCCGTGTGAATGGTTTTATACTAGTCATTTTTGGGGCCCTTAATAGCTTTCTTTTCGGTTTGAGCCAATGCTCAATGTTGAAAACCTATAACGTTTTTTTTTTTTACAAACTGCTACTTTAATTGAGAGTTGTCTCGTTCGACACTCAAACCACATCATCTCATGTCTATCTATAAAAATGCGTTGGTTTACCAATCAGGATTTTATCGATAAAAAGATATTATACAGTTAAAGTAGTAAACAAATTTCTCATACGAAATAAATGAAATTAAACGATTTATTATACAAATTCATCTCGTTGCATACTTTTGAACCTCTTTTATCCTGCAATTACCAAACAATTGTACAAGTGACATGTACACAAAAAAAAATTGGTTTATTATTACTTGTACAAATAAAGTCTCCTATTACCCTGGTTCGATGTTGAGCAAGCTGTAATGCGGATATTTATTTTTGAATAACTGTTCGATTTGGTGTCTTCTCCGCGGTTCAAGTTTAAACTATGTCGTTTTCATTTAAAATTATACACAATGATTCAGATTTTAACAACTTAAGATTTTCACGTGTTTGGTCTAAATATTAGGATAAAAACAACATAATAAGTACACAATCGGAAAATATAAAATTTATTTGTACTCGCTACGAAACGAATTGCTTTATATTGTCTCATCGGGGCCTATTATAGCTGACTATGCGGTATGGGCTTTGCTCATTGTTGAAGGCCGTACGGTGACCTATAGTTGTTAATGTCTGTTCATTTTGGTCTTTAGTGAATAGTTGTCTCATTGGCAATCATACCACATCTCCTTTTTATACATATATTATAATTTTGTAAGATTTGGAGTCACTCGATATAACCACATACCTGTGCACTTAAAGAAGATTACTAAAGTCTATCGACAATTCAATGTTTGATTGACTAAAGCTGTTGTTTGTATGTACATGTCAGTCTTCGTCCAACAGCAAGACTCTCACGTTTATTCATTATTTAATAATTTTATTTTATTATTTTTGTAGTGAGGGGGATGGGGGGATTTGTTTTGTTGTGATTTCAACAGTAGTTAACACCATTAGAGGTAAACTAAAAGAGGGAGATATCAGCGGTGTATTGGAGAAAGAGGCAACTAAAATACACATGCTCTTTACAGTTTATCTTATCTTATCTACTCAATGATATTAGAATTTAAATATACCTATAGGTTTTGATGCATGTAAGGGTCATCAGATTTAATGAATAGCTATATATTTCGTTTGCATTAATTATTAGATATAAAGAATACAATAGTAAAGGAACAGCTTGGTGGAGTTACTACAAGTATAAATAATTTGTATAAAGAGGAAAAAGCAGTGTTAAATATTTACTTTATAATATAAGTGTGGACACAGATAAGTCTGGACAAAAATAAGTGTGGACACAGATCAGTGGGGATAGATTGTTTGCTTGATAGTGTTTTCTGACAATAGGAGTTCTCCGGTTTTTCCTTTATAATATAATATTTGTAAGTTGAAAATTTTAAAGACATCAATAACAATATTGACGATTAACAATCTTATCACTAAAAACAACTAGGATTTCTATAGGATTACTCTATTAAATGTTGCTCAACAGTTATAGTATAAGTACAATCGGACTAGTCTAATAAATTGATAACGCTTACCATATTCTGTACCATACAAATGTACATGAATAAGTATGATTTTTTCACTTAACGGAATCCTGTAACTTCTTATAGAAACCTTTTTCTGACTTTGATTCGAAGGCACCTTTAATTTGTTATTGTCGTATGACTGACATGTCCTCTCATTCGTTATTTTAGGTATTGCCTGGAATCAATCAGTCACAGGGAAATTACAAATAATACTGTTATGAATAGTTTAAACATAAACACTGTTTCTTCAAAAAGAATAAGAAAAATGATCCTATTTTTTGTGAGATATTATTATTATTATTCTGAGGTATATAAAGACAACAGTAGTATACCGATGTTCAAAACTCATGATCATAAATCGATAGAAAAAATCAAATCAAGTACACACACCAAAACCGAGAGAAACACATCAATATACAGTTGGGTGCAGACCAAGCATTACATAAAGTAAACGCAAGTTAACGCCGCGTGCACATATTTCGTTAGTTAACTTCAAATCTCCCGTTTACTAGTAAACGCACGTTTACTATAATTACGTTAACGTGGTCGAAATGGAAATTTCTAATGTCTACCCTAGTAAACGGGCGTTTACTATCTGTCCGTTTAGTCAGTAGTAAACGGGCGTTTACTTCAGAATTCTTCCAATTAATTTTTACGTGCACTTAAAAGTAAACGGGCGTTTAGTACATATTTTACAAGTGTATTTTTACGTGCACTTGAAAGTAAACGCACGTTTACTTTTCGCGTTAACTGATTGGGTAAATTTAGAAATAAACTTCAAGTTCATTTGCACATTTATTTTATAAAAGCGACCTTTAGTCTTTATATTTCACGTATATGTGTTTCAAACCAGAACAATTCAAAAACTCTTTTAATTCGAAATATTAAATTACACAAAATCACTTTCATAAAGTCCATTAACTTTACTGATTGGCAGATTTTCTATATTTTCCTTTCAAAAGTTACATGTGCAAATATCGATACGGAAAGAAAGGTTATCCGAGACATCGGGAGAATATTTTTATATGATGGGATATAAACATCATGGTTTACGTTGTTTCGTTCCCCGTTTATTATTGTCTCTTCGAATTCCTAACTATAACTCGGTGTATTTAATACATTAATTTTTAATCGAAATTCATCTTGTTTGCCTTGGATTAACATGAGAAGATTCTGTTTTGACAAATGATAAAAACAAACGTAAATTGAACAGTATATTGAAAGGGATATCAATAAAGTGTAATATAAGTATGTTCATTTGTACCATCTCGTCAATTAAAATGTTCAAATATTGCTATCTTTACATTGATATATAACTCATTTACTATGCGGCTATATAAATTTACATAATAGAATGCTTAGGCAGCAACCATTTGATTTTCTGGGGGGGGCTATGGCTTTTTTTTCTGGACAAATTATTTGTTTCGCCTGGGGCGAAAAACAATCTATTTTTTTCACGACAAGTCGAAAACAATTTTTTCTTTCAATTTTAACATTACATATAATGGCAGCTGAGGGTGAAACAAACATTTTTTTCCCCTCAGAATCAAAAACAAATTTTTTTTTTTTCCAAAAACTGGAAACAAACTTTTTTTCCAAAAAAAACCATAGCCCCCCCCCCCCCCCCCCCCCCCAGAAAATCAAATGGTTGCTGCCTTATATGGTCAGTTTTGGTTGTTGCGGACAAATAATTTTATTATATGAGTCAGTCTGAGGTATGAAAACTACTGAATTTTGTTTACGATTCAATATTTTCAATAAAAAAAGGACATATGCTGGCACTCTAAATTGATGCGAACAAAATTTTTTAGTCATAATATTCAAATATTGCTACCTATTTTCTTATACAATCAATCCTTACATGAAAATATAACTCATTTACTATGCGGCTATATAGATTTACATAATAAAATGCTTATATGGTCAGTTTTGGTTGTTGCGGACAAATAATTTTATTATATGAGTCAGTCTGAGGTATGAAAACTACTGAATTTTGTTTACGATTCAATATTTTGAATAAAAAAAGACATGCTGGCACTCTAAATTGATGCGAACAAAATTTTTTAGTCATAATATTCAAATATTGCTACCTATTTTCTTATACAATCAATCCTTACATGAAAATATAGCTCATTTACTCTGTGGCTATATAGATTTACATAAGCAAATGCTTATATATTCAGTTTTGGTTGTTGCGGACAAATAATTTTATTATATGAGTCAGTCTGAGGTATGAAAACTACTGAATTTTGTTTACGATTCAATATTTTAAATAAAAAAGGACATGCTGGCACTCTAAATTGATGGGAACAAAATTTGTTTAATTATAATATTCAAATATTACTTCCTTTTTTATTATACAATCAATCCTTACTTGAAAATATAATTCATTTACTATGGAGCTTTATAGATTTACATACTAGAATGCTTATATGGTCAGTTTTGGTTGTTGCGGACAAATATTTTTATTATATGAGTCAGTCTTAGGTATGAAAACTACTGAATTTTGTTTACGATTCAATATTTTGAATAAAAAAGGACATGCTGGCACTCTAAATTGATGCGAATAAAATTTTGTAATCATAATGTTCAAATATTGCTACCTATTTTTTTATACAATCAATCCTTACATGAAAATATAGCTCATTTACTCTGTGGCTATATAGATTTACATAAGCAAATGCTTATATGGTCAGTTTTGGTTGTTGCGGACAAATAATTTTATTATATGAGTCAGTCTGAGGTATGAAAACTACTGAATTTTGTTTATGCTTCAATATTTTGAATAAAAAAGGACATGCTGGCACTCTAAATTGATGCGAACAAAATTTTTTAGTCATAATATTCAAATATTGCTACCTATTTTCTTATACAATAAATCCTTACATGAAAATATAACTCATTTACTATGCGACTATATAGATTGACATAATAAAATGCTTATATGGTAAGTTTTGGTTGTTGCGGACAAATAATTTTATTATATGAGTCAGTCTGAGGTATGAAAACTACTGAATTTTGTTTACAATTCAATATTTTGAATAAAAAAAGTACATGCTGGCACTCTAAATTGATGCGAACAAATTTTTTTTAATCATAATATTCAAATATTACTACCTTTTTTATTATACAATCAATCCTTACTTGAAAATATAACTCATTTACTATGCGGCTATATAGCTATAGATTTACATACTAGAATGCTTATATGGTCAGTTTTGGTTGTTGCGGACAAATAATTTTATTATATGAGTCAGTCTGAGGTATGAAAATTACTGAATTTTGTTTACGCTTCAATATTTTGAATAAAAAAGGACATGCTGGCACTCTAAATTGATGCTAACAAAATTTTGTAATCATAATATTCAAATATTGCTACCTATTTTCTTATACAATCAATCCTTACATGAAAATATAGCTCATTTACTATGCGGCTATATAAATTTACATAAGCAAATGCTTATATGGTCAGTTTTGGTTGTTGCGGACAAATAATTTTATTATATGAGTCAGTCTGAGGTATGAAAACTACTGAATTTTGTTTACGATTCAATATTTTGAATAAAAAAGGACATGCTGGCACTCTAAATTGATGCGAACAAAATTTTTTAGTCATAATATTCAAATATTGCTACCTATTTTCTTATACAATCAATCCTTACATGAAAATATAACTCATTTACTATGTGGCTATATAGATTTACATAATTAAATGCTTATATGGTCAGTTTTGGTTGTTGCAGACAAATAATTTTATTATATGAGTCAGTCAGAGGTATGAAAACTACTGAATTTTGTTTACAATTCAATATTTTAAATAAAAAAAGGACATGCTGGCACTCTAAATTGATGCAAACAAAATATTTTAGTCATAATATTCAAATATTGCTACCTATTTTCTTATACAATCAATCCTTACATGAAAATATAACTCATTTACTACGTGGCTATATAGATTTACATAATAAAATGCTTATATGGTCAGTTTTGGTTGTTGCGGACAAATAATTTTATTATATGAGTCAGTCTGAGGTATGAAAACTACTGAATTTTGTTTACGATTCAATATTTTAAATAAAAAAAGGACATGCTGGCACTCTAAATTGATGCGAACAAAATTTTTTAGTCATAATATTCAAATATTGCTACCTATTTTCTTATACAATCAATCCTTACATGAAAATATAACTCATTTACTACGTGGCTATATAGATTTACATAATTAAATGCTTATATGGTCAGTTTTGGTTGTTGCGGACAAATATTTTTATTATATGAGTCAGTCTGAGGTATGAAAACTACTGAATTTTGTTTACGCTTCAATATTTTGAATAAAAAAGGACATGCTGGCACTCTAAATTGATGCGAACAAAATTTTGTAATCATAATTTTCAAATATTGCTACCTATTTCTTATACAATCAATCCTTACATGAAAATATGACTCATTTACTATGCGGCTATATAAATTTACATAAGCAAATGCTTATATGGTCAGTTTTGGTTGTTGCGGACAAATAATTTTATTATATGAGTCAGTCTGAGGTATGAAAACTACTGAATTTTGTTTACGCTTCAATATTTTGAATAAAAAAGGACATGCTGGCACTCTAAATTGATGCTAACAAAATTTTGTAATCATAATATTCAAATATTGCTACCTATTTTCTTATACAATCAATCCTTACATGAAAATATAGCTCATTTACTATGCGGCTATATAAATTTACATAAGCAAATGCTTATATGGTCAGTTTTGGTTGTTGCGGACAAATAATTTTATTATATGAGTCACTCTGAGGTATGAAAACTACTGAATTTTGTTAACGATTCAATATTTTGAACAAAAAAGGACATGCTGGCACTCTAAATTGATGCGAACAAAATTTTTTAGTCATAATATTCAAATATTGCTACCTATTTTCTTATACAATCAATCCTTACATGAAAATATAACTCATTTACTATGTGGCTATATAGATTTACATAATTAAATGCTTATATGGTCAGTTTTGGTTGTTGCGGACAAATAATTTTATTATATGAGTCAGTCTGAGGTATGAAAACTACTGAATTTTGTTTACAATTCAATATTTTAAATAAAAAAAGGACATGCTGGCACTCTAAATTGATGCAAACAAAATTTTTTAGTCATAATATTCAAATATTGCTACCTATTTTCTTATACAATCAATCCTTACATGAAAATATAACTCATTTACTACGTGGCTATATAGATTTACATAATAAAATGCTTATATGGTCAGTTTTGGTTGTTGCGGACAAATAATTTTATTATATGAGTCAGTCTGAGGTATGAAAACTACTGAATTTTGTTTACGATTCAATATTTTAAATAAAAAAAGGACATGCTGGCACTCTAAATTGATGCGAACAAAATTTTTTAGTCATAATATTCAAATATTGCTACCTATTTTCTTATACAATCAATCCTTACATGAAAATATAACTCATTTACTATGTGGCTATATAGATTTACATAATTAAATGCTTATATGGTCAGTTTTGGTTGTTGCGGACAAATATTTTTATTATATGAGTCAGTCTGAGGTATGAAAACTACTGAATTTTGTTTATGCTTCAATATTTTGAATAAAAAAGGACATGCTGGCACTCTAAATTGATGCGAACAAAATTTTGTAATCATAATATTCAAATATTGCTACCTATTTCTTATACAATCAATCCTTACATGAAAATATAGCTCATTTACTATGCGGCTATATAAATTTACATAAGCAAATGCTTGTATGGTCAGTTTTGGTTGTTGCGGACAAATAATTTTATTATATGAGTCAGTCTGAGGTATGAAAACTACTGAATTTTGTTTACGATTCAATATTTTGAATAAAAAAGGACTTGCTACATATTTTCTTATACAATCAATCCTTACATGAAAATATAACTCATTTACTATGTGGCTATATAGATTTACATAATTAAATGCTTATATGGTCAGTTTTGGTTGTTGCGAACAAATAATTTTATTATATGAGTCAGTCTGAGGTATGAAAACTACTGAATTTTGTTTACAATTCAATATTTTAAATAAAAAAAGGACATGCTGGCACTCTAAATTGATGCGAACAAAATTTTTTAGTCATAATATTCAAATATTGCTACCTATTTTCTTATACAATCAATCCTTACATGAAAATATAACTCATTTACTATGTGGCTATATAGATTTACATAATAAAATGCTTATATGGTCAGTTTTGGTTGTTGCAGACAAATAATTTTATTATATGAGTCAGTCTGAGGTATGAAAACTACTGAATTTTGTTTACGATTCAATATTTTAAATAAAAAAAGGACATGCTGGCACTCTAAATTGATGCGAACAAAATTTTTTAGTCATAATATTCAAATACTGCTACCTATTTTCTTATACAATCAATCCTTACATGAAAATATAACTCATTTACTATGTGGCTATATAGATTTACATAATTAAATGCTTATATGGTCAGTTTTGGTTGTTGCGGACAAATATTTTTATTATATGAGTCAGTCTGAGGTATGAAAACTACTGAATTTTGTTTATGCTTCAATATTTTGAATAAAAAAGGACATGCTGGCACTCTAAATTGATGCGAACAAAATTTTGTAATCATAATATTCAAATATTGCTACCTATTTCTTATACAATCAATCCTTACATGAAAATATAGCTCATTTACTATGCGGCTATATAAATTTACATAAGCAAATGCTTGTATGGTCAGTTTTGGTTGTTGCGGACAAATAATTTTATTATATGAGTCAGTCTGAGGTATGAAAACTACTGAATTTTGTTTACGATTCAATATTTTAAATAAAAAAAAGGACATGCTGGCACTCTAAATTGATGCGAACAAAATTTTTTAGTCATAATATTCAAATATTGCTACCTATTTTCTTATACAATCAATCCTTACATGAAAATATAACTCATTTACTATGTGGCTATATAGATTTACATAATTAAATGCTTATATGGTCAGTTTTGGTTGTTGCGGACAAATATTTTTATTATATGAGTCAGTCTGAGGTATGAAAACTACTGAATTTTGTTTATGCTTCAATATTTTGAATAAAAAAGGACATGCTGGCACTCTAAATTGATGCGAACAAAATTTTGTAATCATAATATTCAAATATTGCTACCTATTTCTTATACAATCAATCCTTACATGAAAATATAGCTCATTTACTATGCGGCTATATAAATTTACATAAGCAAATGCTTGTATGGTCAGTTTTGGTTGTTGCGGACAAATAATTTTATTATATGAGTCAGTCTGAGGTATGAAAACTACTGAATTTTGTTTACGATTCAATATTTTGAATAAAAAGGGACTTGCTACATATTTTCTTATACAATCAATCCTTACATGAAAATATAACTCATTTACTATGTGGCTATATAGATTTACATAATTAAATGCTTATATGGTCAGTTTTGGTTGTTGCGGACAAATAATTTTATTATATGAGTCAGTCTGAGGTATGAAAACTACTGAATTTTGTTTACAATTCAATATTTTAAATAAAAAAAGGACATGCTGGCACTCTAAATTGATGCGAACAAAATTTTTTAGTCATAATATTCAAATATTGCTACCTATTTTCTTATACAATCAATCCTTACATGAAAATATAACTCATTTACTATGTGGCTATATAGATTTACATAATAAAATGCTTATATGGTCAGTTTTGGTTGTTGCAGACAAATAATTTTATTATATGAGTCAGTCTGAGGTATGAAAACTACTGAATTTTGTTTACGATTCAATATTTTAAATAAAAAAAGGACATGCTGGCACTCTAAATTGATGCTAACAAATTTTTTTAGTCATAATTTTCAAATATTGCTACCTATTTTATTATACAATCAATCCTTACATGAAAATATAGCTCATTTACTATGCGGCTATATAAATTTACATAAGCAAATGCTTATATGGTCAGTTTTGGTTGTTGCGGACAAATATTTTTATTATATGAGTCAGTCTGAGGTATGAAAACTACTGAATTTTGTTTACGATTCAATATTTTGAATAAAAAAGGACATGCTGGCACTCTAAATTGATGCGAACAAAATTTTTTAGTCATAATATTCAAATATTGCTACCTATTTTCTTATACAATCAATCCTTACATGAAAATATAACTCATTTACTATGTGGCTATATAGATTTACATAATTAAATGCTTATATGGTCAGTTTTGGTTGTTGCGGACAAATAATTTTATTATATGAGTCAGTCTGAGGTATGAAAACTACTGAATTTTGTTTACGATTCAATATTTTAAATAAAAAAAGGACATGCTGGCTCTCTAAATTGATGCGAACAAACTTTTTTAGTCATAATATTCAAATATTGCTACATATTTTCTTATTCAATCAATCCTTACATGAAAATATAACTAATTTACTATGCAGCTATATAGATTTACATATTAAAATGCTTATATGGTCAGTTTTTGTTGTTGCGGACAAATTATTTTATTACATGAATAAAAAGAGGTCATCGCCGTCAGGCTGTTACAAAAATTGCTGTCAATTGTTTTATATGGTCAAATATGGCATAAAAATATAACTGAATTACTTCTATATAGAATAAGATAACTTGTTAAGAGGTAAATATTGTCAGTTGTGGTGAATGATATCAAAAAGTTTTGTTTTACGAGTCAGTCTGTCTAAGATGAGAAAACTGTTTGATTTTGGTGAGGATTAAATTACATGTATTTGAATAAACATACTTAAACTATTATTTGCGAAGAACAAGAAATTTACTATAATTATTGTTCAATTAAATACAAATGAGTGACATTTTTAAATAACTGTAATCGTCAATATGTCAAGCAGAAATGACCACTTGGTCTATTAATTTTGATGTTCCTTATCATTTCATATTTTAGGTCAGTGTATCCAAGTTACGATGACAATCTGCGTTAACGGGCGTTTACTACAAACAGTAAACGCGCGTTTACTTATTACAAAAATAGAAGACGCGCCTTTTTCCACGTTAACGCGGAGGTAAACGGAAAAGTAAACGCCCGTTTACTCTTTACAAAATTAGAAGACTCGCCGTTTTTGCGTTAACGCGGAGGTAAACGCGAAAGTAAACGCCCGTTTACTTTTAATGTCTACTGCAATTTCGGAGTTAACGCACAGTTAACGCGGCGTTTACATGAAGTGCACGCGAGTAAACGCCGCGTTAACTTTTTCGGCCCGTCTACATGTAATGCTTGGTCTGCACCCAACTGTAAGAGGAGAATGACGACACAACATTTAAATGTAACACACAGAGAAACGAACTAAGCATTAGACAAAATCCGATGAGAATAACAAATATAACATCAAAACTAAATACATGAATTTTGGATAGAAAAGTACCGTGACATAATAATGTGAATTCACACTAAAATATATGGAAACAAACGACACAAAAGAAACTGAACGTTAAAATGTAACACAAACATAAACGAACTATAATGTAACAATGACCATATTCCTGACTTGGTACAGGACATTTTTTAGAGAAAAAAACGGTGGGTTAAAATTGGTTTTGTGTCATGCGAAACCTCCCTCTTTTATTTCATTTGCTGTACAAATAGACCACAATGATAACCTCATGCAGCTATTCAACCGTAACCCAGGAAAACTGTTCTTTTAATATAAAATAACTATATTAATTGATGAGCTTATAAATGTCTTTCCAAATATGCAGATTTATTTTTTTGGGGATGTTATATGGTTATACAAAACAAAAACCTAACGACACAATATTCAAGACTCAAACGTGGTCCTTATTTATAGCTTTAATTTTAAATAAGTATGTATAATATACTTAATTATAACGATCAACAGTTAGGAAATATGTCTTATTTCAAAAAATGACATATCAGTGTTCATTTAAAGATGTATCAATTTTGCTTTTTCACCGAATTCAACAAAAATGGCTTGATTTGGAATTTTTGATTCAAAACTGGAATGAGATAGCAATGGCGTTTACATGACAATTTTATGATAATAAGTTTCTTGAAACAGATTTGAATGGTTTTGCACTAGTAATCTTGGGGCCCTTTATACCTTGTTGTTCGGTGTGAACTACGGCTCCGTGTTGAGGACCGTACATTGACCTATAATGGTTTACTTTTATGAATTGTTATTTGGATGAAAAGTTGTCTCATTGGCACGCACACCACATCTTTCTAAGTGTATATCTAAAATAAAAATGGGAACAAAATTACAAAGCTATAATAAAGTATATATAAAGAACTAGAAAAACTAGTCGCTCACCTTGGTCTATGTGAATATTAAACAATGGACACAGATGGATTCATGGCAAAATTGTGTTTTGGTGATGGTGATGTGTTTGTAGATCTTACTTTACTAAATATTCTTGCTGCTTACAATTATCTCTATATATAACAGTACTTTCTGTGGAAAATGTTATTGAAAATCTTCAAATTTTAAGAAAATTGTTAAAAATTGACTATGAAGGGCAATAACTCCTTAGGGGGTCAATTGACTATGTTGGTCATACTGACTTATTTTTAGTTCTTACTTTGCTGTACATTATTGCTGTTTACAGTTCATCTCTATCTATAATAATATTCAAGATAATAACAAAAAAACAGCAAAAATTCATCAAAATCACCAATTCAGGGGCAGCAGCCTAACAACCAATTATCCGATTCATCTGAAAATTCCAGGGCAGATAGATCGTGACCTGATCAACAATTTTACTTCCTGTCAGATTTGCTCTTAATGCTTTGGTTTTTGAGTTATAAGACAAAAACTGCATTTTACCCCCATGTTCTATTTTTAGCCATGGCGGCCATCTGGGTTGGGTGGGGCATCAAACACATTTTTTTAACTACATACCCCAATGATGATTATGGCTAAGTTTGGTTAAATTTGGCCCAGTAGTTTCAGAGGAGAAAATTTTCTAAAAGATTACTAAGATTTACGAAAAATGGTTAAAAATTGACTATAAAGGGCAATAAATCCTAAAGTGGTCAACTGACAATTTTGGTCATGTCTGACTTATTTGTAGATCTTATTTTGCTGTACATTATTGCTGTTTACAGTTTATCTCTATCTATAATAATATTCAAGATAATAACCAAAAACAGCAAAATTTCCTTCAAATTACAATTTCAGGGGCAGCAACCCAACAACGGAATGTCCGATTCATCTGAAATTTCAAGGCAGATAGATCTTGACCTGATGAACAATTTTAACCATGTCAGATTTGCTCTAAATGCTTTGGTTTTTGAGTAATAAGCCAAAAACTGCATTTTACCCCTATGTTCTATTTTTAGCCATGACGGCCATCTTTGTTGGTTGGCCGGGTCACCGGACTCATTCTTTAAACTAGATACCCCAATAATGATTGTGGCCAAGTTTGGTTAAATTTGGCCCAGTAGTTTCAGAGGAGAAGATTTTTCTAAAAGATTACTAAAATTTACGAAAAATGGTTAAAAATTGACTATAAAGGGCAATAACTCCTAAAGTGGTCAACTGACCATTTTGGTCATGTTGACTTATTTGTAAATCTTACTTTGCTGAACATTATTGCTGTTTACAGTTTATCTCTATCTATAATAATATTCAAGATAATAACCAAAAACAGCCAAATTTCCTTAAAATTACCATTTCAGGGGCAGCAACCCAACAACGAAATGTCCGATTCATCTGACAATTTCAGGGCAGATAGATCTTGACCTGATGAACAATATTACCTCAGATTTTTGTAAAAGTTAACGCAGGACGACGACGGACGACGACGACGGACGACGGACGACGGACGACGGACGACGGACGACGGACGCCAAGTGATGAGAAAAGCTCACTTGGCCTTTCGGCCAGGTGAGCTAAAAATGGGAACAAAATTACAAAGCTAAATTAAAGTATATAATTATAAAGAACTAGAAAAAATTACACTGATTTCAATCAGCAATACACCTATAGCATGTGTAACTAATAGTTCTGTGGGTAAAATAAAAAAGGATAGTATATAATTAATGGACAACATTTCTGGTTTGATATACAATCTGTATCTTAATGCAGAGTTCAGTGGTACACTGCTGTTGCATTCCGTCATACGTTGAACGACAAAATTATTTCATGTCTACACTAAAATTTTACACTAGTACTCAAAACCCTCCTTCCTTGATGGGTGCATTTTACATTGACAAATAAAATCGTATAATATAATCAAAATGAGGATGTTAATTTGATATGTGCTTTTTCGTTACATTTGTTGTTTTTATAGTGATTAATATGATGACACAATGTTGACTGCTGTACCCCTATTTTTGACATTTTTGACTATTGTGTCTGTTTGTTTTGTTCAAGCATCGGTGACAATGTAATGGAATTTGATACGACTGTCATACAAGTGAGAGGTTTAGCTAGCTATAAAACCAGGTTCAATCCACCATTTTCTACATTTGAAAAGGCCTGTGCCAAGTCAGGAGTGTGACAGTTCTTGTCCATTCGTTTTTGATTCGTTTTGTTATTTGATTTTACCATGTGATTATGGACTTTCCGAATTGATGTTCCTCTGAGTTCAGTATTTTTGTGATTTTACTTTTGATTTCATTTTCATTTTACCGAATATTTTTATTCGTCGTATAGGTCATTTTTTTATCTTGAAATTTTGATAATGGTGATAGATAAGGTTATGACCCCAGATATTCCTAAACGTTTGCCTAGATAATCTTATACTGACAAGTAGCGTCGTTTCCCATTTAATATCTACAATCTAGCAATTTCATAAAAAAAAACACAAATAATTCTGTTTACGACGGATCTGTCTTACACTTATTCCTTAATATAATAATTTAAGTTAGAATGTACCACTGAACTCTGCATTAAGATACAGATTGTATATCAAGACAGAAATGTTGTCCATTAATTATATTCTATCCTTTTTTAGTGTACCCGCAGAATTAGTTACACATGCTATGGGTGTATTGCTGATTGAAATCAGTGTAATTTTTTCTAGTTCTTTATATATACTTTAATTTAGCTTTGTAATTTTGTTCCCATTTTTTATTTTGCTGCAAATGAAATAAAAATGAATAACAACAATAAAAAAATGTTTTAGAATTTGTCTTTATCAATAAATATTTATTCTTATAACATACAACATAATAATATTACAGATCAACTGTTCAAACAATAGAACCATTGCACCAACATAATCATGTAATGCAATTCCACTAAACAGGGTCATCTGTATAAAAAAACATACAAAAATATTACAAACTTCAATAAAATTATTGCAAAACAACAATGGATCATAGCAGATATTTGAATACATCATAGTTTGAAAACCTTTTATTACAGAAGTCCAAAATTCTGATTGACAAAGCTTTGATGGTCAAAACTGTTATCGACTGAAACCTGAATTTCGTTGTTTTCGAGTAAAACGTTGTCACACTTGACACTGCAAATAGCAAGAGAGTTTTTGTAACAGCTGATTGATTTTCCATGTTGACAGATAACAACGCAGCCGTTTTCTGTGCATGTTATATTTTCACACTCGGGACTAATAATAACTAGATCGTTACCGTAACAGACCGCTTGCTTTGTTCCTTTAGGTAGGAATGCAATCAGTCTGCTAAAGTTGGTAAAACTTCTCCCTAATTGTACTATTTTGCTTTGTGGTCTCATGCTATTTGCAGGAATCACCTTTCCTGGACTAGGATTGATGATTTGGCGCTCTGCAGCGGCAGATGCTAAATCAACAATGGCTCGCCATTTGAAAAGGAACTCCTTTACAGTGTCTTTCTGTCCTGATGGTAACGCTATGATATGTATACAGTTTCTATCTTCTTCAATTGGCAAGGTATTTTTGATTTGGCATGCGCGGCTGACAGATGCCAAATCAAAAATACCAGCCTAGAAAATAACTAGTTCACATAAATCCTCAACGTCTGATTGTCTAATTTCTCCATTACACAAATGCATTGAAAGTCCAACTGACGTTTGTGAAAGATAATTGATATGAAAGGTCCTTACTCTGAAAACTAAAAAAGAGAATGATAATAACCTATCGTTGTTACGTTTGCATGAATAGAATAAATAGCATCTTATAAAACTAAACACTAGTGAATTAGTTTTATACATCTGAGACAGTAATAGTAGCTGTAATGGGTTTTAAATAAAATTGAGAATAGAAATAGAGAATGTGTCAAAGATACAACAACCCGGATCATTTTGTTTTATCTAAGCTACTGTTTTACGGTAGATTTTACTGAAGCTTGTTAACTAGAATATTACAATCAGATGTTGTGTGTTTACCTTTTATACAGAAGTGTTTATATGCATACATGTGCCACCCGAACGTTTAATCTTCCTGAACATGGTGAATATGCATGCAGCATAAATATTGGCCTTGGATTTTTAACAGAATATAGCCACTCGTTTGAAAGGTACTTGATACATGTATGTGAGTGCACATCGTTACCCATGCATAGGGAAAATATTCGAAAAAAATATCTAAACTTTTAAATGTATCTTTTGAAAACATTATTTTTTATATACATAATGAAATTTGTTGTGACTCTCATACAAGTGAGATATTAAGCCAACTATAAATCAGGTTTAATTGAACATTTTTTACATACGAAAATGCCTGCATCAGGTCAAGATAATGACAGTTGTCATCCACTCCCTCGGTGTGTTTCAGCTTTTGTTTTGCCGTTTGATAAGGGACTTTCCGTTTTGACTTTTCCTCGGAGTTCAGTTTTTTTTGTGATTTTATTTTTTGGTAGATTGTTTAGGTCTAAAATATCCAATCAGATTATAAGTAGTTTAAAAAAACTAGCTTTTTACATCACTGTCTTGAATTGGCAACTCTACTCCACTCCAGGTTTAAACGAAATGTGTGCATACCAAACTTATGTCATTGACAAAGTAGCCCTTTAAGTCAATCCAATTTGTCAAAATTTCAATAGCTGTTCAGCAGTCATACATGTATCTAACAATGGCGGAATTGCAGCACCGACTATGCTTTGTTTTGGGTTTTTTTCTTGGCAAAGGACGTGGCATGCCAAACATTTTATAGACTGCAGACTATTAGGATTGTCAGATTTTATATAATATCTCCTTGATTGCCAGTACTGTTTGCGTAGAATCGACTGTTTACCATTGGCACATAACGTAAGGCTTCCTCAAGGCCACATTGATTCTAACCCATTCAGATGTATGAACTGTTTTGCACCTAAACCGTGTGTGCTATTGATATGTGTGATGTTCTCGTTAATACCCCAGTCCAACTAGGCCACGATCGCACTACGATCTGTG
This sequence comes from Mytilus galloprovincialis, assembly GCF_965363235.1. Taxonomy (NCBI): domain Eukaryota; kingdom Metazoa; phylum Mollusca; class Bivalvia; order Mytilida; family Mytilidae; genus Mytilus; species Mytilus galloprovincialis. Next base: position 64,960,033 of record NC_134842.1, on the reverse strand, counting down.
AAAAAAATGCAAATTTTGATGATCGTAGTACGATCTTGTAGATCGCAGTAAGGTCGTATCACGGTCGTGGTGAGGTCTTCAAGATCTTGATGAGCGTGGCAAACTTTGAACATGTTCAAAACAATCGTGGTGCGGTCGTGGAGAAACCAGGTCGTAGTAGAAGCGTAGTGAGAGCGCACTAAGATCGTAGTAAGATCGCAAAGGTCGCTGTACAATCGTAGTGAGAGCGTAGCGAAAGTATGATTCTTTTCGAAGAAACTGCGCTACAATCTCATTGCGACGTTATTACGACCTCGATCACTACGATCATCACGTTCTCACCGCGACCAAACTACGCTTCCACTACGACTATACCACGCTGTTCACGACCATAGTACGATTCTAGCACGCCCTTGCCGTCCTCATCACGCTCTTCTTACGACCTGACTACGTTCATACTACGACCATTATTCTCATTGTCATTTTCCCATAAAATATATTAATTCTCTCCAGGATTTGTTTGTCTGTATGTAATTGAGACTTCTTGTCCATTTTCTCTAACGGCTCAACCATGCTTCTTGTTTTTATATAGATTAGACCGTTGGTTTTCCCGTTTGAATGGTTTTACACTGGTAATTTTTGGGGCCTTTTATATCTTGCTGTTCGGTGTAAGCCAAAGCTCCTTGTTGAAGGCCGTATCTTGGCCTATAACTGTTACTTTTAAAAATTGTTACTTGGATTGAGAGTTGTCTCATTGGCATTCATACCACATCTTCCTATATCTATTGACACATCTGTTTCATATCTGCTATCGTTAACTGAAATATGGTCATTTCAGCTTTATGAACCAGCAATAGGTTGTAATTTAGGTCGGATTGGTCGGTTCGACATCTCTACTTGATCAAGATTCGTTACTATCAGAGCTCCATCTGCCTCTAAATCAACCCTAACACCATGCCCACGTGTTATGGTAGATTTTGGTGGCATGACTATTTTTTTCGAGTTATCTACATATTAATCAGATATAGAGCTGAAGGAATGATATGGTATTGATATGGAACACGATGTTGACGTTATCGCTGAGAGCGTAGTAAGATCGCGGTTTGAACGTAGTGTAATCGTGGTTAGAACATGCTATAATCGAAGTAGAAGCTTGGTTAGATCGTGTTGCAATCGGATAACTTGTGGTATGGTCGTAGTGAGAACGCGATGAGCGTAGAAGGATCTTGATAAGCGTAGTACGGTCGCAGAATAAGCGCGGTGAGAACGTGTTGTAATCGTAGCGGGATCGTTGAAGACGCGTAATGATGACGTAGTAGCATCGTGAAAGCAGCGATAATTTACTTTTTCATACCGCTCATATCGCGACCCCACCACGATCTGAATTTAATTTAGATCGCGGTGAGCGTGGTGCGATCGTGGTCTAGTGGGACTGGGGCTTAAGCCATCTCAATTATTTACATAATTGCAGCATTAAATTGTATGTAATTGAATATTCAAATTTATTATGTGGTATTCGTATCAATCAATATGAACAGATACAAGAAATTTTCTTTTCTTAATCTGGCATAAGGAATTATGTGTTTGCGTTAAATTTAAGGATGTTTCCTCCTCCATTTTTTTACTTTTTGCCAAATTTTCGGAATCCTCTGGTTTTATCCAGGTATTGTCATTAAAACAAAATTGTCAACTAACCCCTACTTTTATTTTTATAATTTTAAAACATGAAGTTTAAAAAGTCATATTTCAAAATTTTATTAAATTCTTCCTATTTTTTCATAGTGTTCGAAACAAATAAAGTGCCAATGTTAAATATATGAAAAATCTAGAGAGAATAATTTCCCGTCAAATTTTCAATGGCACGCGGACCCTCCATTTTTTTTCTATTTTATTTTTTTTAGTTTCTGTATTTATATACTATCAATTCATAATAGTCTTTTGAATAGCTTGTTATTTTTTAACACAGTAGCGAACATCCTTAAGAAACTAAGTTTGAACTTTATGCTAATTGCAACAGAATTTTTTTTAGTTCTAATCTATATCATTAAGCCCCAAATATACACAGAAAGAAAGTCCCATTAATTCTTACCTGAGGAAAAAAATATTTCAGAATTGGAAAGGGAGATAACTCCGCAAAAATGACTTTTATTTGTCAGTTTTTGGTTGATTTTTTTGAAATTCATGTAAAGTATAAAACTTTGATGGACTATAAGTTCGTATTTGACTATATTATAATATGAGGCAGGCATTACCTGTAAATGGGGACGAAGTCTGTATGAATTATTTTTTTGTAACTTAAATATTTGTTTAAAAAAAGAAACGGAAATACCGTAACGTTTCCGATTTTGGTTCTGTTGTTAGGGATTTTAGTTGTGACGTTATTTAAGTTATGACGTCATATGCAATGTAAACAAGGAAACGCTTTTATCAGGTAACGTTTTTTCATATCAAGGAATTATTAAAAATAAAATTGGTATTGCGTTCCTTCCTATTTTATACTAGACTGATAAATATATATTTTACTCAAAGTTCCATACAAACGTGACCGGAAAAAGGAAGTACACTGTAGATTTCTGCGCAGATGAGGGAATTCAAAATATGACATCAAAAAAATTGAACGATTTTGTGTTCATTAGTACAATGAAAATTTTCCCGATTTTTTTTTTATTGATTTCTATACTTTGTCCCTATATAAACTTGTGCTTATGAAATGTACAAAACCGAAGTATTATGGGTATTTTTATCTTTTTTGGCAATTTTTTTTATTGAAGAAATTGCCAATGTATGGCTTTTCGACCATTTTGAAAAAGTAATGTGAATATTTGGTATTGTTTATATCTGTATATTAAATTGGTTTATCATTTTCATTGTTTAAAAAACTGTAAGCCACAAGGAGAAGAATATATATGTAGTTTTATTAAATTTGAGATGCTTTACCTTGACATGCTGAAAATCAAATTCGCATATAACGTACGTTAAATGATTGATCGATATGTGCACGGTTCAAAGCATCAGCTTTGATATACAACACGAACTCAAAGTGATGTAATTTAGGTTACTTGAATACAACCAAAATACACAATAAAAGTATATAGAATACAGCATACAGCCCTTACTAATTCAACATTGTCTTTTCAGTGCACTATAAATCGCTTATATGTATACTGATGAAATTTAAAAACACAGAACCTGATTATTCGTTTAATTCTCATTTTCAAATATGCTATTTGTGTAAAAATAAAGTTATAAATAGCATTTATATTCATTACGTTATAATTTACAAAATAAAAACCAGTTAGAATATTGTATTGAATACGTAGTTTTTAATGTTCAAATCATGCGGTTTGCACTGAAGCCCTGGTCTCCCCTTATTAATGGGTGTTTCATTGTTGATGACAATGATTGCCTGTAACCAACGTTTAAAATTTAAATAATTCTGGTGTGCATGTTTTGGGTTATGTATTGTACCTCTTGATTGAGCCTCCATCCCGACCGTTGCTGTCTGTTGTAGCAATTATTTGGTATAAAATTTAGGGCTTTACATTTATTTTTGTCCCTAATTTTTAACAATTATCTCAGCTTATATTTGTGCTGATTATGAGAGCATAGGACCATACGAGGAATGTGTGAAAACGATACAATATAAAATTTATACAATGAACTGAATTTTCAAACAACTGAGATCACCCATAGTTTTTGGTGGGGTTTGTGTTGTTTATTCTTTAGTTTTCTATGTTGTGCCATGTGTACTATTGTTTGTATGTTTGTCTTTTTCATTTTTAGCCATGGCATTGTCAGTTTATTTTCGATTGATGAGTTTGACTGTCCCTTTGGTATCTTTCGTCCCTCTTTTATTGATGAAAAAGGGCCATTTGACCTCGCGGAGCCGCGTCTTGATTTAAGGGGTGTGCTAATTAACGGAAAATTGAATCCCACTTTGCACTCCGAAAATTAAACCACGTAATAGAAGAGGGAGGAAAGATACCAAAGGGACAATCAAACTCGTTAATAGAAAATGTATCATCTTCAAAACGAGTTATAATACATACATGACATACTCATTTAACAAAATGAGCAGATGATCTGAGGTAAATGGTGTCATTACCCCAATATTCTTTACAAAGCATAAACATGTCAGTATTTACCTCAAAATCTAAGAAAACCTTTAAACAGACTTATTTAGAAGGGATTTAGTTACGATACTGTTGTCAGGTCATTAAATATTGCATATTTTGGCTTTAATATTGATTCACTTATACATTGTTATAGGGTCTTTGCATCGGAATTAAACACATTTATTCTAAAACCAGTAGTTAGCATGACACGGGTTTTGTTCTCATATATTTCATGATGGTCTTATACTAAACAGGAGGGAATGTGCCTTATATTCTTATGATGAAGACATAATCTTTGAATCAGTTTCATTGAGCTCTGGAGCTGGCATGTCAGTAACTGCTAGTAGACTGTTGTTATTTATGTAGTATTGTCATTTTGTTTATTTTCCTTTGTTTCATATTCTGACACCAGACTTGGGCTTCTTCTCTTAAACTGAGTTTTACTGTGCGTATTATTGTACGTTTGTTTTTCTACATTGGCTAGAGGTATAGGGGAAGGGCTGAGATCTCAAAACACATGTTTAAGCCAGCCACAATGTTGTGCCTGTCCCAAGTCAGGAGCCTCTGGCCTTTGTTAGTCTGGTATTATTTTTATTTTTTGTTGATTGTATATAATTTGGAGTTAAGTTTGACGTCCATTGTCACTGAACTAGTACACACATTTGTTTAGGCGCAAGCTGAAGGACGCCTCCGGGTGCTTGAGTTTTTCGCTGCATTTAAAACCCATTGGTGGCCTGTCTGCTCTATGGTCGGGTTGTTGTCTCTTCAAACATTCCGGATTTCTATTTTAATTTTGTATTTTTTGTTTTAAAATTTATTGGTGAGGCGTAGTCACTTCAGATTATTCTGATCATGGAAGATCATCAACAAATCTCGTTTGACTGTACAGTGGTAAGATGGACAACATAACTAGTTTCTGACGTGAAAGTGTATTCCTGGCATCATATTTACTGCCTGATTCAGATTTTCATTGCACAGCTTCGTTCGTCAATATAGAGATGCCATTTTGTTCACCGATATAAGTGTAGGGTTCTGATTGAAAAAAAAAGTTCGAGATGAAAAAAACTCTTTAAGCAAAACTTAAAATAATATATACCTACTCCAGGCTAAAATATATATAATACATGAAGTGCATCTTTTATTAACCTATTGTCAAAAACAATACATTTAGCCATACCTACACTGGATATTGACTCACATGTTTCGATTTGATAACATGCTTCAGATATATTTGAGGGTTGCTGACTATGAAAAGACGAACACCGATCAAAGTATTCAAATTTTACATTTTCCTGAGGTCCAAACAAAATGACAAGTCACCGTTTTATCCTTTCATGTCCAGATTACAATACCACTTCTTTTTTTCTTTTAGAAAAGACCTTGAGATCAAGTAGCAAACAGGACAAAATTTCTTTAAACATGTTGAATGCTGCTCGATTAAAGAAGAACCAGATTGATTTTATTCTTGTTTGACAAAAAAGCAGGTGTGAAACATAAATTAGAATACAGACAAGGAAGTTATTTGGAAACTCTAACCATAACCTTAACCGAAATCAATTTTCTTTGTTAAAAATGATGAACAAAAAAACAAGGAAATAAAAAGAAGTATACAGAATTTTCCCTTCATTGACCTTGAAAGTCTACCAAAATTGACATTAACCGATTTACAGAAAAAATAATAGTGAAGCTAATTTCTTGATTTTTTCAGATAGGAAAGGATTATCAGAGGGTAACAAAATTTAAAAATGATTTTATACATAATTTACAATACTTCTAGTTTAACATAAGTGAAATCAGGGGTATTGTAAAGCCCTTAGTAGTTACCAGTTTTAAAAATCAGATACCTCTTTTATAATTTCGATTGTTTAAAGACAACTTTTACATTTGAAACAATACCTATCATAATCCAGAAAATGTATCACCACACTTAGGATCCTAAACTAAGTACCTTTCCGACAAGATAGAGAAAATGTCTGGATAAAGAAAATAGGTACTGTAATACCATATGGTTGCAATGATACCATCAAACGAGTAGGCCATTTGTCAAATCCAGCAGGCAGCCGGGTAAATGTAATGAGCTTATTTAGTACATGATCATGTTATCACTAGGGATCTACACATAATTCAACATGAACATCCCCGAAAGGTGATATGTCATGGTCCTTAGTTAAGGAAACCCCAACTCTTCAATTGGAACCATTACTTCAAAATAATTAAATATACCATTGAGGACTACGCCAGAGCTTGGGTCAAACGAGAAGAAGTTGAACTTGACATTTTGTCAGAATGTCTCAAAACAATGAGGTATCTGATGAAACGTCGCATTTATCAGTTGGAAAAACTGTTTGAATGATCGACCAATAGTAAGTCCTTTTTCAGAGATAAAGAGGCTTTGAAATGTCTGGAGTTACACTGCATGTTCCAACCTTCAAAATAAAGAACAAGACAAAATCGAAAATTATCAGTCACATTATCAAATGAAAACTAATATTCAATACAGACATTGTCATTAAATATTGTTGGTTTATAAAGTTATTTGACACAATTTTTTCAAATTTGTGGTCATCAGTGCTCTTCAATTTTATACTTGTTTGGCTTGATTACTATTTTGATCTGAGCGTCACTGATGAGTCTTATGTCGACGAAACGCACGTCTTGCGTATTAATGTATAAGCCTGCAACTTTTATCTAGAATTATTTTTAATAGAATTGTTTACACAAGTTTTAAGTTTAAAAGGAAAAATATGCATTGTTTAATATTACTATTAAGAAAACGCATCTTTACAGGTATTGCGATTTATTAAACAAACATTTGTAAGTTGTGTGCTGTCGATGCCTCGTATTTTGCATTTCGGCATTATCAGATAACCATGGTTTTAAATTATCTATAGCTGTTCGAATTCTTAGTTTTTTGTATTCTGTTTTTTCTTGTCATCAACCACTTCCCACCAAACTGAGACAAAATGGTTGAAAACGAAGGTTGCACCTTGTAAAAATAAATCTGTTGACCTGTTCCTTGCCGCATAGGAGGACACTCACAAATTCATACTTTTTTATTTCATTTAATATGTTGAAACTTTAGTAAAAAAGAAAGCAAGGAGAAAACATATGAAGCACCATACAATAAAGTTGTTTTCCTCTGTTGAGCTGCTCCAAAAATAAATTTACAACAAAAACAAGGAAGTGTTGAAAAAAAACATATTCTCGTCATTTTCCAAGGGTAAGGGGGTTTTAAAAATATAACGAGTTGTGTCATTCGGAATAACAAAGCTCGTGTTACCAGCACAAGGTCAATAAAAAATAGCTCAATCACTATAAATAAATATTTTGAGCGAAAATAAATTTAAAGAGATCGTTGAAAATGAAAAACTTTCAATTGATGCAATCACGTGACAGTTTGAAAATATAATGATAAATACAATTCCTTAAACCAAGCCCAGTGCAGAGGAAGATGTTTTTCACGTGCAATATGCCATTTTGAAGTATAAAAATGGGTGACCAATTATATCAGTCGTATTGCGCCATCTCAACTGACAGTGTTATCGTGTTCATTATACCGAATAAGACTCCATGAGTTTATACAGAAACATCCTGCTATAAAGTAAGGTAAGAATCTAATGAAACCATATATAGCATGCATCAACAATTATTACAACCGAAATTACATGTTTTTAAATTTTTGACAAGGTTGGGGATGGAAAGTGTAAGCTGTTATTTACAAATTAGCTATGTTTGACTGTTTTGTTTTAAAGAAACATAATGTCTAGATCTTCAATAACATGACGAAAAAGTCGTTTTTCATATGTGTCAGGCTTTTTTTAACAAACGAGGCTTCTTGTGTTGAAATTTTTAGAATTTAACTTAAATTAAAGCTTTATAATGTAACTATGGTGGTTATTTTTATACATGACCTTTTCTTGAACGCGTATGTTTTTGTCAATTTGAATTGTCTTTTCCTTTTTTGAATTCGTAGAGTTCCGTATTTTTGTTATACTTTATTGATCATGTTTATAAAGGAATGTGTTGTAAATTTCCTGCTTATGTTTGAAGCAAGAAAACCAGTTCATTGATCATTTCTTTTTTGCGTTATTTTCTGAAACTGTACAGCGTTTACGGTTTATACCTTATGATATTTTTTTCTATCGTTTGGGCATTTTTCTAAAACGAAATTAATAGTGCGGTGACAGAATAGGAAAAAGTCGATTATTAAAGGAGTTTAATTTCACTTCATGGTACACGGCTAAAAATTGGCACAGTTCTAGAAAAATGATTTTACTTGAATTTAAGATTGGTCGTCAAAAGGTCGTATGGTGCAGTTTTTTTTAATTTTAGCTTTTAGTCGGCGAATTTGACTTCAAATGCAGATCATTAGTGGCATGCAATTTGGCTTTTTATTCAAAAGCTGTCATCGCATATCTTTCGTTTTTGTTTTATTCAAACATCAGACATAATATTCTATGAATTAGGCGAAAAGGGTTATCCTCCAAGCCTTTTGATGACAAATTATGAAGGTAAAATCTACTATTAACGGGGATATTTTGTGTTTTACCCGATTCCAACATCATACAATAAAGCGCTGATGAATGGATTATATCGTATCTACTATAAATAACAAAACAGCTATTTTTCTTTGCATGTATACATGTTTTTATGAGGTAATATTGTGTAAAACAATTTTTTTTATTTCAAAAATCTCTGCTAATCAATCCTTTACTTAAAAAAATCTGGATAGTTGTGTCCTGTCCATGATTGGGCTGATACATAGTTTTCCTGTAATATATTCGACGTGATATTACTTGCTTTTGTTGATGTTTTATTGTTTCGTTGAATTATTTTGGTGTCAATAATTCGTTTTTAAGGTTGTGTTAATTTTATTTTATTTATGTAAGAGGCGAAATAAGTTCCTCAGTGGTTTATTTAAGAAATAGGAATCCGACAAAATCCCAAAAAGAGAACAAAACTAAAAAGTCCGTTGAAACTTTGCTTTAACATTTCAAAGAAGCAAACATTCATTTTAATCCCTTAAATAGTGTTATTTTCTTAAATGCGGAAGTTGATCAATTGTTTTATTTTTAACAAAGTACAGTAAAGTGAGGCATTTTGACACAGTTGATTGGTGTAATGATGAAATATACCCGAAATTGCGTGGATAATTGTAACTTTAATTCATAGAATCTATCATCGGGTTCATTCTATTCGTTTGAAAATTGTTTATAATAAAAATGGAAACGAATGATGCATAAGTCTGCATGACATAGTGATATCTATACAGGTCGCACTACAATTTGAAATGAGAACCTTTTAAAGACATAAAGAAACTATTTTGCTTAGTTCTTTGATTTCAAAATTCAGATATATTGAAGATATCCTGTCTCTTTTTTTTTAACTCCACATAAGTCAGTCAGTACTTACACTTCCCAGTTAGCTTGTGATAAAGGATACTACAGAAATTAGAATGTTCGCTTCATATCTTGACCTTTTCTTTGATATTGAGACGGATTGACGACTACAAACAAAAATCTATGACAAACTTTGGAGGGTGATTTTAACTTTCCAATGTCAATTCCCCAGGTCTCAATGTACTACACTCTTCTGCGCCATCGTATAATGTGCACATATCTCAAATGATACCTTACGTTGGTGCTTGTGAGCCAATAAATACTTCATGAACAGGGGTGTACCTCTGACTACTTAAAACAGGCCACAGGATGTGGCAATTTTATTTTGGGAACATGTACTTAATTATGAAGAAATGTCGACTAAAATAGAACAGACAACAGCAGAAGGTCATCCTATCACGAGTAATAATACATTTAAGCTCTGTCGTTGCCCATCTCATTAGCAACATCTTTTTTGCGGTTTACAATTTTGAGATACTAAGTATCAGATCAGATCTGAAAAATTTGCAATTAATTTGTTTTCCATTCCTGTTTGTTTTTTGTTTTTTTTATTTTTAAAATTCCTTTATTTCCATCAGTTGCTTGTTACATTGTCTTCAACAAGTCCAAGCTCCTTGTGAAGAATACATATAAATTTCAATTCTATTATATTAATAAATAAAACATCAATCTAATAAATGTTTCTTAACATTAACTAAAAAATTATCTTCTTTTAACTTCTTTGAATAATACATTCGTTTTGAAAATTCTCTAATGAATAGACAAAAAACATCAAGTCTTTTCATTTTCTGATCAGATACATAGTAGGATTTGTAAATTGAAAACCCAATAATAGTTATGAGAAAGTTAAAGCCAAAGTAATATTTATCAGATATTTTATAGCCAAAAACAATATCTCTCAATGTGAAATCTTTTTCTATGTTTACTTTTTGCAATAAATTATGAATTTTTCTCCAATAATCGTGTAAAAAAGAACATGTCATAAAGTAATGTTGATAATCTTCTTCAGTAAAGCATTTGTTACATAGATCATTGTCTGTTACCTTCCATCTAAATAATAACTTTTTAGTAGGTAAATAAAGGCAACAGTAGTATACCGCTGTTCAAAACTCATAAATCCATGGACAAAAAACAAAATCGGGGCAACAAACCAAAACCGAGGGAAACGCATTAAATATAAGAAGAGAACAACGACACAACACCGAAACGCAACAGCACACAGAAACGGACCAAGCAATGCTTTGTAAAAGTTTCCATCGATACATCTTCAATTTATTTTCTTCTAAATAGTAAAAAATAAAGTTGTACAATGGTTTCAAATGAAATTCTGTCTGTAATGGTAATACATTTAACCATACATTTATACCAATAGGTTTCACAATTATTTTCTTTACTAATTTGTTATATAATAACTTATTTGACAAAAGAGAAATGTCAATATATTTACCATTTATTGACAAACATTGTCTTTTTACATTGACTATACTTTTTGTTGAATTCTCTGATCTAAGATATTGTAACCAATCTTTTGGAATTGCTTTTTTTAGGGATGTCAACTCCGCTATCCAGTTGGATTTATTTTCAATTTTTTGCAAAATTACGTCTTGTGAAATTTCACCATTTTCATTTAAAATATCATTTACATAAATTAAGTTACCTTTTATCCAATTTTTGAAAAAAAGACATTTGTGATTAAATTTAATGTATTTATTCCCCCAAATAATTTGTTTTCTGATTTCGTAAAAGGTTTTTGGTATATCTGTCTGTCCTCCTCCTAATTTCATCCAGCTTTTTAATACATTTTTATAAAATATTGGAATATTAGGTAGATATTGATCAACTTTATCATAATCCATATTCATATAAACTGCTAGGCAATTTTTCCCTGAGCATTGTTAATAATTTAAAGGTATAAGTTGCCATCTGGCCCTATCTGTATTTAAGATTCTACCTATCCATGATGCTTTTAGTGATTCAAAGTGACTTTCAATGTCAATCATATTCAAACCCCCGTTTTCATAACTACCAATCATCGTATATCTTTTAACTTTATCTGGTTTGTCATTCCAGATAAATTTGAAACATTTTCTTTCTATTTCTTTTTTATATTTTTCTGGACATACGCATGAGCTAGCTAAAAAGGTAAAGAGTGGTATAATCAAAGATTTGATGATCAAGATTTTACCTAAAATAGTAAGATTTCGCTTTTTCCAAAGTGTAAATAATTTATCCATTTTATCTATTTTATTTTCAAAATTTAATTTCTCACATTCTTCATTATTATGTCCAAAATAAATCCCTAAAGCTTTTACAGGTTTATCTGTCCAGTTAATATTTGCTATTTTGTCTTTACTATTTTTGAGTTTTCCTATCCATATCCCTTCTGTTTTATTTTTATTTATAATTAATCCGGAATAAGATCCGAAGATTTCAATTTCATTCAATGCTAGTTCGATATCATTTTTATCATTAAAAAATAAAGTTGTGTCATCAGCTAATTGGCTTATTTTAATACAATGTGTTTTTCTATCAAATTTTATCTGAAATCCTTTTATATCTTCGTTATTTCGAAGTCTCAGTGCCAATATTTCAACAGATATGACAAAAAGTAGAGCAGATAAAGGACACCCTTGTCTAATCCCTCTTGAATTCTTAAACATTTCTGAAATCCACCCATTATTAATTATACATGTTTGAATGTCAGTATACAAAGTTTTAACCCAATTTTTGAATGATTCATTGAATCCAAAGTGATCTAAAGTATTCCTGTTTGTAACATTAATAAAACTACAACCAAGACGAGAAATGGCATTCTCTAAAACAGAACATTTAAGTAAAGGCTGTTTAATGCTTATTTGTCATACCTTTACTGGGAGTCAAACTGTTTTATTCTGAATTACAAGAACATTCAAAGAAAAAAGTTTTTACCATCAGCAGTGTGATATAAATGCTATCCCTAGTTCAGATATCAAATCACTTATACAGACCAGACTGTATGGTATAAAGACCACGACAAAGGGAAACATTCCACAGATGACAGTCATGTGATCATGGCTAGTGTATACTGTCGATGTGGATCACATATATGTTGTTTTTTTCTTGACGTTTGTTTAGATATATTTTGAGTTTCAAGCAGCGGACACGACGTTTCTTTCAATACAGGGTTCTTTTGACATTTTCCCCAGAGCTTCACTGATATTTCAGTTGTTTTATGTCCCCCATAAAATAGATTGACAAGGCCAAAGTGTATTTTGTAATGACGATGATGTCCAATGGTGATGGATAAAAGCTCGCTATATGTGGTACACAAACATTTGACCACCACTCTATTGCAATGTACAACACGTTATATGTCCGAAGTTTAACATTGATATTCGCAATATTGTCATAGGATTCGTGCTTAAGAATTTTGTCGTGTTCTTTAAACACTATGGACCAATACTGACATTCGAGATTTGCCAAATCTTCATGCACATGCGAAAATAGGTATTCCAGCCAATGGTCAGAACGTCGGAATAACGTTACCACATTACAGAATTGCGAAGTCATTTGAGGTCTTAATTACTGATTAAAGTTTCGTTAATTTAGAGCTATGTCAATATATCCTGCATATAAAAAATATGATCTTGCGTCACTTAGTTTGGGATTGAATAAAACGAAACTTTCTCCATTTTCAAACGAGTAAGGCTGTTCTATCATAAAACATATCTTTTTAAAGTTGTAAGTTTATCTTAAAATGATTTATTTTCCTATTAATACAAATGTATTTCATAGAAATCGTCATGAAATTGTAAAAACTCAAATATAAGTATGTTTTGAAATAATTTTTGTTGTCTGTTTTTCATGTAGCGAATTCAACGTATACATGTTATATGGCTAAAACAAACGTTTTCACTTTAATTGATGTACACTAGATGGTTATATTAATAAATACATATTTGATCATAATTTTCTATAAATTTTGTTAAGTTTTAACAGACGTTGTTCTTATTATTTGAGAAAAAAAATACATCATTTAAAACTGAAAACTACCCCCCTTTTTGTAAAGTAGCATACGTGTGTTCGGAAATCTCATATAATGATGGGTTTCCACTTTTTGGATGAAAAATTGAATAAGGAAGATAATAGATTTAAGTTTTCAATCATTCTACTGTAAAAATGGTATTTAAATTGGAGTTAGATATTCAATTTTGTTTTTCCTTGAAAACGACATGTGACCTTTGATCAAGATTTCTGAAAAACTGCACCATATTTTCTTTTGACGACCAGAAGAATCTTAAAGTACACATATTTCCGAATCCAATGATATATAATATAGCCGTGTACCATTTTTGACGATTAAAATTTCACAATTCCGACTTTGGTCACCGGCCTATAAAATCGCCATGTTAAAAACATATGTCAAATTTGCTCAAACTATAGCCTGACAAAAAAAAACAAAAAAAATGACAAACCTTTTATAATTACTTACGAAAGCATAATATAAACTACGGTGTACTTCTGTATTGAAATGACATGTCATTGATACATTCCCCGTTTCCTTTTTCCATTTTATTACACACAAAAAATGCACGAAAAGTTATACCCAAAAACCCAAAGGAATCAGAAATTGCTCAAATTAGTATAAAGAAGTGTATACCAAAGAATAAAATGAGATAAGATATAGTCCAGCAGCTAAGTCCAATATTTTGGGACAATTGATCACTTTATGGTAAAAGCATGAAACTTTGCACAACGTTAGTTATGATGCTTATAAACATTTTTGGATATGGAGCCATAAAAAAAAATTCCACAATGGCCGCCAATTTCAAAATGGCCTGAATATGAAACATTAAAAAACATCCATAATGGCCGCCAGTTTTAAAAATGGCCGCCAACAGTCACGAGGCAGAGTCCCAAACTATGGTATAATTTATCATTTAAAAATAAAAGCACAACACTTTGCATATTGCTAGTTATGGTGCTTAATAATCTCTAATGAATATGGAACAATCAAAAATAATTCCATAATGGCCGACAAATTCAAAATGGCCGCCAACAGTCATGAGGCAGAGTAAAAAAAATGGTATAATTGATAATTTGAAAATAAAAGCAAAAAACTTTGCATATTGCTAGTTATGATGCAAATTAATCTTTTCTGAATATTGAACAATCAAAAATAATTCCTTAATGGCCGACGAATTCAAAATGGCCGCCAAAAGTCTTACTATGAGAAACTATATCGTGTATATCTAGAAAGCTATTAACAATCAACAAATATTTGTGCTTTGCAAAACTTTCAGGATTCCAGGTCATCAAATCTTGAATTACATACTTTTTTTTGTCTTTTTAACTTTTTTGATTCAAGCGTCACTGATACGTCATTGGTAGACGAAACACGCATCTGTCATACGAAAGTTATCCACAAGGAATATATAAACAAACGTAAGATCATAGTTCTTACAACATGGTTACTAAAAGACATTCAGGGTATCAAGTGTAGAATATGACAAACCGACTAAATCAAATAATACTGATTGGGCAAATTGCATCCTATGCCAAGAAATTATACCGGTACATGAAAAACTTATATGCCCATTTGATTCTTAACGTCTCAACGTTGGTGCTGGTTATCAATCTTTAGCTGACAATATTAAGAAATTTCATGAATAACGAGTGATGCCTGAATGCATTAATGTGTAAATTAAAAACTAAGATGAAGGATCTGGAATAGCACAGTCTTTCATTGACCAAAAGGAATGCTGGCACAAATCTTGCAACTTAAAACTCAACAGAACAAAGTTGAATAGAGTAGAAAAACAAACCTCACATGAGAGAAAAGATAATAAAGCAACCACATCTAAAAGAAAACTAGACATAGCTTTTCCGTTCAGCCCACCAGTAACCCGTTAAGGTGCTATTTCTGTAATAAAAATGGCCAAGACGCCCTTCATGAGTCCTCAATGTTTGGACAAGATACACGTGTGAGAGAATGTGCAGTAACATTTAATGACACATTGTTACTTTTAAGTGCTGGTGATCTAATTGTACAGGAAGCAAAGTACCACTCTAAATGTTTAGTTTCCTTATATAATCGTGCACCTCGAATTGAAATGAAAAATGATAATATCCAATCTAAGAAGGAAAGTGAAATCCATGGTATTGCATTTTCAGAACTAGTCTCTTATATAAATGAAACAAGGTCATGTGATGAAACCATAAGTGTTTACAACTTGTCAGATGTAGTATGAAAACTGTATACCGAAAGAATAACATGTCTAGGTGCAGATGTTTCATCTAGATTTAATAGTACACGACGGAAACACAGAAATGTATTTAATTTCCCTAACTCAAATGCTTACAAACAAGGCATTGAAAACATTCTTGCTTTCAAAGATGACATTGGTCCTCTAATGAAGAGTCTGCTTAGAAGACTTTGATAATGAGTTTGTCAACATATCAAAGGCAGCTAGGTTTGTTCGTAAAGATATTTTCGCATCAAATTCAGAATTTAAAGGAACCTTCTCAAAGGGATGTCAGGAAGTTTCTGTATTCTAGTCATTGCTTTCTTTGGTCAGTATGATTCAGTTTGGACCCAGCATTCAGGATCATATTCTCATTCGACATTAACAATAGCACAGCTTCTGAGGTATAGTTGTACAAAGAAACTATCCGTCACATGAAAGATCATGAACCTCCAGTGTGTGAATAAGTTCGTTCCTGTGTGTGTTACATTGTCGATTTGTTTTTTGTTGCACTTTGTTGCACTTCGGTGTTTCTGTTGTTGTTGTTGTTTGTTTGTTGTTTGTTTGTTGTTTTTTTTTGTCCTCTTTTAGGTGATATATATTTCCCTCGGCTTTAGTTTGTAACCCTGATTTGTCTTCTCTCAATCTAATTATGGCTTTCGAACTACGGTATACTACTGTTGCCTTTATTTACTCAATCTGATAAAAAAAAAAACACTAGTGTTCAAAAGCTTTTTGTCACCGCGGTTGTGATCTTGTATTCCACATCGACTCTGATGTTTTTTAGTTTTGAATTGCTTTTTTCAAGACATAACACTCTGTAACTCTGCCTGGGTACTCTGGTCTTTTCCATTCATACACGCCTGTTCAGCATAATAATATTAAGTTATATCAGAATAAAAGAAGCTTCATAAATGACAACCCTACATTTTGAAAGTCGTACACTGTCTAGGATATTAACAAATAATTCTGAATATAAATTTGCAAATGTACACTCTTTCGTCAAAAATCTGAGAAAGTTTAAACGAATTCTTTCTATATGAGGAGGGCTAACTGTAATTTTGCCGTGCGGTTGTAAATGTATACACAATATAAGGATGTTACTGTATACATTACTCATGTGAATGTGCGCATACATGTATAACAGTCATGTCAATGTTCACATAACAAGTCATTCTTATGACGAAATAAATTAGTTTTTTCCTATTACGAAATGTAACACAGGAACGGACGAACAATCGATCACATGACGTAATTAAACTCGAACTGGATGCAATGAAAGTTAACGATGATTATACGTTTGTTTAATTCCTTTCGGAAGATACCAATCTAGTTAACTAAATACATAAAGGAATTCTATGAACATCAACAGGAGCGAGGTGAGAATTCAACTAATGCACGACTAGGGTTGCGCGATGTTCTCTCTGTATTAAATACTCGTTTGTGATCTTCGTTTTTTTCTGTTCTTCGACCGGTTTGTTGTCTCTTTTACACATTCCCCTCTTTCATTTTCAGTTTTTTGTTCTTATGTTGTGCATGCAATACCCGCCATGCATGTCAGTCAGTACAAATACAAAAATGTCAGTAGCACAACAAAGAAGACGATGACAGATTGTGACAACGACTCGCTTAAATTAAATGTCAACCCAGATTTCGCCTACCAAATTTTTCGTGTCATTTTCAATTAAATGTGACATCTTTATTTCTAAAAATGTACAAAAATATACCTTAGCTGTATTTCACATAACGTTTAGGAATTTTGGTCCTCAATTGACTTCAACTGCGTTCTTCATTTGGCCTTTTTAACTTTTTTTTATTCGAGTGTCACTGATGAGTGTTTTGTAGGCAAAACGCGCGTCTGGCGTATATTCAAAATTTAGCCCTAGTATCTATGATGAGTTTATTTGGTTCAAAAGCTTAAAGCTTTATGTAATATGAAATACCCCCTCCCCCCTCTCCCATAGAAAAAAAAACCTTGTGAATCATGAATACGCTTTATTCGATGTCATTGTTTGTATACGCAATTGCAACAATAGAAAATGCATCTGTTCTATCCAAAACCACCAAAATGCACACACAAGTACACTAAAATAAAAATGCAAGCATTGGTTCTTTCTGGCATAGCGTATTACACATGTACGTATTAGTATGAAAAAATGAAATCTTAGACACCATTTGTTAGGAACATATAATATTATTAGTTTTAATCTTTTGGATGAGCATTACCTTTAAAATCTCCAGTAAAGACAACCTCTGTCCTAAGTCGTGATATCTTGGTATCATGCTTCAAAGTCGGAATTCTATTCGGAAAAAACTACCCCATTGAATGACAAAACATTTTGGAAGTTATCCGATTACGGACCACTGAAAGAGTTGTTTTAAGCGTTTTCTCTACTTGGTACATCGGATTTAATGGTTATAAATTTTGACTGTAATTTGCCGCGTATTAAGACTCTTCATAACCTCTTTGATTAGGGTTTTACTGAAAGTCGGAAGAAACCCGAAAGGGACCCTATTTCCACAGTCACGATTTGGTGGTGTGATAACTGCACTCCAAATTACTACAATCTTTGGAACTATTTCAATAAATATGGTTGACACAATGTTGTATTTTCGAATTAGTAATTGTTGGATGTGTTTAAAGGACCAGCTGTTGATCAGTGGTTGTTGGTTGTTGGTGTGCTCACTTGGTTGATAAGTTTTTCTTTTATCTTGTTTTTGTAAAGATTACACGTTGATTCTCCTGTTTGAATTGCTTTGCACGTATCAATTTTGGTTCTTTGTGGCTTCTGTTCTGTGTTGGTCATGATTCAGTGTTGAGGGCCGTTCTTTGACCTATAATGGTTTAATTTTATACATTGTGCCTTATATAAGTTGTATCATTGGTACTCATACCACGTCTCCTTATTTCTATTATATTTTGCTGTGTCGTAAAAAAGTAACTTTCAAATCGTTAATTATTTTCAAATCTTGATCTTTACTCTGATATTTATTTGGGAATATAAATAATCAACTGTTATAATTCTATAAGTTAAGAATGCAGACATTTATTTGATAATGATATAGGCTGTATCTGTGATATCTTGATTGTTGGTCCAAATCCCAAGATCTCATGATGCTCTGATTAACTTGTTTCCTGACAGTAGTTGTGATACACGCCATTGTTAAAAAGAAACTCTGACAAGTAGTTTTTACACCTTTTATACATCTTTTCTTATCCTTATCATATGTCATTGTGTATGTGCTAGCTATCGGTAACGGATATGCATAAGTTGTTGGTGTTGATGGTTTCTGCCAGTGCACTTGTAATTGATGACAAAGAGACTGTCCTGATTCGACTGCAAAAGTTAATTTCACAAAAGTATTTATAATATTATTCAACATTTCCTCTCTCCAATTTTATGGTTGGGATTTTCATGCGACATTCTTTACTTCAACGTTCAGGTGACCACTTCATACCCAGTAACATTTAAACTGATATAACTGGAAAAGGTGTGTGTTTTTTATAAGATAGATTGAAACTCATGTTTGTTATTACGAGCAAAAATAGTTATCATAAATACGTATTAATAAACAAAAAATACGTACATTATACAATTGAAGAAAACCACAAACAAATAATACTATCTATATTTTATATGCCTATATTCATGTTTTATACCTTTACATCGGAAAACAAGGAATCTGTAGCTAATTGAACACTTACAAATAATAATCATTTCTCAATCAGCTCTTTTTTAAAATGAGTACATTTCTACAACCTTAAATATACATTAAAAAAAATATAATTAACATTTAAGTAGTTTTATAAGTACTGCATTAAAAATGTTAAGCAAGTTCTGTAATAAATCATGAAAATAGTGGGTAAGTGTTGTGTCTTTTTGTTGTTGTTTAAATACATCGTTTGATGTATAAAGCAACAGTAGAATACCGCTGCTTAAAAATCATTACTCAATTGAGAAAAAGACAAATCCGAGTTACAAAATAAAACCGAGGGAAACAGATCAAGTATATGAGGAAAACAACGAAACAATACTGAAGTGCAACAACAACAAACAAATATGCAACACAAACAGAAAGATCTATAACAACTGCCATTTTCCTGACTTGGTACATGATATTTTTAGAAAAAAAATGGTGGATGGAATCTGTTTTTGTGGCTAACCAAACATTGTGCTTTTACAATATGATATGATTGGTTAACGGACTACACTTGATGACTATATACATTTGGTATAGTGCGCCCTTACAATCCATGGTGAGTTATTACTGTGATAGGCCAATAGTCTACATGTGAAGTTATCACTGTGATAGGCCAATATAAAAAAGAAGATATGGTATGATTGCCAATGAGACAACTATCCACAAAAAAACAAAATGACACAAACATTCACAACAATGGGTCACCGTACGGCCTTCTACAATGAGCAAAGCCCATACCGCATAGTCAGCTATAAAAGGCCCCAATAAGACAATGTAAAACAATTCAAACGAGAAAACTGACGGCCTCATTTATGTAAAAAATGAACGAAAAACAAATATGTAACACAGAAACAAACGACAACCACTCAATTACAGGCTCCTGACTTGGGACAGGCACATACATAAATAATGTGGCGGGGTTAAACATTTTAGCGGGATCCCAACCCTCCCCCTAACCTGGGACAGCGGTATAACAGTACAAAATAAGAACGAACTATAAAAAATCCACATGTGAAAACTGTCTATGAGATAAATTCGTTAAACGACGAATATAGTCCTTAGTGTGGACAGTGTGTTACTTGCCAATTTTTGTTATCCCCCTTCCAAATTTATTTCTCCATGTTTTATGCCTCATATAGCAAGTTGGGGGTTGAAATGACACTGTAAAAAAATTTGGGTCATAAATATTAATGTAAAGTAGTGATTAGGTCCAGGTGAAAAAGGTAAAAAATTAGCACTTCGGAAGCTGTCAAAAGATTTCAAGACCCCCTTAACATAAAATTGTCCATATTTTGAGTTAGAGCTGATGAAGTTTTCTATAGTTTTGATATAATTTGTCCGAAAATTGTACAACATACTGTAAAAATATTATTGAGAAAGCGCAGGTGGAATTTTTTTAATTTTCATTTATTGTCTAAAAGAAATGCACTACGAAATAACTGTGTACTCGGACCATATGTAATTTTACAGACGTTCTTTAAATGACATGTTTATCACCAAATTAATACCTTTCATTATAGTTTTATTTCTTGTTCGATCTCTGGTTTATTAGTGTCACCACTTCTGATAACATGTGTTCAATTTCTTAAAATGTTTACTTTGCTATTTCCGACAATGTGACAATTTGTATTGAGAGATAAAGAATCAATCAGCTTATTTCTGAAAGCGGGTATTGAATAAAAATGAATGGATGAATGTTGTTAGAAAAAGAGCCAACATGTATATAAAAGTGACTAATAAAATGGCATATTTATTATGTTTTTTTCTACAGAAATCGAAAATTCACGGATTTAAAAAAGAAAAACGAACATGTAACTTTTGCTGAAATATCCACTGGCAAAAGAACGTTTACAGTAAAGTATTTAATGTTGCTTTTATTGTGGGACATTTTTGTTTTATCTGATTACAAATTCCTTTAACTTTAATTTCTGGACATGCCTTTTTGTGTATATAATTCATTGATGTTTATGTACTTTTTAATGCCCTTTTTACTTCATCTTTTAAATGAATTTTGGGGTGATCCCATCGTTTTAGATTTTGATTTAGTTGTTTCTTTATAACAAGTGTTCTGTTGTTACTAAAAAAAGTATTTCTTTATTATAAGTATTAAAATAATTTAAATTATACATAAGGGTGACATAATTAGATAGATGACAATCTATTCTTTATGGATAATTACACATTTATAAACCTAGTTTGTATGGACACGTTCTTGTTAGGATACCAATCTAGTAACTTCATCTAGCATATAACCTAACTCCCATACATTTCAACATAACACGATAGAATTTGAACAAACGTCTTTCTAACCAAAGTATAATATTTCAGTAATCGATTTTTCAGATTACCATTTAAGGATTAAATAAAATCTGACATTGGCAACTGTAGTTGGTATAAGAGTTTGCTTGCTGGTAGCTAGAATTTATATATCCAATATGAGAAGACAGCTCATATGCTTTCATAATATCAAAATAAATAAAGCAAGTCACCCTTCTTTTTTTCTCTGCTATAATATAAATCGAAAAAAGTAATTGATTGATTATACTATTTTGGCGTAACCTTTCCTTAATATGCAGAGCTAAAAAGTCAAGCCTCAATTCTCTAGTTGTAAAATAAAGTTCATATGTAAATGTATTTCACATTGTTTGTGCTTATAAATGAAAGTTCTTCTCATTCTAAGATTACACCCAAGTATTTAATTTTGTGGACCTAATGAAGCGTCTAGAAAGTTATATTATTTTGCTTCGTTACAATCTAATATAAACTCATTGACGTATTTAAAAAAGAATAAAGGTGAATGACTTGTAAAAGTTGACGACTATAAGTTATTGATATTCACTGATAATTGTTTCAGTTTTTAAAAACAGAAACATCATAAGGCTACTAATGGGTCTTCAACACCGTACGAAAAAACAACAACTAAGGGCAGGCTTCAGGAGTCTCTTTATTTATAGAGTCGATTATTTTCGAAATGGATGACGAACTAAATTTGACACAAATGAATGAACTCAAAGGAATAAGAATAGAAATCACATGAGTTGGGACTAACTGGCAAAAACTGTTTGGGTTAAATAAGCTTGTGATATCGCAACCCTCCCATATTCCTGTAGCTTATAGGTAATGAACAAACACACATGTGTACACATATTTGAAATTGTATCAGTCGTATAAAAATGAATAAAAAAAGCTAAAATATATTAACAAAAATATCTTATAAGCATACAAAATGTGAAACGCTTCAATATTTTAATGACGTTTAAATAATAGGAATTTGCAATACCACATTATGAGTTACACGGCCTAATTCTTTCTTACCTCGTTTTACTTCACATCCTGGTATGGATAAACGATATAGTAGATTTTGATATTTTTTGTTGTATGCTACATCTGGAAAATGTGGATTGATAGCCATACTACACTATTACATGTCTAATGTCTTTCTCATTACTCTGCAGTAGTCCATTCACAAAAATAAAACATTAATAGGAAATCACAAAAGGTAGTATTCTCAGATCGAAAGTATACGGGCCTTCAAATACGACTAGAGTTTGAGGTGCGTACAATATAATTAGTTTATGATGCAAACTCTCGATTACAACTTCAAATAAACGTTTCACTTGTGAAAAATAGACCAAGCATTGTTGCAGAGAAGCTCGATTTTCGTTGTAATTTTTTATTTTGACTATAACATTTCTTTAAAATTAATATTTCAAATGAAGGTCAATACACTGCATTTGATACAAAGTTGTACATACAAGGGTTTTGCATCATTTATTCAATTCCTGAGAGTTTAAGCTTATTAAGCTATATGTTTATGTATGCATACTAGAAAATCTGAAGAAAAAAAATCGCCTTACTTAAAAGCAATATTTTTTTTACAGTTTTCTATCAAATGATGTATATATCGATAAAATTCCGTAAATGGTAAATGAAGTATCTGTTATCAACATGTTTCGGGAGGCTCTCTGAATTTTCGTACCTGGGGCATTGTTCTGTTGCATCATTGAAATAAAACAGTTAGCTTGTTTTGAGGAGAAAACACAGTTCAATATCTTATGCATTGCGGCTTATTTATATATATATTTTTTCAAATCACGAAACACTCTAGCAACAACGTTGATAGAACAATAATTTAATATAACTTGATTTATAATTTGTTTATAAACTACTAGTATCAAACTTTAGTGACAACTCAACAACTTAAAAGAAAAAAAGTATATTTCATAAGATTAATATATTTGGTACGATGTGTCCCTTCCTTGCTCGCTTTGATAAGCATTGTTTACAATTAAGATGAAAATGGTACTTCAGAAAAACGGGATATCAATGTTCATATCTTTTTGTTTAGACATTTTCACTAGACGCTAAATATTTATTTTCTCATAAATTCATATTTCCTGTTGCATTCAAAATTAAATATGCATTGCTTAAACGTGTAAAACAAATAGGCAGAGAACTCCATCCACGCTATAAAAAAAAATTCATTACCGTTCAAACATGTAAAAAATAATTTACCAGAGAAAAATTTTAATATATTACCTTTGCCAAAACAAATAGTACAAACTTAATAATGTATCAAACCAAATGTTTACAGAATAGTTTTAAATATTTAACCTTAATGCGATCAAAATGTAACGAATCAATAAACTTTGCACTATGAGTATAACTGGTTGAAACTTTTTTAAATGGAAAATAATGTAGTTATTCCTCATTTCTTTCTATTGATCATTGTTTCTGTACACAATCAGTTTTTATAATATTAATACAGTAATTTCTTTTAGCGTAAAACAAGACTTTATTCATTTAAAATTACTTTATGTAGAATTTGTACAATATTTTTATTCAAAGTATTTGAATAATCAGTTTAAAAGGTTTTATAAATTTCTAATGGTATATTAATGATTAAGGGCGTATATAATAATAGTAGGATTAGCCCAATCAACAAATTTGATCGATTTAGATAACACGCGGCTATATTTTAAATCATTGGAAAGAGGGGGAAAGCCTCATCGAAACACCGTTGTCGTCGTTGTCTCCCGTGGTAACGTTTTTTTTTAATCAGGGTCAAAGGTCAAAGCAAAATTCCAGAAAAAATGCAGTCACATCTAGATAGCTTGTTTCTCCGACTTATTTGCGTTTGACACAAAATAAAAACAACTAATTTATGGAAAAATATCTTTTGTATCTACATTTAGAACTTATTTTATATTTAGATCGCCAAAATATTACTTTCAATTGACTTTTTTGCATATAGGGTATACATTTGAAATTTCAAACAGCTGTTAAAAAACAGTGACCTTAAAATATTTTAATTTCTAAATTTTTGTATTTAATTCATTACGAGTAAGATCTAAAGATGTTTTTTTTTATCTTAACTTTAATAATTTGTCGAAAACAAAACGTGTTTTTCACGTCTTTTAATAGTAAGGTCATCGTCAGGCTTTAAGGTGATCGTTAATTTTTAGATAAATATCAAATTTCTATTATAGGTTGTGAAAGAGTATATAAAACGATTTGTTACGAACTTTGCGTATCATTAACGTCGTACTTGGTTGAATATAATACTCTTTGTATAGCTTTACTTTACAGAAGAAAAGATTACTGCAAGCAGAGAAAAAAAGGGGGGGGTAAAGTTATGGAAACAAAAAGTCTATTAGAAGCAGGTTCAACATCCCGTCCTACATATACAGTTTACAGATGACTAAATGAGCAACAATTGGCTATAATGATTACAAGAATTTCAAGAATATAAGACCGGAGAGGGTTATGTACAGTATAGATGTATTTAATAAACAATTGCAAACAAAAGGCACGAGAAACCAAAGGGACATTAAAAACTTATAGAATGAATACAAGCTGACAACAGCTTGGCAAAAACACGAAAAAAGGAACAAATGCAAATAGAAAATCATGATCGAAGCCAGTATTAAATTTTAGACGTTCTATGATCTCTTGTAGTTTAAACCCACCAGCCAAGTCAAGACCAGAGACCATATGAGAGGGTTATTAATTTTTTTGATTTTTTTGCATCTGTTTTCCAACTAAAATAATTATTACTTTATTTCCGACGTAGTCCAGTCAAACTAAGATTTAACCTCAAAATAATTGCAACCATATATAAAAGTTTCAAAAGCTTTGGTTGAATGGTTCATGAGAAAATGCACGGACACGACTGGAAACAGCATTTTTCAATCTTTCAAGAACCATAACTCCTGAACGGTAAAAGCCAACATCACCATTATTGAACTTGACCTTCATTTAGTTGTCAGTAACAACATATTAAAATTTCAAAAGCTTTGGTTGAACGGTTTATGAGTTAATGCACGGACAACATTTGATTGCCGCCCGCCCGGCCGCCCGCCCGGCCGCCCGCCGTACATCCCCAAATCAATAACCGACATTTTTGTCACAAAAATCCGGTTAAAAATCAAACAAGACTAACAAAGGCCAGAGGCTCACGACTTGAGACAGGCGCAAAATTGCGGCTAGTTAAACATGCTTTTGAGATCTCAACCTCCCCCTATACCTCTAGTCAATGTAGAAAAAACATACACACAACACTACGCACAGTAAAACTCAGTTGAAGAGAATTTTGGGGTCCTTTATAGCTTGCTGTTTGGTCTGTAGCAAAGCTCTGTGTAAAAGGCCGTACTATGACCCGTGTTTGTTATTATCCCTCAGACAAGGTATCATTTTACTGATGTAGAAAAGAAAATAGAAATACCAAGGATTTGTATAGCTCTTCTATATGAAACCTTTGAAACTTTAGAATTTTGTTCTCAAAAAAGAGGAGAATTACATCATATTTTAAACAACTTTTTCTAAAAGAGAGGCCCACTTATTTTGAATAATATTAAACTGTCATGACTGTTAAAGTAAATGTGTTAACAAGGTTAAAGTCCAGACATACATAGACCAGATTTAATTAGTTCTTGGTGAACAGGGAAAAAATACTTCAGAAATTAAAGAAGTACAAGTGATCAATCATGTTTTGATATTGTCAAAACCTACTATTTTATGTTTACCAAAAAAAAAATTATAATCGCTCGCCTTTACTTTTCAAGCTTTCAAGCTTCGCTTCAAAAATTTGCAAATAAAATATTTTTATATTAAAATTTTCAAATCGCTCGCTCGCCCCAAATTTTGGAGTTCAAAAATCCGTAGAACAAGAAATTAAATTGGTGTGGCCGAATGTCTCACAGATGGAAGGATGAACACAATCAAGCGGTAACAAGACTTGCCTCCACCTTGAAAATGAAAACAACCCTTTATGTATATATTGCATTCTCGTGGGGATTACTCAATGCCCAAATGTTTGAAAGCCAAGGATGTATATAAACAGAAACTAGTTGAGGGCAATTTAAAAACAAGAACTTGTTTTATTTGTAAATCCATATCAACTTTGCCTGAGTAAGCTTGGATTGTATGTTATAATTTGGTATACTTCCCACTGAGCTGGAAACACTCCAGGGGCCTATAAGTCCATCAGCAGCTAGAACAACCGTTTTCAATTCTAACTTTTTTTTATAAAGTCCAGAATTCCGACTTCACTAAATATTGCAATGCAAATATTGCAATTATGTCAAAAATTAGTGTATATCAATTAAATAGTGTATAGATTATGAATAATTTAAAAAAAAAGAGTTTAAAATATTAATTCTATCATCAAAATAATTATCCTTCGGTAGAATTTAGACAATTTTTTGTATTAACGATTTAAAAATTTATACTTGAATATGTAATCACTGACCGAGATCGTTTATTGTAAAAGGCTTTTGTTCGATTCATATTACGTTTTTAACTCAAATATCGGTTAGAATACGTAAATAAATGTTTTAAATGGTAGAGAAGATCATCTGTTGTTTTTTTAATTAATGAATAAAAGGTTCGCCTTGGTTTAGTATCGTTATTTAAATACACGGATAAATACTGTGATACAAGACAACACTGTAAGATATTTAAGGTACGAACTATGTTCAGCTTATGATAAAAGTAATGTTTACGATTAATAAGATCAAGTTTGTGTTTTTAAAAGTATTATTATTGCTTGTGTACAAACTTCTGTGACAAAAGAATAAAAAATAAAAGAAAATTTTATAATGTTTCAGTCGTTAAGATGAAGAAATGAAACATTTCGTCAGTAGTGATGAGTTCTTGTGAAAGTTATTGACATTGAAATGTATTAATTTTGGATTCATTGATACAAACTTCAAACAGATACTAATTCAGGGCAAGAGAACATGTCGAAAGGTCAACTGGAAGTGACCTTGTGTAAATCGAAAATAGTTCATTTTGTGCCTTTATTGATAAAAACAGCCTAGTAAACAATGTACACTAATCTTAAAAAGGTTCTTCAACTAAACGAGAAAATGGTTATAGATTTTGTACCCCCTTGAATCTGCAGCTACAGTGTTTAACTTATCTAATCAAGCCAACAACTCACCATTTAAATATTGCATTTTCGGATACGAACCCTAATTCAATAACAACGACATCGCCTTCCAACCCGAGTTGTTGAACTACAAACTGGTTTATAGACATCTGGAAAAGATCCACAAAATTTCAATCTGTTTTATTGAAAATAATAATGTAAATGTGTAGTTAATTTGCTGAGTGTAAAATTTGTCAACTTTTTAATGAATAGCAAACAGTCGAAAAATAGAACATATTTTCCCATTAACACTTAAGGTAGATTGATGGTATACCGCCATCTTGGATTGTACAATCACAGTACAAAATCGGTCTAGTTATTTGCCTAAATCTGCAAATTTGGATAAAACTTTGCAATTCAATGGTTAGACTGTTTTTCTATATAAAAAAAACTATTTAAATAATTGTATTAAACAAAATATTTTAACAAATATCAATTTTTTGGGTTCTAAAATCATATTTATCAAATGAGCAATTTAAGGGGAGATAACTCTTTTAGTACAAAATTTATACTAGGCTAATAGGGAATTTTTTGTTATTTTTACTTATAGCAATAAAACAAGTTCGCTTAAACACATGCGGTCCTCTTAGCATCCCGATATAGACTTAGAAAAGTCTCAGATGTACAAGACTGCTTCGTAGTTAAAACAGTCACATAGATAGGAACTACAGTACTGCAAAATCAGATCGTTCATATAACAAATTCCTAAATAAGTAAATGTCCTTGAGTTTCTGGTAAGTACAAAAAAATTGCAGGAATATATATATTTTTGACGGGCGTTACATCCTTGCACTTTCAGATGAGAAAAAAAGGAATGAAAAGCAAATGTTCACACCCTTACACGGTTCTAGCTATAAATAGAAATACAACAACTTAAATGAATAAACACAATTTGCACTGACCTTTAATAGCGTGCTTTAAGGACATTCAGGTGTCTGTGTTTTTATTAATAAACTAACAAATCGATATGTAAAACTTTTTTATTGAGACAACGCAATCATTGTGGCAATCAGTTTACCAACTAAAAAGAAAATAATTGATGTTAAAGTAAAGGAAAGATTCAATTGCTGTTCAACTGAAAATTTATAGAATATGTTTGGCTGCCTAACACGGCCCGAAAAGGCTTTTTGATTTGATTTGAGTATAGATTCAAAAAAAAAATCAGTGATAAAAAGTTACAAATTAGCTAATCGTCTATTTCATAAATCACGCCTTTTTTAGAAGAGACATATACTATTCCTTGATATTTAATTTTTTGGAATTTGGTTGTACCTGCAGAAAACTTATTGCAAACGGGATAGCATATTGTCATGTTTACGGAAATGTTGTTTACCGTGCCCTGAAATTTATAAACGATCCTGAGAAAATTATCGATCATTTAAATACACTTACCCTAAAAGGTTATCTATTCGACACTGTAATAAGATCACTGAATATTATTTTTATTGGTATTAATATTGATTTTGTTATCAGAAAATTTAAAGCAAACTAAATGCGTTGTTATGTACATCTTCAATATGTTGATACCTATATCTTAGCATTGCACTAGGTCATGTTTTTGTCTGACTGTTTATGATGTATTTACACTAAACTCATTGGATATTTGATGTGTATTGATTGATAATTTTGTCTTAGATGCATGATTATTTTTTTAGTTGTTAGTGACTTTGAACTAGCTATCAAAAATTGCGAGTACTCTCAGATCTTTACTTAGTTTATTTTTGTTGTTGGGATGTACAAGTACCCGCCAAGTCAACTTGTATTTGTAGCAACTGAATTTTTATCCATTAGAAGCTTTTTTCAACTGATTTGTATAGTTTGTTCCTTCACAAACATGTTAAGCCCCGCCACATTCTCTATCTTTGTGCTTGTCCCAAGTCAGGAGCCTGTTATTCAGTGGTTTTAGTTGGTTTATGTGTTACATATTTGTATTTCGTTCATTTGTTATATATAAATAAGGCCATAAGTTTTCTCGCCAGAATTGTTTTACATTGTCATTTCGGGGCCTTTTATTGCTGACTGTTCTGTATGGGCTTTGTTAATTATTGAAGGCACTACGATGATCTATAGTTGTTAATTTCTGTGTCATTTTGGTCTCTTGTGGAGAGTTGTCTCATTGACAATCTGACCACATCTTCTTTTTTCATATTTTATAGTTCACACTGTATGATCTCTAAGTTTCTGTTCATTGGAAGGTTACCAAGATACACAAACATAAATGATAATAGCCAACTTAAATTCTGACGAACACCAAAAGTGAAACGACGGATATTACATAATTTTAGTGTAAGATTAAACAGTTGGAAGCTTGGGAGCATATACATTTTGAAATGTATGCCAAACAGCTCTTTATTTTGACTTTTAAAGAAAATAAATTAGAAGAGCATTCGAGCTTACAATTTTAGGATATAATTGTTAATGACACTGTATTGTAGAAGTGGTAAGGTTTAAGCCAGAAAAGGAGTTTCTTTTTTTGTTTATTATTATCAAGTAAATTAGATATTCTGCAACATTTACAGGTTGTACATACATGTACTATTAACATAACCCTTATATATTTTATTAAGATTCATGACCGAATCCGAAAGTATGTCGAAGCTAAATGAAGAAAAAGCGAACGTTGCACGAATTGATAGACTTCTACAAAGAGCTGCAACTCCAGCAGTTAGACATGAATTTGATCAAGAATTTCACCCCAGCGTATTAAAAACAACTCTAAACAAAACTCGCTTGAGGTTAGAAAAATTGAGAAAGCAGAGAGTCATCAACCAGTATCAGTGGACTTTGTTATATCCTATTAATGGTAAGGAATGCATTTAACTACGTCCTAAATGTCGTAATTGCAATCTATAAATACATATAACCTCATGTAGATAAGTTTTTTCCCTATTTTTAACATTGTTTTGAACTGGAAACCAATATGAAATATTTAATAAAAAGTATAAATTGATGAAAAGCAATTACAAAATATTCAACATTATCATCATCCTGGGTCTCGGTCTCTGAACTTGTGTTGACGAGTGCAAGTCCTTTACTACCGTCTTCATTTCAGTTTTATTAATCTCAACATCGTTTCCTTGACCCTGACATCAACGAAGTTCTCCTTGAATCATCTATGTGCAAATGATGTGTTCTTAGTTTTTTTGTTTCTCAATCTTGAATATTCTGTGCAGAATTTTGTATAGATGTTAGCGGCAATAAGTGAAATTAGGCATTAAGCTTAAATCCTAGGCATTAAGCTAACGCCTAGGCAGTAAGTCTATTGCCTAAATGATGTTAGGCATTAGTCTTAAATCCTAGGATTTAAGCTTAAATCCTGAAAAATGTGTGCAGGTATTAAGCTTAATGCCTAAAATATAAATGCGAGTAAATAACAGACAATAATTCATTTAAATAAAAAGATATTTGTTACATAATAATATTATGAAAACTAGGTTTATCGAAATTAAACTGTCCTAAGATTTGTGTCATAACAAAATTATATTCTTAAGACAGAAATTTTGATAAAGTAAGGACCGACTTACGACATGTCTCAGCATGCACATCGAAGCTATCTGAGCTTTATCTTTGAGTATCCTAGCTTGGATGTTTTAACCGCTGTCCTTAGTATTGGCGTAAAAGAAAATAGCAAATGAAAAAAATGAAATATTGATTCAAATTTAACTAACAACTTTAATTTAAAAAGCGATTTATGAATTGTAAATAGATAAAATTAAATATATAATCGTACATCATTCGTATAAATACTGAGTACTTCAAATATTTTATCTTATTACTGCAAAAGAAAAAAACATAATTTATTGATGCAAAACTAAAGGGCCCAGTTTCATCCTAAATATATAAAAAAGAAGATGTGGTATGATTGCCAATGAGACAACCGTCCAAAAGAGACACTGCAAATAGAATTACTAATAAAATATGTTATTTATATCAAAACGCATCTAATGATGATTTAAAGATATCTTGATAGAAATTTGTGTTATCACTGTTAACTGTGAACTAAGAAAATTAACTTATCCAATTAAATTTGGAAAATGGTGTGAGCGAACAATTATATCTTAATGTTGTCTACTTTTGAGCAGTTCAAACCAGCTCGACTAGTGAAGTCTTAACATTTTCAAATAAATATTATAATTATTCTATAGAATTGCCCCGTTTTTTTTAATTGAATACAATCGCTTTTTTTTTTAAATCTTTTTAATATTTTGTTAAACTGTTAAAATAACGAATAAAACATACTTTTGAAGATCTGTCAAATGAATGTATATTTATACATGTAATACTATATAGAAATATAATTGAGAAACGACTTTATATCAAGAATAAATGACTAAATATGTTTAAATTCCAGAGTTTTCTTATTGCCTAAATTGATGTTCGGCAATAGGATGAATAACCAACATCAAATTTCAGGAAATAAGCTTAATGCCTGAAAATTTCAGGCAATAACTTAATGCCTAGGCGTTAGCTTATTGCCTAGGATTTAAGCTTAATGCCTAATTTCACTTATTGCCGCTAACATATATAAGTATAAATATAAGGTGATGTAATATGACTGCAAAGGTGACAACTATCTACCACGTTTCAAATGAAATGGGTGTAAGCAAATATATGCAATCGCACGGCCTTTAAAATTGAGAAAGACCCATTCCGTTTGGTTTGGCTTTTAAACTACCTGACTATGAAAAATATGAAAAACATTAGTTGAAAAACAAACGACTTTTCAAAACAAAACACGAAAAAAAAAATTATAAAACATAAACTAAGACAACCATGGACCTACAGTTCTCACTAAGATTGTTTCGAGAATACACAAGTTTATGAGTTCCTTAACCTCTCCTAACAGTTTCATTAAAAAAAATAACCACAAGCCTAGTTTGGTATAAAATGACTTGAAAAAACATGCGCTCGACTTGCTGCAATGACAAAAATAACAACAATTATTCTTATCAATTTTATTTCTATCACTGCTAAATAAAACCGAGTTAAATAAATTTTATAAGAAAATATCTGAACAGATATAACTTCCAAATTTGACCTCTATATAAAGGTTTACAATGTATACGGGTTTTTCAACTTTACTGATACTTACAAACCTGTCACAATTCGTCTACTGATAACAATGTGCAGTCAATCGCATCCAATGTTTTGATACTATAAGCATCCAAAAGCGAAAAAAAGTGCCATGATGCATAAGATTCAATTACTGTTTGGAGTATTTATATCAATTATAGTTATACAATTTCTCTTTGTGAATTACCGATGGTTACTTAAGATTTAAATATTTTTTTGCTGTAGGTGCACCATCATCCTCAGAATTTGATCTTACTTTAATGATATGTCTTTTGAGAAACTTAACCGAACAATATGAATCAGACGTATTACCTTTGGAAACCGACAAAAGTAAAGCTGCATATCTGATGAGATTGAGAGATTATCGAAATGCCATAGTACATAACAAGGAATTAACTTTGTCAAAAAAGGACTTCACAAAATATTGGGAAAATATTACCGATGTAAGTTTGTCAAATCTAGAATATAAAAATACATACTAGTATTTCAGAATGTCCCTTACAAACGAAGGGAACCAGAATTAGAGTTTGTCGTTGAAAGATGCATATACATGTAGGCCATAAATTACAACAACAACACCTACATAACGTCGAGTGTGTTTTATGTAGAACATCATTCATTTTGAAATCAGATGTAAAAAGCTCAACAAAATTTACCATAAAACAAGATGACAGCTAGTTAGTGTGTATATAAAGATATGCTGTGGACGTAAGATCAATAGATCAATTGATATATAGAAATATTTGTGTTAATATTTGCTTCTAGTAAATTTCGTAGCCTTCACACTATTTTCAAGACTTATTAACAAAGTATATATGAAGTATTAAGGTTAGTTGTTCGTGTATATTTATAAGAATTAAAACCCTCTATACATGTTTTGAACTACAAAAACCATGTATGATGTTTATTATCACATGTATTACATGTCAGGGATATCTGATCAATTAATTGTTTTCTAGTTTTACAGGTATATTATTTTTTTTTATATTTTAACTTATAAAAAGAACCAAAAATGTAAAATCACAAGAATACTGAGTTCCGATCAAAATTCAAAACGGAAAGTCTCTTATCAAATTTGCAAAGTCGAAAGCTCAATATATTTATATTTCTGGCTTGATTCATTTTTCTAATACCCGCAATAGTGTATTGAAACTGATTAAAGCTAGCTTAAATTCTCACTAATGTTCAGGGAATAAGCGGCGAGCGAACAACAGATATTCACAATTATTTTTAACTTTAAACCAAACAACCAATTTCAAGCAAACAATATCCGGGGTGTAGTGCCTCTATCAAAGATTTTGCTACACTATACGAATTATTCTTATTCAAATTATAGTTTTCTAATAAAGTGTTAAACATATATTTAATTTCAAAGTCAATCTCTGAAAACATATTTAGACTTTGCAATGATGAAGCATCTTACAGGCAATTTGCAAATTTGGTGGTGAAAACTATAGAAAGACTTGTCAGCAACTCAGATACACTTCACTGGACGGAAGTGAAAAAGACGTACATTTAGAAATCAAAAAGATTGCGAAAGGAATACGAGGTAATTCTAGTTTAAGCATACGATAGGATGATATATTATTTAGGTGTATATAACGATATCATTTGCTATTTATACCATTTTTTTAATTGTTAAAAAAAAAATATGTTTTAACTAATTTTACGTACGTTGTACGTTCATGTTTTCCTTGAACTTAATTAGTTTGCAAGATTTTGGCCATCGTTTATATACGGTTTACAAACTTTAAGTAACTTGTGCGTCTTTATTTTTTAAGTTTGTGTGATATGTTTAAAGTGTTTCTGAAATGCATGTAACCAGTAAGAAATGTTACAGTTGTTTGCACTCGCTTTATGTTATCATCATGCGTTTGCTAGGGGACTTTTCGATTTGTATTTTTCTTTGATTTCGTTGGTGTTAATATCTTGATCTGTTGCAGTTCAAAGATCTTTCAGAAATTTGATTTATTATAGTGGATTGTAATTAAGTATTCTTGAAAGCAAGCATAATCATGACATCGGTAAAAGAATATTTTCAGACAATTGATATATTTAAAATAATTAAGATGTTTGTGGATTTACAACCATATTAACTTATAGTTCAACATGTAAGGTGAACCACGAATTTAAATGTTCAACAAAACACAAATTTGCTACGAGTTGTATAACAAACAACCTCATGAAAATCACGAATTCAAATATCTTCTATTTTCCTCAATTCACGTTATTTGGTACCCACGCACATTAATGAATTTACAGTAGTTATATTAATTGTTAATTGCATTTGTAATTTGAAAATTCTTTAACTTTACAGTTTTTATTGAACCGTGGTTTTGTTGATTTAGCACGGCTGCATTAAGCTGCAGATGCACACATATCCAACATTAAAGCATAAATAACATTAATCAATTTCAGAACACAACAAGGAAGAATATCTTTATTGGATTGAAGATACAGAGCGATATTTTCCTATTTCGGCAACTGTTAAAAACATCACACAAGCTTTTGATCAATGTAAACATCATTTTGTAGTAATATCGGGAAAACCCGGGACAGGAAAAACAGCTCTTGCTCGCTATGTTGCTTTAAATTTACACAAAAACAACGATGTTTCTATTGTTCCTGCAAACAATCCAGACATTATCAAAAATCGACTTGCGGTTAGGTCTCAAAATAATTTTATAAACCATCCCGTCAAGAATAAAAATATGTCATTTCCAAATGAGCGTCACGGAAAGAAAAACCAGCAGTTGACAATTGAACCAGATTTAGAGAAAATACAAAACAATCAAGCAAACAAAGTAAGGGTCCTTGCACTCGATGATTCGCAAAGTAGCCAAACTACTGGGATTAAAACAATATTTGTAATTGATGATTTTCTCGGGAGATATACTATCAACAAGCCGATGACAAATGCATGGAAACAATTATTCTATGAATATTATAATTGTCCAAGCAATGACACAGATTCTATTTATATCGTGGTAACTTGCAGAGAAGAGATTAGAAATTCAGATCAATTCAAATCATTGAAAAAACTATATCAGTTTTCTGAATATAACATGGATAACGTATCAAGCAATGTGCGGGAAACGAAAGATCAAAAGCTCGATATTGCGTCATGTTACATGAACCCAGAAACAACTCAATCATTGTTTGCTGAAATAAATATTCAGAAGGTAGACAGATTTCATACTCTCTGTCTTTTATACTCACAGCTACATCAGAGCACCGAAAATATGAATTTCTTTACAGATCCTAATTCTGTGTTCGAACAGGAATTTGAAGAAATACGAACACTCAGTGAACCGTGTTATATTGGTCTAGCCCTCTTGACCATATTTGATGGAAAACTGATCAAACCACTGCATGATCAACATATTTACAAATTAGTGAGGGAATTGTGTGTAGAATGTGAATTATTACAAAATGACATAAAGTTATCCAAAATTCAAAAAGACATTAATATGGTCGTTGGCAGATATATAATAGACGAGGGGACATCATATTATGTGGTTCATCCTGAACTTTATGATATTCTTTTAAATTATTTCATGAAGAAAATACCAAAATCCTTAATTAATTTTGGGAGTAACGATTTTTTACAGACTCGGGTAGCACTGCAAGGATCGATCCACTATAATTCATTTACAGGTGTACATCCAATTGGAAAGCAGCATGAAGAATTGTTTTTTAATCGATTGATAAAGGATATCAAAAAGAAAGAATTTGAAAATGCGCTTCGAAATATACAGGTAGCAAACACTGCGTATCAAGAAGAATTGATTCGGCATGTACAAAGGTCTGATGGAGTTCTACAGATATTAGCTTCTAGCTGTTTACCAATGATTTTGTCCATAGAAAATGATTTCAGTCAATTCTTAGACCTTATCTTAAACGAACGCAAAATATGGAACCTGTCCCAAGGAGTAGAGTTTGATAGACATTATGACGTGATAGATTACGACGATCGCAAATTGTTAAATTTACAATCATCAATCTACGACAAAGAAATAATCTTAATGCTCGCATGTTTATACGGAAGCGTACGGGTCGTTAAACTACTTCTTTGTTTCGAATATGACATAAATTATCAAAATTCTATGCAAAAAGCACCCATACATCTAGCATGTTTACGTGGAAATGACGAGGTTGTCAAGTTATTATTAGGTCTACAATCGACTGGTATCAAAGACAACGACGATAATCAAGCATTAGACGGTCTAGAATGCGATATTGATATTCAGGATTGCTATGGCCAAACTGCACTTCACTTGGCGTGTAGAATGGGGCATACGAAAGTAGTTTATCTTTTGTTAAAGAAGTGGAAGTTTTTATCAAGTGAAGCAGACAAACAGGGATCACTTACTTTATTAAGAGAAAAATTAAGCGTTACAGACAACCAGGGTAGACTTGCACTGCATATAGCCGCCGAAAACGGTTCAGAAGACATTATTGGTATTTTGTTTCGGGCTGTATCATTGTCAGACTGTCCTGGTCCGGATATACATGCTGAAGTCATTCATGAAAACAACTTTCTATGTAATTTGATAAATGCTCAAGACCAAAATGGAAAGACATTTATTTTTACAGCCTGTGAAAACGGTCGTACGTATTGTGTTCAATATTTACTAAATTTCAGATGTTGCGATATTGACATTTACAATGATCGTAATGAAACCCCGATCTTCCGCGCTTGTCAGAATGATAATACAGAGTTAGTAGACATTCTAGTAAAATATAATGCAGATGTTAATCTCAAAGACATAACTGGTCGAACGCCATTACATGT
Source organism: Mytilus galloprovincialis (assembly GCF_965363235.1). Classification (NCBI taxonomy): domain Eukaryota; kingdom Metazoa; phylum Mollusca; class Bivalvia; order Mytilida; family Mytilidae; genus Mytilus; species Mytilus galloprovincialis. Next base: position 64,922,315 of record NC_134842.1, on the reverse strand, counting down.
CGCTGTGGAAAGTAAAAATGAAAATATGATGAAAAGTATATTAAACAATAAAAATTGTATCGTAAATCTTAAGGACAAAAATTCTTATTCTGCTCTTCATTTAGCAATCTTTGGGAAAAACTGGAGAATTGTTAAAACGTTACTGGAAGCAGAGTGTTATGATAAATGTGACATAAACAAACCTGATTCAAAGAGAAATACTCCTTTAATGTTAGCAATATGTGCTGACGCTACACATATTGTCGAATTTTTAATCAAAAGCGGTTGCAATTTATATAAATACAATGTACAACAGCGAGGGAAAACAAGCCTTCCATATCGCATGTAAAGTCAATTGTAATGGTGATATTATAGATTCTTTTTTGAAAATGAAACCGGACTTTGACTTAAATTGTTGGAACAGGCTAGGTCAAACTGGACTTCATCATGCCGTAATCGGCAACAATATTAAAGCGATCAAACTATTATTGAAAACAAATATCAACCTAAATAAACAGGACGACGATAAAGAAACAGCCTTACATATTGCACATCGGTGCAATAAATCAGAAATAGTAGCAGAACTTTTAAGAACACCAGGTTGTGATATAAACCTGTCTAATAAAGCTGGTAAGAGCATAGCTCATATTGCTTGCGAAAGAAACGAAATGTCAATTGTGAGAACCTTATTGAGAAAAAACTGCGCAATCAATGCAGAAGATGAATTAGGTAGAACTCCGCTGAATATAGCAATGAGCTCAAATTTCTTAGACATTTTTACTGTTCTCTTGAACAAGAGTGATATAAATGCTAAATATATGAATGGCTGGACACCGCTTCATATGGCGTGTCGCCAGCAACGTGGTGCCGCAGTCAAACTTTTACTGCAAACCGCATGCAACGTAAATATTCAAGATAATACTGGCAAAACGGCGTTACACATTGCAGCATGTGGACGTGAATCGTCGATTGTAAACGATTTATTAGAAGCAAAGTGTAACGTACATCTATGTGATAACAAAGGGAAGACAGCCTTATCTTACGCGCTTGAAAATCACAACATAGACGTATTCAAAGCATTTAAAACAGGATAAACATTAGTCATTAATGATTAAAAACATTAAAAGGTAAAACAAAAATTAAATCAGTTTATAAAGACATTAATTTTTGTTTTAATTGAAGATTGTCATATCTTCTTTGCCACAAATGAGAACCAAAAAAAGGAAACAAAAAAGTTTCAGGCTTGTATTCCCATGCTGACGGTGGTAAAGTACCTATCGACTGCAGACAGAATTGTTGACAGGAGTATATTGTTTACTTATTAAATGTGGGTTTTTTTACCAGATAGGCAAAGCGCAGGCTTGTCCCAGGAACCAGAACTTCAGTACTGGCATAAAAATACGGATTTTGTGTTATCAAAATTTACTGTTACAAAATGTTTGTAATTATTTAAATTCAGAAAAGTAAATTTCTGATTCCATGCCCAGTTTTGTTTATACATTTTTGTTGATTTTGGTTTATATCTCCTCATCAATTTAAAAAGCTTTGATTTTTCACATATTTTGCCCTATAGCATCACTGAAGAGGCATTGATTGTCAAAAAGCTCATATTGTGCAGAAATAAAAAGGTATCGTTTATATAAAAGTCAAGACATGAAACTTTTGAACCCCAAACCCACATACAAGTACACAAAGTATGATAAGAGGCGTTTTTGGCCCCCTTCCCAAATAAGTTAATATATATATCATTGATAGCTTCAGTATAGAAACTATTCAAAACTATGATTTATTTTTGTTCCGGTAAAAGGAAGGTTGCCTAGCAACAGTTTAATTAAATAGCCAAATTATCACTTATGCATTGCTTTCTCATTTCACATTAGCATAATTCAAAATAGTACTGTTTGTTTATCAATAACTTGAGGCTGCAAATGAAAAGTCACTTCAAGTTCAGTCTTAACAAAGGCTTAGCAACAACCTAGCAACAAAAATATTGCCTAGTAACGGTTCAAAAATTTGTAATTTCTGTCATATGAGGTATATAAAGATTTAGCTATCCTAAATGATTTTTCTTTCATATATGATGTCTGAGTCACTGTCATCTTTATTTTTTCAAGAAAATCATATTGATCATAGCAACCTAAAAGTTGCTTAGCAACAGCCGAAAAAGATAAAAATTAAATTGAACTAAAAAAATATTATTTTTTTTAATTTTTAATTGTACAAATTAGAGTAAATTCAGGTCAGATTAGTTAATACATGCAAAAATAACTAGCAGTAAGAAATGAAAGTTAGTCAATTGTATACCATGCTGATAAAAAGATTAGCAACCAAAATAGTGCCTAGCAACAGTTAAATAATGGTGTTTTTTTTTAATTGTATACCAAAGTAGGATTTTGGCTTCATTATTATATTTGGATGAAGTAAATATTAAATCATATGCAAAAAAGCATGTTTAATCCTACCGCATTTTGCGCCTGTCCCGAGTCAGAAGCTTCTGACCTTTGTGAGTGTTGTATGATTTTTAATTTTAGTTTCTTGTGTATAATTCGGAATTTAGTATGACGTCCATTATTACTGAACTAGTATGCATATATGTTTAGGGGCCAGCTGAAAGATGCCGCAGGGTGCGGGAGTTTCTCGCTGTATTAAAAACCCATTGGTGGCCTTCGGTTGTTGTCTGCTCTATGGTCGGGTTGTTGTCTCTTTTTGACTCATTCTCCATTTCCATTCTCAATTTTAGTATTAAAGAAACGATAGCTACCAATGAATTGGTCGGTTTATTCGACAAAAATGCATAAATACAATCAGATTGTCACATAACAATAGAGTCTTATGTAGACAAAACGCACGTCTGGCGTACTAAATTATAATCCTGGTACCTTTAATAACTATTTACACCACTGGGTCGATGCCACTGCTGGTGGACGTTTCGTCCCCGAGGGTATCACCAGCCCATGAGTCAACACTTCGGTGTTGACATGCATATCAATAATGTGGTAATTTTTATAAGTTTCCTGTTTACAAAACTTTGATTTTTTCGAAAAACTAAGGATTTTCTTTTCCCAGGCATAGATTACCTTAGCCGTATTTGACACAACTTATTTTGGAGATTTGGATCATCAATGCTCTTCAACTGTGTACTTGTTTGTCTTAAAATATTTTGATATGAGCGTCACTGATGAGTCTTATGTAGACGAAACGCGCGTCTGGCGTACTAAAGTATAACCCTGGTACTTTTGATAGCTATTAGTACCAGGGTTATAATTTATAACATGTATAAACATCAACAAGTTTATAGATAAAATAAACAAGAATGTGTCCCAAGTACACTGATGCCCCATCCGCACTATATTTTTTTAATGTTCACTGGACCGTGAAAATGGGGTAAATCTCTAATTAGGCCATTAAATTAGAAAGATAATATCATAGGAAACATGTGTACTAAGTTTCAAGTTGATTGGGCTTCAACTTCATCAAAAACTACCTCGACAAAAAACTTTAACCTGAAGCGGGACAGACGGACGAACAGACGGATGAACGGACGAACAAACAGACGGACGCACAGAACAGAAAAAAATGTCCATAAATGGGACATAAAAAAGCTTTTAATTATGTAATAAGTGGCACACTCATAATTCATAAATAATAGTGGAAGTTAAAAATATAGCATTTCACATTTACATGATGATTACCGGTACATTAAAAAACTCAAATGGATTAAAACTACTATTGAGGTTTAAATATAAGATTTTTACAGTATGTATAGCAAATATACATAGCTTGTGCAATTTTCTTGTTTGTCACTTTCAAAATCGTACAATGTGAACTTTTTAACACTTAACATAATATTCTAATGAAAGTAATACTGAAAACAAAGTTCAAAGTTTTCGATTAGGTCAGGGGTTAAGACGTTAGCACTCATGAAGATATGTAGACGAAGGAGGCTTGAACATCTTCAAGTTTCTGTAAAAATTCATTATTTCTACGATTCATATACTGAGTAAACACACTTATCACCGGTGTATAATATCATGTGCAATCATACCACATCTCCTAATCTTATCCAAAATGTTATGCCTTTTTTTAATGAAACAGTTAGCAGTTTTTCATGAAACCCCGAAACATTTGAATTGATGAGAAACGTAGACATACTTCATTAGAGGGTCTCAGTGGCCGATTGGTGTAAGTCATTACTTTTGTAATCACTAGCCAGTCAACACTGAGGTTGTGAGTTCGATCCTAATCGTGCGGGTGCACTCTTTTTCAACCTTTATTTCTCCTTTCAATGTTGATCTATTTATTATTTTAATTCTGAATGCCTTCACTTGCAGGACTGAATGTTCAGTCAAAATGTTTCAACTTTCACGATTTAGTGCCGATTTCATTTAGTGTGAACCCAAGGAAAAAATCGTTGGTGAGCTTGCTTGTTAGCTGAACTATGAAGTCATTATTATGTCAGGTTTACTACCCTCCTTTCGAGGTAGCCTGGTCCATTAGACAGATAGATTGATAATCTGCTGGACAAGTCATTTCTTAAAGGAGGGTAGTTCACCTGACCTAACAATGACTTCACGGTTCAGCCAACAAGCAAGCTAACTAAAGATGTTACCTTTGGCTTCACACTCAATGAACTCGGCTGTAGTAGTCACTAAGTTCAAACTTTCCGGTATAAAAGTAAATATTTGAAACTACTTAAAAAATCTTATTTATTGCATTTGGGACTAGGAACATTAAACTGTAATACTAGTAGTACAATGTATGCCTTCAATATAGCCGACCGTGCAAGGAGTGTATAGCCAGTCAAGGTCGTTAAAAACTTCCATTTGTTTTTGCCTTCAATTATATATATAGCAAGTGAGAGGGAAAACGAGTTCAACTGCCGTTTTAGGTGAATACTCAACAACTACCCTAACTGTTTTTTAGAAGCAAGAAATATTGATTTAGTCCAAAGAACTGACATTTTTAGAGTATTTGAATAATAATAAAAATTCTGTGACAATGCATGCTTTCATAATGTGTACAATAAACCTATTAGGTACTAATGATGTAGCTCAAAAAATGTAGGAGGATAACCGACTCTTTATATATCTTGTACCAAAACGTTCATGTGTCAAAATACCGGACATTTAAAGAAAATTTGATAAAAAATCAAAACCCTGTAGACATACACAACTCTGTTATAAATAAATAAAAAAAAAAAGCTTTTTAGCCTAAAAAACTGAAGGAGATAGCTAGACGTATATATCAGGACAGAAACAGACGAACGGACGGACGGACGGACAAATCTAAATTAATGAACGTGTTCGACATGTTGTCACGTGGGGGAGGGGAACAAATGTGAAATAGAATTAAGAGGGCATAGTTTACCTGTAAATTGAACAGGTCAAAACTACCAGTCCATTCCCGGATTCGGTATAGGTTTGGCGTGAAATTTTTTCACCTACATAGAACTCCAGAGAAAACAAAATACATGTTTGAAATGGCCAAAAAATAAAGTCACGTTTTATTTGAAAATGCAAAGAGGAACTGAGTCAATTCAATGCTACATTTGTAATTTTATTTTATGATTATTGCTTGTCAAAAGAGTGCTCTGAATCATATATAAGAAAAATCATTAATGTACCGATATATGAATACGCTGGTAAAATATAATTTACAGTATAGCTTAATTGACGTGAGCTTAATTTCAGTATAAACTGCTCTTAATTTACATGGAATTATGTTTACAATTATATATCATACTTGGATTTAATAACTGCACATGCATAGCGCATTAGTTTAGGACGTTTAGTACTGTAAACAGAATTTTTGTCTATCAATAACATTTGGTATTAGTAACTCTCAGTTCAATTTTAATACACGTTAGTGTTTTCTCAATCAGAGGAGCAATTAGTCTTAGTGGCATGATTTGTTTTATTAGTTGTTAGTGGCTTTGAACTAGCTGTCAGATAACTGCGAGTACTCTCAGATCTCTTGTGTCTTTTTTTTGTCGGGATGTATAAGAACCGGGCCACGTCCACTTGTATTTTTGTCCATCTGATGAGTTAAGCCTTTTTCAACTGATTTTTATAGTTCATTCTTATGTTTTACTGTTATACCACTGTCCCAGGTTAGTGGGAGGGTTGGGATCCCGCTGAAATGTTTAACCCCGCCACATTATTTATGTATGTGCCTGTCCCAAGTCAGGAGCCTGTAATTCAGTGGTTGTCGTTTGTTTATGTGTTACATATTTGTTTTTCGTTCATTTTTTAAAATAAATAAGGCCGTTAGTTTTCTCGTTTGAATTGTTTTACATTGTCTTATCGGTGCCTTTTATAGCTCACTATGCGGTATGGGCTTTGCTCATTATTGAAGGCCGTACGGTGACCTATAGTTGTTAATGTCTGTGTCATTTTGGTCTTTTGTGGATAGTTGTTTCATTGAAAATCATACCTCATCTTCTTTTCTATATGTTATATAAATCTATTTTTCTGTAGATGGTTAAATAGAAAATTTCAAAGTGCAATTATTTAAGATTTTAGGTAATGATTTTCTTCAGAACTACAAAAAGCGTTTGAATGTATTGAGAACTTATTATGAGATTTATTTGTAAGATTTCGTTGAATATTAGAAAATAATTATGAATAAAAATTTATTCACCATATTTCAAGGGACACAACTTCGTTATCCGTACGTGATATTCTGATCGATTATGTATCCCGGAATAATTTCTTACCCGTGCTGTTCCCTATGACGTATTACAATGACTTGCCAAAATAATGTAAACAATCGGATTATTTTTCAAATTTTTAGACATGAGCTCCAACGTAGACCACCATGATATTAAAGTATGTGAAAGATACAGAAGAATACAGTTGATGGTTTAAAATTTCAAAATGGTCTACGTTGGCGCTAATGTCAAATTTCGTTTCCAAACATGACGAAATTGTAGATTTCTTACACTTTTCGTCGTTTTTTAAGGTCTAAGTTTGAACATATTTGACTGAGTACATATATATAACACCTAAAAATAAGGTTCTACAGGGACGAGCAGATACTGAAGTTCATTTCACAAGCGTGATTGGTTTTAACTTCAAAGTTTAAAAATTCTGGAAAAAGGGGGGCCAGAAACGGCCCTTATCATACCTTGTCCAAAATTTATAGACAAACTGTATGGGGATATATTATGTTGTATTAACCATTTGTTACCCACGGAAACGTTGAAACGGAGCGAGAAATTTTATTAACGTGACCCGACAATGATTTTAAGTGCGCTAACTGGTTTAATCTATTCAAATTATTTTTTTTTACTGTGAAGTGTCATAAAGACAGCAAGTAAGTCTTTACAGTATGTACAAATCGTATGAATTTAGCATTATATCATATTTAAAACGTTTTAGATATATAAAATTTAACTGTCCATAGAGAATACAAACTTATTGCAGACGATTTGGAAGTGGCATCTAATTTTTCTTATGATTTTAAATCATATTCAGACAAATAACATCCGCCCATTCAATTATACACAACACAATGTGATTGTTATATGTGATGTCATCAGGTCTTTTTTTCATAATAGGAAATTCAGAAGAAAGCAAACAATTGACGTCATGATCGAATTTTGACCAATGAAGAATTAAGTTCAGACGAACCACACGTCGATAAAATAAAAATAACCACCAGGTCAGGAAACTAAACAAATGTATACGAATTATAGACAATGATTTATAGATTTTTTAGAAGTGTCTTGATATCTGTCTGTTACTATACTTAAATGTCGATGCATACAACTTGTGTTTTGTGTGAAACACTTTATGTTTAACAGATAAATACTTCATAAAAATGAACATGAGTGAGTATTTGTATTTAAATTTCGTTAAGTAAAACCCGTTTGTTAATGTTATACCCCCGCCTGTATGTGGGTATTATGTTCTTTGTCAATTAATTCAATCGTTTGTACATCGATCTCTTGATTTAAAACTTTACCAGTCAAGACTGGGCTTTTTTATATCATGTTTGAATTGATCAATGGTAACGTTTATTTGATTTTAATATGTTTTACATAGAAACAATACGATACAGTGATAACATACATGTACAACTCCATAAAAAGTCTACAGTTTAAGAAATTGTCTGCATCTTTTTTTTTTTTAATATGGGTTTGTGTAAAAGAGGGACGAAAGATACCAGAGGGACAGTCAAATTGTGAAACTGACCATTCTCGGTTACACTTATTGATGTTTTTGTGTATTCTAAACAATTGTTCATGTTTCCACAACACAAATATGAACGAACAACACACATATCAAGATTTGAATAAAACAATTCAGAAAATCAATGGTCATAAGATGGATTTAAAAATTCCGTAGAATTAGCAGAAGGTGAGTGTATAATAATTATTTATGAAAATGTGATTCAGTATGATTCTCAACTAATCAAGAGAAATATTTTGCAAACACATTGTTGTTTTTCCTTATGAAAGTGTCAGAAAAGAAGCCAAAGACACCGAAGGGACCGAGAATAATCTACCTGACAATTCCAAGGTATACAACGACCAAACGACAAACAACAGTTTTAGGCTAACAATACAGAAAAAAACTAAAAACTTGGGGTGATCTCAGGTATTAAGTACATGTAAGCATATTCTGCTCTCCGTGAAATTCTACATATAATAACTCACTTAGGGGTTTCAGTATTTTTTTTTTACATAGAAGACCGACCATACTGAAGCAATTCTGACACCACGAGGTGTGTTACATTGTAGTCTACAAGAAAAACTTCAAAAATTGAAAACAACACGATATAGATTATGCATTATCGGACATACTTTTCTGCAAATAGTTCAACAGATCGTATCATATTGAAATGGAATCTTCTTTTCTTGAGCCTATATAGAGATATATATAAACATACTTTGCGGTCTCACTAAACTCTAAATAAACTAAAACTTAAACGGTAGAAAATACTGTCCATTTAAGAGATAACTGTATTGTACTTGAAGCTTTAAGGACGTCCATCGGTAGTTTTACTGTCGCAAATTTAGTTTACCTGGCGACGCGGAGCGGAGACAGGTAAACGGGTATTTGCGAGAGTAAAATTACCGATGGACGTCCGCAAAGCTTCAAATACAATACAGTTATCTCTATTCTAATACAAAACAATTTTATTATTAAAGTCCAATCATGATTTCAGTGTAAAATCTTCATTAAAGAAAATTCCGCGAAAAGATGTTATCTTCTTTGGTCCCTACACTAGACGACGTCATAGGTTTGCTTCCGGCGTCAAACATAAACACCGGGCGTTTTCTGGCTTCTGTGCCGCTTCAGAATGTAACAAAATTTGATAAAAAGATTTTTAGGTGCAACATGTGAGTTTTTTTGCCTTATTATTATAGAAATTACATGTCAATATATTCAGCAATTCAAAATGTCGGCTTCCTTAGTTACAGACAAGGAGATAGAAAATTTTACGCTTACTGTCATCCAATCAGAACCATTGTTACAAAATAATTGCATTAGAATGACAATTTTAAGTAGTTCCATAAAGTGAGAAGCACACAAATTGTAAAGATGTATTAAAAAATCACTTTGTAAGTTACTTATCATATAAGCTAAATAAAGGGGTACTGTAGTTTTGTTTATCTTGTTTATTTTTTTTTTATTGAACGAATTTTGAAGAATAATTGGGTTCTTTTCCCTATGCCTGATATTGCATTTTTTTTCTTCAAACACTGAGAATCAGAATCAAATATCGTACTCCTCCTCCATTGAAAATCGTGACATGTACCCGATAGAAGGTAGGAAACCTTTGTAATTTAAACAGTAAATGGTACTCATGTTATCCTCATAAATGAAGAAAAGGATTGTGTCTGCCTAAACTTTAAATAAAATGTTCTCGATAGAATTTCGTACCGCAAACCCAATTGCCAAAGTCTCACGAATTAAATTTTAAGGTACTAATGTTCAAGCACATTTTATTGAAACTAGGTAATGTCTAGTTTGTTTTTATTAGGATGCTATGACGTTCTGAAAATTGATACAGTCAACTCTCAATTTCTCTATGTCAGTTTTACCAGATTAAAATTTCGATACAGCAGTAGGGTCACATAAAAATACATAAAATTATTTGTTACTGTTTTATGTATATTAGGTTGATTGTGTTTCACATTTTTTGTTATATATTTGTTCATAAACTATAATAATAGTTTAAATTTCAAGTGTTATGTCAGACAAACTCTTTAATCCATTTAAAACCCATAGATCATGTTCAGACCTGTGTATATAAGGTCGAGATAATAGTGCAATATGTCTTTAACTATATTATATACCTGTATATATTTATTATACTTCTGAACAATAGGTCTTCTTTGGAACAGTATTTTACATTTCATAATTTGAAAGTAACGGGTCTATAATGCATACCGTTGTCATTCGGATGCAACTTTGGTACTATAATGATCAGGGTATATAATAAGGAAGGTATTCATTTTTACTTTTTTATACGTTTATCAATGTGCTTATCGATGTAGAAAATTTAAAGATTTTTTAAAGTCCATACAATTTCCCGTCAGAATTTTACAAAATTTATACATTCTTCCTTATGAAGAATTAAAACCTAAACAGACATGTATTTAAACATGATAAGAGACTACATGTGATTAAATTTTTAGTTGAATAGATGAATATGATATTTTATTGTGTCGCCTTTTATTACATTCATATGAACTTTTGAAATTACTATCAGTTTAAAATCTAAAAAGATCTGTGTATTGTTTCGATACAATGAAGAAAAATATCACGTGTTTTCATATTTTTAAAATACAGAAAGGTAATCCCCTTATTTTTTCTCGCTTATTACTTAATGAAGTAGAAGCTATTGACATTCTTACTGCGTTGAAAAGGAAATATGATTGAAGAAAGATCCTGCGGTTAAAAATCAAGGTCAGGAACTATTACTACAACTATGTTCTTTAAATGAAAAAGAAATATAACTTAAATAAATACAATTTAGTTTTTATAATTTTAAAAACTTTTAAAGGTACAGACAATGATATTTGCAGTATATTATTCAAATGGCATTTACCACCATGCATTCACTTGTCATAGGATATCACCCCTCCCCCTTTTTATATATGTCATTTAGTTTTCGCCCGTTTCAAATTGATTAATTTTGAATGTTTATTTGATATCTTTCGTATATAAATCAAAAAATAAACACAATTTCTCTAACTTTCCTACTATTTTCACATTCTTGATCGGTGAAAGAAAACAATACAACTTACTAGTAAAAGAACTGTTCTTGGCAAATGATTGGTCGAAATTTAATTATGACGTCATTTTTTTTTTTCGTTTCTTCTGAACTTTCTATTGCAACGACATTGAAAGACGACTATGTCTGATGATGTCACATATAAAGAACACAACTTTCTGTAAGGAAGAATAAACACAGTTCCAACTACCACAACATGTTGAACCAAATAAATGTGAGGATAATTATGTTAATGACAAATTTCAATTGGATAAATTGCATTTTCCATGCTTTACCTTCCAAAACTCTTAAACTTTATAATATATCTTAAGTTAAAGGCACCATGGAAAAAATGGGGGGACACCTAATTCGAACGTAGGAAATAAAGATGAAAGACGAGAAAAGGATGAAATACTAGTAAACATTTGTTCCGAAAAAGACAGTGCATTTTGTATTTCCTATCCGGCATGTTCCTACATTTATTAAATGTCTAACTTTTTTCCTGCAAAATTTGGGAATTAATTTTCGTTTGCCCATGTTCCATCATAGATATAGGAAGATGTGGTATGAGTGCCAATGAGACAACTCTCCATCCAAGTAACACGTAATAAAAGTAAACCATTATATGTCAAGGTACGGCCTTCAACACGGTCTTGGCTCACACCGAACAGCAAGCTATAAAGGGTCCCAAAAATTACTAGTATTAAACCATTCAAGCGGGAAAACCAACGGTATAATCTATATAAAAACGAGACACGAGAAACACGTATGAGCTGCATAAACAGACGAACATCAGATTCCTGACTTAGGACATCAGCATGTTCAGTGGTAGGTATGAGTAAGTGGATAAAGTATGTATTTTGAAATCGTCAATAATATACAGCTGTTTATCTTTATCGTAAAGGATTAAAAGGGGGACGAAAGATACCAAAGGGACAGTCAAACTCATAAATCTAAAACAAACTGACAACGCCATGGCTAAAAATGAAAAAAAGACAAACAAAAAACAGCACACATGACACAACATAGAAAACTAAAGAATAAACAATACGAACCCCCCAAAAAAAGTAGGGGTGATCTCAGGTGCTCCGGAAGGGTAAGCATATCCTGCTCAACATGTGGCACCCGTCGTGTTGCTTATGTGATAACAAATCCGGTAAATAGTCTAATTCGGTAGGTCACATTCATGAAAGGGAAGGGGATTGTAGTTACGACGTAAGGAACATATCCGATATTATTTGTGAAACGGTTATTCCATGACGGTCAACCAACTCGTGATGGCGTCCGTAAAATTTACGAAGGGATGATTTCAACTTCACCATTTGGAACTCTTGGTTTAATAGCTTCCTTGTGAGCAGCAAGCCTCTATCAAGAAAATCATGAGAGGAAATGCAAGCACGGGAATATCGTATCAATTGGGAGATATATACCCCGCATGCAGGTGCTGCTGGAATGCTGCTACTTAGAAATGGAAAGTTCACAATTAGAAAGCTGAAATCATCTCTTTTGTCGTAAAGTTTTGTTTTCAACCAACCCTCACTATCAATTTCTAGATGTAATTCAAAATATGAGGCCGACTTAACTGTATCTGTGGTATCCTTTATCTCTAGCTCGATGGGATAGATGTGTTCCACATAGTCACCAAATTTTGAATTATTTAGTGAAAGAACATCATCAATATAGCGGAAAGTAGAGTTAAAGGATATTGCTAACTTCTTATCTTTCTAAAGGACACTCCTCCCTTTGCAGACACATAGACAGAGATTAAATATCGTTTAACTTGTGGTGGTTAGAACTGAAACTATGTAAAAAAAAAAGTAAAATCACAAAAATACTGAACTCCAAAGAAAATTCAAAACATCAAAAGATAAAACACATCAAACTTATAGTTTACCAGTTAGAATTACTTATCACTTATATCAAATGCATAAGTGGAAATAACTTTCATATGGAGTCTCCGGATAGCTTCGGTCGAAATAAAATGTAGCATCCTGAGGATATAATGAGCATTTTGGAAAAATAAATTTGTCGCTTTCTTTTAAGGTTTTAAAGGAGATCTCATAACAAAAAAAACAGTTTTCAGGGAGACAACTCTTACACAGAAAACTCTTCGGTTAAATAGGGTCAGTTTCAAACGCGTATAGACGGCATTATATCGAATACAAAAAAGACTTAACCACATCACATGGTCATAATTATAAATTGTTTACAAATCTTTGGATTTTTGAAATTCTAAGGCTTTTCAAGAATATATTATTAAGCTGTTTTTGGCAAAACTTTAAGAATATTTGGTACTAAATGCTCTTCATTTTCGTATTTTGTTTGGTTTATTCACTCATGAATAGCTAAATCCTTGTTTTAAAATGGAAAACACCAAAGTATGATTATAATTTTAAAACATTCTTACGCTTCTTGCTCATTTACACATGATACTTGAGTATCTGCAAAGTTTCGATTGATTACAATGGAAATTGTAATGAGATTTCTTGATTGTATTTAACTGGGGAAAAAGGAGATCCCTAAATCAACTTCCTATTATGTACAAAGTAATTAACTCTCTTTTAAATTGATAATAGTATAATTGAAACGCTATGGAAATACTTTTATCTTAACTCTTGAAGAATTTAAATATAGAAAAAATTCAACGATTGACCTAACAACATACTAATTCACTTAACGATATACTGATGCCAAACTTTTCAATATATTTTTTTAATTCTTACATTTACAGTTCGTTCCCAAGTAAAGCTGGTCATTGAAAGTAGATTAATTCTTTGCAGTGTAGTATATTTAATTGCATTTTATCGCAGAATAATGACAGAATCTGGAGCTACATTGGATGCTATGGGAGAAACTGTTAACTATAAACGCGTCAACAGACTATTACAAAGAATGGCAACTACTGCAGTTAAAGTGAAGTTTGACAAGGAAATTGCACCAATTCAACTTAAACCAACACTTAACCAATCGCGCCTCATTTTGGAAAAACTACGTGACAAAGGATTCATCAACCAGTATCAGTACACATTGTTATTTCCTACGAAAGGTAGGTGAATAGTCAAGTAATGTAAATACACAGATTTACAATGCGTAACATTTGATTTTGCCATTTGATTAGGAACTTTACGATTGAATTTGCCTCGGAGTTCAGTATTTTTGTGATTTTACTTTATACATAAACTGTTCAAAACTAACATGGACATTCTAAGTTTTGAATTAAGTCACTTTGCGACTGACCAATGTTAAAAATAGTCAATATATAGATTGTATAAATTTTACAGCCTAGGTATTTTAGAAAATGCACAAAGTTTTCAGGCTTTTAACAAAACGATAAATTAAGAAAACGCATGTAACTTATATAGAACTTTTTGTACTATTTATTTGTCTTAAACTTTGCCAAATAAGGGATCACTCTACTGTCACTAACAAAAATATTAACTTTTCGCTGAACATATGTTTGGTAGATTTTTAGTATGTTGTTCATATAAAGTTACTATTTAAAACCATTATACTAAAAATCTACAGAACTATATGAGTTATATAAATATGTATAGATGTATTTTTCAGAGAAAAACATCGTGTTGTGATTTGTTTCAGGTTCAATTGACTTAACTATAAAAATGTTTTTTTTTTACCTTCAAAATATGTCACACGTTTTTTTGTCATGAATTATATATTTATTTACAATAGGTGTGCCTTCATCCACTGAATTCGACCTAACTTTAATGATATGTCTGTTAAGAAACTTAACAGACGTAGAAATATCAGACACTTTACCAGTCACCACAGATACAAGTGAAGCTGCAGGTCTTTCTAGGTTGAAATACTACAGAAACAAGGTTGTTCATTCTCAGAAATTTAGTTTGTCTGACAAGGAATTCAAACAATATTGGGATGATATCACGAATGTAAGTTTCAAAACTCAGTATGAGTAGAATCAATTATTTAAAAATAGCCGACTATGTTCTAATATGTTAAAAGATATGACCCAATCAGCCCTACGTAATACGGATAAATCAGAATGTGCAATACTGAAAACGTTACACTGTCGATATAAATCAAGATTTAATATTGCTTTTCGAACAGGGCTAATGCGAAAAGAACAGGAAAAACGCCGTATTGGCCCATGGGGTAATACGGGACGTTCACTTCCGGTTTCAATTTTCTTTCGCCATTACTTAACTTTGGTGGTATTCGTTATACATAAAAACATTTGTATTATATTTTGTAAATTAAAACCATAAAATAAACAAGTTAAATGATGTGCAATGTTTTGTAACGTCTTAAAGTCTTGCAACGGCAAAAAAAAAACAGGGCCAATATGGAAAAGCCGTAGTGGCCCATGGACTAATACGTTCACTTCCGGTTATTGATTTTCTTATGAACTGGCTGTTTATTTCTTGGTCCTGTTATAGATGCGAGGTTAGCTGTATTGGACCCTAGATTCAAACACAGCCAGTTAATAACACAGTTTTCCATTGCCGCCTCCATAACAGATGAATGATATTAGTCTTTTTACATCATTTGATCAATTATAATACAGAAAACATTTTTTTTTTTAATTTTGAAATACAATATGTTTTATTTTTTTCCCCCTTGTTTCAGAAAATTCAGAATCAAATGATTATGCCTGGGTTCTGATATTTTGTTTATTAACTAAGCATCTACATTGTTTTGTTTATAATGGTTCCCTCTTAATTGGTTTCAACGCAACTGATCCATGTCTGTTGTACCACCTGACATATACACAATTTGCCAAATCAACATGATCAATGAATCAAAATTTCTAATGTCATCTAAATAGAAAAAAGAAAAACAACGTTGATGCTTTTACAATAAATGCTAAAACAATCATTATGGTACATGTATTCATGCTACATGTATTTTTAGCCTTGTACGCAACCTTGTGTGGTTAGAATATGGACGTTAAATGTGACGCCATGTAGCAATACTATACAACTGTTCATTATAAAATTGAGAATGGAAATGGGGAATGTGTCAAAGAGACAACAACCCGACCAAATAAAAAACAACAGCAGAGGGTCACCAACAGGTCTTCAATGTAGCGAGAAATTCCCGCACCCGGGAGCCGTCCTTCAGCTGGCCCCTAAACAAATATATACTAGTCCAGTGATAATGAACGCCATACTAATTTCCAAATTGTACGCAAGAAACTAAAATTAAAATAATACAAGACTAACAAAGGCCAGAGGCTCCTGACTTGGGACAGACGCAAAAATGCGGCGGGGTTAAACATGTTTGTGAGATCTCAACCCTCCCCCTATACCTCTAACCAATGTAGAAAAGTAAACGCATAACAATACGCACATTAAAATTCAGTCCAAGAGAAGTCCGAGTCTGATGTCAGAAGATGTAACCAAAGAAAATAAACAAAATGACAATATTACATAAATAACAACAGACTACTAGCAGTTATCTGACATGCCAGCTCCAGACTTCAATTAAACTGACTGAAAGATTATGATTTCATCATATGAACATCAGGCACAATCCTTCCCGTTAGGGGTTTAGTATCATACCATACATGTCATCAATCGATTAAGAAAAATCAAATTCGGGTCAGCAACCAAATTCATTAGAAACACATAAAGTATAACAGGGAAAAAAAAGAAAATGTAATTGCTACAAAAAAAAAACCACTAACATACATGTACATAGAAACTGACTATTTGATAACAACTTCCATATGTCTGACTAAGTTCTGGACATTTTAAGAAGATATGTTGGGTTGAATCTGGTTTTATTGTTAATCAAACCATCCGCTAATATGGCATTGTAAAAAATACCGCTAAAATCACAACTTCACGTTACAGGAATACATTACACATAAACAAAACAAAAGAACACACAGACCAGACAAATACAAAAATAAATGGTATGATATTGCAATACTTTTATAAAGTGAGTACAACATTCTGTGTTCGGTAACAAACATTGAAACAGCGCTTAATCTTTTAGGGGTTTATAGGTGCAATATTTCTCTTCCTATCACATATATCTTCATTGTCCAGTGGCCGTCCAAATTTTCCAAACCGTTATCCCGGATGGCCTCTATTATAGGACCTTTCTGTTGTTCCTTTTGTTGATGCGTTTTCGTCCTGAATATCTATACAATATTTGTCACTCAACATTACTAGACCAAGCATCAATCAATTCATTTCCGGGTTTTTTTTATATGTATGAGTCGCCCAAACCTTAAAACCATGCTCACCTCCTATCTAAATAATGTGATTATATAATTCATCGCCGTTTTCTAATAAGTGACCAATAAAAAATGCAACATTCACGTCAATTGGAGAAAATATATTATAATCGTTATCATTTTTTTTGCTATACAATTTGATGTTTTATTCAATAATCATTGTACAGGCGATTTGCAAACTCCGTGGTGAAAGCTATCGAGACAAGTGTATGGAACTTAGATACAGTCTACTAGACGACAATGAAAAAGATATACATTTAGAGATTAAAAAGATTGCAAAAAGTATAAGAGGTAATTGAACTTGTAGACTCCTTAATCAATGTTTCGCGCCATTTTTCCGAAACAATTAGGGAGAAATAGTTCTTTTGCTTCGTTCAAATATTGGCATTACTAAGTATATTGCTTTACACATATGATATTGTTCGACTAGTGTAATTGTCTTAAATGTTCGAGTACAAAACGTACGTTGCAATATATTGTGATAACGTTTTTTGAACATGTTGAAGTATGATACTGAAGAAAAAAGGTACTGTCTTTTATTCTTCTTGTTTCACCTCTTTCGGTGTTTATACATCTTGGCCTTCAAATATTTACCCTAGAGCATTCATGATGAAGGTTAATATAGTCGCTAGTAATCAAATCGAATTCAATAAGCAGAATCAATAGAGATGGATAGATTTTCAGTCAACAGGAGGAACACATTGTTCAGCTGTATATCGTCCCTGGGCTTCTAAAATGTCGTATATGACTTTTTTGGCTAAAAATACTTTTTGACACCAATGGTCCGGGCGGGAGGAAATCTGTGGTATCACAAAAAAGCATACAGTTAGACCAATCAAAATGTGTGAAATAAGACATATTACAAAATTGCCAATGTCAGTTGTTTGTAAAGTTTGCTTCCAAAATGTTGTATGAAAACTTGAAAATCGTTGTAGAATTGCTTTGGGAAAAAAATAATTGTACATTTCTTTATTTCTGTGAAAATAATTTAAGATCTTGGATAATCCAGAAATGTCAACGTTTTTCTTTCACTGCTGTTTACAAAAATGTTCAAGTTCACATACGACATTTTGGAAGCATGCATTTTGCCAAAATTTTCAAAGCCTGTTTGTGAGAAAAAAAATTCTTGAAAAATTTGTAATTTACAACATTTTAGAAGCCCAGCGACGATATGCAAAAGAGAAACGAAAGATACAAAAGGTACAGTCAAACTCATAAATCGAAAATAGACTGACAACGCCATGGCTTGAAATGAAAAATACAAACAGACAAACAATAGTACACATGGCACAACATAGAAAACTAAAGAATAAACAACACGAACCCCACCAAAAACTAGGGTGCTCCGGAAGGGTAAACAGATCCTGCTCCACATATGGCACCCGTCGTGTTGCTTATGTGATAACAAATCCGGTAAATAGTCTAATTCGGTAGGTCACATTCATGAAAGGGAAGGGGATTGTAGTTACGACGTAAGGAACATATCGGATATCATTTGTGAAACAGTTACTCCGTAACGGTCAACCAACTCATGATGGCGTCCGTAAAATGTACGAAGGGGTGATTTCAACTTCACCATTTGGACCTCTTGGTTTAAAAGCTTCCATGTGAGCAGCAACCCGCTATCAAGAAAATCTTGAAAGGAAATGCAAGCACTGGAATATCGTATCAATTGGAAGATATATACCCCGTATGTAGGTGCTCCTAGAATGTTGCTACTTAGAAATGGAAAGTTCACAATTGGAAAGCTGAAATCATTTCTTTTGTCATAAAGTTTTGTTTTCAACCGACCCTCATTGTCAATTTCTAGATGTAAGTCTAGATATGAGGCTGACCTAACTGTACCTGTAGTATCCTTTATCGCTAGTTCGATGGGATAGATGCGTTCCACTTAGTCACCAAACTTTGAATTATTTAGAACATCATCTATATAGCGGAAAGTAGAGTTAACGTCTCATCTTTCTTCCTAAGAAGTTCCTGCATTAAATCAGCCTCATAGTAATAAAGAAACAAGTCGGCAAGGAGAGCGACACAATTTGTTCCCATTGGAATGCCGACAGTCTGTTGAAAAACACGTCCTCCGAACGTAACAAATATATTGTCAATCACGAAATCAAGCATCTTGATAATATCAGTTTCAGAGATATTTTTGTTTGAATCAGAGTGATCCTTTACAAGTAGGATTTATCCCTCAACAAGATACTTGTATCTACGTTGGTCATTCTTTTTTATGAAGCAAAGCAATACCAACTCTTTCAATTTGTCTTTTAGTTTGGAATGTGGAATACTTGTGTATGTGTAAGGAGTAGAAAAGTCAAATGGTTTAATACTGTTACAAGATGAAAGAGAGTTAGATTGTATGTACTCTAAAAGTTCTTTGGAATTTTTAAGTATCCACATCTGATTCACGCCACCTCTAGAATAGGCAGTTTCACAATAACTTTGAAGCCCGTCTTTGATTGCTGATAAATAAGATGCTAATAATTTAGAAACAGGTTTCATGGAGCACTTGGAAGACGTAGCAATATACCATTGTTTGTAAGGACACTTATGAAGTGTAGGTATCCAATACATTGATGGAAGATCCAGTTCTTTATCTTTGGTTGAAATTGCTAAGGAACATAGAACAGACCTATGATTATCCAGGATTTCCTCTTTGGTAAGTGTCGTGAGTGTATATGTTGAGTTTCCAAGTGAATTGTCAATACCTAATTCGTTTATCAAGCAGTTAATGTAATGAGTTTTACAAACAAAAACGATGTTGTTTGGGGCTTTATCTGCGGGGACAACAACATATTTGTTATGGAGGTAGCATAAGTGTTTTGCAATATTTGGGTCTTTAAAGATTGACGTATCATGGGCATTGATAGACCCATTCAGTTTCTTAATTCTCATTTGTATCAACGACCTCACTGCCTTAGTCCATTCTACGTCTTCTTTCTCGCGCTTAGCCCATTGCCTGGCATAATCCTCGACTAAATCCATCAAAATTTAAAAGTTGTATTTCCAATTGATGGATTTAGGCTCACGATATTTCGGACCTTTCGATAACACATTTCGAAGAGAAGTGTTATTTACAATGTTGAGGTCACCGTTAATAACGTAGCCAGCCGGATTATATGTGAATTGGGAACTAGCACAAGTGCACTCAGGAGGTTTAGACTTGAAGTCGTCAATATCGAGATACTGCAAAACGTGTTTGTAATTGAAAACTTTAGTTGCAATAGGTTTGGTATAGGTATAAGAAATGATTGGTTCAGACTGATTTTGAAATAAGGAGGTATTTTCGATTGAACTAATTTATGATGAAGGATATTGCCTAAGTTGACGTCATCGACACCTTTGTTGGCAAAGGAAAGATTAATGAAAGATCTTTTCTCTTTTTCATCTTTTCCAATGCGGACTGGCTTGAAAAGTCTGTGACTTGCAATATTCGGAATTATAGTTTCAAGTTTGTATTGGTTTGAATGAGGGTTATTATTCAAAATTATTATTTCCAGAACCCAACAGAGAAGAATACTTCTACTGGATTGAAGACGCAGAAAGGTATTTTCCTATTTCGGCTTCTATTGAAAGCATCACAGATGCTTTTAAACAAAACCACTTCATAGTCATTTCGGGGAAACCTGGAACAGGAAAAACAGCTCTAGCTCGCTATGTTGCTTTGAATCTTCACAAAAACCTTTATATATCTATTTCGTCAGTCAACAGTCCAGATATGATTTATGAACAACTTGTACTAAATTCACAGATAAATACGCCATCAAACATATCAGATCATCAAAAGGTGTATGTGACCGATGCTTTTCAAAAAATGAAGAGAAAAGTCATTAAAGATCCTCAGAAAAGAAAAAAACAAAAAACACACCCGAAATCGTCAAATTATATTGAGTGCGATGATTCCCATGGGAGCAAAACAAATCTAACCAAACAGATATTTGTTATCGACGATTTTTTGGGAAGACATACTGTTAGCAAGCGCGTGACAAATGCATGGAAACGATTATACCATGAACAAGTTCGGTTCTCTTGTAGTTTCAATGATTCTTGTTATATAATTGCAACATGCAGAGAAGAGATCGGCAAAACAAGTCAGTTTACATCATTAGGTCACATATTAAAGTTTAGAGAATTTAATTTATCAAGTAATTTGAAAGAAACAATGAACGACAAAATAGAAATTGCGTCATGTCATATGAATCCGGTAACAACTCAAATACTATTTGCTGAAAAGCAAATTCAGAATGTAGACAGATTTCATACACTCTGTTTTCTATACTCACATTTGCTTGAAACAGAAAATATTGCTTTCTTTAAAAATCCCAATTGTGTGTTAGAACAGGAATTTGAGGAAATACGTACACGCAGTGAACCATGTTATATTGGTCTTGCACTTATGACTATATATGATGGAACACTAAAAAAGCCTCTTTTGGATTATAAAAAAAATGAAAATATTGACAAGCTAATAAGAGACGTGTGTTTAGAATGTAACATACGAAATACGGATATAAAATTATCAAAGATTCAGCAAGATATTGACATAATCGTTGGGCGATATGTGATAGACGAAGTCGTGACATATACACTGGTACATTCTGAACTTTATGATATTTTTTTAGAATATTTTATAAAGAAAATTCCAAGGTCCCTCATTGCTTACGGAAGTAATGATTTTATACAAAACCGAGTAAAACTAGAAGGATCCAATAAGGTTGAGACCGGATCGCACACAGTTGTAATAAAAAAAGATCATGAAATGTTTTATTTCAATCGAATGATAAAAGATATTGAAAGGGGACAATTCGAAAATGCATTTGGAAATATTCAGGTATCAAGCACGGAGTTTCAAGAACAATTAATGAGGCATGTACAAAACTCTGAGAAAATTCTGGGAATAGTTACTTATTGTAACATATTATTGCTTTTAGCAGTAGAACATGACTTGATCGAGTTTGTACGTCTGATAATATCGGAACGCAATTCGCGCGAAATATCCCAAATGATAGAAGTGGAAAAAGAAGAAGATTTTAATTTCCTAGATTACGACGATGCCAAATTGTTAAACTTACAGTTAGATAACGATCAAGAGATTATATTGATGCTTGCTTGTTTACGCGGACGTGTAAATATCGTGAAACTTCTTCTTGAAAACAACTATGATGTAGATTATCAAAATTCATCCGGAAAAACACCCTTACAACTTGCAAGTCTCAGAGGTAATACAGAGGTAGTCAATCTACTGTTAGGGTTAGGTATAAAGTCTGCCAGAAACGAATACGATGAAAACAGTCACGAATACGACAGAAACATACGCGATAAAAAGGCATTTAACGAATCCGATATCGATATTCAGGATTATGATGGCAATACAGCACTTCATATTGCTTGCAAAATGAAACATAAGAATATCGTGCATTTATTGCTACAGAAGTGGACATGTACATTCAGCAAATATAACAACGCGCGGGGTAAAATCGATCTTCTAACGAAAAAATTATATGTTAAAGACAACCAGGGTAGACTCGCATTGCATATGGCTGCAGAAAGTGGCTCTGTAGACATATTTGAAATTTTGTTTCAAGCCATTAGTGTGGATAACCATATTGAAATTTCGGATAGATTATCACATCTTAGCAATCTTATAAATGCTCGAGACAAAAATGGAAAGACATGTTTGTATACAGCTTGCGAAAACGGTCATCAGAATGTTGTAGATTTTCTACTGAAATACAGTTGTTGCAACATTGATATTCCCAATTACCTTCATGAAACTCCACTTTTTTGTTCATGTTGGAACGATAAGAAAAAAATAGTAGACGTTCTAATAAAAAAAGGAGCAAAGGTAAATATAGCAGACAGTTCTGGTCGAACACCATTACATGTCTCTGTGGAAATTGAAAACACGAATCTGCTGACAAAGGATATTGGAATTATTAATATGGTGCAAAGTATATTGAAACAGAAAGATTGTGATGTAAATAAAAAGGACAAGAGTTCGAACTCTGCTCTTCATTTGGCAATCCTAGGCAAAAACGTTAAAATTGTAGAGACCATTCTAAAGGCAGCGTGCAATGTTGGGTGTGACATAAATCAAACTAATTCTCATAATAAAACACCATTACTGGTAGCAGTCTCGAATGATGCTACAAATATTGTCAAGCTTTTAATTGACAACGGTTGTGATTTACATCAATGCAATAGCAATGAGATTAAAGCCTTTCATTTAGCATGTAAAAGCAATTATAATGGAAATATTATCAAACTTTTTTTGAAACGTGAAACTGACTTTGACTTAGACACCTGGGACCGATTAGGCCGAACTGGTCTTCATTATGCAGTATTTGGCAAAAATTTAAAAGCCATCAAGCTATTAAGAAAAACAGAAATAAATATTAATAAACAAGATGAACATAAAAACACTGCCATACATAATGCATATCAATGTTTTCAAATAGAAATAGTGAATGAATTACTAAGAAATACAGAGTGTGATATTAATCTGTCTGATGAGACTGGAAAGAGTATACTGCATATTGCCTGTGAAAGAAATGATATTTCAATGCTTAGAAACTTAATGAGAAAAGACTGCGCAATTAATGCTCAAGACGGTCATGCCCGTACCCCCATGCATATAGCTATGAGCGCTAATTACACAGATATATTCACTCTATTAGTAAACAAAAGCGACCTTAATGCTAAGTATATGAATGGTTGGACACCCCTTCACATTGCTTGCCGCGAACAACGCTTGAGTGCAGTAAACATTTTATTGCAGGCTGCGTGTGACGTCAACATTCAAGATAACACTGGTAAAACGCCATTACACATAGCTGCAGGAGAAAAGGACACGTCGATTGTAGAAAAACTATTAGAATTAAAGTGTAACGTAAATCTGTGTGATAAAAGTGGACAAACAGCATTAGCATACGCTCGTGAAAATCATAACAGACAAATAGTAAAACTATTTTTCAAACATTTAGGAAACGAACTGAATACAAATTGAAATTAGAAAAACAAAATAGTCTAATTAAATTTATCATAATTCTTAAACTGTATAAATATAATTTCACATTCCAATTTGTATATGTAATTAAATAATCAACATAACGTCAAATTACCTGCTTGGCAACATATTAAATAAATATGGTATACGTTATTAACAGTACAATTTAACGACATATAAATTCATAAGACCTCTTCGTTAATAATAACGCGTTAATTGATTTGATTTCATGAAAGGACATTTGATATTTCTTTCGATTTGGGCAGGATGTATATTTGGGTTTGCCTACTATGCAATTTATGTTAGTTCTTTTCCTCTTAAAACATGTTTACACATTCACTTTTACCGTAAATGTTGCAAATTTTATTGCACTTGGTGTACATTTCAACACGAAGATAAGGGCGAGCGATACCAAAAGACACTCAAACTTAAAAAATGGAAAAAAACTGACAATGATATAAAAATAATAAAAATTTAAAACAATTAAAAATAAATAATTTTAAAACAGTATTCAATAATCTTAATCGTAACTCTGTTCTGTAATGATCATTTCTAAGATATTTTACAAAAAAACAGTTAATATAAACGTTGAAGAACGGATAGAAAACAACAGCGAAAAAAATGGCTATTCTGATAAAAAGCATGATTTGTACTATGGTATATGTTAATATATATCAGACGACAAACTTCATTTTCAAAATGATTGGCGTCAATCAATAAAACATGCAAGTCACACATGCTTACTTTTAATAGCGCCTCATCATAGAAAAGAGGCGAAATATATATACCAGAGGGATATTCAACCTCACAATCGAAAACAAACTGACAACGCCATGACCGAAAGACAAAATAACCAACAAATAGACAAGAGCACAGAATACACAACATTAAAAACTTAAGATTGAGTAAACAGTAGTCGCACGAACTGTGGTTGTTCTCAAGTGCAAGGGTAAGCAGATCCTGATCCATATGTGGCACTCGTTAAATAGCACAGTTTATCCTGTTCCGTTTGTCATTTTTAAGTTTATAACAGACTTATACTAGAACTAGTTCAGACTCAAAAAGCAAAAACAACCATAAAATATCAAAACTTATCAAAAATGCAATGAATAATACATTTGATGAAAACTTTTTGAAAAACAGATATTATCATCGCTTGTCCGTTTAACAAAAATAATTGTTAAACTGGTTTTTTTTTCAAAAGCAGAATTTGAAACTAAAATGTTTTCATGACATACATGACAATCGTAAACAATCTTGACAATTTCAAAGCCTTCGTGATCTTGTTCATTGATAGGATCATACTAAATGTCACAATGCAGGTGAAGGAATACCTATTTATCTTTTTCTATAAGTCAACTGGGTGTATGATAACAAAAGACCAAAATATTCAAAAGAAATCGCAACAGTATATAATTGTAGTGAATACATTCACTGATGCATAGCATTAAAATATATCATATGACAGAAAATATTTGTGTAATCATAAAAAAAGTTTTTTCAATAACAGATAAAATGTTGACCTATTTTTCAAACAAAAACAGATCAGATTGAGAGGTTATGTCCAAGGACAATCTTCATTCAGGGTTAACATTATATAAATAAGTAACGTAATTGTTACTACATATTAGAAACAAGAAAATGTTGATAATGACATGCATGGAAAGGGGTTGTGAAAAAAAATCTATTCTTTACAATCAGGTGTCTAATATTCAATGCAAAAATACAATATCACAATTTGCATGATGGAAAGAAATGTTAGTAGTTGTATATACTTCCACTGCAGGGTTATACTTGTACCTACATTTCGGTCATTCGAGATCTTGTTCAGTCATGATACAAATTACATCATGTTAAGTTTAATTTTCTGTTGATTAATACAGTAAATTCAGAAATAATTGCGAACATTTATCGTGATTCGGTCAATTTAGACGAAAATGCCATTTTGACTTTTTGCGATATTGAGAACAATCCAGTGTAATTCATTATTACCTTTTCGCATTTTTCTCAATAATAATAACATCGCAATAACTTCTGAATTGACAGCAATTCAATGTTCGTTGATTTGATACAATGGTAATCACCAATCATACCAAAGGTAAACACTTTATTTTTGTCATTTTAGTTCGAAATATATAACGATGATGTTAAATGTCATATGACAATTACCGGTGTCACAAATGAATCAAAATAGATAAAAAAAAATATGTCGGGGTTAAACTCGGAAAGTGGGTGAAGAAATAAACCCCAAAATAGAAAATAATGTATTGACATTCTTCGCTATCAATGTTTGGACGGTGTCGATTTTATGCATAATATTCTTGTTGGCTTATTTCTTCGTGTATGTTGTTCACGTTTTATGCTGTCATCATAAAATATATATTGTTTTCCAGTATTTTCCAATACTAGCATTATTTGTCCTGTATATGTCACACTGTGTGTTTTGCGTTCATGATGCAAAACATTATTTATACTTTTTAAATTTGTGCTGACTTGTAAAACAATTGCAAAGGACGGAGTAAAAGCAAACGGATGATAGTTTTATCGGGTGCTAACCGGTAGTTTGTCACATGCTCACATTTTATCCATTGTCTTAATACTAATAAATATCAACAATACCAGAATAGTCATATCTATGAAACGATCCTTCACAGACCTGAGAAAACAAACACATGAAACTGAACAACCATGACAGCAAACACGTAAAACGGAATGACCATGATGCATATTTAAAAAATATATAAACTGCCATTTAAATATATATTCCAATGTAATTGCATCTTTACTTTTCTATCAAATCAAGTTAAAAAGTTAAAAATTATAACTTTAATTAGCCTGAGTTTTTTTCCTGGATGTACCTTTATCATGTTTATCAGATATGCTCAAAACCTAAAATTAGAAAGTAAAGGATGTATAAGAACCGAAATATATGTTTACATTTTGTAGCTAAGTGACTTAAGAGAGCTAGATAAAATATAAAGCTTAATCCATGCAAGGTTAAGGTTGCATCCGAGAGTTGTATCTTGCAATATTATTAAAACATTAGACTTTTCTACACTTTACACAAGCATTCCCTATTCAAAACTAAAGACAAATTAGGAGAGTTTTTCTTGCTTTGTTTCATAGAATAGAATGGCTAATCTATCTTGTCTTAGGGAAGGATAAATCCTTTTTTACAAAAAAAAAATCTGATTCATCCATAAAACACTGACATTATCATGATGTTTTGTCTGATTTTTGTTAACATTCTAAATCTAGAATTTTCTAAGTTATCGTAATATTTATCCCAGTAAAAGTATTGACAACCGCCGATTTCTAGTTCGATTAGGAGTGTAGGCCATGGATATTGCCCTTAATTAGCCATACGATTAAACATCCTCAGTTTCATCTGGTATTTAATATTTTCTTATAAATCCCGAACAGATAAGGTAGCGTTTGTCATATAATAATTGATGTTTCATTAGTGTCCAGTTGCAAATATTTTATGCAAATTTATTACGAGAACACATCACCAATTATAAATACAATAGGTAGGTCCTGTAAAGGCCGGTCAGAATGAACGTCAAGTAGCAATAATGTATTCAAGACGATAACAAAGAAATACAATGAAATGCATGGTAGTTTCTTTCGAGTGAACGGAATCGCTGAATACGCTTCAGAGAATGGTAAATCAAACCTGCTGAGGGCATGGAACTTACCTTTAAAGAGACATACAATTGTTCGTCCCCAGTTTCACCTGATTGTGTTTTTTTTATAATAATCCTTAACAGGTAATGTCTTACCTATCATAAATTGATTGATGTTTTATTTAAGTCCAGTGACAAGTATTTCGTGCATTTTATGAGAACAAATCCCCAATTATGGTGCAATAGGTTGGTTTTGTAATCGAGGTATTCAGGTTGAACGTTCAGTATCATCTATGTTCTGTCGCATTCATCAGGACAAGAACAAAGTAATAATATTCAATACACGGAGTTGTTCGGAAGGGTAAATATAATATGCTGAGTGCATCGAACTTAAAAGAGGCAGACGATTGTACGTTCCCTTTTTTACCTGATTGTGGATTTTTCTTTTTATAAATCCCTAACAGATAAGGCCACATCTGTCATTGATTGATTGGCGTTTTCTTGAAGTTCAGTGACAAGTATTTCATGCCTGATCAATAAGATTACACATTACCAATTATAAATACAATAGGTGGGTGTCTTCGATTGAGGTCACTCTGGTTGAACGTACAATAACATCTATGTTATTTTGCATTCAGGACAAGAACAAAGCAATAGTATGCAAAACATGTAATTTGAAGGGTATAGGATTGCAGGAGAGGCTTCAGAGAGTTGTTTAGAATGGTACATGTAAATACAATATGCTGAGGGCATGGAACTTGCCTTTATAGAGGCAGACGATTTTACGTTATAGTATACTGTTTCATCTGATTGTGGATGTTTCTTTTAATGAATTCTTTACAGATACGGTCAGACCTGTCATACATTGATAAATGTATCATTTACGCCAAGTAACAAGTATTTCAAACCTGTTCAGTATGATAACAAATTACCAGTTAAAAATACAATAAAAAGGTCCTATAATAGAGGACGTTTCGAAGAAAGGTCGATCATGAAATCAGGATATATTGGATATGGAAAGAAATGTTTCTGTGCGACGTACAACCTACATACTATTCAGATAGTTGTTGCAATGTGTCTTATCGGGCAGAGAGCGTGACACTATCTTTACAGGAGCCATGATATTAAAATCTCCATTCTGAGCAAATTGGACTTCGTACTTTTACATCCAACAGAGTCAAATTGAACCACAACTTCTTTAAGTTCCGTTATTTATATACTTTTAATATATTACAGTCTTTAAAAACGTTTTTATTTTGAAACAGTGAAGCGAACATTCTATATGCGGTCATGT
This sequence comes from Mytilus galloprovincialis, assembly GCF_965363235.1. Taxonomy (NCBI): domain Eukaryota; kingdom Metazoa; phylum Mollusca; class Bivalvia; order Mytilida; family Mytilidae; genus Mytilus; species Mytilus galloprovincialis. The sequence goes on along the minus strand of NC_134842.1, from coordinate 64,892,961 downwards.
CTTTGTATTTGTACCCTGTTCTGTTTTGTTTTTTGGGGGTATTTTTTTTTTTTTTTTTTGGATTGGTTGTTATTTTCTGTTTTATTTACCAGAGAGGTGGGTTGTGATTTGTTTTATTTTTCTTTCGGATTTTGTTCTCAGATTTTTATATATCTGTTTGATACACAACATGTGTAGACTTCGGGAGAATAAGAGCTTGCAAAAAATTACTTCTAATGTACTTCAATAATTTGTAATGTGGCCTCTCTTAATATTTTCAGAAATATAACTGTCCAAAACTTTTTCAAAAGTTACATTATTGGGATAAGTTTTAATATCGATGTACATGTATTACCACATAATCGTTAAAATAAACAATTTATTCTAAAATTACATTCCTACACCTTAATCTATTACTTTGGTGTTAAAAAATAGTAAAAGCTTGGAACTATTTTTCCTGTAGTTCTTTATAGATTATTAGGATTTAAAACTTACAATTTATTAGTCTTTGGTTTGAAATAAAGATCTGGTTTATTTAAGCCATTTTTGAAATCTTTATACTCTCCATATAATTATATCTTATCAGTGGGTTAATACACTTGATATATTTCCGTATTCTTTATAACAAATACAGATATTATATCAGTGTACTGCTTTTTCAGTTTTTTTTATTCGATTAGAGTATTCATTGAAAATCTAAATACTTTTCCCAACTGTGTACTCCTTTCAACCTTTTTTTTAAAAATTCGACATTTGTTTGCGAGTTTCCCTCTTTTTTAGAAGACGAAAACGAGGATGAAAAAGAAGAAAAAGAAGAAGAAAAAAAGAAAGAAAAAGAAAAACCCGTCTTGAACGGTAATTTCAAAAACACAAAAGTTCGCTCTTGCTGAAAATAAGAAACAAATGAGAAAATAAGAATTGATTTTCTTAAACTTCACATCCTAGGTGTTATTTAGAATTATTATTATTTGTTTTTAATCAGAGTTAAAAAGAAACTGTCCCGGGATTGAAACACCATGTTGTCCTCAAATGAACAGTCGAATCTTTAACAAAAACTGTTGTCTCTGTGATTGCGTTTCTTCCTGCAAAAGTCAGCAACTGAAAGCATTTAGACATGCAACTAGTTTAACCATCCAAACATCTTTGATATTCTAACAATTGTCTTAATGATAAGGGAAACCAGTCGAGAATGTGAGTGTTCAAAAAGAATGACCCAATGGCTTAGCAATAAGTGCATTATATTCTAATCTAAGATCGTTATGTAATGATTAAGACTTTCACCCGTCGGAAGTGCGCATTTACCCATTAAATGTCAAAGTTATGCCTCACGCGAAATATTTTAAAATGCAGATCATCAAAATAATAAAAAGCTTAGTATGACGTGCATTTTAGCTGAACTGGTATACATTATTGTTTAGGGGCCAGCTGATTCTCGGCTCCGGTTCAGAATTATCTCGCTGTGTTGAATAACCATTGCTTGCATTCGGCTGTATTCTGCTCTTTGGTAGATTTGTTGTCTTTTGATTCATTTCCCGTTTCCATTCTCATTTTTTTTATAAATCAATAGGACAAGGTTATGCCCAAAAACCGACAAGAAATCCGAGATTTGCACGAAGGAGATGTATTCCTTGGCTTTAGATAATTTCAGAAACTTTGTTTTGTTATATTTTATCTAATTAGTATGCAGAAGTTTTGATCATAAAATAAGATGAGACGAAATAAATAACTACATGACTCAAAGAATTAATTGGTAATAGACTATTCATTTCAAGGTTTCATAAAAAAATGCTCTGGTTTCCCAATAGTGGAATAGGTCGATGTTTTTTAAGTGGTCAACAAGTTAACCTCACGAAATAAATGAAGAAAAAAAAACAATATATGATTGATTCAATCCAAATTCATCTCGTTACATACTTTGGAACCTCTGTTATCACTCAACATGAAGTCATGAATCCATCTTTGACAATGAATACTAAAAAACATACTAGAGTCCGGTTGACTTGAGCTTAAGAGGAAGGTATCACCTACGAATTGTAAACAAATGCAACTGAACAAAAAAGAGTACCAATTCTTGACAACCTAAAAGTTAAAACTTATATTATCTACACAATATTAAAAATTTGAATAGACCAATAGGTTTTGAAAACATATAAAGGTCATCAGATTTTGTTAATACGCTGTTCATTTCGATTACATTACCTATTCGGTATAATAGAGATTATAAAAAATTTATATTTTAAAAAATCTGGTTTAATTCAATCAAATATTTGTGTGGGTGTGTAGGTGTTGCAGCCTGTAGCTCATTGCCATATTCGGCATGGCCAAAGATGGCGCTGGCGCTCGCAGCTTGATTCAGAATTTTGAAATTTCCGTATCCGCTTGAATTAGAATTTTGGAATTCCCGTATCGGGCACTTGTTAATTTGCTGTCGACTAGAAAGCAGGTGTAACGAAATTAGTTAAACTATTCAAAAACCGCCTACCCTCCCTATAAGAATAGTTGCTGCTGTTTTTGTCTTATATTTTCAGGCACTTGTTTGATGTATTTGATTGGAATATAATGGTTACCAGTATCCAAGCGGACCTTCATAGTATTGGACCAATACAGGATAATTTCGAATAAACTTGCGTCTCTATGAATTGGACATTTCCGATATTCAGCACTTTATTAACATATTATGGACTATTGTGATTTAAAAGCATCCAGAATTAATTTTAGTTTTTAGTAATTAACATTTTTAATAATTGGAAAAAAAACAAGACATTTTAAAGAAATTAATCATCTTCTACTATCCTTAGGCGCAGAGTAAATTTTGAATGGGGGGAGGTCCAGGGAGACTAGTAGTGGTTGGGGGATTATTTCACTCGGCCCTTGCCATGGGGCTGACTAGTTCTAAAATTTGCAGGTTTGGAAAATGTGGTTAGTGGTAACGGTGGGGTCTACAGATGGGTGACTCTGGGACCTCCTCCGCCTCATCTTATAGAGGGGAGGCCTACACCTGCCAACAGGTGGGGCACTAATAACTGGAACATTGGTAATACGAGTGTTTTCCCCGGTTTTCCCCGGTCCACCTACCATGGGGTCACTCCCCATGGTAGGTGGTGGTTTAACCGTATTTAACTACCAGGTGTTTTATGACACTATGTCAACATAGTTCAGCTGATAGCCATCGTGTATAGGTAATCGGTAGTCACCCTGGCGCCTCAACAAAATATTATAGAATACTTTGTAGCCAAAGTAATGCCACAAAGTAAAAATGTATATTCTAGTCATTAAAATGTAAGTACAAGTTGGTGTTATAAAATGTATGTTTAATTAAAAGGATTGTTTTTGTATAAGTTGTAAATGAAATACAGAGGATGGAACCTCTAAACAAATGAGTATAATATACAGAAAGTCTGTAGTATTTTAATTTTGGTATTTTTGAATTACAATTAACAACAGACAAGGAGAGACAACTCTAGATTATTTTTTAACATAGTTTAGAAAATACGTCAACAACTCTTGATCGTTATTCTTCGTCTCATTGTTATTCGTTCAGTATTGATATAGGGTCTTATATGAGTATTGCAATTAAAGAATAAAACAGGAAAGGAACAGATTGACAGACTAACTACAAGTATAAAGGATTTGAATAACGAGGAATAATCAGTGTTAAATATTTCCTTTATAATACAAGTGTGGACACATATCGGTCTGGACACAAATCAATGTGGACACATATAAGTGTGGATAGTATGTTTGTTTGTTTGACAGTGTTTTCTGACTAAAGGACTTATCTGGTTTTCCTTTATAATATAATATTCGAAAGCTTAAACTTTTAAGGCCATAATAATAATACTGACGGTTGATAATCTAAATATCATTAAAGACAACTAGGATGTCTATAGGATTACTCTTTAAATTGTTGCTCAACAGAAATAGTATAATTATAATAGGATTAATAATAACTTGATTACACTTACCATACTATGTAACAGACAAATGTTAATGGGTAAATATGAATTTTTATCTTAACGGAACCCTGTAACTTCATACAGAAATCTTATTCTGGCTCTAGGTCTAAGACACTTTTGTTGATGTAGTATGACCGAAATGTCCTGTTATTCGTTATGATAGGTTTTGCCTGGAATTAATCAGTCTCAGGGAAAAACTGTCATATATAGTTTATACATGACTACTATTTCTTCAAATAAATTGAAAATGATCCAGTTCGGTATAAGAAATTATTATTTTTATTCTAATGCATAAACGTTGCTGTGAAATAGACCACAATGATAACATGGTGCAGCTGTTTAAACGTAACCAAGGTCTATCTTTTCTTTTAACATCATCAATTAAAGAATGACTATTTTTAGATAATAAATGTTTTTCCAAATATGTAGATTTATTTTTTGGGGATGTTGTATGGTTGTACGTTCCAAAAACATAACGACACAAATATTCAGGACTCAAACGTTGTCCCTATTTAGAGCTTTAATTCATTATATACTGCAGCTGTGCTATTTGAGCAGTCAAATTGCATTGACCGTATATTCATATGTGATATACAGTCACTGACCGTATATCACCTTGTTTATGACGTTGACAATGTGTTTCCATAGATTTTTATTTATGACGTCAATAAAACATACAGGTTCGCGGCAATTTTACGTTGTCCGCTCACAATTAAAGAATGACGGTTTTTACCCTAAATACTTCATTTTGAACAGTTATAAGAGTTGCAGTATATAAAGAATAACCATACATTGTCTCGAAATATTAATCTGTTATTTGTACTCGGCTCGAAACAGGTAGAAATGCTCGGCACAGCCTCGCTTTCTACCTGTTTCTAAGCCTTGTACAAATAACATTGATATTTCGAGACAATGTATGGTTATTCTATATGTAACTACTTAATTATAACGACCAAAAGATAGAACGTATGTTTAATTTCAAAAATTGATATACCAGTGTTCTTTTAAAGAAGTATCAATTTCGCATTTTCACCGAATTCGACCGAAAAAGCTCGATTTCGAATTTGGTATTCAAAACTGGAAAGAGATACCAATGGCGTTTACATAACAACTTTTGTAATAATATGTTTGTTGAAACAGATTTGATTTCATTTTCATTTTACCGCATCTTCTAATTCGTCGTATTGGTGCACTTCTCATCTTGAAATATTGAACATGATATCTAGAGATAAATAAGGCCATAAACGCAAATATTCCCAAACGATTGCCTACATAATCTTATGCTGAAAAACGGCCGTGATTTGTTAATATTTACAATTTAGCTATTTCATTAAAAACAGAAAGAATATTCCACGACGAACCGGTCTTTTCCCTTAATATAATTACTCAAGTCAGAATGTACCCCTAGCCACTGCATTAAGTAACAGATTGTATATATCAAACCAGAAATGTTGTCCATTAATTCTGGACTTTCCTTTTTGCGTGCACCCGCATAATTAGTTACAGTTGTTATATGTGTATTGCTGTTTGAAATCAGTGTACTTTTTGTTTAGTTCTTTATATATACTATAATTTAGCTTTATAATTTTGCTATCATTTATTTTGTGATTCAAATAAAATAAAAGTAATAACAACAACAAATAATTGTTTTTAAATTTGTCTTTATCAATACATATTTATACTTATAACATACTACATAATAATATCAACAGATCAACTGTTCAACCACTAGAACCATTGCACCATCATAATCATGTAGTGCAATTTCACTGAATCACAGTCATCTGTATAAACAAACATACAAAAATATTACAAAATTCTATTAAAATTATTGCATAACAACAAAGGATCCTTGCAAATCTTAAAATACATCAGAGTCTGAAAACCTTTTACTGCAGTTGAAGTCAAAAATTCTGTTTGAGAAAGCCGTGGAAATCGAATTTTTCTTCAACTGAAACCTGAATGTGATTGTTTTCAAGTAAAACGTTTTCACACTCGACACTGCAAATAGCAAGAGAGTTCTTGTAGCACCAGATGGATTTCCCGTGTTTACATATGACAACGTTGTCGTTGTCTGTACATATTACATTTTCACACTCTGGACTAATAATAACTAGATCGTAACCGTAACAGACAGCTTGTTTTGTTCCTTGCGGTAAAAAAGCAACCAGTTTGCTACGGTAACTTCTGCCTAGATGGACTATTTGGCAGCGTAGTCTTATGCTATTTGCAGGAATCACTTTTCCTGGACTAGTATTGATGATTTGGCGCTCTGCAGTGGCAGATGCCAAATCAACAATGGCTGGCCATTTGAAAAGGAACTCCTTTACAGTGTATCTCTCTCCTGATGGTAACGCTATGATATGTATACAGTTTCTATTTCCTTCAATTGGCAAGGTATTTTTGATTTGGCATACGCGGCTGACAGATGCCAAATCAAAAATACCAGCCTAGAAAACAACTAGTTCACATAAATCCTCAACGTCTGATTGTCTGAATTCTCCATTACACAAATACATTGAAAGTCCAACTGACGTCTGTGAAAGATAATTGGTGTGAAAGGTCCTTACTCTGAAAACTAAAAAAGAGAATGATAATAACCTATCGTTGTTATGTTTACATGAAAGAAAAAATAGCATCTTATAAAACTACACACTAGTGCATTAGTTTCATACATCTGAGACAGTAATAGTAGCTGTGATTGGTTTAAAATAAAATTGAAAATAGAAATAGGGAATGTGTCAAAAAGACAACAACCCGGATCATTTTGTTTTATCTTAGCTTCTGTATTACGGTTGATTTTCCTGAAGTTTGTTAACTAGAATATTACAATCAGAGGTTGTGTGTTAACCTTCTATACAGAAGTGTTTGTATGCATACATGTACCACCCGAACGTTTAATCTTCCTGAACATGCTGAATATGCATGCAGCATAAAAATATTGGCCTTGGATGTTTAATAGAATATAGCCACTCGTTTGAAAGGTACAAGATATGTGAGTGCACATCGTTACGCATGCATAGGGAAACTATTCGAAAAAAATATATAAACGTTTAAATGTTTCTTTCAAAACATTTTTTTATATACATAATGGAATTTGTTGTGACTGTCATACAAGTGAGGGATTAAGCCAACAATAAAATCAGGTTTAATTGACCGTTTTTTACATACAGAAATGCCTGCATCAGGTCAAGATAATAACAGTTGTTATCCACTCCCTCGGTGTGTTTCAGCTTTTGATTTTGACGATGGATAAGGGACTTTCCGTTTTGAGTTTTGAGTTTTCCTCGGAGATCAGTATTTTTTGTGATTTTATTTTTTGGTCGATTGTCACTGTCTGGAATTGGCAACTCTATTTCCACTCCAGGTTTAAACGGTCAGATTTGCAATTGCTCTAGACAAATGTGTGCATATCAAACTTATGTCATTGACAAAGTAGCCCTTTAAGTCAATCCAATTTGTTAAAATTTCAATAGCTGTTCAGCAGTCATACATGTATCTAACAATGGCTGAATTGCAGCACCGACTATGCTTTATTTTGGTTTTTTTCTTGTCAAAGCACGTGGCATGCCAAATATACTTAAGACTTTTTGTAAGATTGTAAGATTGTACATAAGCTAGATAATTGCAAATATCTCCTTTATTGCCAGGATTGTTTGCGTAGATTCGACTGTTTTCCATTGACACATAACGTAAGGTTCCCTCAAGGCCACATTGATTCTAACCCACTCAGATGTATGAACCGTTTTGCACCTAAACTGTGTGTGCTATTGATATGTATGATGTTCTCGTTAAGCCATCTCAATTGTTTACTTCGTACTTTATTTGGCCTTTTTAACTTTTTTGGATTCGAGCTTCACTGATGAGTCTTTTGTAGACGAAACGCGCGTCTGGCGTATATACACAATTTAGTTCTGGTATCTATGATGAGTTTATTTACATAATTGCAGCATTAAATTGTATGTAATTGAGTATTTAAATTTATTATGTGGTATTCGTATCAATCAATATGAACAGATATAAGAAATTTTCTTTTCTTAATCTGGCATAAGGAATTATGTGTTTGCGTTAAATTTAATTATGTTTGCTTCTCCATTATTTTTAAATTTTTTCCAGATTTTCGGAATCCTCTGGTTTTATTCATGTATTGTCAACTAACCCATACTTTTATTTTTAAAATTTTAAAACATGAAGTTGAAAAAGCCATATTTCAAAATTTTATTAAATTCTTGTCATTTTTTTATAATGTTTGAAACAAATAGAGTGCCAAAGTTAATATATGAAAAATCTAGAGAGAATAATTTCCCGTCAAATTTTCAATGGCACAAGGCACTTGGACCCTCCATTTTTTACCAATATTTTAGTTTCTTTATTTATATACTATCAATTCATAATAGTCTTTTGAATAGCTTGTTATTTTTTAACACAGTAGCGAACATCCTTAAGAAACTAAGTTTGAGCTTCATGCTTATTGCAATAGAAAATGTTTTAGTTCTAATCTGTATCACTAAGCCCCAAATATACACAGAAAAAAAGTCCCATTAAATCTGACCTGAGGAAAAAACTATTTCAGAATTGGAAAGGCAGATAACTCCGCAAAAATGACATTTTTTTGTCAGTTTTTGATTGATTTTCTTGAAATTCATGTAAAGTATAAAACTTTGATGGATTATAAGTTCGTATTTGACTATATTATATAAACTTGTAATAATGAAATGTACAAAACCGAAGTATTATGGGTATTTTTTATCTTTTTCTTGGCACATTTTTTATACCATTTTGAAAAAGTAATGTGAATATTTGGTATTGTTTATATCTGTATGTTAATTTGGTTTAGCATCTTCATTGTTTAAAATACTGTAAGCCACAAGGAGAAGAATATATGCTTAAGTAGTTTTATTAAATTTGAGATGCTTTACCTTGACATGCTGAAAAATTTAATAAATGGTCAAAAATGAATTTTGAAATTTAGGTTGTAGCTTTATAGAGTTGTCTGATATACTTTAAGGACGGCTATGATATCAAGAATCAATACATTCTGTTGAAAAGAAGGGGTACACTTATAATTTTGTATCAATTTCTATTTATGTTTATGCCTTTCCTCAGAGTTATCTCCAATATCAATCCAAATCTGAATAGAATTTTAAAATAGTGATTTTTTAGTTTGCCTCAAGTAACATGAGTAAGAATTAATGGAACTTTTTTTCTGCGTATATATTTGAGGTATAATGCTCAAGATTAAAACTTAGAAATGTTCTGTTGCAATTACTTTTTTGCTTTTTTTTATTTCGATGTCTGTAATTTTATATGTTACACATGTTACATATCTTGAATAAAAAACATTTTTTTGGTTTATGAAAAAATCAACTCTTTGCAACGTCGTCTAGAAGTTAATTGATGTTAGATAAACAGTAGTTTTCTTTTAGGTGAATATTACCTGTCAAATAGTGTGTGAGAACTTCTGTTAGAAAACCTGGTGTCCCCTTATATAATTAAACTGCTACAAAGTATAGAAATGTAGTCCGTGCATACGCGACAATCTAAACATTAAATTTATTATGATAATTTAACGAAAAAAGTTATGGTTTGACTGGCCGTGGCTGCTAAGTTATTCATCCCGATACAAAAAATTAGACGTCCCATGTTTACAAGGGTTGTGTTTTGGTCGAAAGTAAACTATAATGGATCATATTTCTCTAGTCGTAGGTATTAAGTGATTGAGAATTGATATCGTGTTAATATTGTAACAGTTTTCGTATCACTTTTATATTAACAATAATTTATCATATCCTCGCTTTAAGTACAATATTACCATAAAATTTAGAATGTGAAATACCATTTTTAATAAGCTACTATGTACATCTACCAATGCAAATTAAATATATTCAAGACTATAAATACGGCGTATTGAAGGTCACGTATCCGTGGTGATGCGGGTGTGTTTGAGTTTTATCATTAAATACAAATGTTGAAATTTTTCGTATCACTTTTATATTAACAATAATTTATCATTGGCAAAGAACACCGCATTTTATTTTGATTCGGTAAAATATGTATTGTGTGTTAATGCACCAAAGCCATGTACATTGGTGTACGTGGTTTAAAAACATCAGTCATTACAGTTTACTTAACTGCTATATCGCTATAGACAAAGCATACGTACACTTAATTGATAATACCATAGCCTGTGACTGCATCCATTGGTTGACTTGGGTATGCTTGGATTAAATGTAAATAGATTGTCATGATTGTTATTGCTTTTGAGATTCAAATGATCGATGCTGCTTTGAATTGCCTGTCCTTTTACAGTACTATTTAAAGTTTCCATTGGTAAACTGACTTTCCCACAAGTAGTTTGCTCCATGTATACCCATTTTCTCTTATGCTTATCAAATGTGTCTGCATCTGATACTGGATACGTATATTCCTGTGTTGTGGACGGTTTCTGCGCATTTTCGTATCCAAGTTTTTGCCATAGACACCCTGGTGAGCATGATTCTACAACAGAAGGAAAAGTTTTTGCTGAAATATTTATATTGTGAATAAATTATGAACATCATAGACATTAATGTAAGTATTTATTTTTTGTTGATAGAGTACATTAGTTAATGAATTGATACTGGTATTTAACGCTGAAAGTATGAACATATCAGTATTCCGTGCTCTCTAGATAATACGTCAGTGACTTAATTAATATATCATGTTGCTGACCATCATATTGTGTTTTTTAATGATTTATTACGACAGGCGAAATACATACATGTATCTGTGTCAACAGTTTATTATTAGATCTGGTTGAATTAATGTGTTCAATAAAACAGATTGTTACTATTCACCTTCTACTACGCGGTTTTTTTTTTATACATTCTGTCATCAATATTTTCAACTCGCACTTGCGCTGTGTGGTAATCTGGACAGATTGGCTTACGTATACAAAATGTATCTTTTATAAATGTATTGTATTATTTAATACATTAGGTGAGACGTAAATAAAATGTTGAATTGAATTGAATTGGTAACTGAAATTCAAACAAGAGCGCTCGTTGTTAAGATCTTTGCATATGGGTTAATATTTGCGAATTAGAGTATGAGGAGTACATTTATGACTTTTTTTTTGGGAATAAAAACAATATCATGTGAATTTGTTTTTAAATGAAAACGTATCCATTCAAGTATGTATAACATATTCATTTTTTTTAAGCTGATGATTTATATGATTGAAAATAACAGCTTAGTTATGATTTTTGTATTTCTACGGATTTATAACACCAACATGGTTCCCATGGCATTTAATTGATAGAAATACGATGACCAGTTCTTTGTTATCACTTTTGAAAAATAATAGTGCACAGACATTTCTGTTCTACGATAGAGTTCTTCATCAAAAGATTTAATTCTAGTCATAAAGTGAAAATTGCAGTGACTATATGTTCAAAAGTGTAACCTCAATTATAAATGGAAAACTTCACTAAGTCTGGATTATTTTTAGGGATTTCAATGAATGTCACTAAAAATTACGAAGTTTTGTAAAATAGTCACTGAAGATTGAGAGAATGCTAGTCTTTTAAATATGATGCCTAAGCCTATTTATAAGTTTACGGTTTGAAAAACAAATCAGTATAGATGCATATATATGTAATTTAGATTTTAAAGAAGTGCTTATAGGTATACTTCATTGTCATAATGTTCATAAAAAATCATAAATCCTTGTCCTGTGGAAATACAAAAAAGAAGATGTGGTATGATTGCCAATGAGACAACTATCCACAAAAGACCAAAATGACACAGACATTAACAATTATAGGTCACCGTACGGCCTTCAACAACGAGTAAAGCCCATACCGCAGTCATCTATAAAAGGCCCTGATAAGACAATGTAAAACAATGCAAACGAGAAAACTAACGGCCTTATTTATGTAAATAAAATTAATGAAAATCAAATATGTAACACATAAACAAACGACAACCACTGAATTACAGGCTCCTGACTTGGGACAGGCACATACATAAATAATGTGGCGGGGTTAAACATGTTAGCGGGATCCCAACCTTCCCCTAACCTGGGACAATTGTATAACAGTACAACATAAGAACGAACTATAAAAATCAGTTGAAAAAGGCTTAACTCATCAGATGGACAAAAATACAAGTGGACGTGGCCCGGTACTTATACATCCCGACACAAAAAGACACATTGAACAGATCTGAGAGTACTCGCAGTTAGTTGACAGCTATTTCAAAGCCACTAACAACTAAAAAAAAAGCATGCAACTAAGACTAAACAATCAATCCGTACACATCCAACATCCAATAGATTTAGTGTAAAGACGTCATAAACAGCCAAAGAAAAACATGACCTTGTGCAATGCCAAGTTACAGGTATCGACAGATTGTAGATCCATGAATATGTATATGCATATGCATATAACATACTAGTAATATTTAGTTAGAAAATCCATTAGTAGGCCCTAACACTAACTATTCTTTATTTATGAACTTGGAATTTTAGAGATACAAAAACACTTCTATGAATCTAAAAATAGGGTGTTCTTTCCAAAACATATACTGAATATATCATATACATATCGTTATTTCAAAAATTTTATGCTCCAGTGTAGAAAAATATAACAAAAAAACAGATCATTCAACCGCTAAAGGATGTTACGTTATTGTTTTGAAGGTCTTTTTAAAAGAAACAAAAACCTCGATTAAAAAATATTCAGGCAACTCTATAAATGCTTGATCACTGTTTTAATTACTGGTAGATAAATACACAGAAATGAGTTCAAAACCCAAGGTAAAATACTTATGTCAAATAATATAGGGTTGAACTCCTGTAAAACTTAAGTATTTTGATCTGCTGATGTTTGTCCTTTCTTGGTTTGTACACTAACTTTGATATACCATTGTAGAAATATATTCACCATCAAACTGTATCTTATGTGAACAACTATTGTCACTTATGACTACAGTGTAATCACTTATGTCTGAGGGATCAAAATCTGTTATGAGTAGGGTGTGTTTTCTCTTCACATTTCTTATCAAATGTTTGTTGCTAGGCACTACAAGTTTGTCATTATGGAACCAATCAACAGTAACATTGTCATCCTCAACCTCACAAGTGAAAGCAAATGCGTTGTCTCCCTCAATCCAGTGCTCTGTTTGGTGATTAGACAATTTAACTGGAATATCTGAGGAAATTCAAACAAAACTAGTTAAATGTTACACTGATACAACTCACAAAACATACTCATGATATAGTTTTTGCCTCGCCTTCAATTAACTGAGTCAAAAAGTGAGACAAAGATATTCCTGCATTGTTAGAGCGTCACCAATATATTAGTTATTGATTAGGTCATTTTATTGGGAACCGCTAGTTTAAGTAAATGAGATTTGGTACACAATTGCGTTAGCATTGGCATGATTGGCATATTTCATTTCCGTGGAGATTTGTTGGCTTCAACCTCTGAGTCATTGTCTATTTAATTTGAAACTTTTGCAAAGTTTACATGTATTAGTTTGTGGTTCTGTCAGTTTATTGGGAATCACAATTCTAGGTAAAAGATATGTGGTTTGCAGTTGTATCAGCATTGGCAAATCTCATTATTATGAATCTAGTTTGGCCTTGTATCTTCAGTCATTAATAATGTTCCTTGAAAAAAATTTCATAACTTACATGTTTAAATATTAATTGCCATTAAATTTCAACATTTGTATTAAATGATAAAACCAAACCACACCCGCATCACCACGGATACATGACCTACAATACGCCGTATCTATAGTCTGGAATATATTTAATTTGCATTGGTAGATGTACATAGCATTGACTTACGGTTTTTTCCATTCTGATTTTTTTTTAGACAATAATATATTGTGAAAGAAATGCCTATACTTTTTATGTTTTTAGTGTTTTATTTCTTTATGTTTTATTGTTGAATACTAGTAAGTAGTTTTGAAATACAGAAAGGTGACAAGGAAGATCTGACAAGGAATTACTTTACTTAGACAGGAATAATACGTGAACTATATATTCGCATCGGTATCCGATTCGACCCGGGAATATCAATTATGTAGAAAAAACAAATCCCGGAATGGTGTATTTTTGTATCAACACCATTGTTATATACTTTAGTTATATATAAAGTTGAATTCTTTGATTTTTCGTATTAACATCAAGACGGCTAACTTATTGGACTTCGTGATTTTAGTATTATAGATTTCACAGACTGAGCAAAAAATAAAAGACACAGATCGATAATGGTCTCAAAATTTGAATACTTTCTCAGAAATTGACGTTTTCTTTAGGAAACAAATTGTTTCGTAGACAAGTTAAAAGGTACAAAACACTACATGTGTACGTAATTTTACAAATAATTCGACTTTGCATGGTTTCATAAAAGTTACGGATCAACAAAATTGTTCTCTTCGTTTCCAGATTTAATTCACCATTTTCTACATAAGAAAATACCTGTACCAAGTCATAATAATATATCAGTTGTTATCGTTATTCATTCGTTGATGTGTTTGAGCATTTGATATTGCCATTTGATTATGAACTTTCATTCTTTGAATTTTTGAAAACCACAAACAAACAATGTTTTTTTTTTATATTCTCTGTAGTTAGGTTTCAAAACCTTTTTAATTAAGTACTTTCATGTTCTTTCTATATCAGTTCTTTGGCCAGATGAGTATATGTTTTCTCCCTTGAATATAAATTAAAATATGGAAAATGTGTCTAAGAAAAAACAACATGAATTTCATCTAAAGGTGGATTTTAAATATAAATTATATGTTATAACTACATTAGTTAGGTTGTTAACCTAAAAAAAAAGGGAACGCCTAGATAGGTTAGTATTAAAAAATAAAACGTTTAAAAAGGTCGTTTTTGCAAAATTAAGATACAAAAAGAAAAACAAAACAAAACAAAACAAAACAATGTAATATTCGCCCTGCTGGCTTTTGTTAGTTTACATGTATGGTGGTATACACAGAGAACATCTATGACATGCGCCACTTAAGCTAACTTAAATCAATCTTTTCCAATTGTCCAAGGAAATCAAAGTAGGTAGGTGACCATCCAATATATGACAGGAGTTTGCTATATACATTGAAAGTCAACTCACCATTCAGATTTGCGAGGGAAGGTTTCTATAAATTTTGTAGTAAAAATTGTCATGCGTGAGATAAAAAAATATCATGTACTAATGTGTTCCTCGAATATTTGAGTCTCTTTATCAACTGTTATTTTGATAATTGTGTACAAAGTAAACATCATTCGGTGAATACGTTAATTGTCATATCTTTCCTAACAATAATTGATTTCAATGAAATTCTAAATACCATTTTACATGTACATGTAAAGCGGAGTAAATCATGAAAAAAACGGTCATGATGTCACGGTAACATGACTTTTAAAATTATGTCTATGAACTGATAAAAAACGACGACAGTCAATCAGAAGACGCTTTACATCCAAAATTAAATTGTAAGTTAACGTTACTGTTTGTGTAGATCTTTTATTTCCATAATATATCAACTCTGCCATAAGTTTATTGTGAACATCGATCAGGGATTTCTTTACAAAATACTTGATGAACGTTTCTTGTGTACTCTTCCAAAAAGACAAAAATTATATTTCTCAACCTTTAGACAAAATTATGAGTTAGTTTAATTTCACCTTTGATTTGTTAGTGAAAAAAGAGTAGATTTTATCCTACAATCCAGTTGCGTTTAACTGATGTTCAATCACAACTTTTGTTTTTGTTTTAAATACCTTAGATTCTTTCATCTTCACATGATTGCAATTAGGAGATATTCTACCATGTTCCTCAAATGGATAAGAGCCAATATTCTGTTTGCTTGTGACAATTTTGCATTAGTAGCCTTGTAATCTGACTCCATCTAAAAATGAAAAACTTCAAATGTATATGTTCTAACGTATAACACATTTTAAAGTTAATTGCTTGGAAAAAGAGAAAACAACGCGATATAAATTTGATGCGTTTGACACGTTTTCTGGATTAACCTTCATTAAAATTACATTTGTTAGATTGAAAAAAAACCTTAGCATTACTACCAGAATCGAAATTGACAAACGGAAGTGTTGATTCTAAAACACATTCGAATCAATAAGTTTTCAAATACAGACAACTTACGAAGTTGAAGAGCATTATTGACCATACATTTCGAATATTGTTTCCATCATGTCTAAATAATAATAGAAACGTGCTTTCATACAATTTTGGAAATCATCTTAAATAGTTCTCTGTGGTTAAAGTTTTTAAATAGTTTATTACTTTCTTAAAATTTCCTATATTTCCACCAAACTTAAACAAAGGGTTGCTTATGATCATTAGATAGTATTCAGTAGTAGATTTTGTAAACAAAGTAACCTGTTTGTTCGTCCTTTTTTTTTTTTTTTTTTATTAAAGACACTTTTTAAGAACTGTGGACCGATCGTTCATCAATTCCCACTCATGGTCTTTAGGAAGAAATACAGTGGAATCTGCCTTTTTTGTCACTTTCTCGTCTAACAATATATCCGTGAGAGTACCACGTTGTTCCACCAGACATGAAAGCATTGCCTGTGTTAAATTCCACCTTGTTACAACATCCTGTACTAACTCATGTTCAGGAACCCCAAGAAGTGTTTGTCTATTGCGCATTTATGCTGTAATAGTTGTTGAATGTTTGAGATGACAAACAAGTTTTCTACATTTTTGAATCAGTTTTGCCATAGACGCTAATTCCAACACGGGTTTGATACACAACTGCAACGTATGACCGAAACATCCGAAATCGCCACACTCTAAGCATTTGTTACCAGCACACTCCATGTTTCGGGCATTATCATGAACGCATGTATCAATTTTGCCGTCTAACTCAAACTCTCTGACAATCGATTGCAGTTTATTTGCAATGTTGTCCCCCGTATGTCTTTCAGGCATGGCTCGTATACACAACACATTAGCCTTTAGTTCCCAATTATCAGTTATGTGATGCTCAGTAACAGTTATGTAACTTTCTGTAGCTGTGGAGGTCCATGTATCCGTTGTGAGTGATGCACTCTTGGCAGACGATATTTCGGAAATATAACGCTTTTTCTGTTTATCATATAATTTTGCGATACGGGATTTGATTGTATTACGAGTTGAACCTTGTACTCTGGTGCGACAATGTTCATAAGTTTCAAAAATCCATCACCCTCAACAAAACTTAACGGCAAGTAATCCTTTACAACCATGTCTGCGATTGCTAATGTATTTTTTTCTTTTGTGTCGGAATTTAGTTTTCTCGGTGAATTGATGAAACTTTGTATTGAAGACTGTTTCACTGGTGATTCTGCAGGGCCCTCAGCTGGTTGTTTTAGCCTTATATGATTAATCATATTTGTTATACCACCACAATACTTTAATTCCGTGTCACAAAGAGTGCATTTTACAGTATTTCCTTTTAACAATCGTTACGGCTGACTTTGGTGGAGGTATTTTAATGTTATGAATTTAAATTAGCTTATTTAAATGATATTTTTGATCTGAGTTGTTTTTACGATGTTAATAGATTTTAAATTAAAACTACGAAGGGTATATTTCAAAAGGTACTTAAGTGGATGAAATTTGAGGGGAAAGTCTCATAATTATAAAAAGGGTAACGAGTATCCGAGTAGTAAAATGGTACTCGAGTACTCGGCTTTCCGACCGAGTACCTGAGTACTCGAGTACTCGTTGCCATCCCTTATACAAATTGATTTATTGTTTGTGCTTCAATTACCTTAAAATTGGTCTTGACATTTGTTTGTTTTTCTTTTTAAATTCGATACAAATTATATATTTCAGCATTCACAAGCATTCATACATCAGGTTGTTTCTTTTCTTGCTTGAATTGTTTTACATTGTCATATCGGGGCCTTTAATAGCTGACCATGTGGCATGGGCTTTGTTCTTGATGGCACTACAGTGAGCTATATTTGTTTATTTCTGTGTCATTTTGGTATTTTTGGAGAGTTGTCTTATTGACAACCATACCACATATTTGTTTTTATTTTCAACATATGAATGATATCTTGCATCTCAAACAGTCAGATAAGTATTATTACATAATGGCATTGTATACCTCTTATTAATAAGCTTCAAATAAGATAAAATGTCCTAAATAGCCAACTCCATATGTAACATGCAGATATTTAACATACAAGGAGAATATGAAGAAGGTTTAAAGGAAACTGGAGCATGCAGATGGGGAGTATACATTAACCCATTTCAAACTAATCACCCGTATTAGAAAAGTATGTCAAGTTTATCATATCAGTGTGAAATTGGTTCTTCAGAGCATGCACTGTTTTAAACAATTAGTGCGATGTCAAAATTGTATAAAATTAGGGATATCAAAACTCAGGTAATGAACTGTCAGAAGTCATAACAACCTTAAAAACACAAGAATTGTACGATCAGATTTTACCATTCCATTCCTGCTCCTTATTTATTTTGTCATTCAATTCCTGTTCCTTGCTTTTTTTATTTTCCCATATGTGTTCAATTTCAATGCCAATCAATGCATGTGGATGTGTCTCTAATTGGTTGGCAAAATTTGTTTTGTCATCATTAGTTTCTGTTCGTATCAGTGCCAACAGTTGAAGAATGTTACATATTAATTTATCCTCTTCATGTTGTTTTCCTTTACAACTGAACTGTAACAATTGCTTATCTTTTGCATATGAATTTGAGTTTTCAGTGCCTGAATCTTTTTTGTCTTGGTCTTAAATTTTGATAACTCCAGCCTAATTTTTCTTCATTTTCCCATATTTCTATTTGTTTCATATTCTGCAAATTTTTCCCTTTTCCAAATCCCTTTTTTCAAGCCTTTCCTTTTTTGTCCTTTTTCTTTCATTCATTATATTTACATGTTCTTCATAAATTATTCGCTTTCTTTCTTTAGAAGTTTTCATAACGGTTTGGTTTTGTATTCTTGCAGAATTTATAATTTCTTTTTGTTTATTTGTAGATTTCAAATTAAGCCAATCAGATGTGTTGTTGTTTCGGAATAAGATTCTGTTTTCAA
Organism: Mytilus galloprovincialis; assembly: GCF_965363235.1. Classification (NCBI taxonomy): domain Eukaryota; kingdom Metazoa; phylum Mollusca; class Bivalvia; order Mytilida; family Mytilidae; genus Mytilus; species Mytilus galloprovincialis. Next base: position 64,873,966 of record NC_134842.1, on the reverse strand, counting down.
TAGAAGATATATTAGAGGTCGTAGCAAAATTGAATTGGAAATCTAGTTTACCCATTAGTCTTTCAACAGTAATGTTATTAGGCGGACAAGACTTGGTATCATTAATTAATGATTCTGACGGGTTAAAAAAATTACCATCTTCCAAAAAATCTTTAAATAACACACAGCACTTGTCTTTCAGGCATTTACACAATTTCCCAATATATTCACTGGTTAAGCTATCAATATTAGATATTTTAAAAAACGGATACTGCACATAGGAGTAAAAAAGGTCCAAAAGTTAATGAAATTTCATTTTTAAGTAATAATGAAGGATTTTGAGAACTAAGTTGCAAAATGTCTATTAAACGTTGGTAAATGCTTCCTATTTCTATTGCATTTAATGTCTCATCAGATGATATATATAAATAAGGTTCTGTTATATTCTTTAATATTATTCCTAATGTTCTAATGATATACAATAGTTTGTTACACTGAAGTGCTTTTAAAATATAATTTTGTGTAAAATTCAAAGTGCTTTTAGAATAAATAAAATAATCAATAAATATTGCGCCAAATAAAATGTACCGGCACTTTTATAAAATAAAGTGTTAAATCTTGATCCTCTCATTCTCATTATTGGTATAGATGGTATTCCCTTGTCTCTTAAATATGTCGCAGCATATAATGGGTCACCTGACCCGTCTTTATAGAAAAGATTTGACACAAATCTTAATAAAGTTTCAGTTTTTATATCATCCTTTTCTTCTAAACTAGTAATATTTTTTTACAAATATCAGAAAACTGTATTTACGGGTGCATTGCACATTTAAAATCAAATGTTTCATTATTTTCTAAATCGGACTTTTGATTACTAAGCAACCTGTTTGCTTTACTTTCTGTGCTGCTTCCATCAGTCATAAAACTTTTCGTATTATCTATTATGTTATTGATAATGCATATTTTAAGGTTTTTCTTGTCGTAACACACACCGAGGTGTGTTCTACGACAAGTAAAACCTTAAAATGTGCATTATCTGACTTATATACCGTCAAAAAAATATTAATTTTATTAAGATTTGTAAAATTTAGTATCCTATTTTACCGACAACACTTAAGTGGGATATTCCTTTATAATGCGTTCAGGTTTTAATACGCCCTGCGGCTCATTTAGAATGTGAAATAAAACTCACTAAATAATTAAGATATAAACCTTTTAAAAAATATTATCCATACACAATAAAAATATTACTGTAACTGCATGAAGTAAGACACAAATGTATTGTTACCATCCGATAACGGTGTATGACAAATACAAGACACATTGTAAGTAATTTATTGTACCACTTAGCTTATAGAAAAGGGGGATGGGTATGTTTTTTTTCTATTTGTTTGTTTTTTTCTATCTCGGAAAAGTGGTTATTTTTTTTACCAATTTTACTTGAATCGAATGAAAAATTCAGAAAGATTTTATTTTGAATAGCAATACAATTTTATTAAAAGATAATCAGGATATAATTATATACCCTCCAGTCCGCACCCGACCCTTTCGTGAGTTACGTTAATGTTGTTCAATAGAATATAAGATTATCTTATTAGTTGATCATTTAATAGAGTAAAAGGTATACATAAATTTAAAAAAGTTAAGAACTGACACGAAGACGAATATAAATACATGTAGGTCACAGTATAATTTCCTATTCAGTGTGTATCGTTCTGCACATGCATGAAATATTTGCCACTGGACGTTAAGCAAGCAACCAAAAATCATTCAACCTATTCAGTTTGACTCAATAAGATTTTCAAAATCTTACACACGAATATGTTAAATCTGGATTTATTTTATGAAAGTCTACATTAAAATTTATCTGACATATATGATAATGTTTCTTTATTGTAGCGATAAATTAACGAAACTTCACGTACTTCACGTTATTTGTTTCTAAAATTAAAATGCGGGACTACAATGACGGTTTCTTTTACACCTATCATCGATTGAACTTTAAAAAATAAATTTTCAAATCGGCAACAAAGAACTATTAGACGAATTAAGTTTTGAAGTCAATCATAGATTGTACGTTTATCAAGGAAAATAATGACCTCACACAGGTCATTATTTTATGCCTTTGAGCATATTTCAATGAAACATGGTATCGTCCGGGTTGATTCTGAAAAAGAATGACCTGTCGTTCTGAAAGAAAATAACTCCATATATGTATATAAGTCACAATAACCTGTTTCTGCAATGTCAACTAAATTTGATTTGTGCATGCCACATATGTCTTCGCCTTTCCATCACACACTTCTTTTAAACCTGCGATATATGTTTTTCCACTTTCCGCAGAAAACTGTAATTCATAAAAATGATGGCCTTTTTTATGTTGTTGCATCTCTGTGCATAGTTAATTTTATAGCGTCTATCTATTTCTTCCTTTAATTGATTGCTAGATAAAGTTCCTAGTTCATTAACCATATTGCATGCAGTTGCTATGCTTGGTAATTTTTCAACACTTATGTTTACTATAGATAAAACGGCTTCGATGATCGGATTTATATGTTGGAGCCCAATTTTCCTATTTCCCCTTTCATTTGTTTGAAAAGATATTTTTTTGAGATTTAGTTGTAGTTTTGGTACCGTTTTCTTTTACCTCATCCATACATATTATTTCATCCAGGTTACATTTCATTTCATAAATTTCAATTTTTAAATCATTTATAACATTACTTATTGTATTACACTGAACACTTTTTTCTTGGACTCTATTTTGTTCAATCTCTGTATTTGCAATTATAATCTGTTTTTTCAACAAACAATTTTCTGATTTCAATTTATTGATAATTTTCGCCTGCCTGATAATCTTCTTGTTGAGAACTGATGTATTTTGATTACCAAGTTTAGTTCTCAATTGTACAATATTGTACTGCAAATGTTTTATGATTTTTTGCTCATTTGAAACTGATGAGGTGTCTGATTTCATTTTAATTGTTTTTGGTCTAGATTAAGGGAATCTAAATTCAACCTGCATTAAGTTATTAAAACTTTCATATTTTCTGGCATGTCTCAATCCTTTCATGTAGTGAACCAATCTTTTCACAAAATTTTGCAAAACTTTGATGCTAACATTATCTGTTTTTTTAATTGCCATGTCACACAACACTGAATGTAACTTTTTTCCATTCCCTTTAACTTTTTCATACGACTCTTTTATGGTACTGTTAGTAACCATGACAGTTCAAAATCTGATTGGATGTGTAAATATTAACAAATTTGCTGTTTAATTTTAAACATTTTGTTTTAAAATAACCCTCTTGAATGTTCATATAAAATACTATAATAGCACAACATATAACATGTACATGTATAAAGCAAAAACAGTAACACGCAAACAATTCAAAAGGCGTGGCAATCCATAACAAGCTGACTTAGAAAGAATAGTTACATGTATATAAAGAATTATACTAAGCATGTAAAGGAGTAGGTTCAGTAAGACCCCTTTTTGGCCCCAAAATATAGAAGTTTTACAAAATTGATTAAATTTTAACTTTTTAGTTATTTTTTGGAAGGTATAATGCCTCTGCTACATAAATAAGGCTTTATTTTGGCATTACAATGCACATATATCGGGTACTCGAATCATTAAGTCATGCTAAATTACTGAAATCTTCACAATTTCAGCATTTTACTTAAATTTTAGATGATAACACAATATTGACTGTTGTACCCCTATTTTTGACATTTTTACTCTTTGAGTATGTTCGTTTTGTTCATGCATCGTTGACAATGTAATGGAATTTGATGCGACTGTCATACAAGTGAGAGGTTTAGCTAGCTATAAAACCAGGTTCAATCCACCATTTTCTACATTAGAAAATGCCTGTACCAAGTCAGGAATATGACAGTTGTTATCCATTCGTTTGATGTGTTTGGACTTTTGATTTTGCCTTTTGATTTTTGATTTTCCTTTTTGAATTTTCCTCGGAGTTCAGTATTTTTGTGTTTTTACTTTTTTTTTTTAGACGGTTTCCGTCTTAATTGAAAGTGGCCGCATTCGTGTTCATTCTTGATATTAAAATGTAAGTTTTGTTTACTGATAATACATAACATATTATATAAAGGTCGCGGATGAACACGGATGCGGCCACTTTCATTTTTGACAAAAACCATATGAAAAGTGACAGTTTGGCATATTTGGTAGATTTTCATATTTAAGCTTGAATCGGAGCGTTTGTATTGAGTGAATCAGTTAAAATCTTTCACAAAAAATAATTGAATCAATTAAAATAGACATTTAAGTGTTTAAAAAGTGTCATAAATCTTTCGTCAGATGAACTTGAAATTTGAGGCAAAAACCGGCTCTTACCGGACCTACTCCTTTTAAATAAAAAATTTAAGAAAAAAAGCTACAAAAAATATGCAATAATTATTGACCAATGAAATGCTAAAATACTCCCTATGATAACAGGTGTACATACCTTTATACAAGCTTTGCTAACTTTGACTGGTTATTCAACAGCAGATTCTAATAAAGAAAAAGACGTCAATCTGAAATTCAAAGTTTTGAAATGTTTTTTTTTTCTATCTTGACAGATGGATGAAATACTCAAAGGATAATTGAATTCTATTAATCCCTCATATGTATGGATAATAACTATAAAACAAAAATATTACTTGTTGTTAAGAAATCTTTCAAGTTCATGAATTATTCCCCTTTTAGTCTTTCAGGTGTAATACCACCAAATCATGGTACGTTACATCCGGTTGTATACGAAAGTAGGTCTAAAAAAATATTCCCTTGAATTTGACAGTTGTAGAAAAAAACCCGATTTTCAATGCACTTAAATGTTTCTGAGTCATAAACATGTATGTTGGGTGTCTGAAAGCATCATTCTTTTTTTATTTGATGGTCTTATAAAGTATTTTGGAAAGTTAAGGTTACATAGTTACCAAAGCAGGTAATCAGTAAATAACAGTGTAAAAATTGGGTTGTTTACTTCCGGTGATGGTTACTTTCTTATATGCAATACAATGTAGTGTGAAATTTTCAGTGTAGCACTGGAAAGGATTAAACTTTATTCATGTAAAGTATTTCTTTGGTTGAAATAAAGGTAAATACTGTACAATTTTTTTAAAAGTGCCAATTTAACAAAGACTAATAGGGGAAAATCAATGGTGGTATTACACCTTTCAATTTAAGAAATAATTAAAAAAGAAAAAGGTTAACAATAACCTAAAAAAACATATCTAAATTTTAAAAACAAAATGTAAAATTAGCACAAAATGATAGTGTCATTAATCCATATTTCAATATATATTCTCTTTTATTTGGATTTCCTAAACAAATTGTTAATGGATATTTGTTGTAGGGGAGATAACTATGCGATAATAATGTTTTGTGTTTCGATAAGGTAAGCCCTAGTGGAACTCTCAGGTTACATTATACTTGTAGAGCCTGACTAAACTTGTAGAGCCTGACAAATGATCCACATGCCATACAGTACATAAGCCATTCACCTTGCTTACATGATACAGTGCCACTAGCATAAAGCAGAGGGTGATTAAGGATCAAGAGGTGCATATGCTATTGTTATAATTGCGTTGTAAATATCATTAAACATCATTTAATGACAGTTAACTTCACAACAAAAATGTAATTATTTGGTATTTATTACATGCATAGTGACTAAATGAAAAGTGCTGGGATAATAAGGATACTTTATAATATTTCAGACCTAAATATGCAATATTTGATCTGAAGCTTTGTTACGTTTCATTAAGTGTAATGAAAGGCAAACTTCAAAGTTATCTTTAACAGATATCTCGTGACCCCTCATGCTATATGTGAATTAATTCTGGAACAAATAGTGAACATTTAATAATAAACATACAATCAGTTAATCACAAGTGTAATTGGAGAGACAGACAAAAGGTATGATATTAGTAATTGCAAATATATTTTAATCATACCTGATTTTATAAGACTATCAGAAGACTTATTGGCTTATGGTTTATTTTATTCTAGTGTTAACAACAGGACTGTAAAATGTAACTGAAATAAAAGAAAAAAAAAACATAAGTTCATTACATTTTAACCACTATTTGTAAACTTAGTTTTGCACTTACAGGGTATATTTCATAATCATAACTCAGTAAATGCTCTCTTGTTTAAAAATATTTATGATATAATGTACTCAATGCTCAGACGTGTATCCAGAAAAATAGAGGAACAATGATTGATTTAGAAATTTTCTAAGTTAGTCAAAGGACTAAAGCTCTAGAACAAATCACCAGACCTGAATAAAATTTAAATGGATCTGTAATTTGTCATGATTAAACAATTTACCAAATATCAAATCATGTCTTCTAGCATGAAGAAACTAGAGGCTCACAAGAGCCTTTGTCGCTCACCTTGGTATATGTGCATATTAATCAATGGACACAGATAAATTCATGACAAAATTGTGTTTTGGTGATCGTGATGTGTTTGTAGATCTTACTTTACTGAACATTCTTGTTGCTACAATTATCTCTATCTATAATGAACTTGGCCAAGTAATTACAGTGGGAAATATTTACAAAAATTTATGAAAATTGTTAAAAAATGATACTATTTTATAAAGGGCAATAACTCCTTAAGGGGTAATCTGACAATTTTGGTCATGATGACTTATTTGTAGATCTTACTTTGCTGAACATTATTCCTGTTTACAATTTATCTCTATCTATAATAATATACAAGATCATAACCCAAAACTGCAAAACTTCCTTCAAATTACTAATTCTGGGGCAGCAACATAACAACAGGTTGTCTGTTTTGTCTGAAAATTAAGAGCAGATAGATCTTGACCTGATGAACAATTTAACCCTGTCAGATTTGCTCTAAATTCTTTGGTTTTAGAGTTATAAGCCAGAATCTACATTTCACCCCTATGTTCTTTTTTTAGCCATGGAGGCCATCTAGTTTGATTGGCAGGGTCTCGCCACACATTTTATAAACTAGATACCCCAATGATGATTATAGCTAAGTTTGGTTAATTTTGGCCCAGTAGTTTCAGAGGTCAGAGGTGAGCTAAAAAGTGTGTAAAACTGAATTGCCAGACAGACAGACAGATGAACAGACGGACAGATGGGGACAGATGAACGGCATACAGAACGACACGTGCCAACCTAAAGTCTCCTAGAACTTGGTCTGTACAGGATAATTATAGAATTATTGTACTGCTATAAATATTTCATTCTGGTCCCATCAGTAACCTTTAAACGACTAATTAAATGTGCTGGATGTTGGATGTGTACGGATTGATAGTTTAGTCTTAGATACATGATTTTTTTATTAGTTGTTAGTGGCTTTGAACTAGCTGTCAGATAACTGAGAGTAATCTCAGATCTGTTCATTGTGTCTTTTTGTGTCGAGATGTATAAGTACCCTGCCACGTCCACTTGAATTCTTATCCGTTTTATAGTTCGTTCTTATGTTGTACTAATATACCACTGTCCCAGGTTATGGTTTTTTTGGGGATCCTTCTAACATATTTAACCCCGCCACATTATTTATGTATGTGCCTGTCCCAAGTCGTTTTCGTTTGTTTATGTGTAAAATATTTGTTTCTCGTTCATTTGTTATATAAATAAGGCCGTTAGTTTTCTCGTTTGAATTGTTTTACATTGTCTTATCGGGGCCTTTTATAGCTGACTATGCGGTATGTGCTTTGCTCATTGTTGAAGGCCGTATGGTGACCTATAGTTGTTAATGTCTGTGTCATTTTGGTCTTTGGTGGATAGTTGTCTCATTGACAATCATACTACATCTTCTTTTCTTATATTTTATAGTATCATTTGTGTCAATATCTTGTGAAATCCATATGTCTGTCATGATTGTACCACTAAATGTGGCAAAAGTTTCATTCTTAACTGGAACTGGATATGTACCGACTTGGCGTACATATTGCTGATGTATAAAATTGAGAAAGGAAATGGGGAATGTGTCAAATCGACAACAACCCGACCATAGAGCAGACAACAGCCGAAGGCCACCAATGGGTCTTCAATGTAGCTCGAATTCCCGAACCCGTAGGTGTCCTTCAGCTGGCCCCTAAAAATATGTATACTAGTACAGTGATAATGGACGTCATACTAAACTCCGAATTATACACAAGAAACTAAAATCAAAAATCATACAAGACTAAGAAAGGCCAGAGACTCCTGACTTGGGACAGGCGCAAAATTGTGGCGGGGTTTAACATGTTTATGAAATCTCAACCCTCCCCCTATACCTCTAGCCAATGTAGAAGGTAAACGCATAACAATACGCACATTAAAATTCAGTTCAGGAGAAGTCCGAGTCCGTTGTCAAAAGATGTAACAAAATAAAATAAATAAAATGACAATAATACATAAATAACAACAAGACTACTAGCAGTTAACTGACATGCCAGCTCCAAACCCCAATTTAACTGATTGAAAGATTATGTCTTCATCATATGAATATCAGGCACAATCCCTCCCGTTAGGGGTTTAGTATCATACTATCATAAAATATATGAGAAGAACATAATCCGTGTCATGCCAAAACTGCTTTTGTTTTTAAATAAATGTGTTTAGTTCCGATGCAAAGACCCTATAAGTGAATCAATATTAAAGCCAAAATATGCAATCCTAAATGGCCTGACAACATTATCGTAACTATATCCCTTCTTAATAAGTCTGTTTAAAGGTTTTGTAAGCTTTTGAGGTGAATACTGACATTTGTGTGCTTTGTAAAGAATATTACAATAAAAGATTGGATGAGAAATACCTGAACGTATAAGATGTCTGCATGTTGAGTTATATTTACGAATTATTTCCTTATACCGGTGATAAAATTTAGTAAATGTTTTGACCAGTTTGTGATATCGAAAACCCTGGTGTAATATTTTTTCAGTAATACATAAATTTCTCTCGCTAAAATCTAATACGTTGTTACATACACGAGCGAATCGTACAAGTTGAGATATATAAACACCATAAGATGGTGACAAGGGAACGTCACCATCAAAAAATGGATAATTAACGATAGGAAATTAAAAACCATCTCTTTTATCATATTTTTTTGTATTAAGCTTCTCGTTAATGATATAGATATCAAGATCAAGGAAAGGGCAGTGTTAGGGATGACATCAAAAGATCGATGTAGGATAAAAAACTTAAATCAAATAGTTTGGGGTACGGGGGTCAACATTGCTGCAAGTTTTGTTAATCTAAGATCGATTTTACATATATCCCTATTGGTCAATCAATTTTTCCCAAATTAAGTTAAGAGGGGGGGTGTGGGGGTCAGTGAAAAAACTATGTGAATTAAGTTTTTTATCCTTAATTGAACTTTTGATGTCGTCCCTTAGTATTAGCTTTATTTAAAGTAAGTTCAACCGGATAAATTTCTTTGGTATACATACTGAAGTCGTCATTATTGAGAGCCGATATATCATCCAAATATCTAAAAATATTGTTAAATTGTTTGTATCCAATGTTGTTTTGATGGGTTTTTGCTAATTTTAGTCATGAATTGTAACCCATAACAATACAAAATGAGGTCCGCAATAAGTGGTACACAGTTAGTCCCTAATAATTTAATTTTGGATGAAACGCCTCTACTTGTAAGTCTTCTGATTTGCTGACGTTTTTTTTGTTATGAGCCCATAGACATCATTTAGTCATGTGACCGTGACGTCATCAACGTTTTTTCATGGTTTTCTACGGTTTAAAATGGAATTTAGAATTATGTTATAAGAAATGACTGTAATATTTTTTCTGTCTATTCGAAATAACATAAAAAATGTGGTGCACACTGTTAAATAACTCACTACGCGCGTTATTCAGTGTGCACCAAAATTTTTCTTCATAGACAGAAAAAATATTACATTCATTCCTTAATTGGAATTCCAATAACTTGACGATATACGGAATCTCCAAAGCGAACAACAATGTTATCAAGTAAAAATTCAAGCGCATATATAGTATCAAAGCATGTCCAATTGATACCTATTCTATAAGTTTTGTAACAAATTGACAGACCTATGGTACCAGCAACACAGCCGGGGATGTAAATGTATAAATAGTTGTTCATTTTACCAATGACCATGATCAAAAGGACTAAATAAAAAGTTGTTTAAAGACAAAAATCTAAAAAATATTTCTTAAATCTTTTATTTTACAAAATACCCTCCTATCTCATGTGTTCTTACTTGCATAGAGTTGAGGTATGTAGTCCATGCCCACCATACCCCCACTTTTAACCACCCCACCACGCCCTGGTCTCCAGTTATTCCCCTGATCTTCCATTAAACTGTCCTCTTCTTCCAAAAACCAAATATAATTAAAGATTTAAAAACATTTTTGCTGCTCAATATCAACTGATCATTTAAAACTGAGTCAGTCAGTACTATTTTAATTAGTAACAATCTAACTTAAATTTAATCATTTGAAGTCCTACATTGTATAAACATCAATAATCATCCAACCACTTGAGTGTACCAATTAGCAGATTAAAACAATTATGTGTAAGTAATTTTGTGTCTGATATAAGGGTAGTCCAAATAATTATTACGTCTGGCAAGGCAATTTTGAATTTTTTCTGTGATGGCTATGTACAAACACATTTAAATAGCCTTGCCAGACGTCATACTTATTTGGACTACAGTGAAGTCCCCGGTATTTGCCCGTCCGGTGATACCGTGCATTAGCTGATAGCGTAATATAAGGGTGGACAGAGTTATAGTAAATCTGGAATGAGAGAGCTTGAAGTAGAAATTGGGTTGGTGGAAGCTGGAGTTTGGGTGGTGTTTACTGCGGGTAAAGGGTTGTTAAAACAGGGATAATTCATGCATGAAAAAAAAATGGAAGTGCAAAGGAAGATAATACATATCAATGGATCTATGTGGAGAGTAGTAAGAGTTTTAGCGAGGTTACTGGGAATATATGACCCCCTCAATGTCCCGTACCTAAATGATACATATAAAAGAGAAGTGCCTAATAGAAAAGGGGGCGGGTCATGTACAAAATTACTAATTATCAAAAAATAACACAGAAGCTAACCTTTTCATTTAGTTAAAACAACTTTATTATTCATGAACAACATTGTAAAAAAAATACTGTTTTTGGAACAAACTATACACTACGAACGACAACTCTAACAAGAATTTTACTCTTATTTGTTGATAATATAAACAATAATTTATTCAAAGAAGGCGGTAATATGTAGCAAGTAATAAAAATCAGAATGCCGTAGTAAAAATCGTCAGGAATTTAATCTTTTTTGCTGCTCGGAGATGCCGATAAGTGAAGTTCTTCAAAATCATGTTTTCGGGGGGAGCAATGAACTGTCCTTGTCCAATTAACAAGTTATTCAGGGATTCTAACATTGCTTACATTTGTTGATACCATGATAATACAATAACACTGTCTTGTCAAATATACCGTATTATCATAGAATACATGCACTTGTGTCTTCATGGACGTCTAATGAAAAATGGTGACGATAAAGCATGTGATTCCGGATATTGACCGTCTCCGGACAAACTAAATTCTCAAAATGAGTTATCGGCCTTTTCGCGCCAGACGACTATTGTACTTAAGACTAGTGTACTTTTAATAGACTATATTCACTTTAATAGACGTTTGTGCAACCCAGTCCTGAACTTTAACACTATGATCATTTGATTTGAAATTATTTATCTTATTTTTTTTTGCAATTCGCTTATATATATCAAAGAGGGACGAAAGATACCAAAGGGACAGTCACACTCATAAATCTAAAACAAACTGACAACGCCATGGCTAAAAATGAAAAAGACAAACAGAAAAACAATAGTACACATGACACAACATAGAAAACTAAAGAATAAACAACACGAACCCCACCAAAAACTAGGGGTGATCTCAGGTGCTCCGGAAGGGTGAGCAGATCCTGCTCCACATGTGGCACCCGTCGTGTTGCTTATGTGATTACTAATCCGGTAAATAGTCTAATTCGGTAGGTCACATTCATGAAAGGGAAGGGAATTGAAGTTACGACGTAAGGAACATATCCGATATCATTTGTTAAACGGTTATTCCATAACGGTCAACCATCTCGTGATGGCGTCCGTAAAATTTACGAAGGGATGATTTCAACTTCACCATTTGGAACTCTTTGTTTAATAGCTTCCTTGTGAGCAGTAACCCTCTATCAAGAAAACCATAACATGACACTAAATTTTATGAACAATGATAAAGTCTCTTAATTATATGTATATTCAATAACGATTCAAACAGTGCATCGTAAGCTTATTTGGCTGGCTAAAGTTTTATTTATATTATGTATTTAACAACTCTTATCTTCTTCTATAGGTTTCCAGAAGTAGATCGTATTAAAAGTGTATTTTACTCAAAATTAAAAACAAAAGTTTATTATTTTTTCTTGAAGCTATGAAATTGAAACCTACATAACTGTAAAATTCAAAACATTTACCTAAACGCACTCTCGTTCTCACCATCGTCTGCCACCTACCCCGAAAACATATCAAAGATTACCAACAAGACATCAAAATTGATTTTGAAAACGTTGAGAACGTCACCGGCTGGATTATTAGTGCCATTGACACTGTGCTACTTTGCAACACGCTTCCTGGTAATTAATATAATTTATATGCATAGTCCGCACATTTAAATAATAATCTTCAGGTCCTCCATGCAAATATATCATTCTTTACGCAATATTCGCTTTAGAATACTCTCATCGGAGTTATTTTGAATGATTTTTAACATAACACAAACCGATCAATGTTGAGGTTAATTTCTAGAACGTAAAGAACGATAACAATAGATTAGTTCGAATTTCTAAAAATCAACAGATGTGGCTGAGAGGTTTTCTAAAATCAATTATTTAAAATCAAAGGTGGAAAAGAAAACAAATGGATAACTTACAGTGTTACAGTTACGACAAGAGAGAAAAATACTGGAAAGAAATGCTAAAAATTTAGAATTAGCAAACGATGAAAAAAATAAAATAAACTAAGAACAACTTCTGCAGTGAAACTCGTGATATGATTGGGGATATGTGGATGGGATCACAAGGGAACAATTCACAAAACTTGCAGAATAAAGGACATTAAACATTTGTAAAATATACAGAAAAGAGGAAAAAAGCTCAACAAAAAATAAAGATTAGAGATTTATGTGGTGTTGAAATGTAAAGAATGGACAATAACGGACCCAACCTTTTAAGTTATATATGGTATAAGGAATTGAAAGAGAAAAAAAAAACACGCAAACAAAATAAAGAGTACTATACGGAATTTAATGAGCCCTTCCATCCGGACACTCGTGATATCAAACTAATACCCCCTACAATTACATGGCAATAATTCAACACAATAAACGTATAAAAATATCAATGCAAAAAGTTACAATTTTTGCTGAAGATACATAGACAATAACTGTTTAGTATCTTTAAATATCAGCTGTGTTTGTACGAGGCTAGGAGACAAGGTATGTGCGAAGCATTTAGCGAGCTATTACACTTGTTTCGAGCCGAGTACAAATACAGCTGATATTTGAAGACACTAAACAGTTATTGCCTTTATTCTGCCATTAATTCTGTATATTATTTGTGATTTGAAAGACACAAAAACATATGTTTTGCATTTATTTTCGATTTGAAATCCATTGAGGCCCGTGTAGTAATACGATACAGTAATCACACATAATTTCAGCTGACGACGGGTTCGCCAAAAAAAGAATCTCGAATTGTCAACAATAATACATCGCTCAAGGTGAATAATTATCTATTTTACCATAAAAACTTATTTCAACAGTAAAAAAAAAACATTGTTTAACTTGAAACAGGGGTGTACGAGTTGTCCTACGCTTCATACTCGACATTCACTAAACATACATGCTGAAATTGACATGGTTGTTTTTGTTACACAATCATACACATTCAAGTTTTGAAATCGATAGTTGTCATCGTAGCAAAGACTGCTGTTTCATGTGTGTATGTTATCAGAAAATTGATGTGATTCTTATTGCGCTAAAGAAATGTTTGAAAACAAACAGAACGTATAAAAGTAATCGTTAATTCGCAATTAATACGTCATTGGAATGCGACTGCAATACACATTCTCAGTAAACGCAGGTTCATACAATACTCAGTCCGGCAGTGGGCGGAGCTTTAAAGCGATATCTGTATAGTATACAGATACAGCATAGCGATAATTGTAGGGCTGTATCTGTATAGTAGAACACCGAATTGTAGGATAAAGTTAAATAAAGATGTATCAGTCCTATGTCTCTGGCAAAATTTATAAAATGAATTAAAACAAAACGTCTCGGAACAAAAACAACTGATATCAAAACCCCAAAAAAGAAGATTCCCAAAGAAACAGGAACATTGCTAGTTTGGCGGAACAGGTAACTGTTTTTCTTGATGATCAAATTTCTATTAATACATTTTTCGACGGGAAGTATCTTCCAACTGTCCGTCAAGTTGTTCAAGACTTTTGGTGTAGGAGTTAAACATATCTGCCAAACTATAAACTCAGTGCTAAAGCATTTATTTGAGGAAGATGAATTGAAACTTCCATCAGAATCTTCAAATCGAAGAATAATTTTGAAATAACTTACAAGCAAAAATGCAAATTTTGTTACACAGTCAAAATTTAAACACAATACATTTTAATGGTACATCAGAGCGACACTTGTAGGGTTTTCAAATTACATCTAGCCATAAAAACTTATCGTTATTTTTGAATGAAAACGTACGAGGTGACACACCGACTCAGGTTGAAACAATCAAAGATATGTTTTTCGAGATAGCGAATTTAGCATGTTTAGTTTCACAATCAAATGAATATATCAACGAAAAGTATGCAAAATTAATGTTCATTATTAAAAACATGATGTCTGATCAACATATTGTTAATAAGAATTTCTATCATGATGAATTTGTTAAAATGAGGAGTGATTTTTGCATAAATTTGAAAGTAACTGGGACACAATGTCAGAAAATGAACAAGAAAAAGCGGCTGAAATGCATCAATGGTTTGTCACTTGCACCTTTTGGCGAATATGGGTGGTAGTGTTAATAAAGCTTTAAAAGAATATATGAACAAATTATAACGGATGGCACTGGTAAACTTGGGAGAAGTCAGCTTCTCACATTTTCAAGTTGGTCTGACAAGGACAGTGCAGTTGTTAGATGCATACGTACAATTTGCAGTGCTTTGGTGTCTGGTGGTAACGCATCGTCTGGCTGCCCAGAAGATTTTAAAACTTATCTCTTTTCGAAAGGAAAAACTTGTAGATTTAAAAGATTTGAACATACTTGATTCAATATCAAACTTGAAAATGCCGGTGCTGTAATTTATCACAGAAATGATATTATTGATTTTTTATCAAAATCGTCATCATCATCCCTCAATATGCTAAAAAAATATGTGCTATCTGATCTTCAAAATAAAACAATATTTCAGGAGATTTTATCGGTGGCAACTATTGGAAACATTATTACCACTCCATTTTTTAGGCTTATTGATAGCATAACTGTTGCAACACACAGTTTTGGATTTAAATCAACATTTTCTACAATTAGAAATGAATTTAAAACAGTGGTCAAAAGATCCAAGTACCTTAATATCAAGTGAAACTGTTTTGTTCTCTGAAGTTCCGCCATGCAAAGATGATATCTTTGATGCGGTATTTTCAAACCATATGTTACCAGATACTGTTATTATATCAGAGTCCGCCAGTCATCTTTATCTTACTGTTACCCGAAAGCTGTCATGATACAGATAACGAAACAATACGCGAACAATCGTTAACGGTTCCAAAACACAATCGTACAAGTGAAAAAACCTTTGCCGATTTCAAGCAGATTCACCATGTTAAACCAAATTCATCCATTGAACACTTATAGGCTACTTTAATGTGGGTTAACAACAAAACTGTCGAATGGCTTGATTTAATGGATCCCGAAATGAAAAATGCTAAAATTACTTTAGCTATGAAACGAGCGCCTGAATTTATCAGTACATGGCATGAGCGTAAAATTCAATTAAAATAAAAACGTTTTGAAAAGTTAAAAGAAAAGGAAACCGAAAAGGCGAGACGAGATGCTCAAAGTATTACAAATAAACAGACTGCATTAGATACACTTCAAATACTCATGTAACACAGTCCAAAATGTAACCAAAATGCTCCAGAAATGTAGGACTGAAAATGAAAAAGAAGCCGCCTTAAAAGCTCAAATTACTTTTTACAAATTTGTGATTATCCTTCCAAAAATTGAACACAAACTATTTTTCTTTTCTAAAGATAAAAAGAAAATTGAAATCAGAACCGTTAATGTTTAATTTCGTGAAAATAATATTTCACAAAAACAAGTTGTTATTGGCTTGTTATGACGACAAAGAACTGGTATCAATTGAAAGAAGAAAACAGCTGCTTATAGATAAGAAAGACAATCTTCTTTCACACAACAGAAATCTGTTGAAAGTGTTGTTGAAGAATAACATATATTTCAATGCCTTAGCTTAATGTATGGAGTTAATATTTGAGCTGTTATTTCTATAACCTATAAAATAAGGACATGTGGTATTAATCCCAATGAGAAAACTTAGACGACACCAATGGAGCATGTCTGATTGTCGTAGATGTTATATCATTCATAGATATCGACTTATTATGCCATAACTTCTTTATTCTTGTTATCAAAGTTTAACTGTGTCATTTTTCACTGGTATTTCTGTCTTATTCAATTAGTTCGTATTGAAGTTATAAAACAACAATTGTATTCACTACCATTGGTATAATTGTAGCCTGGTTTTTCTAACTTTCAGACCTTTAGGTACCAAAATTAGTCAATTTTGTATGTCTAAAAGTGTAGATTTGTGGTAAAAAATGGAAAAAAAATAATTTTTGAGACTTCAGACTTAAAACAAAAATGTAAATATGATTTAATTCATCATATTTAATTTTTAATTTAATTCTTTATTTATTTAAAGAGGATTGCCAACAGCCAGAGGCTACGCGTTGATGTCCTCAATCTCCTCATCATATATGATGCATCTAAGAAACTTCAGACTTTTGATTATCTATCTTACCATGTAAAACCGCTAAAAAATCTTTATTTAACCTATATGATTGAAAACTAATTTACTCGAAAAATGTCCAGCAATTTGATTTCTGTCAAAACGACTAAATAACCCTAAAATGCCTTCAATTTTATCATCTTAATTGCTCTGTACTTTTCATTTGTTGTCCGAATTAAACAGCCAAAAGTGATTTTTCCATGGAAAAGTAATCTGCCTAACTTAATACTGATAATTTTATATTTTTAATATATATAGTGTTTTCCTTACTATCCCTAGTATATGTTAGCGAAATTGCTACATAATTTTTTTTCGAGGAAAAATTGATTTTGTAGATTGGAAAAAAAATCGATGCAATAAACATAACTTTTGTCGGACTGCATATTTTGAAATGCAATAGTCCAGAGTGGAGAAATGTCGTAACACATTTGATGCAGTGAGTGATTTAAATTGATATTGTTAATCGTATATGAACACATAAATATGATCGAATTCCGTTAAAAAATTATTGTTTTAGAAAAATACCATTAGCATTCAAGTGTGTCAAAATAAAACATAAGCATAAAAAAGGAGCGAAAGATACCAAAGAGACAGTCAAACTCAAAATTCGAAAAACTGACAACGACATGCCTAAAGATTAAAAGGTCAAACAGACAAACAATAGCACACAAAACACAACAAAGAAAACTAAAGACTAAGCAACACGAACCCCACCAAAAACTGTGGGTGATCTCAAGTGCTCTGGAAGGGTAAGCTAATCCTGCTCCACATGTGGCACCTGTCATGTTGCTCATACTCGAAAAATATACCTAATTTGAGAGGTCACAATCGGATAAAAGGCCGGAGCACCTGAAATCACCCCCAGCTCTGATTGGGTTCGTGTCGATGTTGTACCCTTATTGTGACACTTTGTTCACGCATTGATGTAAATATTATGGATTTTGATGCGACTGTTGAGTGGTTTAGCGCTATAAGTACCGGTTCGATCTACCATTTTCTACATTTGAAAACGCCTGTACCAAATCAGGAATATGCTTATGTTTTATTTGACGCCATCACGAGTTGGTTGACCGTTATGGAATAATCGTTTCACATATGATACCGAATATGTTTCTTTCGTAACTACAATCCCCTTTCCTTTTCATGAATGTGACGTACCAAATTAGACTATTTACCGATTTTGTAATAACATGACTAACACGACGGGTGCCGAATGTGGAGGAGGATCTGCTTACCCTTCCGGAGCACCTAATTTCAACCCCAGTTTTTGGGTTGTGGTTCGTGTTGCTCAGTCTGTTTTTTTCTATGTTCGTTCTTGTGTACTATTTTTTGTCTCTTTGGCTTTTTCATTTTTAGCCATGGCGTTGTCAGCATAATTTAGATTTATGAATGTTACTGTTCCCCTCATATCTTTCGCCCCTCTTCTGTTCGAAATCGATAGTTACACTACGCATTTAGAAGTGGGTAGGTGTTTTGAGATTGTGAATATTATTTTACTTTTATACTTATGACCTTTTTTGTTGTTGTTTCAAAACACTGATTAGAAATCACTGCAAATTCTTAGATACTAATAAAACAATGAGTATTTCTATTTGACTTGTATATAAATTCTAGAAATTTCATAACTTACGACGCGTAATTTAAACTTTTAATAGTGTTCTGAAATGTTGGCCTCTTCATGTTCAAGAAGTTTCCAGCTGGGTAGCTATAAATACAGACACTGACCAAAGTTTATGCAGAAAAAGGGTAATATAAACATTTTCGGAAGATCTCTGGAGTTTTTGGATTGACACTTTAATTTACGTTTACATCATCATACGAGTTTTTAATGAACTTATTGGACATATGAATATTCCGCTTGAATTTTTCAACGGTTTATAGAAAAAAATTAAAGAAAGAAAAAGATTGGACATTCAGATATTTTAACAGTTAAGTTGACTTTTCTATTTGCATGTTATTTTTCAAACAACTTTAAAATTCATTATTGGTCTGTTAGTCAAACAAAATAAACAAAGTCGTATTTGATGGCAGTAAATTTATAAAACTTAAGGCTCTAAAGAGCCTGTGTCCTTTCCTTGGTATATGTGGATATAGGAAGATCTGGTATGAGTGCCAATGAAACAAATCTCCATCAAATAACAATTTATTAAAATAAACAAGTATAGGTCAAAGTACCGCCTTCAACACGGACCCTTGGCTCACACCAAGCAACAAGCTATACATGTAAAGGGCCCAAAATTAACTAGTGTAAAACCATTCCAACAGGAAAACAAACGGTCTAATCCATATAAAAAAACGAGAAACAAGTATAAATTACATAAACAAACGACAACTACTGTACATCAGATTCCTGACTAAGGACAGGTGCAAGCAGTTGCAGCGGAATTAAACGTTTTAATATGTATATTAAACAAAGTACACATATGGATTAATGACAAAATTGTGTTTTGGTGATGTAGTCCAGCAGCTAAGTCAAATATTTTGGGACACTTGATCACTTTATGGTAAAAGCATGAAACTTTGCACAGTGTTAGTTATGATGCTAATAACAAATTTTTGATATAGAGCCATAACTTACACAATGGCCGCCAATTTCAAAATGGCGGCCAATGGCTATGAGGCAGAGACCAAAAAAAATGTATAATTGATCATTTGGATAAAAAAGCATAAAACTTTACATATTGCTAGTTATGATGCTAATACATCTTTTCCAAATATGAAACAATGAAAAATAATTCCATAATGGCCGACAAACTAAAAATGGCCGCCAAAAATCAAAAGGTAGTCCAAAAAATTGTAAGAATTGATCACTTTCTGGTAAAACCATGAACCATTGCATAGTGTTACAAAAATTATGTAGTTATGATGCTGATTAACATTTTTGACTATGGAGCCATAAAAGAAATTCCACAATGGCCACCAACTTCAAAACGGCCGCCAACAGTCATGAGGCAGAGTAAAAAAATGGTATAATTTATCATTTGAATATTAAGGCACAACACTTTACATATTGCTAGTCATAATGCTAATTTATCTTTTCGCAAAATGAAACAATCAAAAATTGTTCCATAATGGCCGACAAATTCAAATGGCCGCAAACAGTCAAAAGGAAGAGTCCAAAAAATTGCTTTAATTGATCACTTTTATGTATAGTTCAGCTGACAATATTAAGAAGTTTCATGATTAACGATTGATGCCTCAAGGCATTTATGTGTGCAAATGTAGATGAGGGATCTGGAAAAGCATAGTCTTTCATTGACCACAAAGTATGTTTGGATAAATCTTGCAACATAAAACTCAACAAGACAACGTCGAATAGAGCAGAAAAACGAAACACACATGAGAAAATAGATGAAAAAGCAACCACATCTAAAAAGAAAACTAGACATAGCTTTTCCGTTCAGTACACCAATAACCCGTCTGTGTATTTCTTCTGTAATGATAATGAGTAAGAAGTCCTTCATGAGTCCTCAACGTTTGGACATGATACACGTGTGAGAGAATGAGCAGTAAATTAAATGACTCGTTGTTACTTACAAAGAAAAGCGCGGGTGATCTAATTGTACAGGAACCAAAGTACCACTCCAGATGTTTAGTTTTGTTATATAATCGAGCATCTCAAATTGGAATGAAAATTGATATTGTCGAATCTAATAAAGAAAGGAAATCCATGGTATTGCATTTTCAGAACTAATTTCTTATACAAATGAAACAAGATCATGTGATAAGACAATACATCGTTACACAATGGCAGATATATGTAAACTTTATATGGAAAAAATAACATGTCTAGGTGAAGATGTTTCAAACCAAGGTAATAGTTCTAGACTAAAAGACAGAATTGTATTTGACTTCCCTGACTTACATGCTTACAAACAAGGCCGTGAAAGCATTCTTTGCTTTCAAAATTGACATTGGTTCTGCATTGAAGAGAGTCAGTTCAAGCCCCCATTTTCTACATTTGTACCACATAAACTCATCATAGATACCAGAACTAAATTTACGCCAGACGCCCGTTTCGTCTACAAAAGACTCATCAGTGACGCTCGAATCCAAAAAAGTTAAATACTCCAGTCATTGCTTTCTTTGGTCAGTATCATTCAGTTTGGACCCAACATCCAGGATCGTTAATATTCTCAGTCTACATTAACAATAACACAGCTTCTGATGTATAGTTGTACAAAGAAACTATCCAACCGTCACACGAAATATCATGAGCCTCCAGATTGTGCTAATTTGGTAATCATGATACACTGTAAGACTAGAAAACGTGATCTAGTTTCTTCAAACTTGGACTATCCATCTCATACAACCCAGTGTTGGAAATTTCTACTTTCACGGCCCATGAGGTATTGTTTGCCCTGCTAATTTACTGCAATGAATTAACTTCATCTGCTGTAGACAACATTGATCACAATTCAAGCAGTATATCGTCAAAAGATTTATTCCAAGAATGTTCAAGGCGTTGTTCAAACATTTGACCAATCTGAACCTATGTTGAAATGCCAAAGACAGAGTTTCTCTTTTACCAGAGAGTTATTCAAATCCACCACCAGCTGTACTAAGATTGAGCGAACTAGATATCCCATTAGTTGAAGAAGAACTTGCAATCATATTTCCTCATTCCCATCTGCACAAACAAGGGAAATCAAATGGCTGAAACATGTTGCCGAAACGTATAGTGTTAAGGCTGAAGTGGGAACAAATATGTCATGGTCCGCCTATGATGCTGCAGTACTGCCAGATGGGAAAACAATCACCAGCAGTGTCTGCCCTTCGACCTCCTGTTTCATGAGCAGGCAAGATATGTTGCACTAATACAACATTCATTAAAAATTATTCGTAGCGCTGGCAGAAAGCTAAACCCAGGCCAAACTCCAGTTGATGCTTTTAACCCACCCCTTTTCACAGTAGCAAAACTAATACATGCCTCATATGCATGGTGAGAAAAAATATTATATATGGCCTATACATAGCAATGGCAGCGTTTAAAGCTCCTGATAGCTGTCTTGAAGATAGTGGATGGACAAGTGTTTAAGTGAATGCACCAGGTACAGCTTAAAAGTAAAAGTACAAAAATACTGAACTCGGAGCAAAATCCAATCGGAAAGTCCATAATCACATGGCAAAATCAAAAGACAAAAGAAATCAAAAACGGACAGGAACTGTCATATTCCTGACGGTGCAGACATTTTTAAATGTAGAAAATGGTGGATAAAACCTGGTTTGTAAGCGCTATACCTCTCACTTTGATGACAGTCTCACAAAATTCCGTTATATTTACAATCATGCGTGAACTAAACAGACATAATAAAAGGCATTCCTAAAGGCTTCTCGTGTTACGAAAACAAGAAGAGCACACCAAGTTACAGCGTGCACACTTCACCGTATATTGTCAAACAATTACTGCTAGTACAAAGATGTTTTGAGGGATGATGAGGTTATCTTAGAATTTGAAGAGTGGTGTTAGGAACGAACTTTAGAATCTCCTCATTTTAAATTCTAATATATACACCTTCAATTTGAATTGACAGTATTGACATTTATAGGGTCCACACGTTAGGCCATTTTTTTATTATATATTGAAGCTATCTTCAAGATCATCCCTTGGTTCTTTGCATTACATCACGAAAACTGTTCACGATGACTGCCAATTCATCTGCGTGATATGATTCATTTAACCTAAAACGAATCCAGAAACCCACAGAGCATTCCTTGGCGGCAACTGTGTTGTCAACAGGAAAATTGTGAATTTTCTAAGGTTATTATCTGTGACTGTAAAAAAAAAGAACTGGCCAAAGACGCCATTTTGAGTTGTATCCGCCTTTTTAATACTTACTATTAGTTAATGTCACATGTTAAACTAAATAATAATATGTTTGTATATACTTGCTTGTATTGAAACAAATGATCTATTACTTTTTAAATAATTCATACCATACTATAACAAACATCAAATTTTGAAATGTTAAACGGCACCATTTTGAATATACATTGTAGCCGCCATTTTGAAAATATAATCTATGCACCAAGGTAATAATGATACATTGTAGGCCTTTGTCGAAATCAAACAATCAGTTTTATGATCAAATTTTATAACTTTATAACACAATGATGATGTATACATACTAGTACTGTAAAACTCAAGACATTTTGACGCACCATTTTGAATTTGGACGCTATTTTGATTATTTATGTGTTATAAGGTTTAAAAAATAATAATTGACATATCTTGATTGTATCTCCTTAAGTTTGTGACATCTTCTGAACTCATTAAAATTGGAATACTTCCATCAAGTGAATGTTGTTATTCTTATGTCGGCCGGAAATTTGGCGGCCATTTTGGATATCTTTCAGTGACTCCATATCTGAATTTTGTGCATGCTTTCACCATAAAGTGATAAATTATTCTGATATCCGCTGGACTTATGGTGATGTGCTTGCAGATCTTACTTTACTGAACATTCTTTTTGTGTACATTTATCTATCTGTAATGAACTTGTCCCAGTACGTAGTTACAGTGGAAAATATTTGGTAAAAATGTACAAAATGTAAGAAAATTGTTACAAATTAACTATAAAGGACAATTACTCAAGGTGTCAATTGACTATTTTGGTCATGTTGACCCAATTTTAGGTCTAACTTCGCTGTACATTATTGCTGTTTACAATTTATCTCTATCTATAATGATATTCAAGGTAAAACCAAAAGCTGCAAAATTTTCATAAAATTACCAATTCAGGGACAGCAACCTAACAAGGGCTTGCATAAATGGTCTGAAAATGTCAGGGCAGATATATCTTGACCTTATGATAAACTTAATCAGTTCATATTTGCTGTAAATGCTTTAGTTTTAGAATTATGAGCCAAAAATGCATTTTACCCTAGATACTATTTTAGCAATGTCGACCATCTTGGTTTACAGGCGGGGTCATCGGACACAATTCTTAAAATAAATACCCTTATGAAGATTGCGGATAAGTTTGGTCAAATATGTCTCAGAAGTTTCAGAGGAGATGATTTTTGTAAAAGATAACAAAAATTTACAAAAAAATGTAAAAAAATGGCTA
Organism: Mytilus galloprovincialis; assembly: GCF_965363235.1. NCBI lineage: Eukaryota > Metazoa > Mollusca > Bivalvia > Mytilida > Mytilidae > Mytilus > Mytilus galloprovincialis. Next base: position 64,849,818 of record NC_134842.1, on the reverse strand, counting down.
TAAAGGGCAACAACTCCTTACGGGGTCAATTGGCCATTTTGATCATTTTAACTTATTGTAGATCTTACTTTGCTGAACATCATTGCTGTTTATAGGTTTATCTATATTTAATAATATTCAAGATAATAACAAAAAACGGCAAAATTATAACAAATTACTGATTCAGGGTATGCTACCCAACAACGGGTTGTTTGGTTTGTCTAAACATTTCAGAGCGGATACATCTTGACCTAATGATCAATATTACACCATGTGAGATTTGCTCTAAATGCTTTATGTCAGAGTTATAATTCAAAAATTGCATTTTACCAATATGTTATATTTTTAGCAATGTCGGCCATCTTAGTTGATGGGCGGGGTCATCTGACACATTTTTTAAACTAGATATTCTAAAAATGATTGTGGCCAAGTATGGTTAAATTTGGATCAGAAGTTTCCGAGGTTAAGAGTGTTGTAAAGGTAAACCGACGACGACAACGATGGACGACAGATGACGGACGACAAGTGATGAGAAAAGCTCACTTGGCCCCTCGGGTCAGGTAAGCTAAAAAGTATATTGTAAAATTGTATAATTAAACTTGTTAATATTAATTGATCTTTGTTTTTCGTTGGCAAAAATTTAATTTATTTACTATTAAACATTCCAGTATGACGTGCTTCTTTCGATTTGTAAACAACACTTTGTGAAAAATCTCGATATATCTACACTTAGCGCAGACTCAGATATATACATAATAATGAATGTTACAATATACCTCCCACGTAAATCCACATATATTTGAACCTACTTGCCAAACGCTTTGCCAATTTTATTGTATTAGAAATTGTAATAAAACAAAAGACAAAATAACTTGTATTCTTATTCGGATGCATAATAAAAAGAATTAATAAATTGCAACTAGTTTTGTTTATTTCCTAAATATACTGAGCCAAAAAAGTTTAGCAACAAAAATATGAAATTTTGTTTTATTAAAAAATCATAACAACATATAATTTTGATAATAAAAAAATGGAATTATGACATGTCAGAAGCAAGATAAATGTTTAACACTCATATTCATTAGGATATTTTTTTTGTAGTAAACGGGGAAGGGTCAAAAAGCGGAAATGAGTAAATTGTTATTCAAAATATCATTCAATTTCTCGGCCATGCTCTAAGTGCATCAAGGAAGAATTGACAGGCACACCAGCAGCTGTCCTTTAAGTCAATGCACTATAATTGTGGCCGGAAAAACTTATCAGGTTTCACGTAAAGCGAAGGTAGCGCTCCTCCCCTGACGATGGTTGTTTTTGGTCTACGGCATATCGACATTTCCTGTGATGTTGTAATTTGTTGATATCTGTTTGTTAGTCTCTAAACTGTTGACTAATGCACATTGATTCGAGTCGTGACGTTAGCAACACTCATGCCGGCATCAACCAATCCAAGAGCCACCTGAAGGTCATTTTCGGAGAGGCCTGTTTGACGCCCAATGCAATGTTTTAAAAATTTTATGTGTTTTTCTAACCAATAGTGTGTTTCTGAACGTTATTTAAAAAAAAATTAAAATTTCGTTTTAAAAGTACAGGTACAGAAGGTAAAACATCAATCACACGTGCAAAGCTGAAATGGCGCGAAATCAATCATCCGGGAAAAGTACGACTGTTTAAAATTACAGGTAAAACTAAGGATTATATCAATGATGTTTAATATAAAAAAAAAATCCAGAAACAACACAAAAAAATTTGAAAAAAAGTGTAGCTAAACTTTTATGGCTCAGTTTATAGTAACACAGCTATATTTTGTGCAATGTCAATTTCATCATGGAACACTTTCTCTACAATCGGGGGTTCAATAAGCTTAATATTTATGTTACGATTTTAAAAGCTATCAATATACTAATTTAAGTTGCAGTATAAAAACAATATTTAGTCTATGTCATAAAAATATAAACTTTTTTGTAACCATCGAAGTTCGTATAAAATTGTATTAAAATGGAATTCTGAGGTAGGTTTTGTTTTGTTTTGTTTTCTATTCTATTGCATTTGATTTCAGCGAGTCAACATAGCAGCTCCTTCGTTACGAAATGTTAATTTTGGATTTGACGGTAGTTTACGAGAAAACATGTAAATTAAAAATCGGTATTGAATTTGAGAATTAAACATATTTTTTTCTAGCGGTTATTAACGAAATAATCAATACAGGCTTAAGATTTATGAGAATAGTTGAGCTTTATCTAACAAGGAGTAAAAAAGAACAGCTACACACACGGCATACCCACCCTCGCTGCAGTATTTGAATGAACTTATTTGTCCTATTAGAATCGAAATAATTCATGGAAGCCATAGATATGTTGTAAATTAACGCATGGCCTGGGCCGTGATATTTGTTCACTTTATTCTTCGCTAATGCTCAGGATAAAAAATCGAATATCATGGCCCAGGCCATGTGAAAATTTCCAACAAATCTATGGCTTCCATGAATTATTTCTTAATTATTATACTTCCTGTGAGAATGTCCTTCGATAGTAAAATTGCTCTATTTTTGCATACTTTTATGCATAAGTTCATGCCTTCAACAATGAACAAGTTTACGAAACCTCTAGCACCAGCTAAAGCAGTAATCTTCTTGTTTAACTAAATAATGCTTTATATTCAGATAAAATCAACTTTCTTTAAAACAGCACATAATTATATATATACAGAATTACAGAAAGGGCTTTTTTTCATACTGTAAAGCATTTATTTTTTGCAATGATAATTACACAATAAGCGCTATTTGAAATAGTAAACAGTCAGTATGATAATGATATTAATGTTGTGTTCGGGTCGTTCACGATTTCTCTCACCCTGGCTACTATTTCCGTATAGTCAAGGTTAAACACAACATTATTGTATAAATGGAAAGAATCCTGACAATTGTGAAATGTTTTATTGGATAAATGTAAAAGGAAGTTATACGGATTAGCTTTCTTTGATATGGAATTGGATAAGAGTAAGTAATTTAAGAACCAGATAAAAAGGATTGCAGTTATTTATCATGCAACATAGATCTGAACTCAATTGATATCAAATTCACAGAAATACTCCACACTATGAAATTGGGCATAGGAAACAGGACGACTGATTAACTATTGCACAACACACTCGATTTGAAGTTTGAAAAAACATAATTTTTTAGCCATGACGGTCCTCTGAATGTCTTCCATTATTGTGCATGTATCGATACCTTGCTATACAACTGATATTTTCACTGAATCTCATTTACAAACTAGAGGTATTTATAACACTTCTTTATGTTTGTCTAAAAATAATTAATTGTTGGTTTTGCGGCATTCCAATAACAAATGAAAATCTAAACCCGTTTTCTTTACAATATGACCTGCTACAAGGGTTTATAGTTCATAACACATCTCACGCATGAACAAACCATTTATAGGTCGTAGTGTTTTAAAAACCGTTGACAAGACATTTATTTCATCAAATAAAGTTAGAGTGTATTAAAAACCTTTATCGTCTTATCATATTTCACATATTTCATTGTCACGGTCATGGTATCACAAATAATTTTTCCCAAACTAAAGGTGTGTTTTGTACATTTGTCTATTTTATCGATCGACATTGAATTAAACAAATTAATATACCATAGACATACTTGGTGGAAAAGAAAGTTTATGAAGATGAACAAGGAAATAAAAGTCTAAGGTAAGTTTTTATTGTATTTAACTGTATATGATCAGGAGACATTTTTTAACTTAACAATATTAAACCTGTTTAAGGTAGTTGCATGGTATACCGCCATCTTGGACTGTACAATCACAGTAAAAAAATCGGTCTAGTTATTTGCCTCAATCTGCAAATTTGGAGACAGATTTGCAGTTTGAGTGATAGACTTTTTTTTATAATTCGTTGTCTTTAAAAAGTGAGTCATGGCCATGCATCCATTGAAATCTATCAAGTGTTGCAATCAAAATATATGTATTAAGAAAGTGCACGTATATGCAAGCATACATTATTTAAATTTTTATTGAAGGCTACACTAATCATTGCTAATCTCAGAATCTTTTTTTTTATATATATAGAACAGCCTTGTATATTACAACTGCACAATCGATATTTTAATTTGACAAGACTATTAGATAGAAAGGGATCGAAACCATCAAACGTTCAATATTGTAAGAATTTTTTTTGAAGAATTTGTAGTAGATCTTTTTAATTTTTCTTTAAAATCACATCTGATAGTTAACATTCTAATTATTTTTATTAATCCCATGTAGACATCACGATAAACATATTGATCTTGGTAAAGAGAAAATATACCCGTTGGAAATAAAAACCCACTTGACTGTAGAAAACACAGTGTTAGAGAATAAAAAGTAAAAAAAAATACTACGTAGCAAATAACTCAAGATAGTGCAACAAATATCCGCAAAACAATCTGGGGGTCTGTAGTTGTTGTTTCACTGGTGACACGGATGAGTTTCCCATGTCAATATAATTCATATTTCGGGATAAAGCATATTCTGTAAACAAATATAATAACGGTAAAAAAAAAAAAAAAAAAAAAAAAAAAAAAAAAAATATTAAAAACGCGTTTGTTTTGTTTTATTATAAAGTATAAAATAAAATGAGGATATACGTTTGCAATAATAAAACAGTGAGAGCCCAGGTAGTCGTGTGGTCTAGCGGGACGGCTGCAGTGCAGGCGGTTTGGTGTCACGATATCACAGTAACATGGGTTCGAATCCCGGCGAGGGAAGAACCAAAAATTTGCGAAAGCAAATTTACAGATCTAACATTGTTGGGTTGATGTTTAGACGAGTGTTTGTGCTGTTTTTAGACCCTTCTACAACGAAATTTGTTTGACATGCACACGTATAAAAATTGCGGTTTTTATCCAACGCAGTCATGGGTTTGAACGTAGTTTTCAATTTAGACTCGTAATTATAAATATATATATACAACTCGTCTAAACATATACATTATGTACACAACCATGTATCACCATCATTGATGGCGATCCGATGGATACATCTGTTGTAGGGTTGTCACTGACTCAGACGTACTTATATATATATATATATATATATATATACAACATTGTCTGTATGATTTATTAATTATCAAAAGTCATTAACACATACAATACTATTTTATTAGTGCTACTCATATTGGTTAGCTATGGGTTGCCTGCCAAACAACACCTTTTCGGCAGAAATAAGTCATCCACAATTAGAGCATTTTTGGTTCCAATACGTGTGCCGATTGTCGTTCACAAAAAGAAGCCAATGTGTTGCGAATAAAACAAATATGCATGGTTATTATCAAAGAAGTTGTTACAATCAGAATGATTGTCTTACAAAGTATGATTGATTTTCATTTTCCTTTAAGATGTTCGCAGCACTTTTTCAAAATAACAAGCTTTTTAATTTTATAAAGGACAGTTATACTTTGAAATTAAATAAATAATGGAACTCAATAAGCAGTAGACAATGCAAGGTCCATGTTATTGTTTTTAGATATAAGCCATTGAAAATTTGGCGGGAAATACCTAGGCCTATTTTTTCATATATTGGACATTAGCACTTTTTTTTCTTTTAAAATATATGAAAAATATAACAATAACTTTCTGAACATCACTGTTAAGTCTTATGTAAACGAAACGCGCGTCTGGCGTACTAAATTATAATCCTGGTATCTTTGATAACTATTTACTAAATAACAAATGTGGCTTTTTGAACTCTGTGTTATCATATTTGATCTCTAGTGTGTACAAACTTTTACATATAAAGTATGAAATGCAATATCTGTGGAGATGAATATAAATGCACTACTCATATATTATTCTTAAGGAAGACAAGTTAAAGTATCGGCACACATTGCATTTGTATTAAAAAAATAGAAACAAAATATATTTGATACTATTGTACAACAAACAAGTATTACTATATAGTTTCTTTTTTCTTACGGGATCTCTATTACGCAGCTAGGACCGGAGATTTGGGAAAGGTCAGATATTATTTTGCAAAATATAATATGTTGACAGTACTTCAATTGTCAATACTATTACAAAATTCGAACGTATATTCTATTTAAGAACGGTTTCGATACAGTTTTTTTCGTACGGTGGCCTATATTTGTTCATTTCAGTGTTATTTGGTTTCTTGTGGAGAGTTTTTTCATTAACAATCATACCAAATCTTCTTTTTGATGTTGAAACAGAAACGTTTTACACAATTCTAATGTCATTTCGCAAAGGATTTCTTTTGCCAAATTTCGAGGTGGTGTAGCACCACTAAGAATCAGGACGGGGAGTTTTGAAGAATTACTTTAAGAGGATTGTGATACTTGTAAAGATATTTGAGAAGAAAAAGCTCAAATTATGACAATTTTGGAAAGATATTCGTTGATGAAGCAACACATTTTAGCAGTGATGTTTTTGTCATTTGATGATAAACAGAAATTAGTGTTTTTTATTTACAGATACGCCTATACAATTTTGTGCCTAAATGAGGTGATAAGTAATTTACGGGAAATTGCTTTACGTTGACAACTAAAAGGAAAACACGTGAAAAATCAAGCACCTGTTCGACAATTGTCTTTCGTTTTACGTTTAAGGACAAATCACAGACATAAATCGATAACCTAGATTAATTTTATAAAATCTGACAACATGTTTTCCCAGCTAAATGCAATAAAAGGTCGGGTAAGTATTAAATATTTGGGCCTTCGCGGGAAATTGAAAAATCACAAACAAATTTCGCCGCCTCAAAAATGGCAAGTAAGAAAAGTATCTTGCCTCACATCTTTTTACCGCCACCACAATTCCACTAGATCTAGTTGAAGGTCGAGCTTTCGATTTTCTTGATGAAATAACAACAGTGAATGCTTTATATTTTGAGAACGCTGAATTAGAAAACTTTGAGAGACAAATTTCGTGTAGTGACATAGAGTCTGACACTGACAGTTCCAATAATGGTTGTGTGGTCATTTTGTTTAGCTAGTGGAACAACTGATGATATAGGTAATGAGTTAACAAAGGCAGACATCTAGGAGACTGGGAACCGTTGGTTTAATACCGTCAACACTGCCCAGAAATGGCAACAACAGAACTTTCTATTGCAATCAAGTTTCAGCTTTTTCATCACAGACAATCGGGAGTTTTAACACAATCCAAACAGCACAAATCAAAAGAAAGGGAGAAATCGAGACAGTAAATTTTTTTTAATGGACTGCAGGTTTGTTTAGAGACATTTGCATTTCCTCATGGAGTTAATAGGGAAAAACAAGACACCATTGGTATTTCTCTTGACACTGAGGGTCTTGCACCCCGTACACATAGTTATAAAGGGAAATCTTCTAAACATGCACTGAAACTTACAGATGTTGAACCAATTAGGCGATTCCTTCAATCGTATGCGAACCAATAAGGACTTCCTTTGCCTGGGATAATGCCACACCAGAAATCGCACGCCATATCACTCCCGTCAGTTCCCCAAGGGTGACTGGGGAATAGAAATATGGTCACTTGGTCTTCTTCCGACTGGCAGTAAAACGCTTGACGAAGTGGGGCGTCCGTTTGGCTGTGCGGGATGTATCAAGTTCGCAGTCACGTCCGGTTAGAAGGGGGACGATAAATCCGATGCCTCGTGTAAAGAAAGTGCCACGCTCTTTGCACGTTAAGAACCCTTGCAACAACTATTTGAGGGGTCCGTAGGTGGCCTGTTGCAAGGCAAAATTTCTGTCCCTATCCAATATACCCTCATTTTCAAGTGGCAGTCCAAATTTCCCCGACCATTATCCCAGATGGCCTCTATTATATCAACCTACCTATTGTATTTATTGTGAACTTGTTCTCGTCCTGAATATGCATGAAATATTTGCCACTGGACTTTAAGCAACCAACAATCAATCAATCAATCACTCCCGTCAGTCAGTCAGATATATATCTAAATTCAATGACAGACTGTTAGAACAGACACCCCATATAATAATAATAAGCCAGCTACTGATTTATGTCACACATGTCAGACGAAAGCTCTATAACACACAGTGGATAGGTGTTTGAAAAAGGGGATTGCCTGCTAATTTATAAATTTCTTCTTATTGTCAATTTTTTTATCAGTTATCAATTATTCGTATGATGTGGATGATCCAATTTCCTTTTCATAGCAAATTTAAAGTACATGTATAAATATTGTTCACGTAAACTGTATTTGTTTTATAATTCAACTTCACGCCTGGGTTCAAATAATTTAAATAAAGTTTTAAAACATATATAAGTATATAGATTGATTAGAAAATCACGAGATTGTTATATGTGTGGAAATTTTAGCTTCTGTTGTCGTCCATGCGATATTCTTATTATTGTATTATAGGTACTGTAACATGTCTAAATAAAGTAGAAACATCACTTTAGGGCAATACATATAATTAAGTTTAGATTTTGATACGAAAGAAGCATGTATGTAAACACAAATAGTACATACAATAAACAATTATTCAACATTATTAAACGAACAATTTATATGATAAAAATGAAAGAGATAAAACATTTGCATCGCCCTTTCCTTTTCTCCCATTTCTCTTCCCTTCTCTGGATTATTTTTGCACGTAAATAATCAGTTGAGGAATAATAACCCATATACACGTTTATATACGTCAAAGCATCAGATACGGATGCGATACGTCTTTGAATGTCCCACTTCTAATTGGGACTGAACCATTCAACATATGCATAGTCAGATTGATGACTGAAACCAATAATAATACATTTATGAATTAGCAGGCAATACTTTTTTCAAATGATAAAAATGAACGAGAACAAAAATTGTCGTCACCCTTTCCCTTTGTGTTTCCTTTCTTTTCCTGTTCTCACAGTTTTTGACTCCCAGTCATTAACATTTGCAGCGTTTTTATTTAAATTAACTTCTATAAAGTGATGATTAAAGGTTTAAAAATCGAGTGTTTAGTTATACAAGAGTAAACATGAATTAATTGAAAACTAGCGTGTAATAAAAAAGAGTGAGCTTATGACCGAAAGACATCTACAATTACAATAAAAATATAAACATGTACTATCTAAACACATAAATTATCAATTTTAAACAATAACCCATAGATACTTTCATATACGTCAACGTATCAGATACGGATACGATACGTCTTTAAATGTCCTACTTCTTATTACAGGTAACAGTCAAGGACTAACTATATGCTTGACAAACTTAATTACTTATTTTTGAGAGATCAAGGATAAATAAAAGATTGAATGGAAACAAGGAATTGAAATCTGATTTTTTTTAAATTTCTGTAATTTGTTTTCCCTATTTGATATGTATTACCTATACTAGTTGTCAACGGTACCAGGATTATAATTTAATACGCCAGACGCGCGTTTCGTCTACACAAGACTCATCAGTGACGCTCAGATAAAAATAGTTAGAATGCCAAACAAGTACAAAGTTGATGAGTAATATATCACAAATTATAATACAAGATATATATTTATAATGATTGACATATGTATTATATGAAGTTAAACAGTTTCAGTGTTATTGTTGGTTGTTGTAACTAAATAACTAGTGTGAGTAACCATAAAACTTATGTAGTTTTTTGTAGGAATTTCGGAAAATAAAGTAAAAAAAGACACGCATGCAAGACAAAATGCACCTTAATAAGTACCCGCAGTAAAAGTGTGTTTTTTTTGGGTAAAAGTTTTATTTTAAAAACAAAACTACAACACTTTAAAAATAAATATCATTAAATTACTATATAAGATAATTTCAGAAGGGTAGAGGAAACCAAAAGAGCGTGGCAACAGCTCTTCTTCAGACTCCTCTCTTCATTTACAAATTTTAACAAACTGCCGGTAGACGACAATGGGAAAACAGGAAAAAGGTGTGTAGGTTCCAAGTTTGCCTGGCCGATGTTGCATTGGAGTGCAATCGCACGGTAAATGCAGATGATGATTCCAAGGCCTTCAAAAATGCATTGAAGCAGCTATTCAGCAAGAAAGACGATCAGACAAGATTGGAACCGAAGCATTCCTCCGAGGATGTAAAGACAAAGATTTTGCAAGGCATGTAAAAGGGAGGAACCCATAAACGATCAACAAGGTGTTAAAGCAATTGCAAACCTCAATAGGCACCTAGATGGCGATATATGGACAAAAAAGTGGCAATTATGCCCATCGGCAAGTCTTCCTTGCTGATGGCGCAGTATCACCAACCGATAAAGGAAATATGAGCAGTCCTTTGGAAAACGAGGTGCGTAACCTCACTCAAATTGTCACAAAACAAGCTGAAGTTATGCTTTCAAATAATCAGCGTAACCGTGGATTGGCTGATCAATATAGGATCCACTTGCAGCTGATCAATATAACATTGGGCCTTCTGATCAATATAACATTGGGCCTTCTGATCAATATAACATTGGGCCTTCTGATCAATATAACATTGGGCCTTCTGATCAAGATAATCGTGGAAAATCACAAGATGAATGGAAGATCACCTAATCAAAATACACGTTGAAGGTCTCCTGAACAACATAATCGCGGTAGATCGACAGGCATAAATACATCCAAGTTTAATGCTTATCGACCAGCACACCCCAACCAAGCCAGATATCATATAGTCCATAAGAACAACGGTCAGCATTTTCACGGACAAACTCCAGAAATCCCGGTTATTTCAAGCAACGGTCAACTTCACCAGGATACAGAGCAAATCAAAGCACAAACCCAACAACGGAGTCTTTAAACAGCAACGGTCCGGGCCTGTAGGCCAACACTCGATTCCCGAGTCTATTGCCATGAAACATCACCTCATGACCAAACCGAACAGAGTCCCACAACCTCGTCCGATATTGTCATTAGACAAACCACTGGAAAAACCCTAGCAGTACGAGGGACACAGCAGCAATGATAACATTAGTAAATTACAAATTAATTCCAGCAGATAATGCAGATTCGGAGACCGTAGCGCTACGTGAATTGGGTGAACAACTGGTTACTTGGAAGATTATAAAGAACACCTATCTCAACATTGATAGAGTAAAGATACAATGGTATGTGTGCAAAGCGCCGTTAACAAACGATGTTATACTTGGGCTAGATATTTTGGACACACTGGGCCCAGTGATAATTCTGAATACTCCCACACTTACCATCAACAACAAAGTGATAAATACGGCATATGTTAACAATGGATACGGAATTTCAACTCAGCAACTTTGCATAAAACGAACCATCACAGTTCCGCCAAACTCAAGAATGATTGTTACCATTAAAACTAATAACAGTGGTTAGCAGGTGTTCATTTGAGAACCATGCTCGCTGACTAGTTGCGTATTGGTTTCGAAAAAGGAAATAGTTGTCCCTTAACTGTTTTAAATTAAGGCAATCGTAACATCCGCCGGAAAAAAGGTACGCCTATTGCTTACATAGAATAATTTGACGATATAATGGGTACGGCAGATAAAAACCCGATAAGTGACGTAAGGCGTGACATTGCAGGGACACCAGATAAGGTGCCCTCGGCAATGTCTCAAATTTCAGATAAGTTACCTAATATGCCACCACATTTAACCGACCTATATCAACGGTCAATCGACTCTTTTCAACCTATTTTATTCCAACCATTAAAACTGAATGCGATTAAAGAACAATTACAATTACATGTAACATATTGATGAACATTTTGATTTTCACTATTTGTTTTTGTATATACAGCCATTTTTGCAAATGTATGCGATCTAGAAATAACCAAACTATTTTATTTCTTTTTTAAAATCAATTGATAACAAAATCAAGAACATGAAGACAATTTTTAAAGAATCATTACTTTATTTTCCGAAGTTGTATAGAATACCTTGCGGACAATCTTGATATTCATAACGTTTTTCGCCAAAATGGCAGCCATGTTGAAGTGGGTCCATAGATGAAATCCAATGGTATACGACAAAGAACTACAGTGCAAAGTTTCATGCTTTCCTCATCAAGTGAGCAATTATGCTCTATATCTGCACCAATCAACTGGACTACTGTTAGTATAACAGTAAAAAGGCCGGAAAGGTTATTCGACATACTGACTCACTGACATTCGGAATACGCTAGTACTTACTTAGATACGTGCAAATGTTGTGCAAACCTTAAGTCAATTTTGTTTCCAAATCGGAAAATCACTAACTCCTAACATGGGGCAATGGTGCAAAAGTACATGTATTCTTTAACAGAGCAGCCTTGTTTTAGTAAAGCTAAAATATTTAAAATTTACTCTGATAATAGGTTACAGTTTGATTTTCGAAGTTAAACTATACATTATTTATCATGCTTTCATCCCGAATATGCAAATAATTACAATTATACGTTAACCGTCCATCCATCAGAACCATTGACATATTTTCCATAACATTCATCACTAGACATGTTGGATTGACGGTTCTATGACTGCTCCGTAACATTGGCATTACGTTTGGCGTGTTTTACAGGTCCTTTAATCTGTTTCTTTAGAGGACGTTTAACAACTCTTGGTGTCATGGAATTTTACAAACGTATTAGAAATACCTGGTATAAGTATTGTATTTTTTTTTCAAATTTTAGTTCATTTGTATGTCTTGGAGTTAAGTATGATGTCCATTATCGTAAAACTAGTACACATTATTGTTTAGAGGCCAGCTGAAGCCCGCCTACGGGTGTGGAATTTTCATGCTGTGATGAGAACCAATTGGTGGGCTTCGGTTTCGTTTGCTCCTTAGTGGGGTTGATGTCTCTTTTTACTATACCATATTTCCATCCTCAATTTTATACTTCAGTATGGTGTTCAAATGTAATATACTCAACTTGTATTGATCAGTTCTGTCTTACTAATGTTTATTATAATAGCATTCACACATTTTAAAAAAAACATGATATCCGTCCTTTCAAATATAAAGACAATGCGAGAACAAACTAAAACGAATTATGAAGTCTGGAACCTGTAATTTAAGGTTTGTTCTTGGCTATGGTATCAATTTTTTTTTATTGTTTATAGATTACAAGTATCTCTTCTGAATTGTGCATTTTGCAATCTATATACTAACTAGTATGTATTGTATAGTGCATATGGTATTTGTGTTATTAAATATTGAAGGTACTACCTAATAGGTGGACCTGTAATTGTATTGTTTTGGTCTATAGTTGATATAGTTGTCTCATTGGCTTTTATATGACATCCCCTAATGTTTAACTAATAAATTTTATTAGAGCAGTTATGTATGAGTGGGATGATGTGGACAACCTTTGATTTAAACACCTGACCACAACAAAAATCATCTAAATTTGATTAAACCTGACCCATATCTGTTGGGTAAGGAAGGAAGGTAGAAAAATCTTATTTTAATGAAAAAGATAAATAAAAATGTAAATGAGTAGCTAAAAATGCTAGAACTAGGTGTCCTGCATAGAAATCTAAAATATATCCTTGTATCTGAACAACCATGAAATGTAACTTTAGAAATAAAAGACATAATTGTTAATTGACTAGAATACAAAAATAGTTAAATTGAATCTACTAGAACATAATAACAGTTTATCAATTAAACCTGGAAAGGAATTGTAAGTTAATAGATATATTGAATCAAATTTAAAGCTAAATATAGAATTAAGAATATGTGGTATGATTGCCAATGAGATAACTCTCCAAAGAGACCAAATGACACTGATAATTTAGTTTTATTGTTCAATAGCCAAACCAGTATGTGTCCTTCAGAAAAACTATTATATCTGAATTTTGAAGTTTATAAAACATTAAAAGTATACACACCATATCTTAAGTGGCATCTAATGGCGAACACGGCATCAGTACACCTTTCTGGAAAACAAATTATATGAGCTGATAGACAACTCACTGTCAGCCAATCAGAAGACGTGTTACATCCACAATTAAACTATTTGTATGTAGACTCCACCACCTATAATTTCAATTAAAAACTGTAACCTCATTGTGTTTGTTTCGAGACAAATAAGGAAATGTGATGTCCAAACTCTCCCAATATATATAGTGGAGCGGCGAATGTTGAAAAAGTCGCTTAGTTAAATATTTTGAAATACCTAAATAGCACATGGAATTTTGATGTCTGATATTTTCTATCGATTATTCAGCTTCATAAAAATGTTTGTCGTAAAAATCAAATCTGGTACAAATGACGTTAAAAAAAGCCTTTACTGTTGTACCCAACTTAAAACGAATACCCCACTGATGATTTGGTGGACACATCTCAGAAATTCACCCTTCTAAAAATATTTTGTGTCTTAATTAGCAAACACAGTTACTCTTGAACTTCATAAACTATAAAGGCATTTCTAAAGTAGTTATATATGTGAAGTAGTATGCATCTCAAAATAGTTAAAAATAACACGGGAAAATCATCCTTTTTCACCTGGCATTATTTACACGTGCAGTATAGATGTGTTTTAAAGGTACAACAGGAAAGCCGGCGTCTTTTACTTCAATCGACCCGATTTACTTTTTGAAGTAAATGCGAAAGAAGATAAATGTTTGGCTAAATATCTGCTTTTATCCATAATTCAAGTCCGGATATTTGTCACACATTATCCGAAGCTGGTGTGGTTTCTAGCTATATGCCCTTATTAGGACATTCAGCGAAGATTGAAAATTCAAAATACTATTCAGTGGTACAATTTGTACATGTATATGATTTTGTTGAAGGCATTTTAATTCAAAATTACCAATGGTTAGAGCCTTGTTTTTATTTACTTTGTTTTCACTCACAGGGCCCACAATGTGTGTTTCATATCTTGGTGTAACTTTATCATGCTTGAAATGTACGGAAAGCTTTTCAGGACCTTCCAACAATATAATTTGAATTCGAAATCACGAATATAGTATTTCAATAGTATTAGAATTGAAGATAATGTCGACGGATGCAAATGTCTTTATTAATCTGAATAACAGGGTGCGTGATCCTTACTTTTAAGTTTAGATAGGTTGCTCGAAGATGATAAGACATTCAGGGCCGTAACTAGCCTATTTTACAAGTGAAGCAAAATGTATTTTGATTAAGGGTCTAGGGCTCAAGACCCCCAGAAGATATGACGCAAAATCGTGCATTCTGAACATTTCTTTCGGAACCCGTTTTAATCTAAAACGCAAGTTTTGTTTTATTTATTTTTTTATTACAATATTCTGGTCTCAGGGCAAAATATAGAGATTCAGTGTTTATGAACAACATCAAAAGAAATATGAAGAATATAAAGCAAAACATTGCAATCATCTTAGTCGTGTGTGGCTGTTGTTTTTATGGAATGAATGCTTCGTTTTCTCGATGAATTCCTTCCAACTACTTTCAAGATAGAGGAACAGGAATCAAATATAAAAAAAGAAGATCTGGTATGATTGTAAATTAGTCACCTCTCTACAGGATACCGAATGACAAAGAAATTAACAACAATAGGTTAACGTACGGCATTCACCAATGAGCAAATACCATAGTCAGCTAGAAACGGCCCCGGAATGACAATGTAAAACAATTCAAACGAGAAAACTAACGGCCTAATCAAAAGCCCTGTTCATTCATCTTTTGTAAAAAAAAATATGAATTGTGTGCGATTTGGTCCCATGCATATTTACTCCTCATCTTTCTATTTCTTTATTAAGGACCTTAACACGGATAAATGCAAGTTAAACCCTTCAATGTTAAAGGTCATATGTCTTTTTTTAAAACTGTGTATGGCGGTCAAGGCAATTATTTATTAGCTTTATAAAAATAATCTGTGCTGTACCCAAACTTGTGATTTTGATCGAGTAGACCTTAATTAGCCTACGTTGATATGGTCATAATTATAAATAAACTGTTTACAAAACTTTAAATTATTTAAATACTGAGGTTTTCTCTGACTCAGGAATAGATTACCTTAATGGGAAAACCTTTGGGAATATTTTGTCTTCAATGATCTCAAATTTCGTTCTTTATTTGGTCTTTTTTTAAACATGTTTTGATTAAAGCGTCACTAACGAGTTTTTTGTAAACAAAACGCGTGTCTGGCGTAAAAATAAAATTGCCATTCTGGTATTCACGATGAGTTTATTTAGCCAGTATAAAAATTGTCAATTGCCTTTCCACGAAAACCACGTATATTGGTATCCTACAAGTAGTGATAAATCCACGATGTCGTAAATTTTCTCTTCAAAAAGTTTAAGCATCATTCGAAATACTTATATTTGTTTTACTTCAAGTCATAACTTGGCATTTCATTAATTTGAAACCAGAGAATTTCACTGCTGCTGAATTTCCTAGTTAACTTAAACTGTTAACTGTGTTGATGCAAACGCCACTAATAAGTATGTACTAACAATTGTCTGGTATCTTTGATGATTTATTTGTTTATGTTAAAGTACGTCTTCATACTGAAGCCAATGTTATTGTATGGCTTAGAAAATTTAGTAACAATTCTCTCCACATAAGTTACAATTGAAAGGGAACCTTTTTTGCAAATCAGTAAAGATTTAGTTATTAAAAATTTACCTGTTAAATTTTGTAAATATTCTCTACAGGCACCTAGAAGATCAACTAATTTAGCAGTAACGCGCAATAACCTCTAAAGGTTATTTTTAATATGTCTATATTTTGGGTCAGACTTTAAGAACAAAATAACTTTCCATTAAAGAGGCATATAAAGAGTTTAACAAATGTGAGTAACATTTATACATTTTTTTTAACAATTTAATTTAACACCAGAATATTTGTTTAATCACAAATTGCTTATAAAGTCAATTAACAGAAAAAGACTCAGAATTAAATATGATGATTTTTCTTAGATCAATTAAAATAATGACAAATTGGCATTGTGCAAGGGAATAAAAAAGTGTTTAAAAAAGACATTTGTCTTGAAAAATGTTTTCTTTTAAAACATTTTGTCAAAAAATAAATGATTTTACCGAAACACTCAAAAAAGAAAAAAATAAGACACAACAGAATATCGTTAAACAACAAATTTTAGAAATTACGTCACAATGACATTGTAGAGGATGAAATTCATGACTTCTTCGATGTCCGTCGCATAAAACAAAAAGGATCCGGTTTCATTCTAGTTATATCATCATTATTTGATGATAAATCAATAATTTGTTGAATGGTCTCAAATGAAATTTTGACAATCAATGCTTTTCTGATAAAAATTATAGATAGTGTTACTAGGATTAGAAATGCAAACTTTAGTAATAAGTCATTAGTGACAGTCCAGATCTTTCTTAAGTAGTACAACGGTACTGGTTGTGTTCACTCGCTCACTATCTTCGGGAATACACAGTATGTATTGTTTCCTTTTCATATATAGGAATACATTTTGCTTGTTGTATTTTAAAAGGAAAAACATCACAATTATTCGTATACTTTAATTAACTGAAAATGGTTTGCTACTCAAGGTGTCTTGATTGAAAAATAAAAATTGTTTTTGTTTTTGTCATTAAAACGGTTTTCTGAAAAGATTAAGCACATTAATAAATTGTGTATGTTTACAGATAGACGATGGCAAGTCGGCAGCTAAATGAGGTAAGTTTTAATCAAATGAGAGATATCACATTAATCGTATTTGTTATAAAATGTTAAAAATCAGTTATATCGTATTCCGAATTCAGTTTTACAACAATTTACTAGAGTTTATACACCTTTTCAATGTATCTCTTTTTTAGCTAAAAGATTGACATACATTTATGTTTTATTTAAAAAGTGACATTTAAATTCCATAACATTATGAGCTCTGCTTCCTATTATCGTTATTATTATTTTACATAATATCACACAGAGCATCATGGTCAATTATAATAAATTTCATAAACCTCTTTCAACATAGTGTTAGATGCTATCCAAATGGTTACTCTGCTTTGTGTACTTTGTACAAATTTGAAATGCATGATTGCCTTATTCACAACATTTTTTTGTTTAAAGCTATGTTTACAAAAGTTTTTGAAGAAACAAGTTTTACGTTTATGTTACAAAGATGTGGACTATTACAACTTTTCAAGTATTATTACTTCTAGTAAGATTTTGATATTTCACATTACTGTTATTTGAAACAAATAATATTGGCTATATTTCTATCGTAAACATGTGTCATTCAATCAAGTCGGTTTGAACTACCCGTGTGTGTTATTAGAATGTCTTGCCTGTTTGAATGTATGGCTTTTGTCAGTAATTGGTAACTGTCAAATATGTTGTAGTGAATACTTTCGTGACACGGCAGTTAGTGAACATACTGCAGCCCTTTTCACAAAAAATCTTAAGATAAATTTTACTCTTAAGAGTAATCTTAAGATTTTTAGGTTTTTCACAAAAAATCTTACGTAAATCTTAAGAGTAAAAATTATCGTAACTTTAAGAGTGCTATTACCCACTCTTAAGTATATATTTTAAACTTAAGAGAAATCTTAAGTTGATAAAAATGGCTGCCTTATTTATTTTCGACATTGTAAACAGAAGAGCTTTGAGAAGGGATCGCGTTTTTCGTGACAGAACCGACGATCTTGATTTTCTTAATGATGACCAGCTAATAGCACGGTATCGTTTTCCCAGGCAGTCTATTTTAGACTTAACAGATACACTCAGAGATGCCATTGAAAGACCTTCAAACAGATCAAAGGCAATCCCACCGCATATTCAAGTGAGTATAACACAACACAAATCACATTTTTCTTCCGTCTTGAAGTTGAATGTGCAAATTTGGTGTTTTCTATCACGTCCGCTATGAAGTGATTGATTGCAAATTATGTTACGCCAATCCCGAACAAGCAACAATACAAGCAAGACTCGATGTTGTACAGATTTTTTTGAACATTAAAGATCAATAAACCTTTTTTTCTAAAGTCGAAAATTTGTCAGAGGGGAGCCACGAATATACCGGACTGCACCGTACGATAAGAATATCATATCAGTGTCAATACTAGTCTATAACCCGGTCTTTGCTTTGCAACAAATAGACTTAAAATTCTACATCCAGCAGATCGATGTCAACATTGAAAATTAACACACATTTTCCGCACGTATTTTGTTGTATAAATGAAGAAATCTTCGAATGTAAACTCTGTTGACGCTTTGATAAAGAGTGCTTTCTTTCACGTCCGCATTTCTATGAAGTATGGCATGCCAAGTTAACATTTACAATAATGATTACTACAGATGGGAGACACACACAACAAAACAGTACATACTAACATACATTGTTATTTGTAGGACATAAGAGAGACCACATGTTACATGGATATATTACACATTGATTTAATTTGGATATTTTTTAATAAAGAGAGCATCATGTATACTGTCCTTGATAATTATACCCAATACAGATACATATTTAACAAATTGTGTTTAAACGGAAAACTAGATGAAACCTATCCAACACTTTAGTATATCTTGGATGTAAACATTAAATAAATATCTGATATTCACATAGGATATATTAACATAAAAAATATTGTACTTATGGGGATTGCACAGATATTCCCGACACCTCATAAGTCCGACACCCTACTGGTCCACCACCCCAATATTCCGACCGGCAAAGGTTGATAACTGCAATGATAGAAAATAACTTCATGAGGGTGTGGATGTAGGTTTATAGAATAGACAATAATGGAGCTAGGGGTATAAAGAATAAAGGAAAATGGACCAATAACAAGGAATAGAGAATAATGAGGTGCAAAAATATAACGATTAGAGAATAGTATAGAGAAAAGTGAAAATTGCAAATATTTAAAAAAAAAAAAAAATTAGATATGACTCCTGAACTCCCAATTCCAGACACCAATTCGTAGAATACTTGTTGGCATGGTATTTGAACGTGTCAAAACAATTGATTTTTAATCTTCTTATAGAAAGTAGACATAAATTTCCGTATACAAGGGTCGTCCCATGTCCGTGCTTAGAGCCTCAGAAAACTTGTCAAAAACAGGGACAGTCATCTTGATGACGAGTGAAAATCACAAAAATCGACAATATTAAAAAAACATTGAAAACCTATATGACCCATTAACTATAGTAAATCTAGTAATATTGTTAGCGAAAATTTTACAGAGCCTCCACTGACTCAAGTCCCCCCCTCATAAATATTATTATAGAACGGAACTGTTTCGTTATAGGGACTGATTAAAAGAAAGACGAAAGAAATTAAATAGTCAATTAAGCTCAGAGGTCAAAAACAAAACAATAATACCGTGTGACGTTTATAAAAAGAAATCCAAGACGCACAGCACTCCACTTACCACAACGCAGAAAACAAGCAAAACGGGGTGTTCTCGTGTGGTTGTTTTAAGCAATAACGGCTTTCATTATACAGAATTCATTTATTTCTCTTGTCACGAGATTGTAATGTCGTAGTTCTATTGGGTAGTTTTCTTTCATTTAAATTATTGTTTACATACATGTATATGAGACCGTTTTGTGAAGCCATGATCTTTTAAGCTTAACATACGATATATTGAATTTTGAGAGGCAAATAGTGACCTAGCAGTAGCTGCTTAAATCTTAATTAACCCATTTAGTGTGTATAGTTGCTCTATCAACACTCATGCCAAATCAATACAATTCGTTTTGAAAGTATATGGATTTCCACTGGCGGATCAAGAAAATTTCATTAGTGGGGGGCCCACTGACTGCCTAAGAGGGGGCCCGCTCCAGTCACGCTTCAGTGGTTACCTATATAAGCAAAAAGGTGAATTATTCACACCTTAGATATATATCACATTCATCCGTTTAAAATCAGTTTCTGATCACTTTAGCTTTCGCAATTTCCAGTATTGAGTACACTATTTGCAATATCCAGTGTACAAATTGTTTTATATTGAGTCACAATGTTCAATCTGTCCAAGCAAATCAGTATATCCTCAGTTGACAAAACCTTTGAAAAATCAGAGACATATATGTCTCTGGAAAAATCTAACAAGTTGCAGGGCTTAATTTCTGCGAGTAATATTCTGAATAACACATTTTTATTGTTTTCCTATTCCTATACTCATTGTATATCCTCGTACACCGGGAATTGCCGGTTGTGTACTACATATTGATTTAGGTGTAATATATATAATATATACTTTTTTCTTTTTCGTAGGTCATGACAACATTGAGAATATTAGCAAAGGGCGACTATTTGTCCGAAGTTGCCGATTTGCATGGGATCTCCATTGCCTCTGCATCAAGAATAGTCCATTAAGTTTGCAATGCTATGTGTGATAGAATCCAGAACATCCAGTTCCCAAGAGGGGAAGAAGAACAGAGGAAGATAAAGCAGAGATTTTTTGAAATAGGCAGTTTCCCAAATGTGTTGGGTGCCATTGATGGAACGCTGATTCCTATCCAAGGGATGTCAGGAGATGATGAACCAAATTATGTTTGCAGGAAACAATACCACGCCATAAATGTACAGGCCATCTGTGATGCAGAATTGAAGTAAGTTATTTTTATAAGTTCATTATTCAGTAATTAAACAAAATAACAACAACATTGATATTAGAAATTTTAAAGCTAAATAAAATCCGTGAATTTTCGAAAATAAGAGCGTGTACTTATTTACATGTACATAGAATTTCTTTGACATATTCTCCTTTTCCAGGGATTCTTATTCAAAATAAAAAAGAAGATATGGTGTGATTACCAATGAGACAACTCTTTACAAGAGACCAATGACACAGAAATTAACAACTATACCTCACCTTCAACATTGATCAAAGCCCAAATAGCAATGTCTAAAAACTGAAAAAATGCTCCTTTTTTGCCTTATTCCTAAAAAAAGGGTTTTTTTTTGTTGTTGTTTTTTTATATAGATTAGACCTTTGATTTTCCCGTTTGAATGGTTTTACACTAGTAATTTTGGGGCCCTTTATAGCTTGTTGTTCGGTGTGAGCCACGGTTCT
Source organism: Mytilus galloprovincialis (assembly GCF_965363235.1). Taxonomy (NCBI): domain Eukaryota; kingdom Metazoa; phylum Mollusca; class Bivalvia; order Mytilida; family Mytilidae; genus Mytilus; species Mytilus galloprovincialis. The sequence goes on along the minus strand of NC_134842.1, from coordinate 64,827,937 downwards.
GTGTTGAAGGCCGTACTTTGACCTATAATGGTTTACTTTAAAAAAAAATTGTTATTTGGATGGAGAGTTGTCTCTTTGGCACTTACACCACATCTTCCTATATCTATAAGGAAATGACCCCCCAAAATAAGCTCAACCTTCTATTTGTGGTATTGGAAGCTTTTAAAAAACGGGTGGGACCATCAAACCAAAAAAAAATAGGTTTCTGCTAGCATAGATATTTGAAAATAAATAGCCAATTAACATAACCTGAACAGGAACCAATGAAAATGTTCAAGTTGCATTTATATAAGTATCTATGATCATGATTTTTTTTAGTAATAAAGTGTTTCTTCTATATTTTATTTAAAAGGTTTACAAACACAGTTGTTAAGTGGCCTGGAGCCACCCATGATGCCTTCATTCTGGCCAATTCCAATATTCCTACAATAATGGAGGGTCAGAATGGATGGCTTCTTGGGGATTCCGTATATGGATTAAAGAAATAGCTAATGACACCCTTATTAAATCCCAATTCACAGAAAGAAATAGCCTACAACAAATCTCATTGCAAGACCAGGAATACGGTAGAGAGGGCATTTGGTGTTCTTAAAGCTCGCTTCAGGTAATCTTTAATACTTGATAAAAGCTGTTTTGCTTTTATCTTACTTTCTGTATCAAAAATGACTTATTAAATTGTCAGAATTTCATTATTAATAAATGGGTGTGTAATAACAGAATCAAATTGGTAATTGGCAAATTGACTATTGCTTACAACACAAGGAGATGGAATAATTATTGAAAAAAAACTTTTAATAGTAGTAGTGGAATATTAATTCAGAATATAAACATTTCCATTCTCAATTTTAGTATCCAATTTAAACATATTAAACCTTTTTTATTTCAGATGTCTACATAAAACCGGTGGGTCACTCCAATTCAACCCTCCTAAGTGTTGTAAGTTGATTGGGGCTTGTTTTAGACTACACAACAAGGCATGTCGTGATGGTCTGCCAGTGCCTGAGGATGAGGATATCCAAGAGTTAGGACATCATAACATTATAAATGATGACCAACAAAATAATGAGGCAAATGCTATAAGGAGATGATTAATACAGAGATTTTGAGTCAAAATAAATTTTGGATGACACTGATTATACAGTGATTAATTTTTCAAAATACCAAAAAAAAAATCAAAATAACTTTCACAAAATTTAATGACTGGAGACAAACACTGCAGATCTATCCCGTACTGCTGTTCTCTGTGCTGTGACGCTCTAATGGCTTCCAGGGCCACAGTAGACCTTCTCTGCATTTCTAGCATCTGCTCCATAATCTTAAGTTTTTGGGCTCTATACTCCTCTACTTTTTGGAGTTTACTTGCTTTAAGTATGAAATACCTCTCAGAGGAAGCATTTTCATTACTGATGGCAGCTATAAAATATATAAATATATAGTTAAAACATTAATAGTGAAAAGAAAAATACTTAAAGTTTAAACATTTTTCTTACATTTTATAAATTTTTTGTTTTGTAAACGACAAACTTTCATTTCTGCCAACAAAGTTGTATTGATTAACACTAAAATTTTACAGATTTTTAAATGCTTTATTCAAAGTTTGGTTTTGGGTGCCATGTATGTTATATAATTACCAGCAACAGATCAAATTTGAGTTGCATGTTGATAAAGTTAAATTTGTGATATTAATGGCTCTTTATATATTAAGATTGCAAAACATGTTTATTTTTGACAGCCAATAGGGGATACTGTATTGCACAAGAAATACTCTCAGAATTATTGATGATTTTATCTATTTTTATAGCAAAAGCACAATATGATTACCTCTTTTCTTCCCATTTGATGCAAAAGATGAATTAGCACTACTGCTACTGGTTTGTTTCTGTGAACCAACATCTGTTAATATAAAAAATTAAGACAAAATTAACCATCATATAAGTATAAGTATTGAATTATTATTTTAAAATATGAAGCAGTTTGCTGATTTCCCTCCTTTTTTGGTGGAATTCTGTTGCATTTATTTTATAAATTAAATTAACTATTTTTTTATAACATGGTTCTGGTAGTTGTTGTCTCTTAAATACATATATCAAATTTGATAAGTGAGCAACTAAAAATATTCAATGATTGCATCTTCATTTGTGACATACTTACATAATATATGAAAAGGAGATGTGGTATGATTGCCAATGAGACAACTTTACACAAAAGACCAAAATGACACAACAATTAACAACTATAGGTCACCTTACAGCCTTCAACAATGAGCAAAGCCCATACCGCATAGTAAGCTTTAAAAAGCTCTGATAAGACAATGTAAAACTATTCAAACGAGAAAACTAACGGCCTTATTTATGTAAAAAATGAATGAAAAACAAATATGTAACACATGAACAAACGACAACCACTGAATTACAGGCTCCTGACTTGGGACAGGCTCATACATAAATTTTGTGGCGGGGTTAAAGTTATTGGAAAACTGGTCATTATCATGATATATGGACTGCCCACAGGACAGTCGTATAAACTAAGACACTGATATAGTCTAATAACTATAATAGACTGTGCAATGTTTCGGAATAGCTTAAAGATTTGAAACAAAAAAAAGGCCAATACAGAAAAAAAGTGTGAAAAAATGCTGTATTGTCTAAAGAAATCATCAAACGCCATGAAAAAATGAGAATTGTGGTGGTCTTTATAAATGACCCTAAACAAAAATACCTTCATTTAAATCATCTGTTGGATTTCTATCTACTGGCATTTCATCCACTGATTGTATCAGGTTGTCTTGTTGAGCTACACATAGAAAAAAAGCATTCTCTGAAATTGAGTCTGAATATGAATAAAGAACATTTTTGAAAAAATTAAAATTTTGTATAATAGATTCATTTACTCCAAGAATATTTTCGCCAATTTTTGGTAGTGACTTGGAATTAAATGCATACTGTTCCAGAAATTTCTTAATCTCAAGGTGCATCTTTTTTGCTTGGTCAAGGACCATACATGGTACATGTATTAGTCTTATAACCTAATTGAAATAGAAGGGGTTAAACTATTTAGATTTGTAGACCTATAAAGAAGATGTGGTATGATTGGCACAATGAGACTGTCTATTAACAGTTGACAGGATGGAAAGTTGAAGCTATTACTACTTCTATATCAAGTAACCGTGATTTAACAAGTGACTGTCATGAGTAGAATGGAAATAAATCTAGTCCTTGATCTTTAACTGGTCAGGTTATATGGCGTTGTCACTTTATTTTCGATTGATGAGTTTGACTGTCCCTTTGTTTTTTTCCTCCATCTTTTCTAATTATGTAACAAATATGATATCAAATTAATGTCTTTGGCAAGCATGACAGGGGAAAATGTAGAAAACTGAAAAGTAGCGGTACAAAAGTGTAAAAAAATGTGTTATTTTTTCACGCTTGACATATGCAATCTTAGGACATAATACATTAGTCATGTTAATATAATATTAGTCTAATTATCAATGCAAATTTCATATATTATATTCATATACAATGTAGTGGGCTATATGTGGAGAGTTGTCTGATTGGCAATCAGGAAGTTTAAATCTATTCACAGGTTAAAAAGAAGTTGCACTTCGAAAAAATGAACAGACAAGTTGATTTCCTTACACTGCAGTATTATACCTACATGACCTAGATACCTATCAGTCTTGCCTATAAAAAAACCTTCAAAATATATAACTATATCAAACATACTGAAATATCTTACACTGGGTGCATTTCTTTAACCTAAATCTGTAACATGTTTCAGTATAATGTTTTGAAATCAGAAACATGATTTAAGGGGGTTCGCAGGTCTAAATCATTAATATATTATATAGGATTTCTCTATATTTTTCTATAAATGAACTTAATCTTAAAGTTAATAGAAAAATAAAATAAAAAAGTGAGGTCACTGTTCATTTGCGCTCACAATCTGCCTTCGAAAAGTCATACATTTCTGTTGAAGTAATAGGAGAAATAAAGTTAATATCGAAATAAAAAAAGAAATTTATTACAGAAATCGCTCATATTTTACAATAATTTAGTTTAAGTACAGCTTATATGGAAATTATATTAAAAAATATAGGTCACCGATGAGTTGAAAAAGATATTTCAATTTTAAAGCCAAAAAATGGCATTTTTTCACCAAAGGGAGATAATTTGGAACTTTTTCAATGATGTATACATTTTAAAAGTCATCCAGGGCCAACACGAATTGATTGTTTTGAATGATTTTTGTACCATATGATAAAGTAACAACTACAAAAGGTAACAAATAAAATTTGTATTGAAAAACAAATGTTTATTTTTTTTCTGAAATTTTTATACCCTCGAGCCTCCTTAAGGTATTATATAAACAAAATGTTTTATAAAACCAAAAGTGAAAACATGTTTTACCTCTAATCTTTAACTGTAGCCCCCTACCCTAGTCCTAATACAACCTCTTACTCTTACCCTTAACCAACCTTTAACCCTAACCTTCCCTGTTATCCTATCCATACCTCTAACCTGAACCTTGCATAGAAAAAACAACATTTATTACATTTTATGTAATTTACCTGGAACAGGTTTAGAACAAACAAAGCTCTCAAAATTGGGACACCAATCTATCAATAAATTAAACAAATTTGGATTGATATCATTGATGGCATCTTTTCCAGAATCTGTTAGGTTATCAGTTATTTGTGAATACACTTTGTTGCTGGGTTTTTTGGTTATTACTGGTATATCAGCAGGTCCAACTTTCTTTTTAAATATTTGGGCATCTCTTTCGTTGGAGGCCACATAGGACTTAAGTGTTTGACCATCAATAAACTGGTGGTATCTTGCTGGTATTAATGTTGCTATTGGACCATGAACTCTCTCTAAATAGCCATGATCATCTGAAATGACCCAATAAAACTGATAAATAATACAGGGACTTTCTGTTTCATTTTTTTGCTGTCCTTGCCATGGAAATTTTGAAATATTATTATGATTATATTATTGCATATCTACAAATCAAAGTGTGACTGAAAGAAAGACAGAAGGACAGACAAGAGTAATGTAGATAAAACTGAGCAAAGATTTTCTTAACGTGTCGGGAAAAAATTGATCACCCCCACTTGATAAGTATCTATATCGACTGTACCGATAATACACAGTGAAATAATATAAGATACATTGTAAATTAGAAAGTTTCTTTTGAGATATGACAATCATGTATGAGATGCCCTGTTCATTGTTCATAGTAATGGTGTTAAGAATAATGACTTATGTTTCGCATGTTTCGGTATCATGTTTTTGTTTCACTTAAAAGAAACGGTGAGACATAAAAATGATTAGGAAACATGTTTCAGATTCACGTAAAAGAAATGCGCCCCAGGATTACATGCAGACATAAAGAGTTGTGTAAAGGCTGGTTTATCAGTGTTTTCCCATTGATGACTTTCACCTATCACACATTAACTTACATATGTATTAATGATTGTTGTTCTTGAGTTAATTCCCTTGGTTTACATGTCAATAACCTCTAAAATGTGTTTAATTCTATAGTAATTACAAACCATTTGATTTTGGTTGTCCTCCAACTGCACCACTACAACCACTACCACAACTTATGTCAACAGAAGTGTCTGATGTGTCTGAGGTGTCAAAACCACCCTCAATTCCTTCAACCATGGTTTTTGTGAAGGTTCCTATAATCTAATTCAATAATTAAATTTTAAAAAGTTATAGTTAGATGATTTTTATACAATTTGCATACATGTATGTATTAGAAGTAAGCTCATATGAATTATGATTGGTCAATAAGGTACAAAAGTCACTGTCATGTAACATTCATCATCAAAACTTACTTGCACTGGTTTGTAGAAATAACAATGTAGTTACAAGTGTGATTTATGTCAGTGATTGTGTACTTATTTGTCCTTTACAATATTTGGATTTGCCTTTTCATGATCAAGGTAAATTCAGAAAAGCGTTTCAGACCCATCCAACTTTATAATGCTACTTTAAAGTTTTTATAAACATAGGGCAGTCCGTCTCAAAAGTACAATCTTAATTGTTATATAGGGGTAGTTCTTGAAGTGTTTTGATTTGGGTCGTCTGAACAACCACGTCACGAACATCACAACAAGTGTTGTTTCAAACTGTTTTTTAACCCAATAATATAAACCGTACATTTTCTTTATAGATTATGATAAAAAAAAAAGAATGTGACTTATCATTAGGCTATACCTAGTTAGAACCATAACGGTTGTCACATGTTAATAAGATACATGTTGTCCATTAACACTATGTGATGTAACTCAATGTGTTTAATTGGTTTTTCTTTGATTTCACGTGACTTCTCTGTCCAATGTTGTATTTTGTTTATAAGTTTATAACTTGTATACTTTTGATACCATGTTTAATTCAAGCAAAGGAATGTAGCAATTTAAACTGAAATTTACAAATTATATACGGGCATGAAACTTTTTTTTAACACTTTTCATAATAGAAAAGCAATATGGTATTATCTGAAGTAAAATATATATTATAGTATAAAAAAACGGATTAATTTCATCGATTGGAAATGAATAAAAAATTTAAAAAAGAAATAGAATTTAACTAGTTGATCACGTCGACTTCAATGTCATTTAAGGGAGTACCAACCACTCTGACTAAAATAGATTTAGCTCGTTTATTTTTCATAAAAATTTGACGAAATATTTACTTTTATAAGTTTACAAATATGTAAAAATTTCCAGAAATTTGAACCACATAATTTACAGGACTGATTTGGTTGGATATATAGCACTTTGACAAAAAGTAATTTTGATCGATGAAAAGCTTGATTTCTCCTGACTAATAGTATGTGACAAAAACGCTTACCTGACCTTGAAGATTTAAACCCGTAGGTGTTATTTACCCCCTTAAGTAATTTCCAGTTGTCTGTTGCAATATTTGTTTAATATTAAACCTAAATGAAAATGCCCGTTCCTACTTTGATTATATTCGAAAGAATTGAGAATAAAAACGAGGTATGTGTCAAAGATAAAGTAACCGAACAATAGAGCAGAACACAGCTCAAGGTCATCAATGGGTTTTCAACGCAGCGAGTTACGACACTCTTTACCCCGAAATATAGATAGACACATATATGTCTCCAAAGTGTTTTGCTGTGAGTATACAGTTCCCGAGTAATCACTTCTTTTAAACACATATTTATATTTATCATCTTTTACTTAGAATATTTGAACTTTGAACAACAAATAGACTTTTGACTTTAGAAATGGAGATGAACGAGTTTTATTCCCTTCCTGACAATGATATTGCAGATCTTACAGTACGCATTATTGTTCTCAAAAGGATAGTTTTGCCTTATCGGACTTTATATCTAATTGCGCCTAGTATCAGCTGTTTATCAAATAAAACAAACGCTATCTAAGCATTCTGACATCGGAGTCTTTTAAACTGAATTTTTCTTTGCCAATCACTTTTTTTCTACATTTGTCAGAGATATATGACGAAAATTGAGACATCAAAAGCATGTTTAACCCCGCCGCATTTTTTGCGTCTGTCCAAGGTCAAGAGCATCTGGACTTTTTTAGTGTTGTATGATTTTTATTTTTAGTTTCATTTATGTAGTTTGGTGTTTAGTATGACGTCCGTTATCAATGAACTAGTACACATGTTTATATAGAGACCAGCTGAAGCACGCCTCCGGGTGCTGGGTTTTCTCGCTGTATTAAAAATCCATTGTTATTGCTCTCTTTGTTCGGAATGATGTCTCCTTAATATATTCCATATTTCCATTTTTAATTTTATAATTGGTTGCAAGTTAAGTGATTTATGCGTACTTTGATTCCATAAAGGTTACATCCCAAACGTTCAGTTGTTGGAAATGAAAATAAATTATCTTTTGTAATTTGTATTTAATTTCAAAATAACTAGCTTACCCAACTTTGGCGATTGATATTTCTGATACTGCCTTAACGATCAATAGTCCATTTGTCAATTACCGAATTGATTCTGTTATAACACACTTTTAAAACAAATTAATTCCCTTTGTCAATCGTATACTGGTTCCGTACCGGAAAAAAAATTGGCGTTTGTCAATGCAAAGCATGATGAATTGAAAGTGATGTATTGAGGTTTTAACTATTTTTTTATGAAAAATATTAGCTGATGTAAAAGTTACTAAGATTAACAACAAATTAATGTGATTAAAAGATTTGAAAACCTTACAGATTACTCACATTACGCACAGGTAAATTTGTTCTTTTTGCTATCTCGAGCTCTCTATTGTAAATAAAAATGAATGTCTCTCATAAAGGAGGCAACTAAAAAAGGGATCGCTAATTACAGGGCCAATCACGGGATTTGGCAAATAGTCTATTGAAAATAAAAATACTGGTTTCAACGTAAATCGGACAAAACACTTTAACTAATAAAGATCTATGGCATCTCATTTCTCACATTCTAAAAAAATGGAGTGTTATAACAGAATGCTAAAAGTCTTTCGTCAGGCTTTTTTTGCAATTATTACGATTACTGTCATTATGTAAAGTAATTTAGTTTGCATGAATATACAGTGTTACACTGAACATCTTTAGTGTGTACAAAACTTCAGGAATGCATAGTATAAAAAGTATAAAATCCAATATCTGTCAAGATAAAAATAAATGTTCTATGTCTATGTAGTCTATACAATTAAGAGAAAAACCAGTAGAAATATCTGCAAATATTGCATTTGTATTAATAAAAATAGACACAAAATATATTTGATACTATTGTACAAAAAAAGATTTCGAATAGAGAATACTTCTTCAATGGAAAATATGATTTTCTTATAGGATCTCTTAGAAGCAGCCGAAGGCGGGGATTTACAAAAGGTCAACGATAATCTTTCCAAAGGCGCAAATATAAACTATTGGAGTGAGGTGAGAATATTATCATAGACAGCTTGATTAACCAGATATATTGTATTTAGTTTAGTATGGCGTTCATTATCACTGAACTAGTGTAAATATTTGTTTAGGGGACAGTTGAAGGACGCCGCCGGGGGCGGCAATTTCTCGTTGTTTTGAAGACCTGTTGGTGACCTTCTGCTGTTGTCTGTTCTATGGTCGGGTTGTTGTCTCTTTGACACATTCCCCATTTCCAGTCTTAATTTTATTGAACAAAAACAAAATAACAAGCAATTGACAAAATAGTATTAATCTTCATTCTTCCCAAAATATGGCCTATTAATACAACAGAAGTATATCGCTATAATGTTCGTTGTTTAAAAAAAATAATGTTTTTGGTATCAAATGATGATTGAAAATAATAATGGCCATAACTAGCAATAGCTGCTTGCGAGAATGAATGGTGTAAAGAGCTCGATCTCATCCTCAATAACCAGTATTCGTCGCATACAAAGTTTTTGTATATTTCGTAGTCAATTTTACTATCAACTACAGCAACATTTTTATGCATGTCTTTGTTAGATATATGTGTATGTTTGTTTGAATTTTTAGTTAGTTTTTGTATATGTCTGTGATGTTTGTTTACACATTCGTGCTGGATTCCAATTATTGTCACATCAAGCAAATATATATGTTTGGGTGCTCAATCAATTTTGTCAATTTAATGAAACTGTTAACAACTGTCATACAATAAGGATGTTTTTCCTTCCATTTTCTTAGGAAAATGCCTGTACCAAGTCAGGAATAGGATAGTTGTGTTTTTCAATCGTTCCGTTGGTGGATTGTGTGTAACTTTGTTATTTTTAAGTGCGTTGCCCTTTTTGAATTTACCTTTAAGTTCGGTATTGTTTCTATACTTTTTTTATACATAATATCTATACATTGTGTTACATAAAAAAACATTATTTTTCAAAACGTTGTTTTAATGCGTATTGATTAGGTTTCAACCCATTTGTTGAAATGACAAAATGTAGCTTCTTTATTTGGTCGTGATAAGGTATACAGATAGTTGTGTTTATTTCATTCTGAATAATCTAATGTACCATATTTTATCCGACGGTGATACGGTCTTTTAATTTCATAGAACGTATTGTTATGACGGATAGATTGTATTATAAGAACTTGGATTTGAACTGCTACACAATGCATAGTAAAGTCAGGTAAGAAAACAATGATATGTGTTGTAAATATTTGTTTTCTATTCTTAGCAAGAATTATGCTTGTTGTTCTGTTTGACTAATATAAATGTACTTTTACAATTCCTAGTAAATGTACGTTGTTTACATCAAAGTTTATCGACCAGAGCATACTCTACGTAGTGATCAGTGATATGTAAAACATTTTCATTTATCTGACATTTTGATTCCAATAAATCTAGAAAGACAAGCTAAACAATGCCATAATTATAAAAATCAACAAACAAGAGTGCAGCTGCTGATATGTCATCCCAAATCAAATTTCAAAATGTAGGCAAAATGTTACTACAAGTATCATAAACAATGATCATTGGTAATGAAGTCATGGTCTGATCAACATTACCACATTGACATATACACATTATAGTGTCCCAATACAATAAATATAGTTGGCCAATAGCTTAAGGTATCAGAGCGAAACAGTTTTTTTTTAAACCAGGAACATTTAATATTGACGAATGGACATGAAAATAAAGTCATGGTCATACAGACATGTAACTCTACGATTATATACTACATATAGCGTATGAACTGTTGCGAGTAGTTTCTGAAATAGGCATACACAATTAATAGTCAATATTAACCACTGAACCATGACAATGACGTATTTCTATATGTCATTCTAGATTCCAATTTGACGACCTATTATCATCAACTGGTATAATCACAATATATCTATCTTTAGCGCAAACGCAGGAATACACAAAAAAACGGCTGTTCCGCGTTAAGACCAACTTATTTATACATCCAGATATTCTCAATTTTCGACATCAAAACCCCTAGTTTTCGTAGGGCAAGATTCAGATACCATATATTTAATGCGATTAAAAAAAATCATTGAATTATATAATATTACTAATATTGTCAAAATTCGGAAACGGAACAGCCTAAATAGTATCATATGTTATAGGGCTTTCATTGTTAACCAAATTACCGAATTTGTCCTGTTAGAATCGAAATAATTCATGGGAGCCGTAGATTTGTTTTCATTTAACCATGGGTTTGACATCTTTATTCGTACTTACCCCTCGTTAACGCTCAGGGTAAAATAATCGAATATAAAAGCCCAACCAAATGGTTAATGAAAAAAATCTACGGCTGACATCAATTATTTCTTAATTAACACATGAGTATCCTCTAAAAAATGAGGTTAAATCTTGTTTTGAATGCAAAATAAGGGCAACAGTAGTATACTGTTCAATAGTCAGCAATCGATTAAGAGAAACCAAATCCGGGTTATAAACTAAAACCGAGGGAAACACATTAACTATAAGTGGAAAACAACGGAACAACAGAAACAGTGAACTGCAACATAAAACAAACGCCAGAATACAAATATGGTTCATTTGTGAAAGAATATGGAATATATAACATATAATACAAATATATTGTTTCAGTTTAAAATGATTTAATCTTTTATCACGTTGTCTAAGTCTTGATTTTTTTTTGTCCGTAATTTTGCTTTAAACTTGAAATATAGTATATGCAGGACCTTATTTATAATTTTAAAAAGTACTTCAGCAAGCATATCCGAATTGGCTGTAGACACGATATAGTCTTGTTGTATGAAGTTGAGTAAAACCAAGCTTAAGTCAACATATAAATGTGCACTGCTCTACCAAGGAATTGTCCGTTAAAAAGACCAACAGCAGTAAAGAAGGATCTAACCACTTGATAATTGTAAAGTATTTGAAGGTGGAATAAACGTCAATTTTTCCGAGGAAGTTGTCAGCATTCTCATGGGAACCAACTATGCGCGTCTCCTACTACATTTGTAATCCTTTCATATGAGTCTGAGTTCCTTCAGACACTTGTAAAATAAGCAGATCCGACACGCTACATTGTCTAATTTCTAGTGTTGTCAACGGTTAACCGGTCGAACGACCGGATACCGAATACCAAAAACGCTAACCGGTTAACCGGACATTTTTTCAATTTTAATAGATTTGATATAAATTTGTATCGAAATCATGAAATAGTTATGTTTTATTTAAACATTGTCGTCGCGGTAATTAATTTGACAGATCAATTGTCATGTCTATTGAGTGCTATTGTTATTGATCCGAAAAAACATCAAATTAATTAGAACTTGTCGCTCAGCTTGGGGCAAGATCTTAATGAAACATAATTAGTATACATGTTATTTCAACATTAACTTTAAATCTGTTAGACGTTTAAATTTTACGATTTACTTCATTACTTTTTTTTTTGATCTAATAGCGTGTAGATCTACTTTGAAATGGCAACCTCCGTCGTGTAAGGCTTTGATTTTCTTTAAACGAAATGTTAACTAAAATATTGTGAAATGCAAACCAATGTGCATGTACTAAATGTATACGTGATAGTACGAGTAACATGCTTAATCATTTCAAATTGAAACACTCCACTTTGATTTCAGAGACAAGAGAAAAGAACAAAATAATCCGTTTCAGACATATTTACTTCTACGAGATCAATAATTTCTATTCTTTATTTTTTCAATCTGAAGTTGATAGAAACGCCATAGTTGATATGGTGTATCTGAATATTCAAAGTCAAACTTCGAAAGGAGTCCCCACAGACAAGTCTTATAATGCTTAAGGACACACTTCAATCCAGAAAGCGTAAATTTATGACTAGGATGAAAGGTTGTCACATCGACACTCATACCACATCTTATAGCTATGTGTAGGGTGATAAAGATATAAGGCTTACAAACACCAACTTAAACTACCGGTAAATCGGTTAATCGGTCGAACGATTAACCGAGTAACCGATTAGGCAATAGTGTACGATTTGACAACACTACTAATTTCATATACATTTATATCGACGATGTTCTCTCAATTACCAATTCATATTTGTTTCTTATTTGATCACATTAAATATAGTTCTGAATTAGAGATTTAAAAATACCACTGGCACAGCTTCCTGTACCTCATATTTTGACATATATCTCGAGTTTGACTATGTTAGTCATCTCAGTACATTTTTTTGTACCAGAGTCAATGACATACAAGAAGATTTCATATTTGAAATCATATATCTCCTTCACCGTACCATGCTTAACAGGAAATATATCACTTTTACCCGCATATGCATAACTAATACGGTTTTCAAGAGTTTTCAACTCTCAAGACGATGAAAATGGTCATTGGTGGTTAAGCAAAATATTAATGAGCCATGGTCTCACAATATTCCTTGAATCGTATCACGATACTAAAAACAAAAACAAATATTCAGTGACAAATTCACAAATTAAGTCTTGGGTTATTAATTTCAGGTGTTAATGTTGTGTATCATGGCATTAATTTTATATTTTCTTTTTATTTGTATTCTTACTATTATGTCCCTGATGGTCGTATGACTCATGACGTGACTATGTATATGTTGATACAGCGATCGTGTTTTTGGCTTTATGGCTTTCCTGGTTTAGCTGGAGAGGAGTCTCGGACGCATGACTTTTGTATAGCCAAATTTCATTTGTTTTATCCTCGTATTTCTTTTACTTGAATTTTACCATATTGGGGACGTGCTAATATGTCGCGTTGTTTTATGTTTGTTTATCATGTACTTCAATTTGTAAATTACAAACGCGTGTTGTTTGTTTACGTATATGCTAGATGTAAATATTTGCTTGTCTGGAACTATATATTTTTAGTTATATTTTATATATATGACTATGCATACAATATGTGTTGCTGGATCCCAATTATTGTCATGTAAACCAATTTTGACAGTTTGGATTTATCACGCAACATTGTCAATATAATGGAACTATATATAATTGTCATATAAGTGGGAGTTAAGCGAGCTATAAAAACACATTAATGCCAATATTTTCTTCGGAAAATGTCTATACCAAAACAAAAATATGACAGTTGCTGTCAGGTCTTTCAGTTGGTTAATTAAGTCGAGCATTTGGCAGTTTTTGCAGACTTCATCTTTTTTATTTCACCGTTCAGCTCGTTGTTTGCGTCAGTAAGTTATTTGTATCTAATAATCATTAAAATATGATTTCATGGCATAGGTCTTTATTTGTTCGTTAATCATGTTAATGCCTGGTGATGGTAAAAGTGGGTGAATGTGGCCATAAACGGTTTCTATCTTTTACAATAAGAAAAGGCTGTAAAAACCTGACCAAGTGATCATGATCATTTCGTCTGTTTATACCTGTAACAGACACGTTTGATTTCCGGATTCTGTAAAAACAAATATAAGTTTTCATACCTCACACTGACTGATATAACAAAATTATTTGTCCGCATCAACCAAAACTGACAATATTTGCACTTTATCATGTAAATCTTAATAGTTGCATAGTAAATCAGTTATATTTTTATATCAGGATGGGTTGTAAATTACAAATAATAGCAATATTGAAAAAATGACTTAAAATTTCGTAAGCCTCAATTTATAGTGCCAGCACGTCCTATTTTTATTCAAAATATTGAATTGTAAACAAATATCAGAAGTTTTCATACCTCAGACTGACTCGTATAACAAAATTATTTGTCCGCCTCAACAAAAACAGACCATATTTGCACTTTATTATTAAAATCTTTATAGCGGCATAGTAAATTAATTATATTTATATATCAGCATGGGTTGTATAATACAAATAACAGCAATATTGGAAAAAAATGACTAAAAATTTTGGTTGGCATCAATTTATAATAGTGCCAGCATGTGCTTTTTTATTTACAATATTGAATCGTAAACAAATATCAGAAGTTTTCATACCTCAGACTGACTCGTATAACAAACCGCGTCAACAAACACTGACCATATTTGCACTTTATTATGTAAATCTTAATAGCCGCAAAGTAAATCAGTTATGTTTTATATAAGCATGGGTTATATAATACAAATAACAGCAATATTGGAAAAAAATGATTTAAAATTTTGTTGGCATCAATTTATAAAAGCACGAAATCCCGAGGTCCCGAGTTTAAATAAATTTAAATCCCGACATCCCGAAATTCGCGGATCTCGAAATGGTCAATCCCTAAATATTTCATTCATGTTCGAATCGAGTATATTTTTTGTACGTCCTAAATATCATTTATCATCGTTTTGGATAAGTCTGTCTAAATTGAACATATAGAACAAAGTACAAAAGTAATACTTAAACAACACTTTTAATATCCCATGCAATACACTGTACATAAATGTACAATTCCGTTTCAACATTTGTCAATACAGAAGCTGAAATCATGTAAATCCATGTGAATTACTATTAAAAACTATTTATTAAATACATCGGGCTAGGAATTCGAAGAGACGTTTAAAAATTGGGAACGAAGCAACGTAAACGATGATGTTTATATCCCATCATCTACAAATATTTTCCGATGTGTTGGATAACCTTTCTATCGGTCTCGATATTTGTACATGTAACTTTAAAAAAAAAAGAAAACCTGCTAATCAGTTAAGTTATAGAAACTATTTTTTTTAAATTTAATAAAATTAATATTTCAAATTAAAATTAAGTGTTTTTGAATTGTTCTGGTTTGAAACACATAATTATACGTTAAATATTAAGATAACAGTCGTTTTAATAAAATAAATGTACAAATGAACATGAAGTATTTTTCTTAATTGACACAATCAGTTAACGCGAAAAGTAAACGCACGTTTACTTCCAAGTGCACGTAAAAATACATTAATGAATTCTGTAGTAAACGTCCGTTTACTTTTAAACGCACGTAAAAATAGATTTGTGAAATCTGAAGTAAACGCCCGTTTACTACTGACTAAACGGACACAGAATAAACGCCCGTTTACTCGGATAGACATTAGAAATTTCCATTTTGACCGCGTTAACGTTATTATAGTAAACGCGCGTTTACTAGTAAACGCGAAAACTGAAGTTAAGTAACGAAATATGTGCACGCGGCGTTAACAAGTTTACTTTACGTAATGCTTGATCTGCACACAACTGTAACCGTCGTGTAAAAGTTTTCTATATTGAATAGTATTTGATTAATTATATATGGGATTTACTTAAAATCTAAAATGTGAATAACTACAGTTTATCATTAAGGTTCGTATATTCCAACGTTTGTTCGTATTACCCTTAAAAGTGTTATTATTTCTACTCACTCTATGACTGTAACTTGTTTTACACATACATATTATAGCTGTTGAAAATAAAAAGAAGAGCTGACAATAGTCCAATGGTTACAAGGAAATACAAGTTCAATAACAAGGGGTACAATCAAAATCACGAGATGGATATACACACACCGGAAGTAACAGTCGAGCAGACCGCTTGAAAGGTAAGTAGTCGTATTTACTGGTTTATATCAATAAAATTTAATAAATAAGGTAGTGCACCGAATGTCGGATACTATCTAGTTTTGAAATACACAATTATCCTTGCTGGAAAGCGTGCAGTTAATGCTAACACTTCGACACAGTTTCAAAATTTCAACAGATAACTATGTCGAAGTGTTTGCAATAACTGCACGCTTTCTAGCAATAACAATTGTGTATTTTAAAACTTCATACTATCCGACATTCGGTGTGCCAACTTATTAATCAAAATTTGATTGATATAGACAAGAAAATGCAACTACTAACGTTTCAAGCGGCGAGTTCGACTGTAACTTCCGGTGTGTGTATATCCATCACGTGATTTTGATTGTACCCCTTGAATAAGTGGCTCTGAAATATACGGCTTTGAGCGTTATGACGGAAAATCTAGAAATTCGCGTTGGATGTGTGAAAATTTAGAAATTATCGCTTTCCTTTTTTCGTACTGGTCATAAGGTTTGAAAAAAAAATAAGTTAAATAAGAAAATGATGTTAAAGTAAATACATAGTCTTATCTTTGTGTATATAAAATGTGCTATGATTGCAAGTGAGACAACTTTCAACTACGTTACATATGTCGTAGATGTTATTAGTTTGTTTGTTTTTGCAACAATATTTTAACATCTATATCTTATCTTATTTTGAATGCCTAGACTCAGACCTCGTTTTTGAATTCTGCCCGTAATGCTACCAACTGTTATACTATGAGTGTTATACAACTTACAACTATATTACTGGTTATTGGCTAGCAAGAAAATTGATGTTAAATTATCCTGATCTATATGGAAACAAATCCATACATGTTATGTTTCTCTGTAATTTTGTATTAGGTCCTAGAGAATAAAGTATATATCTTTATAAACACTTTTGACAGCTTTTGATAACATATCTTTTTTGAATTGTTTTGCCTGAGACCTCTTTTTTAAAGTCTGTCCGTAATAATACTAACTATTATACTATAAGCATGATACAACTTACCATGATATTGTTAGTGTATTTGTTTGTTGGAGTAAAAAGCGTTGTTAAATGATATTGGATACACCATGGCGGGTAGTTAATGTTGGTGGATGAACCTTGAGGAAATAGACAGAACAACCAACTCTCTGGAAAACTAGCAATCTTTATCAATTAAAAAGGCATTCGAATACATATCACCATGAGCATGTTTTATGTCCAGAAGTTTTTATCTCAATCCTTATGTACAGATTCATGAAAAAACAATTCGTAAACATTACTTTGCCAACAAAAGTCTCGATGGCGATAACGTAGGCAATAACTGTCATCATGAATAAGTTTAGTCGAAAATACCTCATTATTTTAAAGATCAGTCTGTACCAATCATTTCTTATACTGTAACTACAATTTACAATAACAATATAAAAAAGAAGATGTGGTATGATTGCCAATGAGACAACTGTCCACAAGAGACCAAAATGACACAGACATTAACAACTTTAGGTCACCGTACGGCCTTCAACAATGAGCAAAGCCTATATCGAATAGTCAGCTATAAAAGGCCCCAATAAGACAATGTAAAACAATTCAAACGAGAAAACTAACGCCTTTATTTATACAAAAAAAAATGAACGAAAAACAAATATATAACACATAAACAAACGACAACCACTGAATTACAGGCTCCTGACTTGGGACAGGCACATACATAAAAAATGTGGCGGGGTTAAAAATGTTAGCGGGATCCCAACCCTCCCCCCAACCTGGGTATAACAGTACAACATAAGAACGAACTATAAAAATCAGTTGAAAAAGGCTTAAACCATCAGATGAACAAAAATACAAGTAGGCGTGGCCGGGTACTTATACAGCCCGACACTAAAAAACACAATTAACAGATCTGAGAGTATTCTCAGTTATCTGACAGCTAGTTCAGAGCCACTAACAACTAATAAAAAAATCATGCATGTAAGACTAAACTATCAATCCGTACACATCCAACATCCAATAGATTTATATGGAACGCCGGAACTGTCTTATAGTGTAAATATTTAATGTGTTTTGTCGCTTTGCCTTTACGTCCTGTCATTTCTTCTTTATGTTATGTGCAGATGCCTTTATATCCTGACACGGCATCTCTGTGTTATGTCAAATTAGTAATTTGTTTGGTCAAACAATTGCATGATATGTCAACGCTAAACTTTGTTGTGTCAAATATGCATTACATTATGCTGTAACTACTATATATCCTGTGTATACTTCGGAACTTTATGACCAACCACATTTACATTCTCTCATATTTTATCTATGTTGTGTCCATTCTTCTTCCACGTAAGTCAGTTACTAATTGCGTCCTGTCTCAATTGTTATTGTTATGTCAAATGTTCTTAATGTTTTGTTTCGATACACCTTTGTTCTATGTAAATCTCATGATATTATAGTCTTTTGGCGTTATGTTGTGTTTATACATATGTATCTCCAGTGAAAAACATAATAAATCATGGTATAATTCATATGCGTTTTGCCTTACAGTTGATACTCTCTGTGAGCATGCATTACGTCATGTGCAAATGCCTTTTACATTATGTGCAAACAACTAATACGTTTTGTGCAAACCTCGTTTACTTAATGTGCAAACATCGCTCCCCCTTTGTGCAAACATCGTTGACCTTATGTGCAAACACCTATTATGTTATGTGCACATACCTATTAAGTTATGTATAAAAACTACATCATTATGTGCAAACACTATTACGTTATGTGCAAACACCATGTAAGTTATGTGCAAAAGCCTATTGCAGTATGTCCAAACATCTATTACGTTATGTGCAAACACCTATTACGTTATGTGCAAACACCAATTACGTTATGTGCAAACACCTATTACGTTATGTCCAAACACCAATTACGTTATGTGCAAACACCTATTACGTTCTGGTAAACGCTTTTGTGACACAGATTTAAACAAAACGCATCAGTGATATACTCTTTGAAAATTAAGAAAATTATAAGTTTCAGCTTTCTAAAAAGCTCTGACTACTTCGCTGTATTCTTTTTCAAGCTAATATCCATTGGATGTTGAATGTGAACTGAAGGTTATATGTGTGCATCGGTTTGTTGATTTAGTATTGGAAATGTAGTATTTTTATATATTAATTGATATAAAAATGTTATATAAATATTTGATATTTAGTTTTTTGTTCTACATAAAGAGTTATACATCCATTCTTTTTATATTTTGTTCACTTTACATGTTGAAAAATAAAATATTTACAAATATATAGACACGATTCTCGATGTGTGTCTCTCTGGAGGTGTGGTTTAAATTGACAACAGTCATAAAATACATTAATTAGATATAGGAAGATGTGGTGTGAGTGCCAATGAGACAACTCTCCATCCAAATAACAATTCAAAAAGTAAACCGTTATAGGTTAAAGAACGGCCTTCAACACGGAGCATTGGCTCAGACCGAACAACAAGCTCTAAAGGGCCCCAAAATTACTAGTGTAAAACCATTGCATTTTTGAAAACATTATACAGGAACATTTTTAGCAAACAAATCGTGCATATTGCAGATTAGCAATGCAAGTAAAGACGTATTATAATTGATATTTCAATTTTCAATTTCAGTGTGTAATATATGCATAATAAAACGACCATGTATTCATAACATTTGATCTGAAATGTAATACACACAGTTAATTTCTTGGCATTTGATGGCTTAATATCCTCAGAAGAGAACAGTCTGTAAATATTTATCTCATTTAAGCAAATAGTTGTTGTTGAATTTCAGCCACATCACAAGCATTAGCCTTTCAAAAAGGGCTAGTCGACTCTTAGCTGATGAAAATGGAAAGTGCTCTCGCTTTGTAGATTAATTCATTTACTAGAATAGCCACGTGCATCAATCAACAAATTTTACTACACACGTGTGGTCACACGTTATCGTTTTTTGTTTACGAAACTCCAGAAGATTCGACTATATATAGATAAAAGTTACCTGTGTACTAATATCATGGATATGCATGAAGTATTAACTACATACTCGTGGCAAATATAAACAACGCAAACATAATCTTAGTTTGCCGACAGCCCGTCATGCTCGATGGACGCCAGATTGTATTAAAAATATTTACAAATATTATTGTCATCATATTATTACAATTACAATGCATATTCAAACATCATACAATTCAAATGTACGTATTATCCAAATACACCAAAACCAAACTTCCAACTAAATGCACCAATTCATAGACGGTCAGGGCCGGCCAGGAACAACTAGAGATAAAACGATATAATCGACCAAAATTCTCTAGAAACCTGTGTCAGTGGATGCCAAGTGCGCAATCCCGTCTCCAGGGCCAGGTGCTCTGACCTACACCTTAAACATGTGTGTACTGGCAAATTAATGCAGTAAAAATATCAACATATATACATGTACATCAAAAGTTAACGTTGAGTGTTCACTCGTTGCACGACAGCTAGAAAGTGACCCTATGCTTTACTACCAGAAAGTATACCCATTGGTCACAAAGTGGGACCCTATTATATATTCATACGACCCGTACCCGTCAATACAATATTTCCCCGCTATACTAAACGAAACGCGGGAAAACACAATAATGACCAGGTAAAATCTAATTGCTAAAAAAAGAGGACAAATCCCATACTCTACGGGATTGAAGGACATTTACTAGGCTTGGATTGTCCTAACCAATCAATAAACTTTGAAAATTCACGTATTGACTGTCCATCGTTCAATTCTTAATATCGACTACTAGGAGCCAAAAATGAAGCAACCAAACATAATTTACATGTGGCAAATAATTATTTTAAGATGGCGTGTATATCGACTGAAACTAAAAGCTCTGCCCTGTTATTCGAAGCAAAAAAAAGCTACATGTAAAAAACAACATACAACCTCATTTCTTTACGGAAAATGTGAACGGAAAATAAGTTGATATAAAAAAAGAAGACGTGGTATGATTGCTAATGAGACAACTCTCCACAAGAGACCAACATGACACAGAAATTAACAACTTGAGGTCACCGTACGGCCTTCAATAATGAGCAAAGCCCATACCGCATAGTCAATAATAAAAGGTCCCGAAAAGAATATGTAAAACAATTCAAACGAGTGCACTAACGGCCTTATATATGTAATGTTCTTTTCCATCTGCACCAAACGGGTCATTTCATAGGTCGCCATATCTTGCATACATAATCATAACATATGGTTTTGGAAGCCGCCAAATTACATTTATGAATTATAGACTTTTGACAAGGTCAACACATAATTATATGCGTCTATTCAGATTATATCGACTGAGGACGAAAATATTTTTACAAACACAGATAGTCAAAACACCTCAACATGATGTCCTTCTGATAATTGGTGATCAGAATGCCAAGGTTGGTAATGATAACAGCCAACATGAACGATCAATGGGCAGAGAAGGGCTTGGAATCATGAATGAAAATGGAGAAAGACTAGCTGACTTTTGCTCGACAAATGGGCTTGTTATTGGAGGTACCTTGTTCAAACACAAAGGCATACACAAAATTACATGGAACTCACCAAACAACCGTGACAAAAATCAGATAGACCATGTTATAATAAACGGCAAATGGAGAAGATCACTTCTTGATACAAGATCATATAGGGGAGCTGATGTAAATAGTGACCATCATCTAATAATAGCAAAAGTACGACTTAAATTGAAGAAGGCAGAAAGCATGAAAAGAACATGTAGAAAGATCATAGATACAAAACAACTTTATGATGCAGAAGTAAAAAAGAAATTTTGCATTGAACTTAAGAACAGGTTTAAAGCATTAGAAGATATCAGTCAGATGGAAGAAATTGATCTAGAAAATAAGTGGGAAAACATCAAACAAGTCTACCAAGAGACAGCTGAAAAAAAAATTGGATTTCGTAGAAAGAACGATAAACAATGGCTAACACAAGACACCTGGACAATAATTGATGAGAGACGAAAGATTAAAGAAAAAGTCCTTAACACCAAGTCACTTAGACTAAAAGAACAGCTGCAGAAAGAATACAGTCAAAAGGATAAAGAGGTGAAAAGATCAGCAAGAAAGGATAAAAGAAACTTCATCGAGACACGTGCTGAAGAAGCAGAAAGGGCAGCAAAAAAGGGTGATTTAAATACAGTATATAAAATAACCAAGGAACTTAGTGGAAAAGCCAGTCAAGTACCACCTGCTAAAAACAAAAATGGTAAATTGTTAACAACACATGATGAAAAGACCAAACGATGGGTAGAACATTTCAAAAATGTCCTGAACAGGCCAGAACCAACAGTACCATTTGAAGGCATGCAACAACAATGTGAACTTGATATAAATATCAACTCCCCATCTAAGGAAGAAATAAAAATAGCCATTAAATCCATGAAGACTGGAAAACCTGCAGGCATAGATGGGATTCAAGCTGAACTTTTAAAGGCCGACATAGTAACTGCAACAGATGTTTTGTACAGTCTATTCATTACTATCTGGGAGAAAAACATCATCCCAAAAGACTGGGCAAAAGGTCTTATAGTGAAGCTTCCCAAAAAAGGTGATCTAGGAAATTGTGACAATTGGAGGGGAATCACCCTACTATCAATTCCTAGTAAGGTTTTCTGTCGCATACTCCTCAATAGGATAGATAAAGAACTAGATAACATCCTAAGACAAGAACAAGCAGGATTCAGAAAAGGCAAAGGATGCATAGATCAAATCTTTGCACTAAAAAACATTGTAGAACAGTCAATAGAATGGAAAACACCACTCTTTATCAACTTTATTGACTTCAAGAAAGCCTTCGACAGCGTCCATAGAGATACACTCTGGAAAATTTTAAGATCATACGGAATACCAGACAAGATAGTGACCCTCATTAAATGCTTATACACAAAATTTGAATGTTCTGTCTTACTAGACAACAAAGAGACAGAATGGTTTGCAGTAGACTCCGGGGTAAGACAAGGATGAATCATCTCTCCTTTCTTATTCCTAGTTGCAATCGATTGGGTAATGAGAAAAACCACATGTGACGAGAAAAGAGGAATAACATGGTCTATGTTTACAACACTGAAAGACCTGGATTTTGCAAATGATATTGCCTTATTATCATCTCGGCATGATCATATGCAAGAAAAGACCAACAGACTCAGCCATTTCACAAGCCAAACCGGACTCCAACTCAACACACAGAAAACAGAGGAAATGAGATTAAACACCTCATCTCAAAGAAAACTAGAGGTTGATGGAAATGAAATTCAAAAAGTTGATAAATTTATTTATTTGGGCACAGTCATCAGCACTAAAGATTCTACACAAAAGGACATCAAAAACAGATTGGCAAAAGCAAGAACATCTTTTCAAAAACTAAGGAACATCTGGAGATCAAAGCAATACAGCCGAAAAACAAAATTCAAATTATACAATAGCAATGTGAAACCTGTTCTTTTGTATGGAAGTGAATGTTGGAGAGTTACGAAAGCAGATATGAGGGCACTTTCTTCATTTCATCACAGTTGCCTCCGACAAATTTGCAGAATATTTTGGCCTAATACCATCTCGAACACCAACCTACTTAAAATGACAGAGTCGTCATGTAAAATCGACGAGATAACACAGAAGCGCTTCCGGTGGCTTGGACATGTTTTGAGAAAGGAAAATTCAAGTATAACAAAAACAGCCCTTAGATGGACACCACAGGGAATGAGACCAAGAGGACGTCCCAAAACAACATGGCGGAGGACAATAGAAAATGAATTCAAAGACCTAAAGATGACATGGGGAGAGGCAGAAACAGTGGCAAAAAAACAGACCAGAATGGCGAGGACTTGTGTTGACCTTATGCTCAGATCGGAGCGAAGAGGATAAGTAAGTAAGTATTCAGATTATATCGACTGAGGACGAAATATTTTCTCGCCACCTCTTATCTAGTATTTTTTTTAATTAGCAGGGATTCTTTGCAAAACTGAGTCCGGAGCCCCCTCGTAATCAAACTGCTAATAGAACCAACAAACGCAGCTCCATCATTTTCAAAAATTATTGTTCCGCCACCGGTTATTGAATGAGAAACCAAAAAGAGAAAACATAAAAGGTTTTTTTTTAACATAAATTAATATTATGAAAATTTCGTTAAACTCGTTAGAAACATAAATAAAGTAAAAAAATCGTTAATATTTATACACAAAGTGTGTTACCGTATGCGGAAGAATATCTAAAGAACGTTTGCGATATCCCATGAAGAGTTATCTGTCTTTGCTCCCTCTCTCTGCGTGGGACATTGAAGGTTTTGCTGGAAAATATGGATGCCCACTCAAATGCAATTTATTAGAAAAATCGAAATATTACAGAAGAGTGTCCACCATGCACTTACACAGCACTATAATAAATATAGTGCAATAGAATGATATACAAATGTATGAATTTTATATATACATGTAACTGTAGTTTCAAATATAAAAATAATGTATAACAAAAATACTGATTTACTGAGTTTACTGATTTGCATCACTTCTACGATGAGGCTGAATTTATCATCCACGCACAGAAAAAATTTATATCTGTACTTTAACGTCACTTTCAGATAAAGAGATGTGTTTTGGTTTTCTGAGACAAGTGTTTGTGATCGTCCACAAGAACTTGCGGTCATCCGATGTTCAGTACTTCAGTACTTTGATTTATATCTTTAACATTAAGATGTTCTCAAATAGTAATAAAACATAACAAGAGTTTTATATTTTTTGCAAATGTCTTATTGTCCTTATATTATCTTGATTCATTTTGAGAACTCAAATCGTATCAATGACATACTGCACATTTAAAGATTTTTGAAAACTGGGAGTGAACTTTCTTAATTTATAATCAGTAGAAAGAAAAATTACAGAAGATTTTTAGCCTTCCCTTCTGTGTTAAAGTTTGTCACAGTTTTCTTTTCGGTGATTTTTTTAAAAGAATTTTTACTGAATATGTTACGTCGATTTCAAGGGGAACAAGATTGCATCAATTTAAGATTGTTTCCGCACTTGGAGGACAATTTGGATTGAATCATTTGAAATTCATGCCTTGCTAGCCATTTATAAAAAAAAAACGTCTCGCTGTTACAGTAGCCGAGAAAAGGGGGACTGATATTTCTAAAAATTCGTAAGGGTTCCGCAGAACCCAGTGTCTCGGATACTTTTACTGTTAATCGCAGGCTCAACAAAAATGAGGAAAAAAATCAATAAAAATTTTCCTCTTGATACGATCTTAGAAGCTTCTGTCCACGATTGGTAAAAATACAGGCTACTTTATGAATCCAAAAAATGTTTAAAAAAAATGAACTTCAGACTGTAATGTTAACTGGAAGTCCATTCATAAGTAAAACACAGGTACAAAATCTATCAAAATTTCTTTCCAGATACTAGCTTTTGATCACAAACAAGTTTCTGTCCAAGTTTGGTACAAATCAAAAGAGTAAATTTTTAAAGAAAGTTATTTAAAATTCTAAAAACATTAACCACAGAGTGAATATGTTGTTTCACAGAGTGAATGTAATATTTCCTGACAGAAAATCTTAGTTCATTTATAAGTAAAATACGGAATAAATGGAATTTTTATTTTTTACAAATTTAAATTCTGGATACTACATGTATCTTATGATCATAAACAAGCTTCTGTCCAAGTTTGGTAGAAATCCAGTATAGTTTAAGAAAGTTATTAGAATTTCAAAAACTTTAACCACAGAGTGAATATTTGTGGACGCCGACGACGACGGAATGTAGGATCGCTATGTTTGGCTTTTTCGACTAAAGTCAAAGGCTCGACCAAAAAATGGCAATATTTAACGGAAACTGTCAAAACATACATATATTTTAGAACGATGACATTTAGATCCAATAGAATATATTTGTATGAAATTTTATATTTAAAAAAAAAAGATTTATCAAAATAATGATGCGCATCAAATTCCTTTTATGAACATTTGACCTAATTGTGTATTAAGCTATATTTGTCGAACCAATCGCGTTCATAACTAAACACATCGAAGCTTACCGGTTATACCGTATATCCCGTAATAATATTCATTGAATTTATGACTCTCCGTTCGGAAAATAAGTTTATGTTTCTTATTTATACGACGATATTCGTTGAAATATTGAACAAAAGGATAAATTCATATAAACAACTGTGAAATAATAAAATTGAGAATGGAAATGGGGAATGTGTCAAAGAGACAACAACCCAACCAAATAAAAAAACAACAGCAGAAGGTCACCAACAGGTCTTCAATGTAGCGAAAAATTCCCGCACCCGGAGGCTTCCTTTTGCTGGCCCCTAAACAAATATATACTAGTTCAGTGATAATGAACGCCATACTAATTTCAAAATTGTTCATAAGAAACTAAAATTAAAATAATACAAGACTAACAAAGGCCAAGGGCTCCTGACTTGGAACATGCTAAATAATGCGGCTGGGTTAAACATGTTTGTGAGATCTCAACCCTCCCCCTATACCTCTAGTCAATGTAGAAAAGTAAACGCATAACAGTACGCACATTATTCAGAAAGCGCAGGTGGGATTTTTTAAATTTTCATTTATTGTTTAAAAGAAATGCACTACGAAATAACTGTGTACTAGGACCATATATTGTTTACAATTTACACCTGGTATTTGAGAATACGTTGTTTAAATCTTAACCATTGTCTCTGATTTTTACCACTATTGAAACGCGGACTCGAAAAAAAACCCAAAGTGAACTATTACCAGAAAAAAATCTATAATACCGAACATGGAAGCGGGTAGCAGGAAAATTTATTTGTATTTGTACAAACAAAGCAAAAAAAATGTTCTTTACCTGTTATTTGTATACAATAACTAGCTAATAGCTGGATAAAAGCGAATCACTTAACTATAACAATTTTTTTTTTAAACTGGTTAAAAAAATTAAATGGGTTAAAAAAATATATAGAGAAGCTGACTATGCGGTATGTTTTTTTTTTTAAAGGCCATAAGTGGATCTATTGTTATTTATTTCTTTGTCATTTGGTCTTTCGTGGAGAATTGTCTCATTGGCATTCATACCACATCTTTTCTTATAGATAGTCAGTATTTTCTGAAATTCAAAGGGAAAATTATGTTATGATTACCATTTTAGCAACGAAATTATTTATTAATTCTTATAGACAACAAAAGGGACGATATGCACATCACTATATAAAAAAAAATAGAAGAAAACAATTACAATTTCCACGATCATGTATTTTTGTTTGTATCGCTTGATGAC
The DNA here is from genome assembly GCF_965363235.1 of Mytilus galloprovincialis. Taxonomy (NCBI): domain Eukaryota; kingdom Metazoa; phylum Mollusca; class Bivalvia; order Mytilida; family Mytilidae; genus Mytilus; species Mytilus galloprovincialis. The sequence goes on along the minus strand of NC_134842.1, from coordinate 64,800,251 downwards.
ACGATTCGAAAGGTTACCGGACACAATATGGATAAATGAAAGTCATTATCTGGAGTTTCAAGTTGCGGGTATGGCCTTTGAAGCTGAAACAAGGATGATAACCCTTTCTTTCAGGTTAATATGCGTTATTTTTCTGGATTACAGGATAATGCAGTTTTTAATATGAAAAAAATAGTTTTTTTTAGAGAAAATGCAGCTTTTTGTTACACCTGTCTACCTGTCTGGTCCAAAATCGGATCAAATTTTTTCAACATTCCCACGGGTGTCATTCGGTTTATCGAGGGAAATGATCGTGAAAGAATATCCAACGGGGTCAAGTATTGAGAGACGATCGTGAAAGTTCTGGTAACGGATCGTGAAAGACATTTAATGTACATTCTAGTTCAAAATCTTTGAAAAAATCCTTAATTTTCAAAACGCGGAACAAATCCGAACAAAAAAATATGTCTGTCAAAATGGTTTAACTTCCTCAACATAACTGGGAAAGAAGATAAAGAAAATATGAAGTACTTTTTGAAAAAAACATAAAAGGCGCAATGCGTGTCTATGAAATTAATTACAAATAGCACAATGTTTGTACCTATAATGGTCCTATTTCAGAATATCATGATTTATTTGAAATTTAATCTTTGGTGTATCTGATAGTACAGTAAAATTAAAGTATGTTCTTCCATTAAAAGCGTTAATTTGTTTATGAAAACCTTTTATTTGGTGAATTTCAATCAAACTTGATCGTGAAAGATCAGGCAACGTATTATTTCGATCGTGAAAGAAAATGCGTGACCAGACTTAATACTAGTAATCAGAAATCAGTATTTCTTTTACCATTTGATAAATCTGCAAGTGGTTGAAGCCTTTAAATATTTTGATAAGGATAAACATTAAAGCTATAATAATAATTATTTTTTTTTTCATTTTACCTCTTTTACCTCGAAAGTCAAACTAAAGGCTCTAAAGAGCATGTGTCGCTCACCTTGGTATTTGTGATTATTAAACGAAGGACGCAGGTGGATTCATAACAAAATTGTGTTTTGATGATGGTGAGGTGTTTGTAAATCTTACTTTACTGAACCTTCTTGCTACTTACAATTATTTCTATCTATAATGAACTTGGCCCAGTAGTTTCAGTGGAAAATGTTAGTAAAAATTTACAAATTTTATATGAAATTGTTAAATTGACTATAAAGAACAATAACTCCTTAGGGGTCAATTGCCATTTTGGTCATGTTGACTTATTTTTAGGTCTTACTTTGCTGTACATTATTGCTGTTTACAGTTTATACTATCTATAATAATATTCAAAATAATAACAAAAAACGGCAAAATTTCCTTAAAATATTCAATTCAGGGGCAGCAACCTAACAACAGGTTGTCCGATCCATCTAAAAATTTCATGTCAGATGGATCTTCACCTGATAAACAATTTGACACGATGTCAGATTTGCTCTATATGCTTTGCTTTTTAAGTTATATGCCAAAAACTACATTTTACCCCTACGTTCTATTTTTAGCCGTGGCAGCCATCTTGGTTGGTTGGCCGGGTCACGCCTCATATTTTTGAAACTTGATACCCTGGATAAATTTGGCCCAGTAGTTTCATTGGAAAATATTTTTGTAAAAGATTAGTAAGATTTATGAAAAATGGTTAAAATTGACTATTAAGGGCAATAACTCCTAAGGGGGTCAACCGACCATTTTGGTATTGTTGCCTTATTTGTAAATCTTACTTTGCTGAACATTGTTGTTGTTTACAGTTTATATCTATCTTTAATGATATACAAGATAAAACAGCCAAAAATTTCCAAAAACTACTAATTCAGGGGCAGCAACCCAACAACAGGTTGTCCGATTCATCTGAAAAAATTTTGTCAGATAGATCTTGATCTGATAAACAAGTATACCCCATGTCAGATTTGCTCTAAATGCTTTGGTTTTTGACTTATAAGCCAAAAATTGCGTTTCATCCCTATGTTCTATTGTTAGCCATGGCGGCCATCTTGGTTGGTTGGTCGAGTCACGCCACACATTTTTTAAACTTGATATTTCAAAGATGATTGCGGCTAAGTTTGGATGAATTTGGCCCAGTAGTTTCAGAGGAGAGGATTTTTGTAAAAGATTACTAAGATTTTCGAAAAATAGTTAAAAATTGACTATAAAATGCAATAACTCCTAAAGGGGTCATTTGAATATTTTGGTCATGTTGACTTATTTGGTAATCTTACTTTGCTGAACATTATTGCTGTTTACAGTTTATCTCTGTCTATAATAATATTCAAAATAATAACAAAAAACAGCAAAATTTCCCTAAAATTACCAATTCATGGGCAACAACCCAACAACTGGTTGTCGGATTCATCTGAAAATTTCAGGGCAGATAGTTCTTGACCTGATTAACAATTTTACACCCAGTCAGATTTGCTCTAAATGCTTTGGTGTTTGAGTTATAAGCCAAAAACTGCATTTTACCCCTATGTTCTATTTTTAGCCATGGCGGCCATCTTGGTTGGTTGGCTGCATTGGTCACGCCACACATTTTTTAAACTAGATACCCCAATGATGATCTTGGTTGGTAGGCGTTACTTATGAAAGTATATTTGTTGATCGTCTATAATATCAAGGGTTTTACTAGAAGTGTCAAATGCGCTTAAGATTGTCAATGTTTCATAAAAAAGGTCGTGGTCAGATGAACCATGCCTAACAGATCTCTACAAATATCCCGTACACCAAATAAATGTGTTCCGGTCCTTACAGTGCCTTAGAAACTGACAATTGTAAAAGTAATGCTTGGCCAATTAATTCGGAACATAAGGTCAAAGGTAAATGAACCCTGACCGACAGACAGACATAGACATCTTACTATCATTTAATAAATCAAACACAATTGAAGTCATCATGGTCATATAAGAAACATGCAGACAGACATGTACACCATATACGAAACACCGTGTCGCTATAGCATACAGGTACAAAATGTATATATTCAAAAGGCCAAACAACATAAAACAGTCATTGCCGAGTGATGCATGATAATGAGTTCAATGTTAGTTGAAACCTTGCACAAGTCAAAAATATACACCTTATAATCATAACAACGGACAGTTATCCTAAAGTTTAACGAATCCTCGATACGGATTTGACCACTAAAATGAATCTTCATCCATGAAATGAGGCAAATTGAGGGTCAGGTTATTCCTGTCTGACGGACATGTAGTTTATAGGATCCAATATAAAAAATATGGGTATCCTATAACTCATGATAAGTGAGTACTTCACATGACAATAAAAAACTTCATCCTACAATATTCCAACTATTTTACAAACAACATGTTCACAAATGCCCAAATAATAATTTCAATGTATTTGCGCGTTTGGCGTACTAAATTATAATCCTAGTACCTTTGATAACTATTTACACCACTGGGTCGATGCCATGTTGCGATCCTGGTGGACGTTTCATCCTCGAGGGTATCATCAGCCCAGTATTCAATACTTCGATGTTGACATGAATATCAATAATGTGGTCATTTGATACAAATTTCTTGTTTACAAAACATTGAATTTTTCGAAAAACTAAGGATTACCATAGTCGTATTTGGTACAACGTTTTGGAATTTTGGATCCTCCATGCTCTTCAACATTTTACTTGTTTGGCTTAAACCTATAGAGGATATTGACCTATCTAGCCTTTTTCTATATCAATAACAAATATCAATTATCATATAATGGACAATGTGGACGTCTTCGTAGCATTAGATCTTTCACGATCCTTTTCACGATCTTCATAAATGCGGTACGTGATCTTTCACGATCCAAAAAATCAATTTTGTGTAGATAGTTCTTTATTTACCAAGTTTCAGATTATATTTATACAAAGTAACTATGAAAACCGTTTTATTATTTCAAATACAATGCCCTTATTCTGATAAACGTAGTTTATCTAGTCGAATTTGTGAAAAAATTGTGTTTGTTTACATTTTTTATGTCATTGAAATGTCGAGACGCAATCTGCCTTTTGTCGTTTTGTAATAACTATGTACTTTTGAAGCTGGATATTCTGACATACTGATCATAATGTTGAACCATTTTGACAGACAGTTTTATTTTGTCGTAAATGTGTCTCTGTAATTAATTAAATTAGAATATTTATTGGACTTTCATATGTCTTCTCGATTAAATGTCTTTCACGATCCGTTACCAGAACTTTCACGATCGTCTCTCAATACTTGACCGCCGTTGGATATTCTTTCACGATCAATTCTCTCGATAAACCGAATGACACCCGTGATCCCTGTGAGTTTAAAAAAAAATGTCAGATAAGAGGGGCGGGTCACCTGACCACCCCTTTTCAGGACACCAACCTTTTCAACACGCCTTGTCAGTGACGGAGGAAATAATAAGTCTTAGGAAGGTTATTCAGAATAATATTCATAACTGTTAAAGGAAATGAACGAAAATAAAATCTTGTTTGTAGGATTCCTTAGCTGCTACATGAATCGTGGGAGACTTCATTACATTTGTAGCATTAATCAAGTACAGATGAAAACCATACTGGGATGGTAATAACAAATCATCCTTGTCTCTTGTGAAGAGTTGTCACATTGTCATTCGTACCGCATCTTCTTTTTTATATCGTTCTGTTCCTTTCGGTTGCATCTCTTGGAAACTAGAGTCGTGTCTGTATATTTGTTAAAATTTTCAACAAGTAAAGAGAACAAATTTTTAAATAAAATTGAGTATGGAAATGGGGATTGTGTCAAAGAGTCAACAACCCGATCACAGAAAAAACAACAGCATGGATGCATAACCCACACTTTTAAAGTGGAGCAAAATATTTTCCCATAAAACTAGATACATTGTACCAAGGACGTATAACTAACATACGTCCTTGATTATATTAAATAGCATTTTTACACCAATCAATATAATTATAAAAATCCACAGTTTGTAAGAAAGGTCAAAATTTTAATTTTCTTCACTTTCAAAATGCATAGAAACGTCGCACGATGCTGGTGTCACCTAACGTTACACACTCAAAGACATAAGACAAAATAAAAACGTTGGAATGCATGTTGTTCATATGGCTTTTTAGAAAGCTAAAACTGATAATTTTCTTAATTTTCAAAGAGTATATCATTGATGCGTTTTGTTTAAATCTGTGTCAAAAAAGCGTTTACCAGAACGTAATAGGTGTTTGCACATAACGTAATAGGTGTTTGGACATAACGTAATAGGTGTTTGCACATACCGTCATAGATGTTTGGACATATTGTAATAGGCATTTGCACATAACTTACATGGTCTTTGCACATAATGTAAGCGGTATTTGCACATAACGTAATAGTGTTTGCACATAATGATGTAGTTTTTATACATAACTTGATAGGTATTTGCACATAACGTAATAGGTGTTTGCACATAAGGTAAACGATGTTTGCACATAAAGTAAACGATGTTTGCACATAGGGTGAACGATGTTTACACATAAGGTAAACGAGGTTTGCACAAAACGTATTAGTTGTTTGCACATAATGTAAAAGGCATTTGCACATGACGTAATGAATGCTCACAGAGAGTATCAACTGTATGGCAAAACGCATATGAATTATACCACGATGTATTATATTTTTCACTGGAGATACATATGTATAAACACAACATAACTCCAAAAGACTATAATATCATGAGATTTACATAGAACAAAGGTGTATCGAAACAAAACGTTTAGAACATTTGACATAACAATAACACTTGAGACAGGACGCACTTATTAACTGACTTACGTAAATGAAGAACAGACACAACATAGATAAAATATGAGAGAATGTAAAGGTGGTTGATCATAAAGTTCCAAAGTATTCACATAATATATAGTAGTTACAGCATAATGTAATGCATATTTGACACAACAAAGTTTAGCAATGACATATCATACAATTGTTTGACCAAACAAATTACTAATTTGGCATAACACAGAAATGGCGTGTCAGGATATAAAGGCATCTGCACATAACATAAAGAAGAAAGGACAGGACGTAAAGACAAAGCGACAAAACACATTAAATATTTACACTATAAGACAGTTCCGGCGTTCCATAGATTTAGTGTAAAGACGTCACAAACAGCCAGAGAAAAATATGACCATGTGCAATGCCAAGTTACAGGAATCGACAGATTGTACGTTTTGCAGACTTTCAATTTTGACGACAATTCTAAACCTTCTGATTGCACCTGTGCCAGTTCGCAATTCATGTAAAATCCGGCTGGCCATGTTTCTACCGTTGACATCAATATTGTCAATAACACTTCCCTGCGAAATATGTTATCCAAAGGTTCTTAATATCGTGAAGCCTAAATCCATCAATTTGAAATACAAATTCAAAATACTGATGGTTTCAGTCGAGGATTATGCCAGGCACTTGGCTAAACGCGCAAACGAAGAAGAAGATATTCTTTCCGAATAGATTAAGGCTGTGAGGTCGTTGATACAAATCAAAAATAAGAAACTGATAGGGTCTATCAATACCCATGCTACGTCGAACTTAAAAGATCCAAATGTTGCAAAAAACAAAACCTCTTTCTTAATTATTGACATCTATTTTATCAGCATTCAAAGGCGGGCTTCAAAGTTATTGTGAAACTTTCTATTCTAGAGGTGGCATGATTCCAATGGGGGTACTAATACATTCCAAAATCTTTTAGAGTACGTACAATCTAAGGCTGTTTGAAAGAGTTGGCTTTGCGTTGTTTTCTAAAAAAGTATGCAAGTATCTTGTTTAAGGGAGGGATAAATCCTACTTTGTGGAGAATCACTCTGATTCAAATAAACAAAACAAAATTCTGATACTAACTTTATCAAGATGCTTGATTTCATACTTGGTATTTCATATTTGTTACGTTTGGAGGGCGTATTTTTTAACAGACTGTCGGCATTCCAATGGAAACCAATTTTGCCCCTCTTCTTGCCTCCTCATTTCTTTATTAATATGAGGCTGACTTCATCATGTTCATGCAAGAACTTCTTAGGAAGAAAGATAAGAAGTTAATATTTTCCTTGAACTTTACTTCCAACGATATAGATAAGTTCTTTGACTAAATAATTCAGAATTTAGTTACTATGTTACGCATCTATCTCATCTAATAATAGACAAAAAGGATACAACAGATACAGTAAGTTGGCCTGATATCTTGACTTACATATATAAATTGACAATGAGGGTCGGTTGAAACGACAAAAGAGATGAGTTCAGCTTCCCAATGATTAATTTTCCATTTATATGCAGCAACATTACAACAGCGATTGCATACGGAATATATATCTCCTAATTGAAACGATATCCCGAGGCTTTTTTCTTGATTACGGGTTCCTGCACACAAGGAAGCTAATAAACCAAGAGTTTGAAATTGTGAAGTTGAAATCATCCCTCACGAGTTGGTTGGCCGTTATGAAATTACCGTTTCACAGATGATATCGGATATGTTTCTTACGTCGTTAATAAAATCCAATTCCCTTTTCCCGAATATGACCTACCGAATGAGACTTTTTACCGGGTTTGTAATAACATGAGCAACACGACCGATGCATTCACCACGCGGAGCAGGATATGCTTACCCTTCCGGAACTCCTGAGATCACCCAATATGTGTGTATTGTGTTCTATTATTTGTCTGTTTGTCTTTTACTTTTTTAGCCATGGAGTTGTCAGTTTATGTCCGATCTATGAGTTTGACTGTCCCTCTGGTATTTTCGTCCCTCTTTTATTTCGATTCCCTGGACTGTAACCTCTTTTCTGAAATCTGCCCGTAATGAAACCAACAGTTATACTAAAGGTTGAGGACATCTTACTATGATATTGTTGGTGTATTTGTTTTGTTGGAGTTTACAGCTTTTTTCAGTTTGTGTTTTGAGATGACACTGGACTACACAAACAGAACAAACAACTAAATATCAAATTAGTAATGTGTATGACATAGTTTGTTTTATACGTCTGTATGCTAATACGAACAGTTTGAACTTTTTATTTTAGTTTGATGGTACTCCCTTAACCGAAGCTGTTAGAGGTGGATTCATCAACATAGTTAAGTTGTTATTAGAAAGAGAAGATATAGATCCGAATATACCTAATGAGGTATTAGATGACGTTCTTTACAGGATAGTTCAACTTTGTAAAAGTGTTCTTTAAACCAAATACGAAAAAAACTGAAAATGTTTTATTGAAATATACAATCCCCCAAAAAATATGAATAAATTAGTCAAGTTGTATAATTGCTATATCGTTTGAGACGTCCAGTGAAAAGAAAGAAAAATGATATTCTAATTATACATACCCTGATACATATTAAGAAAAGGTAAATGTGAAAAGTGTTATACAACTTACCATTATATTGCTGGTTATTTGCTAGGAAGAAAAATGATGTTACAATTATCCTGATATATATGGAAACAAATCCATGCAGATTATGTTCTTTGTAAACTTGTATTATGTGTTAGAGAATAAATTATCTATCTATTTATACATGTATAATTTTGAATACTTTCAATATCATATCTTATTTCGATTGCCTTGCCTTAAAGTCTGTCCGACTATACTAACTGTTATACTATAAGCATGATAACATATACCCTGATATTGCTATTGTATTTGTTTGATGGAGTATGAAGCTTTGTTCGATGATATTGGTTATACCGTGGCGACCAAGTTTTGTTGGTCGATGAACCTGGAGGAAATAGACAGAACAACCGACTTTCTGGAAAACTAGCAATCTTTATCAATTGAAAAGGGATTCGAATACATATCACCATGAGCTTGTTTTGTGTGCAGACGTTATTAACTTAATCCTGATGTACAGAAGTTATTAACCTAATCCTTATGTACTGAAGTTATTAACTTGATCCTTATGTACAGAAGATATTAACTTAATCCTTATGTACAGATTGATTTAAAATGCAATTCACAAACTTTCCTTTGCCAACAAAGGTCTCGATCGCGTTAACTTATGCAATAACTGTAATCATAAATAAATTAAGTCGAAAATACCTCTTTATTTTAGAGATCAGTCTGTACCCGTCATTGCTTATACCTATATAAAACCAATAGCAACTAAAATTTCGAATTACAAACACGTTTTGCAGAGTTTCAATATTGACGACAAATCTAAACCTCCTGATTGCACCTGTGCTATTTTGCGATTCACATAAAATCCGGCTTGCCACGTTATTATCGTTGACCTCAACATTGTCAATAACACTTCTTTACGAAATTTATTTCCAAAGGTCCGAAAATTTGAAATACAACTTCAAAATACTGAAGGATTTAGTCAAAAACGAAGACGTAGGTATTCTTTCCGAATAGATTAAGGCTGTCAGGTCGTTGATACAAATCAGAGTTAAAAAAACTGAAAGGGTCTATCAATACCCATGCTAAGACAATCTTTAAAACCCCAAATTTTGCAACACACGAAACCTCTTTCAACATCATTAACATTTATTTTATCAGTCATCAAAGCCGGGCTTCAAAGTTATTGTAAAACTTTCTAATCTAGAGGTGGCGTGAATCCGATGGTGATACTGAAAAATTCCAAAGATCGTTTGGAGTACGTACAATTTAATCTAAGACTTTTTTTTTATCTTGCAGTATATTTAAAACGTTTGGCTTTTCTACACTTTACACAACATGCACAAGTATTCCCCATTCCAAACTACAAAACCACATTGAAAACTACGTGTAAATACTATACTTTGGGTATATGTCAAATGACATAGCAACCCTAAAAATCAGAAAAACATTATAGTGGTGTATATATATGGTCTGAGCAAGAGATAAGTGAGTGTCCAACTGGAATCTACAATGAGACTTTATTTAAAAAAAAAAAAATTGCGACTGCATTTTCTATCGATTAAAACTGCTGTCGCAACTATTTTTTTTTAAATAAAGTCTCAATTCAATGTGGATTCCAGTTCATTGGAAATGCAGTCGCAAATATTTTTTAAAAATAAAGTATCAATGTGGATTCCAGTTTCAATAAAAAAGTGATTGAGAAAAATGATTTTAAAATTCACCAATCTCGAATTGTTGGCCAATGTATTTTTTTTTGTACTTAAATCATTAGTATGACATAGTTTGTTTTATACGTCTATATGATTATACGAACATTGTAAACATTTTATTTCAGGTTGGTGATACTCCCTTGCACGCAGCTGTTGAAGGTGGATTTATCAACATTGTTAAGTTGTTATTAGAAAGAGCAGATATAAATCCGAATAAAGAAAATGAGGTATGGGATGACGTTCTTTACAGGATAGTTCAACTTTATAAAATTGTTCATTAAACCAAATACAAATAAAAATAAAAATGTTTTATTGAAATATCTAACCCCCCCCCCCCAAAAAAAAAAAAATAAATATGAATAAATTATATTGGAATTTTGAAAACAAGGATGAATAAATTAGTCAAGTAGTATAATTGCTATATCGTTTGAGACGTCCAATGAAAAGAAATATAAATGATATTTTGATTACACATATCCTGATGAAAAGGTAAATGTAAAAAGTGTTATACAACTTATCATTATACATGTATTGCTGGTTATTTGCTAGGAAGAAAAATGGTGTTACAATTATCCGGATATATATGGAAACAAATCCATACAGATTATGTTCTTTGTAAACTTGTATTATGTGTTAGAGAATAAATTATCTATCTATTTATACATGTATAATTTTGAAAACTTTCAATATCATATCTTATTTCGATTGCCTTGCCTTAAAGTCTGTCCGTACTATACTAACTGTTATACTATAAGCATGATAACATTTACCCTGATATTGTTATTGTATTTGTTTGTTGGAGTCTGAAGCTTTGTTCGATGATATTGGTTATACCGTGGCGACCAGGTTTTGTTGCTCGATGAACCTGGAGGAAATACACAGAACAACCGACTTTCTTGAAAACTAGCAATCTTTATCAATTGAAAAGGGATTCGAATACATATCACCATGATCATGTTTTGTGTACAGAAGTTATTAACTTAATCCTAATGTACAGAGGTTATTAACATAATCCTTATGTACTGAAGTTATTAACTTGATCCTTATGTACAGAAGATATTAACTTAATCCTTATGTACAGATTGATTTAAAATGCAATTCACAAACTTTCCTTTGCCAACAAAGGTCTCGATCGCGTTAACTTATGCCATTACTGTAATCATAAATAAATTAAGTCGAAAATACCTCTTTATATTAGAGATCAGTCTGTACCAATCATTTCTTATACCTATACAAAACCAATAGCAACTAAAATTTCGAATTACAAACACGTTTTGCAGAGTTTCAATATTGACGACAAATCTAAACCTCCTGATTGCACCTGTGTTAGTTTGCGATTCACATAAAATCCGACTGGCCACGTTATTACTGTTGACCTCAACATTGTAAATAACACTTATTTACGAAATTTGTTTCCAAAGGTCCGAAAATTTGAAATACAACTTCAAAATACTGAAGGATTTAGTCAAAAACGAAGACGTAGGTATTCTTTCAATAGTCTTTTTTTTAAATATATATGTTTTATACTATTTACCTGTTTTTACCTGTAATATTGGCGCAATTGAAAGGTTTTATTTTGGCGCAAATGAAATATTGTTTGTGGCGCAAATGAAAGATTTTTTTGGCGCAAATGACATGCCAACTGGCGCAAAAGCAAAGCACCGGTCAATAACACTTCTTTACGAAATTTGTTACCCAAAGGTCCGCAAATTTGAAATACAACTTCAAAATACTGAAGGATTTAGTCGAGGATTATGCCAGGAAATTGGCTAAACGCAAACACTAAGACGTAGATATTCTTTCCGAATAGATTAAGGCTGTCAGGTCGTTGATGCAAATCAGAGTTACAAAACTGAAAGGGTCTATCAATACCCATGCTACGACAATCTTTAAAACACTAAATTTTGTAAAACACGAAACCTCTTTCAAAATCATTAACATCTATTTCATCAGTCATCAAAGCCTGGCTTCAAAGTTGTTGTGAAACTTTCTAATCTAGAGGTGGCGTGAATCCGATGGTGATACTGAAAAATTCCAAAGATCTTTTGGAGTACGTACAATCTAAGACTTTTTTTTTATCTTGCAGTATATTTCAAAGATGTGGCTTTTCTAGACTTTACACAACACGCACAAGTATTCCCCATTCCAAACTACAAAACCACATTGAAAACTACCTGTAAATAATATACTTAGGGTATATGTCAAATGACATGGACCTCTAAAATTTGGAAATTTTTTATAGTGGTATATATATGGTCTGAGCAGGAGATAAGTCAGTGTCCAACTGGAATCCACAATGAGATTTTATTTAAAAACAAAATTGCGACTGCATTTTCTATCGATTGAAAATGCAGTCGCAAATATTTTTTAAAGTAAAGTCTCAATGTGGATTCCAGTTCATTGAAAATGCAGTTGCAAATATTTTTTAAGATAAAGTATCAATGTGGATTCCAGTTTCAATAAAAATGCGATTGAGAAAAATGATTTTAAAATTCACCAATCACGAATTGCTGGCCAATGTTTTTTTTTGTACTTTAATTATTCGTATGACATAGTTTGTTTTATATTGGTTAACCCTGTATGCTAACATTGCCTAGGTAAATTTTAAAAGTGTTTGTATGCACATTGAACGACAAATCTATGTGACATATAAAATTATCTGACGTCAGACACACAAATCAATGAATGTGTTTGTAGATAGATGTTTTTGTGTTCTGTTAAATTGCTTCTTTTAAAATTGTTTTACGATGATGACTGATGTACCCATATTCTGACTATTTTATTTATTGTGTCTGTTTAGTTAACGCATCAATGTAAATATAAAGGAAATTGATGAGACTGTTATCAAAGAGAGAGGGTTAGCGCTATAAAATCAGGTTTAATCCACCATTTTCTACATTTGAAAATGCCTGTATCAAGTCAGGAATATGACAGTTCTTGTCCATTCGTTTTTGATGCGTTTTGTTATTTGATTTTGCCATGTGATTATGGACTTTCCGAAATTGATTTTCCTCTAAGTTCAGTATTTTTTGTGATTTTACTTTTTATACGTCTATATGATTATACGAACATTGTAAACATTTGATTTCAGGATGATGATACTCCCTTGCACGCAGCTGTTGAAGGTGGATTTATCAACATTGTTAAGTTGTTATTAGAAAGAGCAGATATAAATCCGAATAAAGAAAATGAGGTATGGGATGACGTTCTTTACAGGATAGTTCAACTTTATAAAATTGTTCATTAAACCAAATACAAATAAAAATAAAAATGTTTTATTGAAATATCCAACCCTACCCCCCCCCCCCCCCCAAAAAAAAGAAAATAAATATGAATAAATTATATTTGAATTTTGAAAAGAAGGATGAATAAATTAGTCAAGTAGTATAATTGCTATATCGTTTGAGACGTCCAATGAAAAGAAATATAAATGATATTTTGATTACACATATCCTGATGAAAAGGTAAATGTAAAAAGTGTTATACAACTTATCATTATACATGTATTGCTGGTTATTTGCTAGGAAGAAAAATGATGTTACAATTATCCTGATATATATGGAAACAAATCCATACAGATTATGTTCTTTGTAAACTTGTATTATGTGTTAGAGAATAAATTATCTATCTATTTATACATGTATAATTTTGAAAACTTTCAATATCATATCTTATTTCGATTGCCTTGCCTTAAAGTCTGTCCGTACTATACTAACTGTTAAACAATAAGCATTATAACATTTACCCTGATATTGTTATTGTATTTGTTTGTTGGAGTATGAAGCTTTGTTCGATGATATTGGTTATACCGTGGCGACCAGGTTTTGTTGCTCGATGAACCTGGAGGAAATAGACAAAACAACCGACTTTCTTGAAAACTAGCAATCTTTATCAATTGAAAAGGGATTCGAATACATATCACCATGATCATGTTTTGTGTACAGAAGTTATTAACTTAATCCTAATGTACAGAGGTTATTAACATAATCCTTATGTACTGAAGTTATTAACTTGATCCTTATGTACAGAAGATATTAACTTAATCCTTATGTACAGATTGATTTAAAATGCAATTCACAAACTTTCCTTTGCCAACAAAGGTCTCGATCGCGTTAACTTATGCCATTACTGTAATCATAAATAAATTAAGTCGAAAATACCTCTTTATATTAGAGATCAGTCTGTACCAATCATTTCTTATACCTATACAAAACCAATAGCAACTAAAATTTCGAATTACAAACACGTTTTGCAGAGTTTCAATATTGACGACAAATCTAAACCTCCTGATTGCACCTGTGTTAGTTTGCAATTCACATAAAATCCGACTGGCCACGTTATTACTGTTGACCTCAACATTGTAAATAACACTTATTTACGAAATTTGTTTCCAAAGGTCCGAAAATTTGAAATATAACTTCAAAATACTGAAGGATTTAGTCAAAAACGAAGACGTAGGTATTCTTTCAATAGTCTTTTTTTTAAATATATATGTTTTATACTATTTACCTGTTTTTACCTGTAATATTGGCGCAATTGAAAGGTTTTATTTTGGCGCAAATGAAATATTGTTTGTGGCGCAAATGAAAGATTTTTTTGGCGCAAATGACATGCCAACTGGCGGAAAAGCAAAGCACCGGTCAATAACACTTCTTTACGAAATTTGTTACCCAAAGGTCCGCAAATTTGAAATACAACTTCAAAATACTGAAGGATTTAGTCGAGGATTATGCCAGGAAATTGGCTAAACGCAAACACTAAGACGTAGATATTCTTTCCGAATAGATTAAGGCTGTCAGGTCGTTGATGCAAATCAGAGTTACAAAACTGAAAGGGTCTATCAATACCCATGCTACGACAATCTTTAAAACACTAAATTTTGTAAAACACGAAACCTCTTTCAAAATCATTAACATCTATTTCATCAGTCATCAAAGCCTGGCTTCAAAGTTGTTGTGAAACTTTCTAATCTAGAGGTGGCGTGAATCCGATGGTGATACTGAAAAATTCCAAAGATCTTTTGGAGTACGTACAATCTAAGACTTTTTTTTTATCTTGCAGTATATTTCAAAGATGTGGCTTTTCTAGACTTTACACAACATGCACAAGTATTCCCCATTCCAAACTACAAAACCACATTGAAAACTACCTGTAAATAATATACTTAGGGTATATGTCAAATGACATAGAACCCTAAAATTTGGAAAATTTTTATAGTGGTATATATATGGTCTGAGCAGGAGATAAGTCAGTGTCCAACTGGAATCCACAATGAGATTTTATTTAAAAACAAAATTGCGACTGCATTTTCTATCGATTGAAAATGCAGTCGCAAATATTTTTTAAAGTAAAGTCTCAATGTGGATTCCAGTTCATTGAAAATGCAGTTGCAAATATTTTTTAAGATAAAGTATCAATGTGGATTCCAGTTTCAATAAAAATGCGATTGAGAAAAATGATTTTAAAATTCACCAATCACGAATTGCTGGCCAATGTTTTTTTTTGTACTTTAATTATTCGTATGACATAGTTTGTTTTATATTGGTTAACCCTGTATGCTAACATTGCCTAGGTAAATTTTAAAAGTGTTTGTATGCACATTGAACGACAAATCTATGTGACATATAAAATTTTCTGACGTCAGACACACAAATCAATGAATGTGTTTGTAGATAGATGTTTTTGTGTTCTGTTAAATTGCTCCTTTTAAAATTGTTTTACGATGATGACTGATGTACCCATATTCTGACTATTTTATTTATTGTGTCTGTTTAGTTAACGCATCAATATAAATATAACGGAAATTGATGAGACTGTTATCAAAGAGAGAGGGTTAGCGCTATAAAATCAGGTTTAATCCACCATTTTCTACATTTGAAAATGCCTGTATCAAGTCAGGAATATGACAGTTCTTGTCCATTCGTTTTTGATGCGTTTTGTTATTTGATTTTGCCATGTGATTATGGACTTTCCGAAATTGATTTTCCTCTAAGTTCAGTATTTTTTGTGATTTTACTTTTTATACGTCTATATGATTATACGAACATTGTAAACATTTGATTTCAGGATGATGATACTCCCTTACACACAGCTGTCAAAGGTGGATTCATCAACATTGTTAAGTTGTTATTAGAAAGAGCGGATATAGATCCGAATAAAGAAAATGAGGTATGGGATGACGTTCTTTACAGGATAATTCAACTTTGTAACATCGTTCATTAAACCAATTGCAAATACAAATAAAACTAAAAATGTTTTATTGAAATATATAACCCCCCGAAAAATATGAATAAATTAGTCAAGTAGTATAATTGCTATATCGTTTGAGACATCCAATAAAAAGAAAAAAAATGATATTTTAATTACACATATCCTGATACATATTAAAAAAAAATAAATGTGAAAAGTGTTATACAACTTACCATTATATTGCTGGTTATTTGCTAGGAAGAACAATGATGTTACAATTATCCTGATATATATAGAAACAAATCCATACAGTTTATTTTTCTTTGTAAACTTGTATTATGTGTAAGAGAATAAATTATCTATCTATTTATATAATTTTGACAACTTTCAATATCATATCTTATTTCGAT
Source organism: Mytilus galloprovincialis (assembly GCF_965363235.1). Taxonomy (NCBI): domain Eukaryota; kingdom Metazoa; phylum Mollusca; class Bivalvia; order Mytilida; family Mytilidae; genus Mytilus; species Mytilus galloprovincialis. The sequence continues at coordinate 64,783,608 of NC_134842.1, read as the reverse complement.
TGCCTTGCTTTTCTTAAAGTCTGTCCGTACTATACTAACTGTTAAACAATAAGCATGATAACATTTACCCTGATATTGTTATTGTATTTGTTTGTTGGAGTATGAAGCTTTGTTCGATGATATTGGTTATACCGTGGCGACCAGGTTTTGTTGCTCGATGAACCTGGAGGAAATAGACAGAACAACCGACTTTCTGGAAAACTAGCAATCTTTATCAATTGAAAAGGGACTCGAATACATATCACAATGAGCATGTTCTGTGTACAGAAGTTATTAACTCAATCCTGATGTACAGAAGCTATTAACTTAATCATTATGTACAGAAGTTATTAACTTGATCTTATGTACATAGTGATTTAAAATACAATTCATAAACTTTCTTCTGCCAACAAAGGTCTCTATTCCTATAATCAACTCAAAGAAAAAAACGTTTTGCAACGTTTTTTGTCTGGACAAAATGCACTTCTGGCGTATTAAAATTTTAAACTTGTGCCTTTCGTTAGCTATTATTCGTATGTTTCTTTGTCAATTATGTTCTCCTATTTATTTATGTTGTAGTCCTGTAATGTTGTGTTGTCATTTTAATGTAAAATGTCACATGGACATTAAAGAGGGAGGTTTGGCATACCACAAAACCAGGTTCAACCCAAATTGTTTTCCTTTAAAAATGTCCTGTACCAAGTCAGGAATATGGCCATTGTTATATTTTAGTTCGTTTCTGTGTGTGTTACATTTTAACGTTGTGTTTCCGTTGTGTCGTTTGTTGTCTCTTATTTTTGAGTGTGAATTCACATTACTATAAGACGTGTCACGGTACTTATCTATCCCAAATTCATGTATTTGGTTCTGATGTTATATTTGTAATTCTCATAGGATTTTGTCTTATGCTTAGTCCGTTTCTGTGTGTGTTACATTTTAATGTTGTGTCGTTGTTCTCCTCTTATATTTAATGCGTTTCGCTCAGTTTTAGTTTGTTATCCCGATTTTGGGTTTTTTTCCATGGATTTATAAGTTTTGAACAGCGGTATACTACTGTTGCCTTTATTTTTCTTTGTTTCATATAAAACAGCATAGATTTATCTTCTGTGTTTTAATGATTGATGAGTCTGATAAAATCATGCACATTTGCTAAATTAATTCTTAAATAAAAAGCTCACTGCTTGAAATGATGCATTTGATATGAAATTAAATGCATATTTTCTGCATATTAAATTTCAAATTGATATAGAATATATGCATTGCACTGGAAAAATTCTAATTTAACTTAAATTTGAACTTACTTCAAAATGCAAAAACATTTCCAAATTTCAACCTTGTTTTAAGAAATTTTTTAATCTGATTTAATTTTAAATAAATCTTCATCTTAATAAACATTGAATTTATTTAAATATATAATTTACTTTGAATTCGATTTCAATTATGATTAAAATAATAAACTTAGACAAATTTCAAGATAAGTTGTAAATTATTTTAAAACAAATCTATAATTTCTTGTTTATGACTTATGTAAATTAAAATTTTCATTTAATTTGATATGATTTAAGGTAAACATAAATCATCTTTATCTGAACTACCTAAAACAATCATGGAAATAAAGAAAAAGACAGAAGTTTTGCTCTCTTAGTTTTTTTCTTCTTTGGGGGAAAAATACCTTTACTTTAACTCAAATATCTGGTTTGATAACTATTGAAAATGTATAATTAAAACAAAAATAGAAAACAAAAGGAAAATTCAATGATCATAATTATGAAGCTCTGAAGCAAATCATGGATCTATCAACTTATTCATCTTTACACGGTTGAAGAGTTGAAAGGAATATATTGCTTTTCAGTTAAATACTGGTAGAATAACCTTTGTGGTTTGGAATTTAAAAATGTATAATATGTCAGAACCATTGAAGACTGTAAAGATAAAACTATAACAGTTACTGTAATCCAAATAGTATAAGTCATTCATTTTCAAGGTGCATTACTAGTTTACTAAATATGTCTGTACTTATATGTAAAGAATGTCAATGCCTCTGAATTTATTTTAGATCTTGAAGGGGTAAAACTTAGAGATACAAAAAAATCATGAACGCTTGATATAAACTACATAGGACAAAGCTATCTCTCTGTGTGATTTGGATTTTGAAACAAATATATCACTTAAACTCGCGTATGACGTCTTCATTTCTCAACAAATACGATTTTCGGACTTTGTGAAACGTCATTGGTGTCTTAACAAAACACCAATGAGCCATGGTCTCATCAAGTTCTTCGAAACGTACCATGTAACATTAATACTGGAGGATGGTTTTGAGTTTTTGATTTCAGGTGTTGAAGTTTGTATCATGTAGTTTCTTTTGCAGTTTTCCGTTTATTTGAATTCTGACTATAAAGTCCAGTATGGTCGTGTGACTCCTGACGTGACTATGAATATGTTGATACGGCTTTCTGGTTTTTGCTTTGTGACTTTTCTGATTGTGCGGGATCTAGAGGGGTGAGTCTGACGCGTGACATTTGTATAGCGGAATTTGATGTTTGTCCCTCGTATTTATATTTTACTTAAATCAACTGTATGTCGCGTTGTTTTATGTTTGATTTTGATGTACTGTTAACTATCATCTACAGACACTTGTTGTGTGTTGACGTCTTTGCTAGTTGTAACTGTTTGTTTGTAATGATCCATTAAAAGAACAGCTATTTATATGTTGGACTCGGAGGTGCAATGGGGACGCTGCAGTGCGATGGTCACGCTGATGTGCGATGGTCCTTTCGGTAAAGTCCAATGGTTTTTCAATTACGTTTGGACAATGTGACGTTTTCAAATTATACGTTATCAGATGAAATTGCTACGTGTTGAAGACCGTACTTTGACCTATAATGGTTTACTTTTACATATTGCGACTTGGATGGAGAGTTATTCTGATGGCCCACATGCTACATCTTATATCTAAAATGGCAGGAGAATACGATTTTGTATATGATGGTTTCATACCTACTAAGGAAAGGAAACAAAATGAAACAAACGATTCAAATCCGGAACAGTTTTAAGCATTAGAGATGGGGCTGACTAAAATATGTCAAATTAATTCAGACAACAAACCATACATGGGGAAAAGGCGACTAAAAGATGATCTTTGTCTGTAGATGGGCTAACCAGTGTTTGCGGAAGCATGTGTAATGCATGCCGAAAACGCTTTGCAAGCCAAATTAAATGTATCGATCTTAATATTTTTTTTTACTACTCTTCAAGTATACATCACATAATTTTGTGTGGACAACTTGACAATGCAATGAAATTAATTATTCACAATGTGTTCGTGCTATCAAGTAGCTTTAATGTTGTTTCATTCTTGAGATGAAACCTGCTTTCAATGTTATTTGTAACTAACAATCATAAAGCATGATTTCATGGACAATGAAAATATCAGTTATCTGTATTGGTATTTGCAAAATACTGCCTATTTACAATACTACATGGATTAATGCAAATCTTAGTTATAATATGTATTGGTATGTAAAATATATACTGCCTATTTACAACACTTCATAGAACAATTCATTCAGTCATTGGTCTGTATTTGTTTGTTAATGTCTGGTTATCTTATAGGTTGGTGGATATAGTGTTCCTATTTACAATACTCCAAAGAACAATTCATTCAGTCATTGGTCTGTATTTGTTGTTAATGTCTGGTTATCTGATAGGTTGGTGGATAACGTGTTTCTATTTACAATGCTCCATAGAACAATTCATTCAGTCATAGGTCTGTATTTGTTTGTTAATGTCTGGTCATCTTATAGGTTGGTGGATATAGTGTTTCTATTTACCATACTCCATAGAACAATTCATTCAGTCATTGGTCTGTATTTGTTTGTTAATGTCTGGTTATCTTATAGGTTGGTGGATATAGTGTTTCTATTTACAATACTCCATAGAACAATTCATTCAGGCATAGGTCTGTATGTGTTTGTTAATGTCTGGTCATCTTATAGGTTGGTGTATATAGTGTTTCTATTTACAATACTCCATAGAACAATTCATTCAGTCATTGGTCTGTATGTGTTTGTTAATGTCTGGTTATCTGATAGGTTGGTGGATATAGTGTTTCTATTTACAATACTCCATAGAACAATTCATTCAGTCATTGGTTTGTATTTGTTTGTTAATGTCTGGTTATCTGATAGGTTGGTGGATATAGTGTTTCTATTTACAATACTCCATAGAACAATTCATTCAGTCATTGGTTTGTATTTGTTTGTTAATGTCTGGTTATCTGATAGGTTGGTGGATATAGTGTTTCTATTTACAACACTTCATAGAACAATTCATTCAGTCATTGGTCTGTATGTGTTTGTTAATGTCTGGTTATCTTATAGGTTGGTGGATATAGTGTTTCTATTTACAATACTCCATAGAACAATTCATTCAGTCATTGGTCTGTATGTGTTTGTTAATGTCTGGTTATCTTATAGGTTGGTGGATATAGTGTTTCTATTTACAATACTCCATAGAACAATTCATTCTGTCATTGGTCTGTATTTGTTTGTTAATGTCTGGTTATCTTATAGGTTGGTGGATATAGTGTTTCTATTTACAATACTCCATAGAACAATTCATTCAGTCATTGGTTTGTATTTGTTTGTTAATGTCAAGTCATCTTATAGGTTGGTGGATATAGTGTTTCTATTTACAATACTCCATAGAACAATTCATTCAGTCATTGGTCTGTATGTGTTTGTTAATGTCTGGTTATCTGATAGGTTGGTGGATATAGTGTTTCTATTTACAATACTCCATAGAACAATTCATTCAGTCATAGGTCTGTATTTGTTTGTTAATGTCTGGTCATCTTATAGGTTGGTGGATATAGTGTTTCTATTTACAATACTCCATAGAACAATTCATTCAGTCATTGGTCTGTATGTGTTTGTTAATGTCTGGTTATCTTATAGGTTGGTGGATATAGTGTTTCTATTTACAATAATCCATAGAACAATTCATTCAGTCATTGGTCTGTTTTTTGTTGTTAATGTCTGGTTATCTTATAGGTTGGTGGATATAGTGTTTCTATTTACAATACTCCATAGAACAATTCATTCAGTCATTGGTCTGTATGTGTTTGTTAATGTCTGGTTATCTTATAGGTTGGTGGATATAGTGTTTCTATTTACAATACTCCATAGAACAATTCATTCAGTCATTGGTCTGTATTTGTTTGTTAATGTCTGGTTATCTGATAGGTTGGTGGATATAGTGTTTCTATTTACAATACTCCATAGAACAATTCATTCAGTCATTGGTCTGTATGTGTTTGTTAATGTCTGGTTATCTTATAGGTTGGTGGATATAGTGTTTCTATTTACAATACTCCATAGAACAATTCATTCAGTCATTGGTCTGTATGTGTTTGTTAATGTCTGGTTATCTGATAGGTTGGTGGATATAGTGTTTCTATTTACAATACTCCATAGAACAATTCATTCAGTCATTGGTCTGTATTTGTTTGTTAATGTCTGGTTATCTTATAGGTTGGTGGATATAGTGTTTCTATTTACAATAATCCATAGAACAATTCATTCAGTCATTGGTCTGTATTTGTTTGTTAATGTCTGGTTATCTTATAGGTTGGTGGATATAGTGTTTCTATTTACAATAATCCATAGAACAATTCATTCAGTCATTGGTCTGTATTTGTTTGTTAATGTCTGGTTATCTTATAGGTTGGTGGATATAGTGTTTCTATTTACAATACTCCATAGAACAATTCATTCAGTCATTGGTCTGTATTTGTTTATTAATGTCTGGTTATCTGATAGGTTGGTGGATATAGTGTTTCTATTTACAATACTCCATAGAACAATTCATTCAGTCATTGGTCTGTATGTGTTTGTTAATGTCTGGTTATCTGATAGGTTGGTGGATATAGTGTTTCTATTTACAATACTCCATAGAACAATTCATTCAGTCATTGGTCTGTATTTGTTTGTTAATGTCTGGTTATCTTATAGGTTTGTGGATATAGTGTTTCTATTTACAATACTTCATAGAACAATTCATTCAGTCATTGGTTTGTATTTGTTTGTTAATGTCTGGTTATCTTATAGGTTGGTGGATATAGTGTTTCTATTTACAATACTCCATAGAACAATTCATTCAGTCATTGGTCTGTATGTGTTTGTTAATGTCTGGTTATCTTATAGGTTGGTGGATATAGTGTTTCTATTTACAATACTCCATAGAACAATTCATTCAGTCATTGGTCTGTATGTGTTTGTTAATGTCTGGTTATCTTATAGGTTGGTGGATATAGTGTTTCTATTTACAATACTCTAAAGAACAATTCATTCAGTCATTGGTCTGTATGTGTTTGTTAATGTCTGGTTATCTTATAGGTTGGTGGATATAGTGTTTCTATTTACAATACTTCATAGAACAATTCATTCAGTCATTGGTCTGTATGTGTTTGTTAATGTCTGGTTATCTTATAGGTTGGTGGATATAGTGTTTCTATTTACAATACTCCATAGAACAATTCATTCAGTCATTGGTCTGTATTTGTTTGTTAATGTCTGGTTATCTTATAGGTTGGTGGATATAGTGTTTCTATTTACAATACTCCATAGAACAATTCATTCAGTCATTGGTCTGTATGTGTTTGTTAATGTCTGGTTATCTTATAGGTTGGTGGATATAGTGTTTCTATTTACAATACTCCATAGAACAATTCATTCAGTCATTGGTCTGTATTTGTTTGTTAATGTCAGGTCATCTTATAGGTTGGTGGATATAGTGTTTCTATTTACAATACTTCATAGAACAATTCATTCAGTCATTGGTTTGTATTTGTTTGTTAATGTCTGGTTATCTTATAGGTTGGTGGATATAGTGTTTCTATTTACAATACTTCATAGAACAATTCATTCAGGCATTGGTTTGTATTTGTTTGTTAATGTCTGGTTATCTTATAGGTTGGTGGATATAGTGTTCCTATTAACAATACTCTATAGAACAATTCATTCAGACATTGGTCTGTATTTGTTTATTAAAGTCTAGTTATTTAATAGGTTGGTGGATATAGTGTTCCTATTTACAATACTCTAAAGAACAATTAATTCAGGCATTGGTCTGTATTTGTTTGTTAATGTCTGGTTATCTTATAGGTTGGTGGATATAGTGTTTCTATTTACAATACTCTAAAGAACAATTCATTCAGTCATTGGTCTGTATTTGTTTGTTAATGTCTGGTTATCTTATAGGTTGGTGGATATAGTGTTTCTATTTACAATACTCCATAGAACAATTCATTCAGTCATAGGTCTGTATTTGTTTGTTAATGTCTGGTCATCTTATAGGTTGGTGGATATAGTGTTTCTATTTACAATACTCCATAGAACAATTCATTCAGTCATTGGTCTGTATGTGTTTGTTAATGTCTGGTTATCTTATAGGTTGGTGGATATAGTGTTTCTATTTACAATAATCCATAGAACAATTCATTCAGTCATTGGTCTGTTTTTTGTTGTTAATGTCTGGTTATCTTATAGGTTGGTGGATATAGTGTTTCTATTTACAATACTCCATAGAACAATTCATTCAGTCATTGGTCTGTATGTGTTTGTTAATGTCTGGTTATCTTATAGGTTGGTGGATATAGTGTTTCTATTTACAATACTCCATAGAACAATTCATTCAGTCATTGGTCTGTATTTGTTTGTTAATGTCTGGTTATCTGATAGGTTGGTGGATATAGTGTTTCTATTTACAATACTCCATAGAACAATTCATTCAGTCATTGGTCTGTATGTGTTTGTTAATGTCTGGTTATCTTATAGGTTGGTGGATATAGTGTTTCTATTTACAATACTCCATAGAACAATTCATTCAGTCATAGGTCTGTATTTGTTTGTTAATGTCTGGTTATCTTATAGGTTGGTGGATATAGTGTTTCTATTTACAATACTCCATAGAACAATTCATTCAGTCATTGGTCTGTATGTGTTTGTTAATGTCTGGTTATCTTATAGGTTGGTGGATATAGTGTTTCTATTTACAATAATCCATAGAACAATTCATTCAGTCATTGGTCTGTATTTTTTTGTTAATGTCTGGTTATCTGATAGGTTGGTGGATATAGTGTTTCTATTTACAATACTCCATAGAACAATTCATTCAGTCATTGGTCTGTATTTGTTTGTTAATGTCTGGTTATCTTATAGGTTGGTGGATATAGTGTTTCTATTTACAATAATCCATAGAACAATTCATTCAGTCATTGGTCTGTATTTGTTTGTTAATGTCTGGTTATCTTATAGGTTGGTGGATATAGTGTTTCTATTTACAATACTCCATAGAACAATTCATTCAGTCATTGGTCTGTATTTGTTTGTTAATGTCTGGTTATCTTATAGGTTGGTGGATATAGTGTTTCTATTTACAATACTCCATAGAACAATTCATTCAGTCATTGGTCTGTATGTGTTTGTTAATGTCTGGTTATCTTATAGGTTGGTGGATATAGTGTTTCTATTTACAATACTTCATAGAACAATTCATTCAGTCATTGGTCTGTATGTGTTTGTTAATGTCTGGTTATCTTATAGGTTGGTGGATATAGTGTTTCTATTTACAATACTCCATAGAACAATTCATTCAGTCATTGGTCTGTATTTGTTTGTTAATGTCTGGTTATCTTATAGGTTGGTGGATATAGTGTTTCTATTTACAATACTCCATAGAACAATTCATTCAGTCATTGGTCTGTATGTGTTTGTTAATGTCTGGTTATCTTATAGGTTGGTGGATATAGTGTTTCTATTTACAATACTCCATAGAACAATTCATTCAGTCATAGGTCTGTATTTGTTTGTTAATGTCAGGTCATCTTATAGGTTGGTGGATATAGTGTTTCTATTTACAATACTTCATAGAACAATTCATTCAGTCATTGGTTTGTATTTGTTTGTTAATGTCTGGTTATCTTATAGGTTGGTGGATATAGTGTTTCTATTTACAATACTTCATAGAACAATTCATTCAGGCATTGGTTTGTATTTGTTTGTTAATGTCTGGTTATCTTATAGGTTGGTGGATATAGTGTTCCTATTAACAATACTCTATAGAACAATTCATTCAGACATTGGTCTGTATTTGTTTATTAAAGTCTAGTTATTTAATAGGTTGGTGGATATAGTGTTCCTATTTACAATACTCTAAAGAACAATTAATTCAGGCATTGGTCTGTATTTGTTTGTTAATGTCTGGTTATCTTATAGGTTGGTGGATATAGTGTTTCTATTTACAATACTCTAAAGAACAATTCATTCAGTCATTGGTCTGTATTTGTTTGTTAATGTCTGGTTATCTTATAGGTTGGTGGATATAGTGTTTCTATTTACAATACTCCATAGAACAATTCATTCAGTCATAGGTCTGTATTTGTTTGTTAATGTCTGGTTATCTTATAGGTTGGTGGATATAGTGTTTCTATTTACAATACTCCATAGAACAATTCATTCAGTCATAGGTCTGTATTTGTTTGTTAATGTCTGGTTATCTGATAGGTTGGTGGATATAGTGTTTCTATTTACAATACGCCATAGAACAATTCATTCAGTCATAGGTCTGTATTTGTTTGTTAATGTCTGGTTATCTGATAGGTTGGTGGATATAGTGTTTCTATTTACAATACTTCATAGAACAATTCATTCAGGCATTGGTCTGTATGTGTTTGTTAATGTCTGGTTATCTTATAGGTTGGTGGATATAGTGTTTCTATTTACAATAATCCATAGAACAATTCATTCAGACATAGGTCTGTATTTGTTTGTTAATGTCTGGTTATCTTATAGGTTGGTGGATATAGTGTTTCTATTTACAATAATCCATAGAACAATATAGTGTTTCTATTTACAATAATCCATAGAACAATTCATTCAGACATAGGTCTGTATTTGTTTGTTAATGTCTGGTTATCTTATAGGTTGGTGGATATAGTGTTTCTATTTACAATAATCCATAGAACAATTCATTCAGACATAGGTCTGTATTTGTTTGTTAATGTCTGGTTATCTTATAGGTTGGTGGATATAGTGTTTCTATTTACAATAATCCATAGAACAATTCATTCAGACATAGGTCTGTATTTGTTTGTTAATGTCTGGTTATCTTATAGGTTGGTGGATATAGTGTTTCTATTTACAATAATCCATAGAACAATTCATTCAGACATAGGTCTGTATTTGTTTGTTAATGTCTTGTTATCTTAATGGTTGGTGGATATAGTGTTTCTATTTACAACACTTTATAGAACAATTCATTCAGTCATTGGTCTGTATTTGTTTGTTAATGTCAGGTTATCTTATAGGTTGGTGGATATAGTGTTTCTATTTACAATACTCCATAGAACAATTCATTCAGTTTATTGGTCTGTATTTGTTTGTTAATGTCTGGTTATCTTATAGGTTTGTGGATATAGTGTTTCTATTTACAATACTCCATAGAACAATTCATTCAGTCATTGGTCTGTATTTGTTTGTTAATGTCTGGTTATCTTATAGGTTGGTGGATATAGTGTTTCTATTTACAATACTCCATAGAACAATTCATTCAGTCATTGGTCTGTATTTGTTTGTTAATGTCTGGTTATCTTATAGGTTGGTGGATATAGTGTTTCTATTTACAATACTCCATAGAACAATTCATTCAGTCATTGGTTTGTATTTGTTTGTTAATGTCTGGTTATCTTATAGGTTGGTGGATATAGTGTTCATATCTTATTTAATTGGTTTAATCTATCTTTAATACATCAGCGGATATTAACGGTCTCTATGGTCAAATTGTTTCACAATAAGACATGTAAGAAGAGGGTGTAAACACGTTATATACCTACAGCAGACATGTTTGGTTCCTGGATTCTTTAAAAAGTATTAAAGTAAAGATATTACCGTCATATTTATGTTGTTAATATTTTAGTAATATTAAATAATTCATAAATATGGGATGTACCTGTACTTTAAAAAGTGAATAACTACAGTATAAAGTTTAGGTTGGTATATTCCAAAGTATGTTTGTCTTAGCTTTAAACATGTTAACATCTCTAACTGCGACTTTGTATTACCAATGAGACAACTATAAAATACGTACCAAATGATGTAGATGTTAGCATCTGTTATATAATTTTGACAGATAATTATATCTGATCATATTTCTTGACTGATACCACCTTTTATACCTCTGTTATACTATGAGTGCGATCCAACTTACCATGATATTGTTGTGCATTTTTTTTTTTAATTTGACGCCACGTACATACATTGCCATACCAAGGGGAACAGGTGTTTGTGATGGAAGATGTGAAAAAAACATACAGAACAATTGAACTTCTGAAAAATAGGCAACGTTTGTCACTGATAATTGGATTTGAATACAGACCACCATGAACATGTTTCATGTATACAAGTAACATACATAAACCACATGTACAGTTCAAACAAAATTACGATGCACAAAAACAGTTTAAAAGTCATTGATATGGTGTCAAATGTACTTTTTTGTACTGTACTCATTTGTATGGATTGTTTTTGTTAACTTTTATAAGATGCCATGAACAGTGCAAGCTTTTCATTTTAGTATACTGGTGATACCCTCTTACATTCAGCTGCTAGTGGTGGACATCTGGACATGGTACAACTGTTATTAGAAAGAGCAACTAATCCAAATAAAGAAAATAAGGTACGTGATGACGTTTGTACATATTTGTTATTTTGTTGAATCTTTCATCAAAATCAATGTTAACATAATGTTGCTATACTCATCTCAGCAAAGAGCTTTAATCTTCAGAGTGAAAAAAACGTAATTATCTAGAGTATTCGAAATGCCAAAACATACGTATACCCAAATCATTGAGATTGTATAGGAATCTAAGATAAATAATCATTTAAAAATCGTTGTCTTAGTTTAACTTTATTTGTTATCCAAATGCACATCCGCATCAAAACAAGTCCAAAACAAATCATTAATGAACGCATGTATATACAGCTACAGCTAAAATCTGAAGATCGGATTCCTAGCGGATCGACGTAGAATTATTGCAAAAAATATGTTAATTTAATGCACCGACAACTTATTTTATGATTCCGATTATGACAAGTTCCATGATGAATAATCAGCAGTTTTTTTTCAAATTTAAAGGAAACAAATGCCGTTTTCCTTTGTATATTTAAAACTGCATAAACTAATATTGTGTTTTTATTAACCCAGTCTGAATAAAATAAAGGAGTTTTGCTAAATTTATTTTAAAATAAAAAAAGATTTAACACGTTCACAAATGATATATATTTTGTGTGTTTAATTTATCGAATGTTTAACCTTAATTGTAATTGTTTTCAAGACAATCAAATAAAGTAGTCTAACAAAACCATATGACTTAGGTGATTTATTGTTTTATATCTTCAAAATGTCATTTATATTACCTACATGTACTTTAACTTGTTGAACGACTTATAATTAAATCTAATTCTTATCAGGAAGGTATTTTCTAAAAGTCAATTTTACATCCATCGATTTCAGAGAAAAAAAAGTAGAATACATCCTACACTACCAATAATTTACCCACACTTTTTTGGTACATTTCTACCCTCGTACATATCAGTACTGTTAGGAAAGACTGAAAACTTATAATGTTATACTTTCAATGAAATCAGTACTGATTTTGTCAGTACTGTTTCAGTACTGATTTTGTCAGTACTGTTTCAGTACTGATTTTAACAGTACTGTTTCAGTACTGATTTTGTCAGTACTATTTCAGTACCGATTTTTTCAGTACTGTTTCAGTACTGATTTTTTCAGTACTATTTCAGTACTGATTTTGTCAGTACTGTTTCAGTACTGATTTTGTCAGTACTATTTCGGTATTGTTATTTTCAGTACTGTTTCAGTAGATTTGGTGTCGTTAATCTTTTTAACTTGGAGGTGTATTGTTTCAAAAAATATTTGGAACTGAAAACGTAAACTAGGTAAGTATAGTATGCTATATAATAACTGTGGCATATTTTGTATCTTTTGTAGAGATCTCTGATTAAGTGTTTATCATTAGAGAAGTTTTTACAATGTGCATCTCAGTACAATTGGTATCCAAATATAGGTTAGATAATTATGTGACAATATTATTATTATCCTTTTTTAGCTGGTTACGTTTTTCTCTTTGACTATATCACCCTGCTGCGCAGATTTTTTTTAGCGACGTGAACATGACCAAGGAAAATTATCAAGCTTACTCTCGTCTATCGAAAAACTATTGAAGCGAAGGAGAAAACAACAGAAATGAAGCCAGATAAGCAGTTTATCGGATTTTACCCATTAGGAGCACCTGAATTCACTCCCGGTTTTTAATGGAGTTCGTGTTGTTTTTATATATGTATTTTTCAAAGTGTTGTTGTAAATGCCCTTTCGTTTTGTGATTCTTTGCTTACTTCTTGATTTTGATTGTGACTGTCTTTCAGTGTTTATAAAAATAATACGCACTCGACATCAGGGAGATTCACACTGTGGTTCGAGGCTGATATTTTACAGTATCAATGTGTATAATAGCGCATAATTTATATATATATCAAACAAGATTAGAATCTTCAATACTGTTCATTTTTTGGTATTTTGCTATTGCTTAAAATATGTTGTAATTAATGCAGTCATATGTTACTATGTTAGGCAATGCATTATAATCAACACAAAACAATGTCTCGATTACCTTATAATTAATCATAACTGGAATTTCTTTTATTTATCATAACCATTTTTTAATATATAATAAAACATTCAATGTCATACCAACATGTGAAGTTTGTGGCAAAAATCTCTGTCATTTTCATGCCCCTTGGTTATTTTATGATCCTTTAAAGCTCATAAATAAAACAATCAAAGAAACAATTAATTTTGCATGTATCATGTTTCATTGCTCTCCCCTTATGCCATCTTTTCTTTGGAATGCTTTGTTGAATGTCAGTTTCCTGTAGCCCTTTTCACAAAAAATCTTAAGATATATTTTACTCTTAAGAGTAATCATAAGATTTTTAGGTTTTTCACAAAAAATCTTAAGTAAATCTTAAGAGTAAAAACTATCGTAACTTTAAGAGTGCTATTACCCACTCTTAAGTATATATTTTACACTTAAGAGAAATCTTAAGAGAAATATAAGAATATAAGAATTTAAAATGGCTGCTATATATTTCTTTTTAATATTATAAACAGATCGAAGAGCTTAAAGAAGAGATCACGTTTTTCGGGACCGGACCGACGACCTTGATTTGTTAAATAATGGCCATTCAATTGCACGGTATCGTTTCCCAAAGCAGTCTATTTGGATGATTTAGAGATGTCATTAAAAGAACTCCCAACAAATCAAATGCAATCTCTTCCCATATTCAAGATGTATAACAAGACTAACAACACAAATCAAACGTATCTTCCGTCTTGTAGTAATGTGCAAATTTGGTGTTCTCTACTTCACGTCCGCTATGGAGTGAAACATTGCAAATTATGTTACGCCAATCCCGAACACTTACACACAAGCAAGACTAAAGGTTGTACATATATTAAGAACGTTTAAGATCAATAAACCTATTTTCCAAAGCCTTAAATTTGTCAGTCTGATTATTGTACACACAGTTTCAGAAATGGTCACATTTGGGATGAGATATGAGGGTACTCGGAAAAAGGGGGAATTGTCCGATGACCTGTTTTTCAAACTACCTTTATTCAATCCATTTCAACTGCACATCTGCGTACAAATGATTTCATATTCGGGTTTTATTAATTAGAACAACAACAGTGCATGCTTATCCGATTTAGAAATGTAGTAGTTGCTTTCAAAGCCGGACATATAATTCATTATAACAAATTTAATTCAATGTTACTGTTTCAGTCATGTTTAAAAAGGTAATACATTGCTTCTTAAATGTTTGTTTACAATTAAAAAACATGATGGGTTTCATGAAAACACTTGGTATTCTGCATATCTGACATTAATTTCCATATACAACGTATACAAGGTACATTATATATGTACGTCCTATGTCCTTGCTTAGAGCTGAAGAATAACTTCTCAAAAATAGGGTCAGACATATTGATAACGAGTGAAAATCACAATAATAATCGACGACATTAAAAATAAAAAACAGATAGAAAACCTATAACCATTAACTAATAAATCTGGGAATGTTGTCATCTAAAATTTAACAAAGCTTCCACTGACTAAAGTGTCTTCTTTTCAATGAATATTATTATAGAACGATATATATATAATAATATTCATAATAGGAACAGATTAAAAAAAAAGGCAAAAGATACAAACAGGTCAATTAAGCTCAAAGGTCGAAAACAAAACAATAATACTATGACGAGTAATAAAAAAACCCACACAGGTCTCCACTTACCCTAACATAAAAAAAACTTAAAAACTAATCAGCAACACCCCTCTCTCCTCCCCCCCCCCAATAAAAAAAAAAAACTAGGGTGATCTCAGGTGCTTGTTTTTAAGCAATGATGGCTTTCATTATACTGCATGCATTGAAGACCTATTGGTGACCTTCTGCTGTTGTCCGTTCTATGGTCGAGTTGTTGTCTCTTTCACACATTCCCTATTTCCATTCTCAATTAAATTTTTTAGTATGTATAGTTGTTTTATCAAAATTCACGCTAAATCAACACAATGTTTTTTGAAAATATATGGATTTTGTCCAGTGTCCCATCGTGATACATGATTATTAACGGCGCAGATATATATATAGCAACGTTTCCATTCACTTTAGCTCTCGCAATTCCCAGTGCTGAGTACACTACTTGCAATATCCCGTGTACAAATTGTTAATCACATACAGTCATACAGATGTTCAATCCGTCCAAGCATATATATCCCAAGTTGACAAAATCTTTGAAAAATCTTGCAAGTTGCAGTGCGTAATTTCTGCGACAGTTGTGTTCTGAATAGGCAGTGGAGTTTTGATATTTTGCCGGTCTTAATTAAGATTTTAATAGAAGTATAGAAGTATAGACATTAAGAATAAAAAAAAATAGAAACATACAGGGAATCTCTATACCAAAATGTCTTCTTTAAAAATTTATCTAAATTGATATTCTTTACTTTTAGAATAAGTAGTCTCTAAAAATGTGTATTTTTTAAATATCTAAAAATCTTTAGCATAAACATTAAAATTGATACTACATGTAGTACTTTTTTCTTTGATAGGAAGACTATTATAGTAACACCCAACAACTTCAAACTGCTTGACGAGCGTTACAAAACCAGTGCCTTGATTTTTTGTGATTTTCTTTTGAGTCTAGCACCAGAAAGGTGCTGCTGCTGCAGACATGAACTATACATAACACTTGTTTCTTTTGCGTCTGCATCACTTTTGCAGACTGAAACTCATAATTCACTTGCCCTAAAAGTATATAAAGCAACAGAAAAAAATAACTCTAAATCCTATTGATATTAAAATGTATTTAAAACCATTCAAGAGAGAATCAACGATATAGCCGTCCAGAAGCAAGAGACTGACACTAATCAAACTAAACAAATTAAACTTTTTTAATATACTATATAAACCTGGTAGAAGACCCTCGTATGTTGATCAATGCAAATCCAAAAGTGATAGATCGACATTATGTAGATTAAGGTTAAGTGCTCATACTTTATCTATTGAAAGAGGGCGATATATAAAAATACCAAAGCAGAGTAGGGTATGTCTTTGCTGCAACAATGGAGACATTGAAGATGAACTACACTTTCTTTTAAAATGTTCATCCTATAACTATATGAGAGATAACCTCATCAAAAAATTAAATAATAATCTATTGAACAACAATTTACCTTCTTTATAATATACTTGAGTTCTGTAATAATGTATATATGCTTCTCTTTTATTTTATATATTTCTCGCATAATTAATTATCCGCTGTCACTTATTCATTGTATATGTTCCGGACCATATGAGTATTTGGACCATACGCGTATGGTCAGACCATATGAGTATTATACTCGTTTGGTTATTAACGGGCCGGACCATATGAGTATTTCGACCATAGGTAATTTTTTTTCAAATATGCAATAAAAACGTTCAATAATACAATAAACTGACCCGTCATTTTTTTTAAGATACAGACTTAAAAAAAATGACGGGTACGTATAAAAAATGTATTAATTTTATAATTCACAGGCTACAGAAACATTAAATATAGATGTTGATCTTAGTATTCATCGCTAATTGTATTCTTGCATGTATGCTTAAAATGACATTTACTTCCACACGGTACCATAGCTTTCTTGCATTTGCACGTCTTGTTTGTTCACGAACATTTTCCGATACACCTTTTACTGTTTTACTTGCGAGTGACAATCTAACACATTTATAATATTGTTTTCCGATTTACTCACTCATTACATATATAATCGTGCACCGGAATTTGCCGGTGGTGTACTACATATTGATGCAGCGTGTAGTACATATTATACGTATTGTTTTCTTTTTCGTAGGTTTTGACAACACTGTAATTTGAGAAAATTGGCAAAGGGGCGACTATAAGTGATAATCGGAAGTCGTCATTGCGCATGTGAAACGAAAGTAAAACAAGGTTGCTATGCAATTGTTTATCTTACGATTAGTCGTAAATTTTTACTTAAGATAAAAACTTAAGAATACTCTTAAGATAAAAAATAATCTTACGACCGCCTTCGTGAAAATGACTTAAGATTTCTCTTACGATACTCGTAAGATTAAATCTTAAGATTTTAATATCTTAAGATTTTTTGTGAAAAGGGCTACTGGCTCTTTTCCTCAATTCAGTCCCGGATATGATGTGTCTTTTAACATGTACAGTGGTAATTCAAGAGGACACTTTAGTTCTAATATGAGCTCATTTTAAGCATCCACCTTTAATGTTTTGGTACTTGTACGAAACTCAGGATTCAATGGTTCATGATTAAATGTTGGGTTTTTTTTTTCTGATGAGTGCCATATTGATACATCATTTTGTTTATAGGTCTTCAATTTTCACATTGAACATTCCCATGTCTGCTCCTGTCTCCATTGCTGTTTATCATTCTGAGGAAAGAAAATGTAATGAATTTATAAAGGCTACTATAAATTTTCTTATGTTAAAACTTTCCTCATTTCTGTGTTATGTAAAAATAAAAAGAATGCACAATTATGGACGGGAATGGTCTGACATCAAAATTTACTTATTACTTTATATACTACCAGAAGTCCAGTAATGGACTGGACTTCTGATACTACATGTATATATTATAATCAATCAAAGTTGAAATTTGTTTCTAAATAAAAAAAAAGGAAAATATGATAATTTAATTCATCATCATCAAAGTATTGGTGTTTGCCAGTGGCAAGTATTTCATACACGTGTAGCTTTAACCATCGGTCTATTTGTGTGCTCTTTATAATAAGATCCGTGAAACAACGACAAAAGACATTTACATATATACTAACTACTTTATACAAAAGTACATTAATGTTTAATAGATTGAAGTGGGAATTCAATTTAATTGAAAATTTATCGTACACAGTCATATATGTAGCACCAGAGATGTTATACATCTATCTATGGTAGCACACAGAAACGTGTCCGATTCCTCCAAAACGCGTCAATGTGGCGTCAATGATTTGATATAAAACATGTCAAATTGCATTGGCGAAACCACTTCTGCGGGAAGCCGGTCGAGCAGTACCCTCATAGACATACATTTTGTAAAAAGACATTTAGGCATCACCGGATAATATTAAAACAATAGAATTTACTTACTATTAAACGATGATTTAAACTTTACAAAACGTATTAAATGAAATGTTAATGGGTTTTTTTCTAAATACGCATGACATATTTGCCACTGGACATTAAGTAATCAATAGTTAATTATGTGTTGTAAACTTAGCCTGCAGTTATGCTTGTTATGAATTACCTAAGCTGAACAAACTAATGCTTATCAATGACATACAGTAGACATGGTCAAGCACCGGGAAAAAAATACAATATAAAATGTACATGATGTATTAGTTTTCTAAATTGTGAAGTACCTCTGTCTGAACTTTATTATAATAATAATCATATTGATAAAGAAAATCATAAATTAAAGCGCTTCAAATAAAAATAACTTTTTATTGTGCAATTTTTTTTTTAAACCAGACCTATAGTCTGTGTCTGCAAGCAGAAGAAAGAGTGCACAGTGTAGCATACCTTGGACATTTGTCTCTACGGATTACTAAACCTTTCCTCCATATTTTTTTTGGCACCTGCTTCGACTTTTTTTTCTAATCATTTATAATCCAACCGAACAATACGGGTTCTATCGTATCCCACACCATTAATATTGAATTGCGTTTTTACTTTACAGAGTATCATTGGGGGTATATGAGTTTTGAAATATTCTGGCGTTTTTAACCGGACACATTCTTAAATTATCGGACACGTTTTTGAGATTGTAACAATACAAAAAAAGTTATTGTCTTTAGTCAGGAGTTTGGTATTCAGTAGTTGGTTTTCCCGCTTGAATGGTTTTACACTAGTAAATTTTATTGAGAACCTTCAATGGTTGTCGTCTGTTTATGTGGTTTATAAGTGTTTCTCGTTTCTAGTTTTTGTAAAGATTAGACCGTTGGTTTTGCCGTTTGAATAGTTTACCGTGGCACTAATAATTTTTGGAGCCCTTTACAGCTTGCTGTTAGGTGTGAGCCAAGGCTCCGTGTTGAATTGCCGTGCCTTGACCATAACTGTTTACTTTTATAAATTGTCACTTGGATGGAGAGTTGTCTCTGCACTCATACCACATTTTCCTATATCTATAGACCATTGGTTTTCCAGTTTGAATGGTTTTACACTTGTCACTTTTGGGGCCCTTTATAGCTTGCTGTTCGGTGAGAGCCCATGCAGGCACGGTGTTGAAGACCGTACTTTGACCTATAATGGTTTACTTCTACAAATTACGACTTATATGAACAGGAGACTTTTCTCATTGGCAGTTATACCACATCTTCCTATATATTAATACAACACTGAGCCACCCAACCCATCCACCCCAATTACTCGTTTGTGAGGGCTGCCTAGAGTCAGAGGTGGATTTAGGGGAGGTAGGGAACCCGCTCTTCCCCTTTTTGGGAAAAAATTTGGATGCTTATATAGGGGAATTATTGAAGCGTGACTGGAGCCGGCCCCCTCTTAGGTCAGTCAGTGGGCCCCCCCTTATGGAAATTTCTGGATCCGCCACTGAGAGTGGTTACACCGGGCCAAAAATGCATCAGACTGAAACAACATACTGGTTGTGTGTACACTGACAATCCAATTAAAATTAAAAAAATGTATAAAATATGGTAAAAAATAATTTTTCATTTGAGTGCATTTACGTAACAATAACACAATGTAACCGTAGACATAAATATCATTGTTACACTCGTAAGTATTCATGCAGTTCCTTAGTCAACCCTAGGCCTGCATTCCGGCGATATAGCCTAAACTTCATTGTAACAATAACTTTTTTATGACTGTTACATTTCAATGTAACCATAGCCAGTACCAAAATAAAATAGAAATTTAAATATTTCACAGACATCTTTCTTTACAATATAAAAATAGGAAGACTGTTGGATGATTTTTACCACATCAAATTCCCAATGAGGAAACCCATATATCGCATTGCCAGATCGCATAGCATGCTAAAAAAAATATTTAAAAAAACCCGAAGTAACAGAAATGTTGTTGTAAAACCATTTCAAACGAGATCACTTATATATAGATATATAACGTAACGGTGTCCAAATTGCACCTATTTAGCAAAAATAGCAGCAGAAATCTTACAAGATTTCCTAGAGACTAAACAATTTGTATTTTTATGATTTTATACTATGCACGTCGTTCAACATAGGTAAAAATATTTTGATATATATACACAAAAACGTTCACAGTATTTATCAACAGATGAAGTGTTTACTGAAAAAGCAAAATGTACCGAAACGTCGCCATGCGACGTCATCAAAACGTTATCTGTTTAAAATTAGCAAATACAATATGTTCCAAGTAACCATTTCTTAAAAAATGAAGAGTAAGCATGGAAAAATATCCAATTGTTCAAAATATTTGAAAAAATTAAACAAAAGCTCTGTTATTCGACTTTTGACGATGCGAATTTAAGCATGGATGCAATTTGGGTACTCCTCATAACAGAATCATTGATGGTTTGGAGGTTAGTTCAGACTAATTTTTCTATGATTCCATATGGATTGAAAATCAAATTGGTGACGTGTACCAATATAATAAAGAAGGATACGGCTACAAAATAAACACAAAATGATTTTTTTTGTCTTGATCATAAAAATACGTAGTTGAAAAAACTGTCAAAATAGGTGCAATTTGGGTACCGTCACGTTATATATGTATGCAGCAACAACTGAACAGCAACAAACACAGCAGTCAATGTGGCGAGATGAAATAATTTTGTAGGCACCTAGGACTTATATATTAAAATGTTTCTTAAATTAAATGAAGCATTGGTATAAAAAAAATCCAGTCAAAATAGGAAACATATTTTTAAAAGGGGGTTCCAAATCTGGAGGTAGGGTTTCCAAATAGATTTACCTTTTCAAATTTATGCATTTATCGTTAAAAAGGGGGTCCAACCTTCCGACCCCTCCCCTTTCTTACGCCGAGGGGTGTACCGCACCTCCCTTTATCCAATCATATGTTTAGAAAGTCAGGCTGGTCATTTCTCAAATATGAATTTGACAAATATTAATACTATAATCTATTTAATACACCTTATCGCTATTTATCCGCCATTGCTGGATTTCACACAGGTTCCCGTAAAATGTTGACGTCATAAAACAAAATATCTGACGCCACAATGGAAAAGTGATTGTTGTTGACGTCAAAAGTTCAAGCGGCAGGGTCAGCCGGGAATAGCGATAAGGTGTATAAGGTTCGGTAAAGAAGTAA
Source organism: Mytilus galloprovincialis (assembly GCF_965363235.1). NCBI lineage: Eukaryota > Metazoa > Mollusca > Bivalvia > Mytilida > Mytilidae > Mytilus > Mytilus galloprovincialis. The sequence continues at coordinate 64,761,633 of NC_134842.1, read as the reverse complement.
TAATATGTATATCCAAAACAACCCGCGATTTTATACCTATTTTGACATTTACAGAAAGTTCTGTAACCAGAGGCGGATCCACTCATTGTTTTAAAAGACGGTTCCAAACACTCGGGATAAAAGGAAAAAGGGGTGTTCCAACTATATATCCCAACACAGTCGCCTACAGATTTCATAATTATAGCGAAAAAATGGGGAAAATAAAATATTTTAAGTAGTATTATATAGAATATTCAATAATGTATTGCAGTCAGGACGGGTCGGTAATGATTAGATATGTCCAAGTGCAAATTAATGTCTCTTATGTGTATATCCTATAATCTTTAGATAAAAAGGTTGAAATTTAAAAAAGGGGTATGGGGTCCAGGAACATATTGAAAACCATCGGTTCTTGTTGAAACAATCAACAATCAAAAGAATATAGTCCCTAACAGAATATGTAAATTTGTAGATATGGCAACAAGTAGAACTAAAAAATACCAAAAATGCAACTTTACAGAGGAAGGAAAGTTTGAAACAACAGTGACAAGGGAGGGTAGGAGCCGAGGTGATGCCTACTACATTAGGACCAAGACATTGCTGAAGAAAGCATCAGAATTGCACACCTCAACTGGGGCCCATGTGAAGGTGATAGTTATCCCCACCTGGCACAATGGGAAATCCAAGGTGATTTGATTAAGAAATAATCATCTTATTTTGAATGTGTATATATTATTATCTTCAACTTAATTAAGCCATATTAAATCTGTAATGATACAAACAACCCGAACATATACATACAGAGGAGCTTGAATACTTCACACCATTAAGATATTACTTTCAAACAAAAAAAATTAACAGATATCATGATGATGTCAAGTTCTGAATACTGCGACTAATGCGTTGGATACAGAATACTGTGTAGCGTGTTATTTTTGCTTTGCATGTTCACTTTTAACTTGCCAATTTGCGAAAATTAGATTTCAATATTAAATGTTATTGTTTGCTTTTGTGTGTCTGATCAGTTCCTGAGTTGTCTTTTGTCATTGATTACCTTTCTATTTATATAACGCTTTGGTTTTCAACCCTGTCTTACTGACAGTCACACAGGCTTCATTTACTATGTTAAACTTTCAGGCATTTGAATCAACAAACTTTCCTGAACGGGTGGCAGTTGATGACCATACAACACAGGAGACTGAAGCTGAGCCAGGACAGCAAGCAGATGCAATTACTGCAAGCCCCATTAAGGAGCCTCTGCCATTAGCAGAGGTGAACACAAACACAGTCACTCAGGCCGCTAAAAAGGACAAATGTGGCATCTGTTCAATTGTATATAATTCAGATGCAGATTTCTTGAGCCACTGGGTTCAATGCTCTCATAAAAGCTGCAGTTGGTGGGTACATTGTAGATGTCTGTGTATTTATTACCCAACAACTGCAGCTGGACTGAAAGCATTGAACAAGTGGGCAAAAGACAGAATTTTTTGCCCAAAACATATTGTTAAAGTTTGAGTCATTTATGCATATATATTGTTAGATTACTGTTTGTTTTTAATATATTACTGTTTTAATTTTTAATTTGTTTTGTTTAAATTTTAATAGTTGTTAAAGCATTAAAAAGGTTTAAATTTGTAAAAAGTTGTCTTCTCTTCTTTGGCTTATATATTCACTGACAAGAAAGAAGTGTTTACAACCGGAGCGCCATCTAAGGAAAAACATGGTGGAGACCAGAATATGTCATTGTTACATTTCTAGGTGAATAGTGAGAAGTAGCAATGTTACATTTTATAATTTCGAGAAGCTTAAGGTCGTCTGTGTTGATACCATGTGTTTATATTCTAATAGCAATGGCTCCGTGTTGAAGGCCGTACCTTGACACATGTGGATCAGGATCTGCTTACACCTCTGGAGCACCTGAGATCACCCCTAGGTTTTGGTGGGGTTCATGTTGCTTATTCTTTAGTTTTCTATATTGTGTCATGTGTACTATTGTTTTGTCTGAGTTTTTTTTCTTCATTTTTAGCCATAGCGTTGTAAGTTCATTTTCGATTTATGAGTTTGACTGTCTTATGGTATCTTTCGTCCCTCTTCTACAATTGTTTTCTGGATGGAGATTTGTCTCATTGGCACTCATACTACATCTTCCTATCTTTGTTAACAAATTTCGGACCATCAACCAAAATATTTTAATTTTAACACGAGTCCCAAAATCGAACACAAAATCATTTCAAATTTAAGCAAGAAATTGACAAACGTTAGTATTAACTACACTACACTAAACATTGAAAACGAAAAACGAAAAACAAATGAGAAACATGGCCCCGAATCAATGGTTTGTACTCAGAATTTTGCTTGTTTATCTTCATACAGTGTCAATATTGTCAGTTTCAATTTCTGGAACAGTTTCATCAGCTAACTGATCCTCTAACTCAGAACACATCTCGTAGTAGAGTTCGATCAGTTCGACTTTCTTGACATTTTTTTTAAGAGTACCTAATTTAGCGCGAAGTGTTTGTTGGCAATCATTGTCTGGCATCACATCAACTAGGTTGTTAATTTGTTGCAATATTTCTGATTTTGTATTGTTATCAATTTTTTCATATTCAACCCTACTTTCTTTCAAGATGAACACTGGCTCAAGTTCAGCACCTTTGTACGTATCACTAGTAGCAAGATTTGATTTATATGCTTCATAATTTCTCTTCCCTGTCGACTTGAAAGAATACAAATGCTTGTCAAGTACCTCTCCGCTTAGTGATACATGCGGCTTTGGTGTACAGGGTCCAGCTAGATAAGACCTAACCTGTCTTTGCATCATTAACTGTTCGTTGTCCATGCGTGGAAGTCTATATCGAGAAGACTGACTAAGGTCACTACAACACTTATCTTTCAAATTTTTAAGCATTTCAGACTTACGACAAACTCTTTGCCATATTTCAGCATTAGGAACCCCAGGGGGCAGGAATGACTTAATGAACTTGTTTGTTTCTTCGTGAACAAAGTCTGCCCCCTGTCCCTTATTAAATTCTCCGCTTACGGAAAAGGATTCCGTATTTTTCATTTCTGAAGCCAGCTCTGGGGGGTATTGTACTCGATCACATAGATCTCGCAAATGAAGTTCTTGGTACTTGGGATGATTTCCTGCAAAGAAAAGAGGCGCAAAGAATATTCTGGCTGCCATGACAACTTCGTGATTGTTCTTTCGAATGCCCTCGTTGTACAATTTGAACGCAAGAAGAAATGTAAAGCACATGTCAAACAAGTAGAGGTAATTAGGGTCAACTACACTGTCTCTTACCCAGTTGTTGAACGATTCAAGAGAAACGGGCGTGCCAGATTCTAAAGAATTTCTTACATGAGTTACCAAAAGTTCCCGTGCTAAAGCATCAAATAATGTGAACAAGATATGTTTTGAGCGGTGATGATCAGTTCCGCGCTTCACGACATCAAGAGCTTTTTTCGTCCTAAAACCAAGAGCAGACACCATTGGTAAAAAAATAGGCCAACAAAAGTTAAGAAGACACTTTGCCATATTAAGTTCAATATGACCCTGTCCAGGTCTAAATATAAAATCAGAAAAAGCTCTATGAAAGTTAATACTATCATCATGGTTATGTTTAGCTGTATGGTCATCTAGAGATTCCTTTCTCGTATCAACTAACTCTTCACATGCAGAGCAGACGTAAACATATTGCTGGAGTCGCATCCCAAACAAGTATGGAATACCATCAGACCAAACTACCAGCCATTTTCGTTGCTCTGGAATGTTGCACACCTCTCGTAAATGTTCCAAAACTATACCTATTTTTTCCTCATTGTTTGGATTTACCATGCAGGGCTCACCTACAGTTACCGTAGGTGGGTGTTTTAAATGTTGAGATGGTGTTCTTTTATACGGATCATAACCAAGAGGATTGTATTTGGGATCGTGATTACAATTAGGACAATTGCGATTACTTAATGGATATACGTAATTGCATTTACAGCAAACATTGTTATTCAAACCCATTTCTTTTTGACGCAAACTGATATCAACATAGTCATGGCATGAATGTATGTTTTGGATCTGGTCTCCACTAACCTCTTTCAAGAGTTCAGATATCATTTGGTTACGATAGAGTCTGAAAATATCAACATACTGCTTTTCATACTCATTGACTTTATCAACTATAATGCCAAAAGCACTTACCCCGAAATTCTGCCACGCTGAAGGTGCAAAACTTTCGTTATTATGGAATGTTGTGTTGTCAGAAATTTTGAAATTAGATACCGAGGTGCTTACATCAACTGGAACTTTTGACCCTTCTGTTATACGACCTGATGACCTCCCTACCTTCTGATTATTGTCTATTGCACAGTGAACATAACCTTCGGGACACTTAATTGGGTCTGCATCTGCACATATGTAGTCATGTACTGATGAGTAGCACCCTGAAGATTCCCAATTGCCAGTTAAGTTTGTACATATTTTGGAATTGGTCAGACTATAAGAAACTACATTTCTTTGGAAGGCAAATGGCGTGATTAGTTTAAGATTTCTGGAATAATACACTTGCTCAAGTAAATGTGTAAATGCATTGAACTTCTTAACATTTCCATAAGTACTGGCCTTATCACAACCAGTCGCAGACTGTAAGAAATTGAGAAGAAGGGGATTCCGGTGCGACACCCACTCATTTTTGTCTAAGTTTTGATTCCTGTAATCATGTTGTAAACTTTTCCCGTCTTCATAAAGATCAAGATTGATTAAGGAACCAAGTTTTGTGGCAATATCACACAAAAGGCCGCGACTTTTATCATCAATCTTTGACCATTCATGAAGAGAGGATATCTTCAATGGTTTCCTTGTCCAAAACGTCAGTATTATCAGGCAAAATAACATCAGAAAAATCAAGGTCACTAAATGTGATACTGTCAGTGTCAGTTGCCCCACTTACATTTAGTTCTGAAAAACTACTCTCTAAAACTGATGTTTGCACAAAATTGTGTTGTGAGTAGTCTAAACAATCCTTACACACATATTTGTTCTTTGGCGAAATTAACTTTTTTTGAACTAATACCAAAAACGAAAATCTCCTGCATACAGTTTTTGATTGCAACAAGGAACAAGATGAGCTTGAATCAAATACATCGTGACTTAAGCAACCACACTTTGCAACAAACTTCCCATGCGACCTGACAAGTGATGACGATCTTCTGGTGGCCATATATTACAGCATCTACAATTAAAAACAAACAATATGCTCTATATGTTTACATCTTTAATATATTTATAAGTAAAAAAAAAAAAAAAATGTCAGGGTGTCATTGACTTCCAGTCAGGGGAATCCGGATAATGCGATGGTGATGTTGGTGGTGTGAAAACTTCATGAAACTTGACAATGTCATTCACCAAGTCATATCCAAGATGTTTACACATAATGTCCTTCACATCTGGTGCTATTGTGGCTGGTATTTTAATGGTATAGCGGCATGGGATGACAGCACCAGGTTTGTTGGGATTATTCACCCAAGGAGGAAATGCCAAGGTAGGTGTACCAATAATTTCACTACAAAAAAGTTTATACATGTATAAGTTTTTAAAGTAAGACGGGATAATAATGGCCAATCGGCAGGAATTTTACCCCTTGATATTGCAATTTGTTTAATTGACTTTCCGTTTGATTATTCCATTTGACCTTTCCCTTAGTAAAATTTATGCCAATGAGTTTGGTGTAGTATTGAACAACAGTCCTATCTTCATATTACTCGGGCATTATGGACCTGGTATAAACTGTTTTCTTTATTGTGTAATATGGAACAAAAGTCTTATGCATTACAGACATTAAAAATCCATTATACACCTGGTGTAAATTAGTTTTTTTGGGGTAGTATGGAACAACAGCCATGTCTTTATGTATAAGAGGCATTATTTGTTTATGTAATTTATACAAGTGTTTCTCGTTTTTTATTGGTAGATTAGATCGTTGGTTTTTCTTTTTGAATTTACACTAGTAATTTTGAGCCCCTTTAGTGCTCCTTGTTCTGTATGAGCCAAGGCTATGTGTGGAAGGCCGTACATTGACCTATAATGGTTTGCTTTTATAAATTGTTATTTGGATAGAGAGTTGTCTCATTGGCACTCACACCACATCTTCCTATTTCTGTTATGTTTTATTGGTGTATTATTACACCCTTTAAGGCACATAACATGATAGGGAGATGAATATCAAGGTTAAAATATGTGAAGGGTATATCAAGAGTAATAGCAAAAGGTGTTGGGGTTCATAGCTAGTCTCACCATTTAATTTCAATTGCAGAACATGCAATATCCAGGATTTCATTCAGTGTAGACTTCAAGGTCACTGGTTTTGCAGGCACATGCCCAATTGTCTGGCTGTCAGAGTTTAATACCACTAAACTTTCTTGGTCATGGACGTTACTTCTATCTTGTAACACTTTGCACACAGTTCCAATTGGTTGTTTCTTCTTGTAAACGTGATATCCAGTAATAACACTTGATATTTGCACCTTCGTCATTGAAAACATTTTTAAAAGAATTTGTTACCAGAAGTCGCTAAAATTACCGATATCCGGAAGGTAAACATCGCCGAATTTACCGACTTCCGATCGTTAAAATTACCGATCTCGAAAAACCCAAATTACGCTAATATCGCTAGTAATAACACAATAATAACGCCATAAAACACTCTTTATTGATCATTTGTCAAGTATGTAACAAAATAAGTACATACACATAAGGGTTTATGACCAAACTTAACAACATCGGTAAAATTACCGATCTCGTTAAAATTACCGATCGGTAAAAGTACCGATCCGTCCTGACTGATTGAACGTCCAACATAATTTGGTGTTCCAACCCCCGGAACCCCAGGGGTCCGCCACTGTGTAACGCGTATTCTCCTTCTTTAACTAACGTAATATGTTTTGAATTAGCTATGCTACACTTTTCTCAGTTTTAAAATATTCAATGTACTACTATACCTTGATCTACCTTCAATCCCATTGTGGTATTCAATCCAGAAGAAGTTTGAACTGTTGGACTGTTGAAATGTCAGTGCGAGTGCAAAAAAAACGTTTGTAAACAATGAATGACGTCATGTGTAAATCCAATCACATAAACGTTTTACAATAGGCAATTGTATGTTCCATATTGACGCGCTTTTGTGATTACGATAATAACATCAACGGCAAAATTTGAGACAACAGCAGATCAGCCGGGAAGGATAGGATACAGAAATACAGCAGAGAAAATATCGGTTTACCAGGCACTTGCAGAAAGTCTTAAAGTTACAGAAAGAGACGATTGTTACGACAAGTCAGAGATGGCGGATCCTTTTCGAATCATCTACGGATTGCTATTGTTCATGTATGTTTTACAAATGTATGTCTTCTTCCATAACAAGTTTTATTCCGTGAGCATCCTGTCAGATCATATATTTTGCCGGAATCAACATTCTGTATACTGTGTCAACAGAATACAGAATGTTGATTCTGTATTTTGTTGACACAACATTCTGTATTCTGTTGACATTTATGCAAAAACAATGTCTTTCCCTTCAAGAATTTAGTTCAAATGTGGTTCATAAGGGAAAACAGAACATTCGATTTACATATAAAAAGATGCCGTATTATTGCCAACGACACAACAACAACAGCAACAACATATATTTTATTTGCCAATCATGGCACCCAAAATGAGTGGAATTATCACAACTCTCCACAACAGATCAGATGACCAGAAATTAACAAATATAGGTCACCATACGGCCATCAATAATGAGCAAAGCCATATCGCATAGTCAGCTAAAAAAGGCACCAAAATGACAAATGTCAACGAATTTAAACAAGAAAACTAACGTTCTTATTTATGTACAAAAATGAACGAACAATGAATATGTAACACACCAACAAACAACAACCACTGAATTACAGGCTCCTGACTTCGGACAGGAACATATATATATACACTGTGTTGAGGTTAAACATGCTAGGGTCTTCCCCCCTAAACCTGGAACAGAGTTGTAACAGTTCTACATAACAACAAACTATAAAATTCAGTTGAAAAAGGCTTATTTAACTTTAAATAACATGAATGCAAATAGAAATACATCTCAGTAACAAAAACATAATGGACGTTACCGTTACCCAACATAAAAAGTCACTAAATACAGATCTGAGAGTACTTGCAGTTACTGACAGCTAGTTCAAAGCCACTAACAACTAATAACAACAAGAGTGCACACACTGAAATGTCTCGCCCTCTTTACTAATCCTTGATACTATCTTGATAGACCTAAATATAAAGCTTTATTACAACTGTCACATAAACTCAACATTAACCAAGAAAATTAAAACATTGATCAATGAACCATGGAAATGAGGTCAAGGTCAGATAAACCATGCAAGGCAGACATGTACAGCTAACAATTCTTCAATATTACAAATATAGTTGACTTATTGCTTATAAATAAAGAAAAACAGACCAAGACACAAACACTTAAAACTTAGCAATGGACCTTGAAAATGAGGTCAAGGTCAAATAAAACCTGCGTAACCGACATATAGATCATAAAATATTTCCATACACCAAATAAAGTTGACCTAATGCATAAAGTATTAGAAAAATAGACCATAACTAAAAAACTTAACTTTGACCACTGAACCATAAAAATGAGGTCAAGGTCAGATGACACCTGTCAGCTAGACATGTACACCTTACAATCATTCCATACACCAATTATAGTAGACATATTGCATATAGAATAAGAAAAACAGACCAAAACACAAAAACTTAACTATAACCACTGAACCATGAAAATGAAGTCAAGGTCAGATGACACCTGCCAGTTGGACATGTACACCTTACAGTCCTTCCATACATCGAATATACTAGACCTATTGCTTATAGTATCTGAGATATGGACTTGACCACGAAAACTTAACCTTGTTCACTGATCCATGAAATGAGGTCGAGGTCAAGTGAAAACTGTCTGACAGGCATGAGGACCTTGCAAGGTACGCACATACCGAATATAGTTATCCAATTACTTATAATAAGAGAGAATTTAACATTACAAAAAATCTTAACTTTTTTTCAAGTAGTCACTGAACCATGAAAATGAGGTCAAGGACATTGGACATGTGACTGACAGAAAGTTCGTAACATGAGGCATCTATATACAAAGTATGAAGCATCCAGGTCTTCTACCTTCCAAAATAAAAAGCTTTTAAGAAGTGAGCTAACACCGCCGCCGCCGCCGGATAACTATCCCTATGTCGAGCTTTCTGCAACAAAAGTTGCAGGCTCGACAAAAATCATGCATCTAACTTCAATGACTTAGTTCATAGTTTTTTTTATACTTCTGTTGATTATATTTAATCTTAGTTTTTTCCTTTCTGTTAAAAAGAGATTAAATAACAGACGCAATGTTCAACATATTTAAGATGGCAAATTTGTGTTACATTCGTTTAATTTATAATAATACACACAAACTAAAGAGACAGAAAGACAAAAGTTTGCCTCCAACGACAAGCAAGAATAAACCAAGAAACAGAAAACAGACAATTTTCCAATGTCCTATTTTGCTGGCTTTCATATTATTCCCATTGTTGTTATAAAGTAGACAAAAGCAATGAAGAATAGATAATAGTGTGGTGCTTGAATATGAAGAAAAGAGAATAACAGGCAAAATTAATAATAAAAAGTGAAAAATGGTATAGAATATTACAGAATACAGAAATGAAGAAACCACTTCAAGACCAGACCCTTTTATAAGTTGCACATTTTTTAATTTTTGTTTGGCCTTTTAAATCTTTCTGTTCAGACACCATATTGGTCCGACACCCCAATAGCCTGACGCCCTATTAGTCTGACGACCCATTGGACCGACACACGAATATTAGTAATCCGACACATAATTATTGAGCAATACTTTGTATGAATAATATTTATATTTCAAGAAGATAATCCTAATAGTTTAAAATGATCCTACTGAGATTCTTCAAAATAATAACATATTGGAGTACATGTGTTAAAAATTTGCTTAATGTCCAGTGGCAAATATTACATGCATGTTCAAAACAATTGTTAAATAAGTACAATAGGTAAGTCCTGTAAAAGATGTCATCTGGGGTGAAAGAAGGTCAATGAAACTTGGACTGCCACTGGACAACGAAAGCATATTGAAGGTGGACAGGAATTTGCCCTCCTGCATATTCAGACAAAAGGCCACCCATGGCCTCTAAAAGAGTTGTTGCAATAGTTATTAACCTGCAGAGATCATGGCACTCTCTTTCTATACATGCTATATGAGGCATCCGATTAAAGGTGACCAATCCTACATTTGTTGAAAATTAAACATCCCGCACTATTTAACTACCAATGTTTTTACTGTTTTTACTGTATCACATAAACATTATCCGTTGTGATGACAGACTTGCACTTCTGGTGACATTTTCTTAGTGAGAATGTGTTCACATATGGAACAAATCTTGTCCTTATGTCCCACGTAAGTGTCATCAATTACTCCTGAACCACTTTACAGAATTTTGTAAATCATCGATACAATCTTTATCTCATGATGTATTTTTTCAAAGGACAATTTACAAAGTGTTACGTCCATAATTAATACCATAACATGCATGTTGGGAAAAACAACTTTTTTATAAATGCATGCAAAGTATTTGATGCAGTATGATCTATTGTTATAGGTATCTAAAAATGGATCCCACCAGAACACAAAGACTAAGTCTATGAGGAAAATAAAGTTTTAGATCAACGACTAAAAATTGTCATGAACAGATAAAATATGAGATAGAGATAGAACTGGTATTAAAGGTGACAGTAGAACATGGACATAATTTGAAAGGTAGGTATATATATATATAGTTTTACACTCAATTATGATTTTTTTAAAGTAAGTATTTGCAATTATTCCTATAATTTTATTTCAATATCATGAAATGTTGTAGTGTGTTCATATGACAACAAACCAACAACAAGCAAATTCAAAAGAATAAAGAGTAGAAATACAATTCTTCAACAATTGAAAGATATCATTAAAGTTAACAAAAAAGTCTACGGGAAGTACATATTCGTACACACAACTTCTCATTTAACTGTTTCACAGATTGCATTGATATTGTGCTCGAATAATCAGATTATATTAATACATATGTGTTTTGGTGCCGATCCAAAGATGTCAGAGTGTTACAGCAGGACATAGTTGAACTTAGAAACCTAAAGGAAATATAAACAAACATCTCCTTCTCTGTAACCGAATAACAGATTTAAAAAACTAGTAATATATTATAATCATTAATGAGAATTTCCACTGGTACTAATAATGAAAAAATTCACAAAAAGAATACTTTTATTATTTTTTTAAACGATTGCATAGTGTATAAAATAATAAAAAGTTGTAGGATTGTCACTGAGACAACTATCCACCAAATTTGAGACGATGTGATTGTGAACAATAATATACAACTGTTCAGACTTCAACAATGAGAAAACCCATACCGTATTGTCGGCTACAAAAGACCATGACATAAACAATATATGAAACAATTTAATTTAGAAAAATTAACGACCTAATTTCTAACAAAACAAATTAAAAATGTTAAAAGTGCAGCCCGTATTGAAAACATGGAGATTTGCCATGAACCCAGACTTGGGACGCTAAAATTCTTCTCCAAATCGTATAAGATCAGGCCCTGAAGTCATAAAAATTTTTCTCAGTGCCCGGAGAAAAAAAAATCGTGGTCGAAAATTGAAATCCAGCATTTTGATTGGTTGATTTGTTGATTTTGGAGTTTGAGTAAATAACTGACTCGAAAGTTTAATGACTTCAAGACCAGTTTTCAAGTAGGTAAATCAAACATTGTTCCATTTTTTTTTCTTTCATTTTTCTCCCTGTATAATATAAACCTTGTATAATTAACGTTATACCACCTTTAGCAATGCATGTACACTGATTCACATTATGTCATGGTTGACCTATGTTTAATCTTATTATTGGACTTTAACAAAATGATAAATGTTATAATCCACTTTTTCCTTTCCAGAAACAAGTTGGCAAAGATATATATCACATGCATAGGAAGAGCAGTGGAAAATAACATTGAAGCAGAATTATGAAACAGTTATTTTAAAAAACATTAAATTGAGAGAGAGAAAAACACATTTTTTTAGTTTTTAATGCTGTTCATTCTTAAGATTACTGTTTATTGTATTTGCAATGGAAGTTATTGCAGTTGATAAGAAGATAGAACTAAAAATTTGAGTTCTTCAGCTTGTTTTTATTCAGTCAATAAAAATCAATTTTGAAAAGCAAACCATATATGTTCAAAAATCAAAAAGGTTAATTATGTACCAAATGACCTCCGTCAGACATTAATCAGTCTGTTTGAAATCTTTCTTTAAATTTTTATACTTATTTTACAAAATGTACCTCTGTTTGTATGTCTGTAAGATTCAAATCCATCAGAGATTTCTGAGGAACTACAAACCAAGAGTTTCTGAAAGTCATCAGTCCTCATGTGAACATGCTATACTGAGTAATGTAGTTCTCACCCTTTCAACTCCCCGTTAACGGGATGCCTAAATATTGTAACACCAAATTTCATATATTCTTTTCGTAAAATACGCTCTGCAGTTTTATAGGAAAGAGTACAAGAGTTATGCATACATGTATTTAAGTTACTATTCACAATACACTCATTACAAGTGAATGAAATTGCAGCATGATTAATGTATACAAAAAAAAAAAGAAATCTGTCAATAAATGTATTTAACCATTAAAAATCTTACAATGAGCATATGATTGGAAATTTATTTATGAGAAATTAGACTAAAAAAGTGGTCGTATTCTGAATATTCGCTCAGCTCACAGCAAAAGGAGAAAAACATACACTGTTCAGTCTGAAGGTACCTGTTCAGGTAGGGGGACATGTCTTATAGCAGATTCTCTCCTTGTGGTGAACTAGCATGTTAAAAAGGAGCTCAGTGCGTTATTGGTCTAGTTCTGTACAAAGTATGTTAATTACATTGTATTTATATCTGAGTATCATGTCCTCTTCCTGCACTTAACTTGCCACTGGATCACATAACATCAATCCATCCACCCATCTTCTCAAAAGTAATATACCGAGTTCCAATGTTCAATATGTTCAGATTTGACTCAAGCAAGATATAAATACATGAAATATGGTATTGTAAAATAGAAGTATTAATAAGTATTAAAAACATAAACCTTATAGACCACACAAGATGCAATTCTGACAATAAATATGACATAAAGCCAGAATATTTAAAAAAAAAAAGGCTAAAGTAACTGTCGAAGAGCTGGATCTAAAGCAAAACCACTTCAGGACAACAAAAATCAGAGAAATGAAAAAAAAAACATAACGAAAACATTAACATGTCACGATATAGAAAATGAATGGAAATGGGGTTAGTGTCAAAGAGAACAATTAACCCACCCCAAATATACAAAACAACTAGTCATCACTATACAGATACAGTCTGATTTAAAAAGTGTTATAATGAAACAGTACTGAAGAAATCTGTAACGAAACACTACTTACGAAATCAGTACTGAATCATTACTGACGAAATCAGTACTGAAACAGTACTGTCCACATCAGTACTGAAACAGTACTGACAAAATCAGTACTGAAACAGTACTGTCAAAATCAGTACTAAAACAGTACTGTCAAAATCAGTACTGAAACAGTACTGACAAAATCAGTACTGAAACAGTACTGTCAAAATCAGTACTAAAACAGTACTATCAAAATCAGTACTGAAACAGTACTGTCAAAATCAGTACTAAAACAGTACTGTCAAAATCAGTACTGAAACAGTACTGACAAAATCAGTACTGATTTCATTGAAAGTATAACATTATAATTTTTCAGTCTTTCCTAACAGTACTGATATGCACGAGGGTAGAAATGTACCAAAAAAGTGTGGGTAAATTATTGGTAGTGTATGATGCATTATAATCCAATGCTTTTGTAAACCTGATTAGATTAGATTTTATGATCTTAGTGAGACCCAATTTTTTAAATTTTATTACAAAAACTGAACAACATATTATGAAAATAACAAAATGGAATTATGAAAAGTCAGAAGCAACATGAATGTTTATCACGCACATTCTTTAGGAATGTAGCATCCCAGTGTGGAAATGGGTATAGTATTATTCAAAATCAATATCTCGTTCATGCTCCATGTGCAACGCTAACATATTTTTATTGTTTTTGCATTCTATTTAGTATCTTTTGATTTTTCCGTTTTTGAATTCCATTTCATTTCCTAATCAGTGCATTTTCAAATTCTTGTAAATTTTGGAAATCACGGGGAGTTTTACGGATGTATCGGTTTAACTGATCCCATATTTGTTCGATGGCATTGAGGTCTTGGGATCGTTTTGGCCCGTCCTTTGCAATTCCAGTTTGTCTGTTTATGTGTCTCAAAACTGTTGACCTATGCACATCCAATCGAGCCTTGACATCGGCAACACTCATTCCTGCATCAACCATCCCAATAGCTCCGTGGCGGTAATTTTCGAAAGGGCTGGTCAACGTTTTCTGCAATTGTTTTAAACGTTTATGCGTTTTCTTACCAATGGCTTGTCTCTAAACGTCAATGAAAAATAAATTTCATAATAATAAGACTAGTAATAATAATAATAAAAATAATAATAATAATAATTAATTCTTTATTCGAGAAGGGTAACTCAATTAGAACTAGTCTAGTTTTCATTGAGGCCCTCAAACAAAATACATGCATACAGTTAACATCCATAAATTCATACATTAAAATACAATATATATTACAAGTATATACACAATTCAATCATTCAAATATACAAATGGTAATAAATGGCAATATTTGATATAGTTTTGTTGAAGGATAACAAATTATTTGACTTGCATATAATTTTCAAGAAAATGATTATAACTATGTTTTTGAATAATTCCACATTACGACATTTTTTTATTTCGAGTGGTAAATTATTCCATACTTTGGTTGCAGAATAATGAAAAAGATTTTTTTATAAAAAATTGAATTTGGTCTTGGAATTAAAGATCATTATTAGAGACAGATCGTAAGTTGTGGTGTTGCACATCATCAATATAATTTGGCATAACTTTTTGGAATTTTGGGTCCTCACTGCTCTTCAACTTTGTATTTGTTTTTTAGCTGTTTTGATCTGAGCGTCACTGATGAGTCTTATGTAGACGAAACGCGCTTTTGACGTATTAAATTATAATCCTGGTACCTTTGAAAACTATTTATACCACTGGGTCGATGCCACTGCTGGTGGACGTTTTATCCCAGAGGGTATCACCAGCCCAGTAGTCAGTACTTCGGTGTTGACATGAATATCAATTATATGGTCATTTTTTTATAAATTTCCTGTTTACAAAACTTTGAAATCTTCGAAAAACTTAGGATTTTCTTATCCCCAGGAGTAGATTACCTTAGCCGTATTTGGCACAACTTTTTGGAATTTTGGGTCCTCAATGCTCTTCAACTTTGTATTTGTTTGGCTTTTTAACTGTTTGATCTGAGCGTCATTGATGAGTCTTATGTAGACGAAACGCGCGTCTGGCGTATTAAATTTATATCCTGGTACCTTTGATAACTATTTATACCACTGGGTCGATGCCACTGCTTGTGGACGTTTCGTCCCGGAGGGTATCACCAGCCCAGTAGTCAGCACTTCGGTGTTGACATGAATATCAATTATATGGTCATTTTTATAAATTTCCTGTTTACAAAACTTTGAATTTTTCGAAAAACTTAGGATTGTCTTACCCCAAGGAGTAGATTACCTTAGCCGTATTTGGCACAACTTTTTGGAATTTTGGGTCATCAATGCTCTTCAACTTTGTATTTGTTTGGCTTTTTAACTGTTTGATCTGAGCGTCATTGATGAGTCTTATGTAGACGAAACGCGCGTCTGGCGTATTAAATTTAAATCCTGGTACCTTTGATAACTATTTATACCACTGGGTCGATGCTACTGCTTGTGGACGTTTCGTCCCGGAGGGTATCACCAGCCCAGTAGTCAGCACTTCGGTGTTGACATGAATATCAATTATATGGTCACTTTTTATAAATTTCCTGTTTACAAAACTTTGAATTTTTCGAAAAACTTAGGATTGTCTTACCCCAAGGAGTAGATTACCTAAGCCGTATTTGGCACAACTTTTTTGGAATTTTGGGTTCTCGATGCTCTTTAACTTTGTATTTGTTTGGCTTTTCAACTGATTTGATCTGAGCGTACCTTTGATAACTATTTAAGTAATCATGTGTTAGTCCATTTTCAATTTTATACATTAGAATTGATTGTTGTTATTTTATTCTTTTGGTAAAAGATAGCCATTTTAAAGACGAAAACATGTAATTATATGGAATAGAAATATCGCATTCCAGTATAATTCTTGCTACTCTTTTTTTTAAGTTTTATAATTCTATCTGATGTTTTTCTCATATAAGTACAGGTAAACAGGGTAAATCATTGATTACACGTGCATAGATTAAATGGCATGAAGTCAATCACCTGTAAACAGTACGGCAATTTAAGATTATATCAATGATATTTCAATATATTTGTTAAAGAAACGGAAAAAAAGGAAAAAAGTGTGGCTAAATCTGTTTTGCTCAGTATAAATAGGAATTTTAGGCTTCTACTTCAGACTTAAACGTCAACAGTGTTTTAGCAGAAAGTTGATACACCAGGTTAACATCATTGAACGTCTAGTGCTTTTAAAAAATAATCCATCGGCAGACGAAAAGACCATTTTGATAAATATTCCGTATCAACTTCACAAATGATATGTGAGGGTCGTGAGGTATAGATTTTACTTATTGACGGTATTTATCATCTTTATTAAGTGTTATATTGCTGATTGATAAGTTTCCTGTCTAGATATATTTGCGGAGGGGAAGACCTTCAATTGTTCTTTTAACAATTAGTTTTAATTGGGTTTTTCCCGCTTTTTGTTGAGATTGGTTCTGATTATTACTATGTTTTCTTCTCTTCTTCCGCTACATTTGTTTCCTGCAGAGTTTTTTTTTTTGTTTGATTCGCAATATTTCGATTATATATTTCACATATGACATCGAAATTGTTGCGCTTTTCACTTTCAACCTGTATGAGTGAACACTTTTGTTTGTAAGACTTATCTTCCAGAACATTGTTTTTCTTGTTATTAATACTCTTAGAAAAAAAGTACTCTTATAAATACTTTCTCTAGCAACCGTAAAAAAACCGACAAGTTATTTTTTTTTCAAAATAGCTCGTTCTATCGCCAAGATGTTTTGTCTACATTTGTTGGAAGCAATAGCAGACTCAATATACGAGGTATTTCCTTCTGTATTTGATTTAACTGATATGCATTTGTAACTGGTAACCAACACGTGATAGAGCCCTGGGTCTTTTGATTTAAGGTTCTTGGTTATTGGTTCATTAAAAATAAAAGAAGGTCAATTGTGATTGAAAGGTTACGTTGAAATTTTCAGTTTTCTCTACTTTTATATTTCAAATTGTCTTATGTTGATATTACTTTGATTTCAAGATTTCAAGATTTTATTGTAAAGCAACGCTCAGACACATATATTTGTAACATGAGGTACATATATACAATGATAAACATAATTTATAATACAAAGGTAACATTCAAAAATCAAATAAAACTAAAAAAACAATAAAAACAAATAGACAAAAAAAAATAAGACAAAAAAGAAATAATTCATACAAATTAATATACATATCACAATAAGTTATTCAGCTTTCTGATAAAAGATGCCACCTGTCTATATAAATTAACATTGCAGTGAGATAACATTACAGATAATTTCTGCTTACTTGGATGCTTCGTATAATAACTAGGGATATGTTGTTCTCTAAAAAACAACAGTTGAGGAGACTTGCATATAAAAAGATAGTGAAATTCGTCTCCTACACTTTCTTTACATATGTGACATTTTCGGTCCTCCGCCTGAACATTGTACCAACGCCCAGTTTCAATGGGAATTTTTATATTAGACGTTCTTAATTTTGTCATCCAGATTCTTGCATTTTCCGGTATTTTTATTAGATAATTTTCAAAACCAAAGCAGTTTTTAAAACTAAAATAAAATACACCTCCGGAAGATAATTGGACATCTTGATGCCATTTTTGTATATATTGGTCTTGTAAAACCTGTTTTATCAGATGCTTGTAGTCAGCACTATCTTGATTGACAAACACATATCCTAGTCCTGTATCATTAAATATTGATTCTATAAATTCAGCCATTTGAATGATTGACCGCTATTTTGCATTAAACGTAATAATAGTCTATACATAATACTACTTAATTTGTTACCATGCATTTTTCTTCTCCAAAATGATGTCATTTTTATTTTAACTTTTATTTCTAATGGAAATCTGCCTAATTCTCCATATACCATATAGTGAATTTGTTCTGGTTTTCAGGTTTTCGTATCCCCAAATCAGTTGACAAGGTCTTTGCGCCGTTACTTTAAGCTTAAACCGGAGGTAAAATTTTGTCAACCGGAAGAACCTACTGAACTCCCTGATTTTTAACAAAAGTATATGAAAACTAAATATGTTTTGAATCAGTATACATTAAACCATCTTATGACAGCAAAATTTACCATTTTAACTTAAAGTGAATATTTTCCTACCAATATATGTGCATACGGTGGAAAGATATCCAATTGTTCACTGAACAAATGGTTTTTAATTAATGTCTGTTTTCATCCACCTAATTATTTTCTGGCGCAGTATTGTTGTTTTAAAAGTTGTCACTTAAATAGTTTTTACGCCTTTAAAAACACACTTATAACAGTAGGTGTTTTCCCTTTAGACCGATCATTTGGGTGTGTTTGATTATTTAAAAGAAGAACGTTTAATATCCATTGAGCCGTTTCTATTATTCTTTGTGTATAAATATTATAATAACAATAGTTGTGATTCATTTAATTATTTTTCATGCCTTCATGCTTATTAGAAAAATACAAATTTATGTAATGTGCTATATAAATATAATGTATATTCATGTATATTATAGAGAAGACGGAACTAAGTTGGAAAACTTGTGTCTAATCCATTTGTTTTGAACAATAAAATATGTTTAAACTAAACTAAACTACGCCTTTCAAAATGACACTGTTTAACCGAACACTTAACTTTGTATGACTTATCTCCACGAAAACTGTTGTTCCTGCGCGGAGTACTCCTTTGCAACCGTAAAGCATTACGACAAATTTATTTTACCAAATTGCTCGTTATAGCATACGGATATGAAGAATAATTTTGACCGAAGTGATCCAGAGACTCAATATGATATATATGCATTTCATATAAGTGATATGCATTACTAACTGTAAACCATTAGTGATAGGGTCTTTGATTTGAGGCCATTGGTTCACAAATTAAAAATAAGGTCAAGGTCATTTTTTTTTTTTTGGGGGGGGGGGGGGGCTCATTAGCACTTTTTAAAAGAAACCAAAGAAGATAGCGACATTTCTTTTTAATACATTGTAAGCTTCGACATATCGTTAAATATACCGTTTTAAAGGTACGTCGATATTCAATCGGTTTTCCGCCTTTTTTATTTAGCTGTATGATTTTTAAGAAATAATTCATGACAGCCGTAGATTTGTTTTCATTTAACCACGGATTGGCCATTTATATTTGATTACTTTACCCTGAGCGTTAGCGAGGGGTAAAATACGAATATAAATGCCCAACCCATGGTTAAATAAAAACAAGTCTACAACTGCCATGAATTATTTCGATTCTAATAGGACAAATTCGGTAATTTTGTAAACCTTGTAAGCCCTATACATACGATACTCTTTTGGCTGTTCCGTTTAACCTAATTTTGATAACATAAGTATTAGTATATAATTCAATGTTTTTTTTAATCGCATTTTTCATTTATATATTTTCATCCAATGTGTTTACATTTGATTTTTTGTTTACGGAAACATATTTGTGACGTCACCATGTTTCGATGACATGCCAAGACAATAACTTCATTTCGCGGAATTTTCGTTTTATGAATATTTACCCTGAAACAAAAATTGAAAAATTTTGAAGTAGAATAGAGATGAATATATTGTATCTGAATCTTGGACTTCGTAAACTGGAGATTTTGATATCGAAAAATTGAGAATGCCAGGCCGTATAATTAAGTTGGTCGTAAAGCGGAACCGTCGTTTGTGTATATTACTGCGTTTGCGCTAAAGGTAAATATATTATGTTAAATATTATACTAGTTGACGATGATAGGACGTCATATTAGAATATAATAAATGTATCATATATAATAAAAACTCTTTTGATTTAAGGTCAATGCTTTATGAACTTTACATTGAGGTCAAGGTTACTAATTAATTTGACGTTCTAGATTTCAATCATTGCTTTAACTAATTTTTGGAACATGCTAATACCATAGTGTATTTTACATTAGTTAGCAAACTTTGACTTTAAAAGAGATTAACAGGAAGTAAACCTATTTTTACCTGGAAGTTGTACCTAATTTTAATCCTCTGGCCTTTGTTAGTCTTGTAATTTTTTTAAATGTTGGTTCATTTATCTGTTTCAAAGTTTATTTTGACGTCCATTTTTGCTGAGCTAGCATACATTATTGATTAGGACTAGATTAAGCTTGCCACCGAGTGATGGATTTGTGCGCTGTGTTTAGTACCCATTGTAACCTTGGTCAGTTTTCTGCCTTTTGTTCGGATTTTTGTCTTTTTGACACATTCCCCGTTTCCATTCTAAATTTTATTCAAATGGTTATCTAACGAACTTCATTGTTATCGACATACAATATACTAAGTTTTGACTGTTTTGTTATCATTAGATCAATTATTTGTATTTGAAAGACAAACTAATTTGGTTTTGTAAAGACAACGGTAACTCATTATCCTTGTTTGCGGTATGTACTCATATTTGCGAAGCTGCAGCTTTGATCAATTATTTGGAAATATGTTAGAAATTACCCGTAAACGTTGTGTGATATTGTGAACTAAAGAAAAGATTTGAAAACGTTTTCAAGACGACCCTGACATGTAATGTATTTTCGTGAATTCATCTCATTTTCAATAGTTATCAAAGGTACCAGATTATAATTTAGTACGCCAGACGAGCGTTCGTCTACATAAGACTCATCAGTGACGCTCAGATAATAACCTTGAAAAAAACAAGCAAGTAAAAAGTTAAAGAGCATTGAGGACCGAAAATTCCAAAATTTTGTGCCAAATACGGCTAAGATAATCTACATGTACTCCTGGGAAAGGAAATCCTTAGTTTTCAAAACATTTTTGTAAACAGGAAATTTAAAAAAAAAATGACCGTATAATTGATATTCATGTCAATACCGAAGTGCTGACTATTGGACTGGTGATACCGGGGGGGGGGACAAAACGTCCACCAGTAGTGGCATCGACGCAGTTGTGGTAATAGTTATCAAAGGCAACAGGATTATAATTTAATACGCCAAACGCGCGTTTCGTCTACATAAAACTCACCAGAGACGCTCAGATCAAAACATTGAAAAAGCAAAACACGTACAAAGTTGAAAAGCATTGACAACCGAAATTCAAAAAGTTGAGCCAAATACGACTAATTTAATCTACTCCTGGGAAAAGAAAATCCTTAGTTTATCAAAGACAATTGCGTAAAAACACTCACCTTCCAAAAAACAAACAATCAAATGTCGTTAATTTCATAGTTAATTTTGTATTCTTACCTTGTATCTCATTAGCGTACTATGATTTAGTATGTAGTTCTCACGGAAAAAGTGCGAGATAATATGTTTAAATCCGGACCGGATCAAACCAAGGTTACAACAAAGGATAATATATCATATCATATATTAATGTTTTTTTTTATATGCGGCTTGACGTTAAACAGCTATCCAATCATTTATTTCTCAACTCTGTGTTGAATTGAAAAGAAACAAAAATAGCTTCAGATGCGATACTGTATGATCTTCAAGTGATGAGTTGTCACGTTTTATATTTGAATAAATGACTAGTGCTGATCTGTAACTCGTAATTGTATGTGGCCTTTCATTTCCATTTCGAACTTAGCCAATCAAAATTCAAATGAACAGGATTGATCCCAACTTTTTGGCACAAACAGTCTGCTTTGTACCTGCCCCTCCCAGGAAAAGAATATTAAAGTAAGAATATTATGTATACACTTAGAAAGATAATATTTGTTTTAATCATTTGGTTAAATAATTCATAGGGGATACAAAAAAATCTGAATATCTACAAATGTGTTTTTTCACTGTTTACTAATAAGCACAAGTTCCTATAATACATTAATTGTCGCACCTTTACTGTTATTTTCTATATTACTGGTGCTTTTAGTTATATTAGCCGGAACCAAAGTTTGGTATGAAATATTAGTAAAACGATTTTGTGCATTCATAGAAAGGAAATTGATGTTTGGGTCAAAAATCGACACATAAAACTGCAGTTATTGTGTCAATTTATTTTTACTATAAGGTACCTTCAAAAGTAATTGTATTAGGTGTATGTTTTTTAACATATATAATACAAAAAATATATATAAATAAATGTTAATTGTTTTTTGACAATTACATATGCTATTCTTTTGAAAAATCATATGACACAGGTGTTTTAGTATGTTTCACCATGACAATTAAATTGGTAACACTACCCTTTTCCTAAATTAATCTGCTGCACCACCGGTATCTTAAAATATAAATCTTATAAGGCTCTTTCTATTTACATTCATTATCATTTTTTAAATATATTCCTGTATTTAAAAAATTTACATGGTTTGCCTCAAATTTATCATTTACCTAACTGTATGTTTGCTTAATATTGAATGTTTTTGTAATTGTTATCAAGCATCGAGCTTGTGACACACAATCGTACTTAACTAAAGCTTCTTTAAGAATTGTAAACCTCCATTCATGATTGACATTTTATCGTCAGCTTATATGATATCGGTGTCACATTTCTATCTGTTCTATTCTGGATAAATCCTTTGATTATATCATTTTTTAATAATTTATAGTTCTTTGTTTTGAATTTAATAAAACACGAGAATGGTTAATCACAATATTTTGCACATCTGCAGTCATAAACATATTGTCTGATCAGGAAGTGTATCAATAGGAAATGGCTACATAAACGTGTGCATATCACTCTCATTTGTATAATTTTAGGACATAGACATGAAAAAAAAAAAAGATCAGGTATGAATTGAGTCTATCCGATCTATATGAAAATAAAAGGATATGATTTGAATGCCAATGAGACAATCTTTAACAAGAAAACAAAATGACGTAGATGTTACTGTAACACGTTGTATCATTCTACAATATAATGTCGAAAATTTTCGTTGCGTATTATCTTATTTCTTTTGTCTTTTTGAGAGTCTGTCCGTATTTTGAGTATCAGACATCGTACCAAGATAATAGTTGTTTATTTGGTTGATGGTGAGTTAAGTCGTGATCGGTGATAATGCATTTTAGTATAATGACTAGTTTCTGTTTGTTAAGGAAGCTGAATTTAGTATTGTAACTTTTATTGTTATTAATAAATGTTATATCAGTCTTTATAACTATTTTTATATGAGCGTCACTGATGAGTCTTATGTAGACGAAACGCGCGTATGGCGTACTAAAGCAGAGATGAAAGTGTATCTTGAGCTTAATTTCTATATATGAATAAAGGCAAACAGTAGTATTCCGCTATTGGAAATTCATCAATCGGTTTAGAAAAAAAAAAAAATCTGGAGATTAAACTGAGGGAAACGCATAAACTATAAGAGGAGAACTACGACACAACATACACACAACATTTAAATGTGAAACACACAGAAACGAACAATAATTTAACAATGTCCATTTTCTTGACTTGGACATTTAAGAAAAACAATGGCGCGTTGAACTTGGTTGTGTGGCATTTCAAACCTCCCGCTTTTATGGCAATGTTAAATTTACCATTAAATTGACAACATTACATGACAGGACTAAAATAAAAATAAACGGGAGAACATATAGGACAGAGAAACACACGAAAATAGCTATCAAAAGGTACCAGGTTTACAATTTTATACGCCAGACGTGCGTTTCGTCCACACAGGACTAACCAGTGACGAGGAGATGAAAAAGTTCGAAAGCCAAAACAAGTGCAAATTTGAAGAGCACTGAGGACCAAAAGTTCCAAAAAGTAGTGAATAATATGGCTAGGGTTTTCATCCTTATTATTAAGAATAATTCTTACTTTTGCAAACGGTAAATTTTAGTTATAATTAAAAGATCTACATGGTTAAACCAAAATGGTCACTAAGTACAGAATAAAAACGGATACATTACATAAAATAACTTAAACCAGCTTATAAAAATACACAGCCGAGTTAGCCAAAGCCATCAACGCACAAAAAGACGTCACATTTGAAATTCTGATAGGATTTCCAAAAAATAAGATAGAATTAGGATAGAATTCAAGATTAGATTAGTAAATAGTTCCTAAAAGTACAAGGAATATAATTTAGTACGCCAGACGGGCGTTTGGTCTACATAACACTCATCAGTGACGCACATATAAAAATAGTTATAAAGACTGATATAACATTTATTAATAACAATAAAAGTTACAATACTAATTTGTATCAAATTGCGGTAGTTATTAGATATTTTATTGTATTATCTATCTTTGTCGGTGTTTCTTCTGAATCAAACTGTAAACCAAATATATCGTATAAATTTCGTTGATCCAAACTAAAATCTATTAATTCGTCGTGTGAATATTTGTGATGTCTGTCCATTTTTTCATCAATTGACTTCTTGGTAATACTAGCGTCCTCGTGTAATGATCTATCTCCCTATACCTCTATATCTCTGAATCTTGCCCAGTTTAGGCCATAGAAAATACTTTTAGAATGATATATCTCCGCATCTTTAATTTTGAAAACGTTGTACTGAACTATGTGTTATCCAATGAAAATGTTTGAATTCAGGTCACATGCCATAAGCTAGAAAACTGAATGAACTGGATGATTAATTATCATTGCCATAACATGCATAACACACGAATACAACTGAAAATAATAAGATTTACAACTACAAACGTAAAGACTTTTGACAAAATCCGATGAGAATAACATATATAACAACAAAACTAAATGCATTTTTATATAAATAAGGTTGTTTGCAGATTTCTCGTTTGAATGGTTTAACATTGTGATTTCGGGGCCTTTTATAGCTGACTATGCGGTATGGGCTTTGCTCATTGTTAAAGGCCGTACGGTGACCTATATTTGGTAATTTCTGTTGCATTTTGGTCTCTTGTGGACGGTTGTCTCATTGGCAATCATACCACATCTTCTTTTTTATACATAAATTTGGGATAAAAAAAGTACCGTGACACGTCTTATAGCAATTTCAATTCTCACACAGCAAAACAGTCTCAATCGGAAATAAGTCAAATTCGATAATAAAAGATCAGACGACGTAATGTCAAAACACAATCTAACACGTGGTAAAAATGTCATTAGTTAGTTTAGACAAAGACATATCGTATGGATCAATCAAATCGTAATGGTGTCCGTATCATAAACGGAGTGTCAATTTAATATGTCCTCCTCATAACTTTGTTGGAGCAGTTTCTGCGTTAGGAGCACACTCCTGTATATAAAGACCTTAAAGTGTGAATATGCACGAGAATAACGTATCAATTGAGATATGTAAACACCATACAAAGGGGGAGAGGGTATGAGTTTGACTGTCCCTCTTGTATCTTTCGTCCCTCTTACTTAATAACGTGCAATCTGAACATTTTTCATGAACACAGGTTACATTTTTTTATCTACTCGTTAGATGTGTAGGAGCTTTTCTATTCTACCATTTGATTTGGGATTTCTGTTTTGAATTTTCCTCGGAGTTCAGTTTATTGAGATTTTATTTTCTACGGTTTTAGAGGAATATTATGCCTTACAACGATCTTTCATTTGTAAGTTTACTTTGCAAATTGTTGGCGGATGCTATTTTGTGTTCTCAAATCATTTCTACGATTTTTTTTATACCAACGTATTGTACTATAAGAATTTCAACCTTTATATTTCAGAAAGGTGACACTATCTTACACTCAGCTTCTAGAGGTGGAGACCCCAACATACTTCAGTTGTTTTTAGAAAGAACAGATACCGATCCGAATAGCGTAAATAAGGTATTGACTGATTTTGTTAAATTGTCAATTAAAGCCAATGCCAAAACAATGTTGTTTCTAAAATCAATACATATCTACGCAATATACTAGATATCAGAGGGGGAGCGTTTCTATATTAAAAAAAGTAACAACAAAAGAACCAAAGAACAAAAAATATCAATATAAACAAATTTCATGAAGTCATGTATAAACAGTCACTAAGTATTTTATAACAGTCTTAAGTTGGTAATCCTGCATAACTGAAGATGTAATAGTGTTGAATGAAAAAAAGGAGATAACAAATTAGATTCAACAACTGAACATATGATACAGATTTAAAAAAATGAAAGTATTATCATAATTAAGCAAATGTTTTTTAAAAGTGAAAAATCCGTTAATTTTGTTTTCTTGTGAAGTCTGTCAAGTTTGTTGTCTTTTGTAGACTGTAAAACAGCTTATATTGATTTACTGTTTCTAATGATTCACGAGTCTGATCAAAAACAAACAATTAGGCTCAATTTGTTTTTAAATTCAACAAAAGACTAGCAATAACTCATGCATCAAATATAAATATAGATAAACATATTGTGATGTGTTCTATTAATCCAAAGTTAGACCTTAAATGTAAACGCTTGAATAAACTGAATTTTACTGTGCGTATTGCTATGTGTTCATCTATTCTACATTTGCTAGAGGTATAGAGAGAGGGTTGGGATCTCATAAAACATGTTTAACCCCGCTGCTTGTTTGCGAATGTCTGAAATCATAAACATCTGGCCATTGCTAGTCTTGTATCTATCCTCAATTTTATTCAAATAGTAAATAAACCATATTCCTTGTTGTTGACATACCATCTAGATGTTTTCTTCTTCAATGGAAAAGATCAATGATTTGTATTTGAAAGACAAAATAATTTTGTTTGTAAAGACAACAGTAACCATCCTTCTTGTTTACGGTATGCACTCATATTTGTGATGCTGCAGCTTTGATCAATTATTTTGAAATATGATAAGAATTACCCATTAATGTTGTTTGATTCTTTGAGCAAGAAAAGATCAACCAAATCTGACCATATAAGCACTTTTTTATGTAAATCAATATAGCCGCATAGTAAAAAAGTTATATTTTCATGTAAGGAGATATTGTATAATACAAATGTATTTTGGTGAATTAATCAGAACCTTTTTCAACATACATCAACATGAATTTTCTTCTTTTAAAAGCATTGCATATTTGAAGAGAGTGCAGATTCAATTTCAAACAATTATTCTGAATGAATTGCTGAATCTACTATGACATTTAACACTATAGAAACTGTTCATACGCAGTGGCTCCATATTGCATGTTCCAATTTTGAACTTTAAAATGAATGGATAAATTCAACAGTTATATAAATAAAAGTATGTGGTATATTACAGAACCACTTGCGTAACAACACTCGCCTACCTAGTTAACAAACAATCAAACAATATGGATTTGGAGCTGCACTTATGTTACTATTCGAACTCTTAGTCATTGTTGAAGTGTTAACTATCAAATGTCGTTACTATTATATTGCAGTATTGTATTCTTACCTTGTATCTCATTATTTTACTATGATATCTTATCGGTGGTATAAAGTCTGATTGATGGGATATTGGAATTTTGACAGAAAAATCCAAAATATCCAGGAAATGAGATTGGTGATTGTGTTAATGTCAAACAAAAAACGAAAAGTATTGTCTCAATTTATTTCTTCTATAGGGTACCTCCATAAGTAATTGTATTAAGTGAATCTCTTTTAATAAAAAAAAAATCATTTAAATATATTGTAAATTTTCTAGATAACTTAAGTTTGGCTCTTAATGTTAATGCATGAAAACCAAATATTTCAGTTCTTTTTTTGACAATAACATGTTATTCTGACAAAAAAATCATATGACCAAGGTGTTTTATTATTCTAATTTCGACAATTTAATTGATAATACTACCTCTTCCTTAATTGACCTGCTGAACCACCGGTATCTTAAAATCTTTCTTACGCGCAATGTTTGTTTAATATATTCCTTCATTTCACAAATCAAAATGATAGGCAATACGTTTCTCATCATAGAATTATAAACACGGTATGCTTAATAATTTAATTTACACAACTTTCTTTTTTGCCTATTATAACTGAATGGTTTCTTTTTATTCTGCAAAGTTTTATATTTTTAAGCACATCAACATCCACAATAATATTCATATTTACACTTGCTACAGAGTTATTCTGTTAAACGATAAGTAACTATGATGAAATAATAAAATGTTGTCTTGTAACACACAATCGTATTTAGCTAAAGCTTTCTTAAGGAATTTGTAACCTCCATTTAAATATGACATTGTATCTTCAGCAAATTGTGATAACATATAACATATATACATTTCTATCTGTAATATTCGTGTTTCATTATTGGATTCTATATATTGAAACTTAGTTAATCACTTTTTTTAATTTTTTGTTCTTGGTTTTAAATTCAATGTACTTCGTGAATGGTTTATACATAGCAAATCTGCAGTGATTACCATTTTTCTCATCAGATTGTGTTTCAATAGGAAATGGCTGCATAAACGAGTGTTCAAATCACTCTACATTTGTTAACATTTTATGACATACGAATGAAGAAAAAAAAAACACGAGAATGAATGGATGATGTTTTGATCTTTATGAAATTAAAAAGATATGATTTGATTGCCAATGAGCCAATGTTTCACAGGAAATCAAAATGACGTAGATGTTAGCACGTTGTGTCTTTCTACAATAAATTGTCGACAACTTGCATGGCGATTTTCTCGTATTTCTATTGTCTTATTGAGACAACACTCATGACTTATGTCCGTACTATACGTATCAGACATCGCTATTGTGTGTTCTCAAATCATTTCTACGAGTTTTTTTTATTATACCAACGATTGATACTATGAACATTTCAAATATTTTTTCAGAATGGTGACACTCTTTTACACTCAGCTGTTACAGGTGGACACCTCAACATACTTCAATGGTTATTAGAAAGAACAAATATCGATCCAAATAGCGTAAATGAGGTATCAAAGGGAGTTCTTTACAGCATTGTCAATTATAATAGATAGCAGAGGGTGAAGGGCAATGATATTTAAAAAATACAACAACAACAACAAAAAAACACAAACAAATACCAAGATAAACGTCTTTCATGAAGTCATGTTTATGCAGCCACTTCATATTTGATTAACGTGTAAAGATGGTAACCCTTCAATGTTGGAGATATAATAGTGTTGCAAAACAAATAATTAACGTAATAAAGTTAATTTAACGAAACTAAACATAAAATACAGATTTAGAAAAAAAAGGTCCTATCATAAATAAGCAAATGTTTTTTTTAAAGTGACAAAAGCCGTTAATTATGTTTTTTGAGAACTGACAAAAGTCTAATCAGAACAAAGAAATACAAGTTCATAAATTGGCTTTCAATTATTCGACTTTCAGCGTTATTGTGAAGGAAAATCTAGAAATTCACTTCGGACGCATCGAAATTTATTATTTTGGCAGCTTTTACTACATTATATCATATTTCAATTGCTTTGAGTGAAAAATCGATCTTGGAATCTGCCCGTAAAGAGCTCATTTGTTATTATATATTATAAGAGTGTGATACAAACATGATAACATCACATGTGTATTTGGAAATCACAAATGAAAAAAGATTGAACTACAAAAAGATTATTGTGATGAAGGCCTAAGATGTCTACGAGGTTTTTTTTATATACTAGTACCAACGAATGAAATTATGAACATTGCAATTTTTTTCCAGGATGGTGACACTCTTTTACACTCAGCTGTTAGAGGTGGTCACCACAATATACTTCAATGGTTATTAGAAAGAACAGAGATCGATCCAAATAGCGTAAATAAGGTATTGAAGGAAATGCTTTTCAGCATTATCAATTAAAATCAATGTCAACACAATGTTGCTTATAAAATCAATACATATATATCTACCCATTATACTAGATAGCAGAGGGGTGAAGAGCAATGATATTAAAAAACAACCAAAAAAAAAGCAAAAAACAAACAAATACCAAGATAAAATCTTTCATGAAGTCATGTATATGCAGCCACTTCATATTTACTTAAGATTTAAAGATGGTAACCCTTCAATGTTGGAGATTCATAAATAGGCAAATGTTTTTTAGAAGTGAAAAAGGCCGTTAAATATGGTTTGGAGAACTGAAAATAGTTTAATCAATACAAGAAAATACAAGTTCAATAATTGGCTTTCAATTATTCGGCTTTGAGCGTTCTTGTAAAGGAAAATCCAGAAGTTTGCTTCGGACGCATTGACATTTATTAATTTGACAGTGTCAACTACATCATATCATATCTAAATTGCCTTGAGTGAGACATCGATCTTGAAATTTGCCCGTAAAGAGATTATTTAATTGATATAATATGAGTGTGATACAACCATGATTATGTTCGTTTATTTGATTATAAGTTTTACGCCACATAGAATTAAAATGGTTAGACTATGGCGACCAGTTTTTGTTGGTGGAAGAATCTGGGGTAAACAGACAGAACAACCGACTTTCTGGAATACTTGGCCAATCACATTCAGGATTATTTTAGAATTACAAGTTCATAGATTGAAAAAAAAGTACTACAAAAAGATAATTGTCATGGATGCCTAAAATTTCTATGTTTGATTTTTTATACCAACGAATGATACTATGAACATTGCAACTTTTTTTCCAGGATGGTGACACTCTTTTACACTCAGCTGTTAGAGGTGGTCACCTCAATATACTTCAATGGTTATTAGAAAGAACAGAGATCGATCCAAATAGCGTAAATAAGGTATTGAAGGAAATGCTTTTCGGCATTATCAATTAAAATCAATGTCAACACAATGTTACTTATAAAATCAATACATATCTACCTATTATACTAGATATCAGAGGGATGAAGAGCAATGATATTAAAAAACAACAACAAAAACAACAAAAAACAAACAAATACCAAGATAAAATCGTTCATGAAGTCATGTCTATGCAGCCACTACATATTTACTTAAGATTTAAAGATGGTAACCCTTCAATGTTGGAGATGCATAAATAGGCAAATGTTTTTTAGAGGTGACAAAGGCCGTTAAATATGGTTTTGAGAACTGACAATAGTTTAATCAATACAAGAAAATACAAGTTCAATAATTCAATTATTCGGCTTTGAGCGTTCTTGTAAAGGAAAATCCAGAAATTTGCTTCGGACGCATTGACATTTATTAATTTGACAGTGTCAACTACATCATATCATATCTAAATTGCCTTGAGTGAGACATCGATCTTGAATTCTGCCCGTAAATAGATCATTTGTTATAATATGAGTGTGATACAACCATGATTATGTTCGTTTATTTGATTATAAGTTTAACGCCACATAGAATTAAAATGGTTATACTATGGCGACCAGTTTTTGTTGGTAGAAGAATCTGGGGTAAACAGACAGAACAACCGACTTTCTGGAATACTTGACCAAGCACATTCAATAGATATAGGAAGATGTGATGTGAGTGCCAATGAGACAACTCTCCATACAAATAACAATTTAAAAAGTAAACCATTATAGGTTAAAGTACGGCCTTCAACACGGAGCCTAGGCTCACACCGAACAACAAGCTATAAAAGGTCACAAAATTACTAGTGTAAAACCATTCAAACGGGAAAACCAACGGTCTAATCTATATAAACAAAACGAGAAACGAGAAACACGTATATATTACATAAACAAACGACAACTACTGTACATCAGATTCCTGACTTAGGACAGGTGCAAACATTTGCAGCGGGATTAAACGTTTTAATGGATCCAAACCTTCTCCCTTTTTCTGAAACAATAGCATAACATCACAACAAAGAAAAACATACGATAAAATATCAAGATTATTTTAGAATTACAAGTTCTTAGAATGAAAAAAAAAAGAACTACAAAAAAATAATTGTGATGGATGCCTAAGATTTCTATGTTTGTTTTTTATACCAACGAATGATACTATGAACATTACAACTTTTTTTCCAGGATGGTGACACTCTTTTACACTCAGCTGTTAGAGGTGGTCACCTCAACGTACTTCAATGGTTATTAGAAAGAACAGACATCGATCCAAATAGCGTAAATAAGGTATTAAAGGAAATGCTTTACCGCATTATCAATTAAAATCAATGTCAACACAATGTTGCTTATGAAAACAATACATATATACCCAATATAATAGATAGCAGAGGGGTGAAGGGTAATGGCATGTAAAAAACAAAAAAACAAAAACAAAACAAAAAGAAAACAAATACCAAGATGAAAGACTTTCATGAAGTCATGTATATGCAGCCACTACATACTTAATTAAAGTGTAAAGATGGTAAACCTTCAATTATGGAGATATATTAGTGTTGCAAAATAAAATTTAACGTAACAAATTTAATTAAACGAAACTGAACATGTGATACAGCATAGAAAAAAGTCCTATCATAAATAAGCAAATGTTTTTTTATAAGTGACGAAAGCCGTTAATTATGTTTTTGAGAACTGACAAAAGTCCAATCAGAACAAGGAAATACAAGTTCATAAATTGGCTTTCAACTATTCGGCTTTGAGCGTTCCTGTAAAGGAAAATCCGGAAATTTGCTTCGGACGCATTGAAATTTATTATTTTGACAGCGTCAACTACATCATATCATATTTCAATTGCCTTGAATGAGACATCGATCTTGAAATATGCCCGTAAATAGGTCATTTGTTACAATAAGTGTGTGATACAACCATAATAATGTTCGTGTATTTGATTATAAGTTTAACGCCACATATAATTAAAATGGTTATACAAAAGCGAACAGTGTGTTGGTGGAAGAATTTGGGGTAAACAGACAAAACAACCGACTTTCTTGAAAACTTGGCTAGGCACATCCATGTTTACTTGGAAATCAAAGTTCATGGAGTGAAAAAAGTACTACAAAAAGATTGTTGAGATATAGGGCTAAGATGATCAATTAAAATACTTTTATAAATGCTTTGACATGAAATTGGATGAAATGGATTTTTTTTTAGATTATTGTAAATAGCAAAATATATTTATGCCCTTCTTGTATGTTGATAAAGATACATTTTAGTTGTGGTAATAACTATATAAAGCAACTACAACAAAGTCTAAAGAATAAAGTGGATACTTGGCAAATGGTAATTGAAAAGGAATTTACACGACTGCGAATATTTTCGTTCCAGTCCAATTTGTGTGTAAAAATCTATTTCAAAATGACAACAACCCAGTGTTTTTCAAATAGTTATCAAAGGTACCAGGAATATAATTTAGTACGCCAGACGCGCGTTTCGTCTACATAAGACTCATCAGTGACGCTCATATCAAAATATTTATATTTATAAGTACAAAGCTGAAGAGCATTGAGGATTTAAAATTCCAAAAACTGGAAAAGTAAACTTATGTAAATTTTTTTGTGGGGGAGAATGGTACCTTTTGAAATCTTATCAGTTTCAGGAGTGTTTCATATGACGCCCGACAAGCAAAACGACCCTTATGGTAAAAATTATGAATTATCAGATTTTTTATTAATTAAACAGAAAATACTTATGCCAACTCAATGTAAAAAATTTGAAAACGATCGGTGAAAAATTAGTTGAGAAATTTCAATTTTGGTGACACATGAAATGTGTTCTAACGTAAAATTCAATGTAACGTTGGAATCATACACTTTGACGTCGATTTAAGTTTGCAGCAATTTACTACTATACTCTTCTCCTGGTACTTGACAAAATGTAGCCTGATATTCCTTCCTAGCATATGGACGATCTTTTTAATAAAGATGTTCCTACCTAACACGTACAATTCTGGCTGCAGGAATAACTACAGGACGAGCCAACTTATCGAACTATTATAAAGGACGATGAAGAGTATCTATTTCTTTTTATTTTGTTCATTTTTTTTTGTAAAATTAATCTCTGATTTATCATGAGCAACGA
The DNA here is from genome assembly GCF_965363235.1 of Mytilus galloprovincialis. Lineage (NCBI taxonomy): Eukaryota > Metazoa > Mollusca > Bivalvia > Mytilida > Mytilidae > Mytilus > Mytilus galloprovincialis. Next base: position 64,727,397 of record NC_134842.1, on the reverse strand, counting down.
TGAAATAATGATACTTTCTGATACCATAGAATACGTTAAATCAAAACAGATAAAATTGGTTTCTAATCTCTCCATTTTCTAAGTAGTTTCATCGTTCTCTTGCTTTCAATGTTTACCGACTTATCTTATTGATGATGATTTTTGGAAGAATTCTGCCACATGCGATACAGTATCACAGTTTGATCGTCAATATTTTTTTTTAGCTTGACAAAATCTACCAAACGTTTAGTATGTCCAAAGGCTTATTTTTCTAATATCGTCCAGTTACATGTAGCACACACAAAGCAAGATAGTCAGTCATATACCGATTTATTTCTCCTACAATAACAGAACAATAAAGACTTTCATTTGTTGGATTTCAAATATAAAAGAATTCTTTTTATTTTTGTAGCAATTTCAGTGTTATCTTTAATGTAATAAAAAAAAAAACACACTGAAGTGTGGACTCCTGATTCTTCCAGGGCACTATTTATTTTTCATTGGGTTCGTGTTGCTCAATTTTTTAATTTCTGTGTTATTTTCTGTTTCACTCGTTTGATTGTAAGACATGGTCATCTGAGTTTTCTGTTTATGATTTATGATTTCACGCGTGGTGTCTGTTTGTATTTATTTGATATTAAGGATCAACTTGACTAATTTTTACTCTTATTCGATCTTTCTAATGTTCAGATTGAATCAATTCATATTGCCAGTTAAAACAGTTTGGACATTCAAAATCAAATTGACAATAAAATTAGAAATGAAACATAGATTAAAGGAGCTCAATGTGGGAATTTGTCGTGGAAGGTCAGTGTTTTGAACATTTAATCTAAAGGAGTGGAATATATTTTGCCAATAGGGCGTTTAATACTGGTATTAATTTACAGCCGATTCTATTGAGTGTGAAGGCAAAGGTAATATCTTTGGTTAGCTTGATTCGCGGCTAGCTTAACCGTGAAGTCAATTTTAGTTCAGGTAAACTACACTCCTTTAAAAGTAGACTCATTCGACAGATAACCAATCTATCTGTCTGTAAGACCAGGCTTCTCCGAAAGGATGGTCGTATACCTTAGCAAACCATAGATATTACCTTTGCCTATGTTGAAGGCCTGTAACTACGGCCTGGGACTATTATACTAGTATAAGAGTCCCATCTACGACACACATCAGAATTCATAGATGCAAATATTATGTGCGGACAGCAAGGCAACCAGACATTTGTCAATTCTGTTCAGTGAACATATCTAGTCTATAGATGCTCCGTATTGAAGACCGTACTTTGACTTCTAAGGATTTACTTTTTTAAATTATGACATGGATGGTGAGTTTTTCATTGGCACTCATACTCATCTTCTTATATCTTCATCCAGTTCCATTCGTCTAAAATGCTGATACATATGTGTCAAAACCCGACTGTTTTGATTCACAAGAAGATAACATAATCTGAGGTTCAGAGTCATGTCTGTTATAAGGTACTGTTTGTGGTTAACCATGCAGATAAGCATAATTTTTCAAATATTGTACCAATGAAAATGTATTTTTTGGACGTCTATTAAAATTTTGATATTTTCTTTTTATTTCTTTTACTGTTGATGTGTTTAATCAAAGATTTTAAACGGGACTCTCGAATACTATAGGTAACAGAAATGTATCTCGACAAACTTACCTGTCGTCAGAAGTTTATGTAAAATTTTGTTCGCTTTCGCTCTCCGTATCTAGAACGGGATTTATCTACGCCGTTTTATTTTAATTTACCCAATAAATACATATCTTTGCTTTCTTTGAATAGTTCATTTCTACATGTATTATCTTCAATGTTATCGTTAAATGAGAACTGCAGCTGCGTGTGCAATTTCATCCGTTTCAGATATATTTCTTGCAATAAATATATACGCATGTTTACAAAACATACTAAAATGCACGTTAAACTAACAGTGATTTAAACGAAAAATAACATTTGAAAACTTTATCAAATAACATTAAAAATATATCTCAAGTGCGAAATTTCAATCTGTCCGTTTTCATAATAAATATCAACTATTTTTTATGTATTACTATAATTATAATAAGTTTTGCCTGGATATCCCTTATCAGAGAAATTTGATTCGAAGTGAACTTGAAAATTTCAATATTATGCAAAAGTAAAATAGATTGTTTTTTAACATCTAAAGTATGACATTTCAAGATTGAAAAAAATATGAAGAACAAAAAGTTTATTTGATGTGATCTAATTATATGGTTTTTTTTCCAGCTTGGACTGCCTCCATTAGTCCTTGCCTCATGTTTACAGATCATTGTAATACATGTATATATCCAGCATCATCTTTTTTGAAAATTAACGCAACATTGCAAAATTGCATTTGTTTCTGTTTCTGATTTTACGTGGCGTTAAAAAATACCATTGAAAGTTTATTATCGGATTGTTAACCTTATCTATCCGTGAATTTAGAGATTTACACGACGGGTGAAACAGTCAGTGACTCCTGATCATTAAGTCAAAATCATCAATTTAAAAAATGTCTTCTCGTCGTTGTATAACCTTTTGTACTAGAGTTGCATATTTATTTCAATCAAGTTAACAACTCAATTAAAGTCAAACAATATCCCGCATCTCATTTTATTCACAATCAAAGAAAATTAATACAACGAAATTGAACTGTGACTATTAAATAGTATACATATATTTGACAACATTGTAACAATGATTAACCTGCTTAAACAAACTCGTGTATGCATTCAAAATTGTTAATCATTTTTCGAATTAGCTCAAGCCTCTAGCATTTTTTATTTTATAATGATCACTGATGATTTTTCTTCCTTTCTTTGTTGTTTTGTTTCTTCATGGCCTACCACACAGACCATTTAAGAATATTTGTTTTCGAATGGATGGAGAACACCTATATTTTGTTTACTTTTAGAAAATGTAAAACAAGAATTAAGATAAAACTTGTCCTGAATAAAATTGAGAAAGGGAATGCAGAATCTGCAACATCCTGGCCAAAGAACCGAATTTTAGGTTTATTATAGTTTTTGTGCCGTATGAACCGAGTTAATTCCATCCCCTTTCCACTTAGAAGACGGGTAGCCGGGATCTCTAAAGCCGATTTTGGCGATTTTTGTATGAGATTTAAGTAAACTTCTAGAGCATTTATAAAACAAGTGAAACATTGAGTTACTGCTTACTGATGATATCCCCGCCGAAATATTTCGGTAAACAGGAAGTTGTTGAGTGATGAATCTGAAAACGCATCGCACGATATAACTGAATTATATAAACCCTGAAACCAAATTTCAGAAATCCTTGTGATGTAGTTCCTAAGAGATATGCGACGAAGATATTCATGGGACGAACGGACGGACTGACGGATGAATTGACTAACGGACAGACAGAGGTTAAACAGTATACCCCAACTTTTTTTAAAGTGAGTGATATAATTATGAACTGATATTTGTTTCATACTAACAGTTTTAAACGCATTGCAAATTTTTATGCCCCACCTACGATAGTAGAGGGCATTATGTTTTCTGGTCTGTGGGTCCGTTTGTTCGTTCGTCGTACTGTTCGTTCGTCCGTTCGTTCGTCCCAGATAAGGTTAAAGTTTTTGGTGAAGGCAGTTTTTGATGAAGTTGAAGTCCAATCAACTTGAAACTTAGTACACATGTTCCTTATGATATGATCTTACTAATTTTAATGCCAAATAAGAGTTTTGACCCTAATTTCACGGTCCACTGAACATAGAAAATGATAGTGCGAGTGGGGCATCCGTGTACTGGGGACACATTCTTGTTTACCTCAAACATAAGCATAAACATAAGCGTAGCAAAATAGAAGACGAAAAATTTCAGACATGTAGACTTTCTTCTCTTTCGTACTTAATTTCTTGTAAGAAAACTCTCTCGTGTGATTAACCATGCAAGATTTTCCGCATTTGGCATGCATAATGTTGCGTCAAATATTAAATTATTTTCTTAGGTTCTTCATACAATAACTTGCCGTATTAAAAGTATAAAAGAAATCCAGCTGCGGAAAAAAAACTTATTTAAGTGGGGATTTTTTGCACAACATTGGTATTGTTTATATATTGTAGAAGGTTAATACGTGTATCATCACATATCGTGGTACTATGTATTAATGAGACATGGTGATGTGTGGGATTTTATTATATTGTTTATAAATCACTCCTCTCAAGACAATAAGAATATACAGCGTATGTCAAAACAAGCATTTGAAAAGTTTGAATAAAAATTTATCACAAAATTAAATTTTAAATCGTAAATACGGCATTATTTTACAGAAGTATTTATATGTAATATAAGAATATACTATTCAGTTCGCATGGATAACGCTGTTTAGAAAAAATATCTCAATTTCAACGTGCAATTTATGGGTTTGTTCTAGCGTTGACTACCGATTACGACGTCAAATGCGATAAGGGTGGTTTTTGCTTGACGTGCGTATGAATTTGGACCACATTAAATAATAGCATAATTTCTATGCTTACTGAGACTTCCAAAACAATGAAGAAGGGAGATTATAAATAAGTATCTATTATCATACCATCAGTTATAAAGACCATTCTAAAAATCAAAAAGGGAGCAAAAATATGTATTTGGAGCTTAAAAAAAGATAAACACTGTTCCTACAGGAGTAAAAAGGTGAGAAGCATCAGCAGTTTTAAAAAATCAGAATTGGAAAATTATTTTTCAACTACCATTTGCCATTATAAAAATACTAAGCTACAATTGCTTCAGGATAGAATAAATCATTGAATTCTGGCAACAAATAAGTTTTTTAACAATAGAGGATTAGTTCAAAACCCATATTGTACGTTTTGTGAGACTGAATTGGAATCAATTGAACATATACTTTGGAACTGTTATTATGTACAACATTGCATTTAGCAAACTAAAATGCAGTTTCTCCAGAATGGTATTAGTTATATCTTAAACACAAGACAAATTTTGTTTGAATTTTTTTTTTATCTGGATTTAACAACAATGAACAATACATATGTAAAACTCAGATCGACGTTCAGTCTCTAATCGACGTTCGTTCCTCAAATCGACGTCCAAATCTGACGTCACATTAAAATATAACTCCAAATCTGTGGCCAATGTTATGCCTATCTAATCTACGTCCATTTGTTAGCTTCTCTCATCGACTTTCAATTTTAAGCTTCTCTAATCAACGTCCGTTTTGGACACATAATAAACTGACCAGAGCCGACAGCAGCTGAAAACTTTAGACCTTTAAACATATTATGTGTGACAAAAAGGATCAAATATTTTTTTTTTTTTTAAAGATTTATAACACACTAACTAAATATATAAAAAGGTTTTGATATCGTTTTTTTTTATTTTAGTGATTACATTACATAGTAAGAATAAGGAGATGTGGAATGACATGAATTATGTAAACAATTTAAATAAGAAAACTAACGGTCTTATTCATAAAAAGAAATCCACAAAACAAATATGACAGACATAAACCATCGAAAATCACTGCACTACAGGCCCATTCAGAATATGTCGTGGTTAAACATGTGTGTAAGCACTTAACCTAGAACAATTGTGTAACAGCACAACATTAAACAAAATGCCAATTTCCTGCGTAAGTGTTTCACTCAATGTGTAAAACTCAGAAATTTGTTAAAAAACATCTGACAGAGTCCGAATTATAATACTAAAAAACAATTGGCTGTGCTTCTTTTTTTGTGTCTATTGTTGAAGACTGAATAATGTCCTCTAGGTGTCGTTTATTTTTCTTTGTCGTTAGGTTGCTTTCTTCTTGACATATACTTACATCCATGTCATTTATTAACATGAATAGGAATGACACACTACTACGTAGATCGATTAGATAAACTTTAATATGAATGATACCTATTCATGTTATTTTGGGTTGAAAAAATTATATGGAAAGAATGTATAAATGTTTCAACCAGAAAAATATGTATATGTATTAGTGTAAACAATTAAGTCCATTAATTTAGCATTTATTGATATTGGACATCGATTAAAGACTACAAACAATCGGGCGTAGTTTTGTCAAACATGCCGTCACATTGGACGTCAGATTTCGAAGTCTATTCGAGAAATGGCCGTCCATTTGAGGACCGGACGTCGATAAGAGGCCGGACGGCGATTAGAGGCCGGACGTCGATCTGAGTCTAAAACATATATAATAAAAAATGTTTTAGAGATAATTAAGTCTAACAGCATTGATTGAAAAAATAAGGACCATTATTTTTTTTGAAGAAGAAAATATCAAGTAAAATCAATGTTTTGACAAGTTAAACCAGGCTTAGTACAATTTCCAGACGGCTTTGCAGGATAATTTGATGAGTTAACACTCACAAAATAAACAGACATAAACATTATGTTTTCTTTGATTTACTATATTTATTTTTGTATATTAATAATTCTTAATCATCTGTTATCATCATTATTTTTGTCTCATTAATTTAACTTTGTATACTTTTTGGTCCTTTTTAATAAGTTATCTTTATACAATCCCAACAAAGTGTTATTTTCAAGTTCAAATTCTATATATTTTTGGATGATTTGTATTATATTACATTTATATATATATATATAAATATATAAATAATGACTACTATTATGCAAAGGGAGCCAGGTTGTGTAAGTGGAGGGAGTTGGAATAAACACAATAAACAACTGAAAGTAAACCTTGTCAATGTAAATGGGATTCGACTACACATAACCATACAAATGTTTTATGTACACAAGTTATTAATTTAAACATCATTTATAGTTTCAACAAAATTGCGATTAACAAAAATGGTTTGAAATTCATTCACGAAATACTGGCAAATGCAATTGTTTGCACTATAATCAATTGAAGGCATTAGTTTTGTTTGTTTTCATATGATGCAATGTGCAGAGCAAACCTTTTTATTTCAGTATGGTGGTGATACTCCCTTACGCTTAGCTGCTAGCGGTAGAAATCTTGACATCGTGCAATTGTTATTAGAAAGATCAGATATAGATCCAAATAGAGAAAATACGGTACGAATTGACATTTGTATACCATCGTTTAATATTTTATAAAAATCAATGTCAACATAATGTTGCTTATTAAATCTATACACAACGCCGCAAAATAGTTAATTCTTCAGAGGGAAAAAAGCGTTATGTATCAAAAATATTCGAAATGCCAAAACTTGCTTATACTCAAGTCATTGAGATTTTGAAGTAATCAAAGTTAATTAATTTATGTTGATTCGTTTTCTTAGTTTTAGTTTATTTCGTATTCCAATTGCGCAAATAAATTAAAACAAGGATTCATCCTTCATGAACGCATCTATACTTATTTGAATAAAGTCTGAAAACGGGAATCTTCGACGACTGTGGATGTAGTCTTATTTCAAAAAATTAATATCTCGTTCATGTTCCACGTGCATCGATGACGGATAGGCAGCGTTTTCGCATTTTCATTTAGTATCTTTTGAATTTGCCGGTTGGAATTGCAATTCGTTTCCCAATCAGTGCATGTTCTTGATAATTTTGGAAATCAACGAGATTTTTACGAATGTGTCGGCTCAACAGATCCAATACATATTTAATCGGATTGAGGTCTTGGTATCAACTTGGTCAATCCTTTGCAGTTTCAGTTTGTCTGTATCTGGTTATTACCCTCAAAACTGTTGACCTATTCACAATTAATCGAGCCTCGACGTCGGCAACACTCATTCCGGCATCAACAATCCCAATAGTTCTCTGGCAGTTATTTTGGGGAGGCCTGGTCGACGCCCAATGCAATTTTTTTAAAACGTTTTTGTGTTTTTCTTACTAAAGGTGTTTTTCTGAACGTCAATAAATTTCAAATATCGTTTTAAAAGTACAGGTAAACAAGGTAAAACATCGATTACACGTGCAAAGATTAAAGGGTGTGAAATCAATCACCCGTAATAAAGTACGACTGTTTAAAATTACAGGTAGACCTACAGATTATATTAATGATTGACGAAAAAAAAAATGTTGCTAAAGTATAATTAGATTTTTAGTCTTATACCTCAGACATTTATTTTATTTTACTAGTGTCTCAACAGAAAGTTGATAAATTAGGGTTATGTCAAAGAACGTCTCGTGCTTTTTCTAAAAATAAACATTGGCAGCTACCAAACCTTGTTGATAAATATGTATTCCGTATCAACTGATAAGTGATGGTCATGAAGTAAAAATGTTAGGTACTAACGTTATTTATCATCTAAATTACTATATATTGTTGATTGTTTAATTTTCTGTCTAGATATGTTGGGGTGTAAACACATTCAATTGTTCTCTTAACAATTGGTTTTAATTGGATAAAAGTCCCTTTTCGTGGAGATTTGTTTTGATTATTATTTGTTTCTTCTTCCACCATATTTGTTTCCAGTAGAGGTTTTTTGTTTAGCAACATGTCATTTACATATTTTACTTATGATATCGAACAGTTATTGTAGTTTTTATTTTCTCCCTGTATGACCGACAAGTTTTCTTTATAAGAGTTACACTACAAACTGCTCAGAGCCAGAAAAAGATTTTGTGTTCGACATGAAAAGTCGGGCACACATTTTACTCGACTAGTCTCGACATTGTCTCGACAGTACTTCACTGTACTTGACTGCACTCGACTATGTCTCGACTTTACTTAATAAGTCTGATTCAGTACTTGATGATCTTGGTGTAGTCTGAAATGGTCTCGACCAAAGCTCAACCAGACTCTTCCTGTTCATGCTGTTGACTAGTCTTTACCTTCACAGTTAGTCTTGACTGGTGTAAATCAGCTCATTTAACCGAATTAAATATAGATCTTACAAAATTCCAGTTTATTTGGTAGTTTCGTTCATTGCTGTGAAAAAATGGTAAAAAAATTATGATTGAATTCAGATAGGAATCTTTAATTATTTTTTATAACTTTTTCAAATCAACTTGGATTTTCATCAAACTATGCAGCTATCTTAGTTATATATTGATCTTACTGAATCCCAGGTTGTTATGTAGTTTTCAGATCAATATATTTCTAAGATAGCTGTATAGTTTGATGAATATCCAAGTTGATTTGAAAAAGTAAAAAAAATAATTAAAGTTTACGATCTGAATTTTGTCCAAATTGCAAATTCTAGCTATTTTTACCTAAATTAATTTAATTCTTAAACTTGACAGCAATACACCAACTACATAACGACCTTGGATTAAGTTAGATTATTACATTAACAAGGTAGCTGTATAGTTTGATGAAAATCCAATTGATTAGAAAAACGTTATAAATTAAATTAAGGTGTACTATTTGAATTTTGGCCGAACTGCAAATCCTTGCTTTTTTACCTAGATTAATTTGATTTTTAAATTTCACAGCAATACATCACACTACATAACAACCTGGGATTTAGTAAGATCAATATATTACTAAGATAGCTGCATAGTTTGATGAAAACCCAAGTTGATATGAAAAAGGTTGTAAAAAAATTAAAACGTACTATCTGAATTTTGTCCGACCTGCAAATCCAACCTTTTTTACCTGGATAAATTTAATTCTTAATTAAGCAACAATACACCAAACTACATAACTACCTGGGATTCAGTAAGATTCATATATTACTGAGATAGCTTCATAGTTTGATATAAATCACAGTTGATTTTAAAAAGTTAAACAAATCATTAAAGATGCCTATCTGAATCGAATCATTTTTTTTACCTATTAATTAAATTCTTTAAATTCACAGCAATGAACCAAACTACCATATAAACTGGAATTTTGTAAGATCTATATTTAATTTAGTTAGATGGGGTGATTTACACCAGTCAAGACTAAATTCGAAGGTCCAGACTAGTCGAGAATGGTCGAGACTGGTTGAGACTGAGTGGAGACTAATCGAGACTGTTCGAGCCTTGGTCGAGACCATTTCAGACTACACCAATATCATCAAGTACTTAATCAGACTAATTAAGTAAAGTCGAGACCGAGTCGTGTACAGTTAAGTACAGTGAAGTACTGTCGAGACTAGTCGAGTAAAATGTTTGCTCAAAATCTGGTCTTTTCAGACTCTGAGCAGTTTGTAGTGTAATCTTCCCGAACACTGTTTATTTTGTTATCGCTACTTTTTGCAACCTTAAAAGAAACCGAGAAATTTATTATTGTGCAAAACAATATGCAGACTCAATATACGAGTTATTTCCCCTTCTGTATTTTATATAAGGAATATGCATTGGTAACTAGTAATCCATAAGTGATAGAGTCCTAGGGTCTTTTAATTTAAGATCATTGGTTCATTCAAAATATATAAATGTCAATTTTGGTTGAAAGGGTACTTTGAAATTCCATAGTAATTTGATCCGTCTTATATTCCAAATGTTTTATGTTGATATTTCTAGTAACACATATAGTAGAGGTCTTTTAATTTAAGGTCTTTGTTCTGTGACCTTCAACCGGAAGTGACATTTTGTGAACTGGAAATACATACTCATCTCCTTTTTTTTGCAAAAGTATATAAAAAATATATATATTAGGAATCCGTGTACATGAAACTACCATCTAGCAGCAAAATTTTCATTTCAAACTTGAAGCGAATATTGTCCTCTGAAAAAATGTGCAGTGGGGTGGAAAGATGTGCAATTGTTTTCTAAACAAATGTTTTTTTATTGTTATTTTTTTCTTTCACCTTAGTTTTTGTTGAGCAGGATTGTTTCAAATTTTATCACTTATCGACAAAATGTATACGCTTTCAAAAATGCCACTGGTTAACCGAACACGTTACTTCGTTAGACTTATTTCTCTGAACACTGATTGTTTTAAGAGGATTACTCTTTTGCAACCGCAAGAGATTGCGACAAATTTATTTTACCAAATCATTCGTTCTATCGATTGTACGGATATGGAAAACAATTTTGCCCGAAGATCCGTACACTCCATATGAGAGTCATTTACCCATATGCATTTGATGTAAGTGATATGCAGTTGTAACCGGTAAACCATGAGTGATAGAGTTTTTGATTTGAGGTCCATATTTCACCAAAATGAAAATATGTTCGAAGTCAAAAGTCAAGGTCATGTTTTTTTTTCAATTTTGGCTTATTATCACAAATCATAAGAAACCATAAAATATAGCCACAAATTATTTTTTTCTTAATTGTAAGTTTCGACAGTTCGTTAGTGAATACAAAGGGAACGTTGACATTTAATTGAAGTTGTCCCCCCTTTTTTTTAGCTAAGTGTTGTTATAACAGATACATTATAAACAGTAGAGACCTCAGGTCTTTGGATTTAAGTCCTTGTTTTATGACCTCGAAATTGAGGTCAAGGTTAAAATTAAATATGACGTTCTACATTTTAATCTTTACTGTATATCATTATTAGTACATGATAAAGTCATAGGCCGTGTTCACAACAAACACCGTGTACAGTAAACATGATTACATTTGGTTTAAAATGATGTACACTAGTTTCACATTGAATTTGTTCACATCTATGCACCTTGTTTAATTACCTGTACATAAGATTTGTTCACACTTGTAAAGTATATGTCATTTAAATGTTCATTACGTAGAACCGAATTCAAATTTTCGAACAACTTTTCTAGCAGTTAGGGAACGACCATTTGACTTTTTAAAAAAAGGGGGGGATGGATTTTCACAATTTGATTAAAAAAAAATCGATTCATACAGATGATTAGAATAAACAAGTATTCTGAATCCAAAGTTTCCCAATACATTATAGTGTTAAATATTGAATTGGTACCATCGAAAAAACAAATATAATAATAAACTTTCGCGCGAGAAAAAATTCAGAACCCCCTCCCCCACTTTTTTTTAAGAAAGTCATTTTGGATGATTTGCAGTAGTTTAAAGATTTCTCGATTACGCATTAAAAAAGTAGGCTGCATCAGCGTGCTTACAGTCGAAGAAAAAGAATTGCAATGTTAAGGATCACTACATTTTTATACTTTATAAATAAGTGTTATAAGTATCAATTATATATAAAAATCGTTTCTTTTTTAAATATACATGGGAAAATTAAAGTTCTGAATGCTAGTTTTGTGTACACTTAACCTATATAAGGCCTACATCGACTATCGACTGCGTATAGACAAAACATGGTTGAAACTTCATGTAAACAATGATACCATTCACATGATGACATGTACAAACTGTATCTAAATATATAGCCAATTAAGACGGTAGTAGCTTCGCAAAATAGACACTAATGCCTTAAAAATTGTATCATAATGTTATTTGCGTAAAATGTATATCGTTAAACTAAGGGAAACCCTACTATCAAAATGGGTAAATTATGTTTTTGCTTTCTTATATAAATTTGCCTTGTGTATTTATATTTAAAACTTCAAATTTACAAATAGCAATGTATAAGCATTTAAATTATAATAACAAAAAAATAAAAAGTTATCGGTAAATGGCAATTCTGCTATGTGTTTTATAATATTAAATATGAATTCACTACAATCTTTATTCTCAATAAAAATGTACAAAAATGTTGTTACATCTAACAAAACATCTAAGAGAGTAATACTTATAACTTTACTGTTAACATCGTGTATAAATATTTATTCATGCGTATAATCACGACCTAACGATTGTGTAAAAAAACACCAGTTCACAATAGTTCACAAACGAATGACCTTTATATTTAAATATTTTCCAGTCATGATAGTATAAAAAAAAGTTTGTTTTAAATCCTCCACGTCCCAGTTGTATGTTCCTTGATCTGGTCAGGAACATAAAAAATTGTTCACATTTCAGTTTTATCGAAAAGGATAATCAATCGCATTGTTTAGGGGATAGAGATCAGTCTTCGGATAACGTTGTTCAAATTATATTTGTGTTACTTGTTCTACAATTACTTCTTATTATGGGTGGTATAGAAACTAATCCTTGCCCTCATCCGCTATCTGATGGTAATGACGATCATAATATTAGCTTCGAAAGTGTATCAGAGAGTAACAGTATACGTGAAATGTTTTCAACTTCAATTTCCTTCTTACATTTAAATGTGCAAAGCTTACTTCCAAAACTTGATCTGATTCTTGCTGAGTACTAAAATTTGATATACTGTCATTTACTGACACTTGGTTGAACGGTAATAACTCGTCAGACTCAGTTGAACTTTTTAACTATTAGAAACCATTCAGGAAAGATAGGGGTCCCATGAAAAGTGGGAAGGGGTAATAGTATATGTTAAAGAAAATATTCACTCGAAGAGACGTCATGATTTAGAAGTGCCCGGTGTTGAGGTTGTATGGATTCAGCTAAAAATAAATAACAAAAATGTATTGTACGGAACCTTCTACGTGCCACCTAAAAGTAATATAACAATATGGATAAAAATTTTAAAGTTCAATTGAGTCTGCCGTAAATGATGTAAACTGTGACCGAATTATTGTAACGGGAGATTTTAACGATAACTTGCTAAATGGGGCTAATTCCAACATACATAATATTTGTACAAATTACAGTCTAGAACAACTTAGTGAAGATCCAACTCATTTTACGGAACAATCGGCTTCGCTAATTGACTTAATTATAACTGACAATTCCGATTTTGTACCGTATTGTGGAGTCGGGCCACCACTTTTAGATCAAATAAGATATCACTGTCCAGTAATGGGGTTTATTAATGCACAAAAACCTGCTTGTGTGTCTTTTAAAAGAAAAATATGGTTATCTAAGCAAGGTGATTTTGATGAATATAGACGCATATTGACCAAAACCAACTGGGATAGAATATTTGCTCTAAATGATGTTGATAAAATTAATTCAGAAATTTCAAATCGTATCCATGATGCAGCTGAAATTTCCATACCCAATAGAATCGTAACTATTCGGAAAACTGACCATGCTTGGTTAAAATTATGATTTAAGAAAACTCATAAGAAAGAAAAACCGTTTACACTCGAAAACTAAGCGTTTAACCGACCCGCCGATTGGAATAAATTTAGACAAACTAGAAATAAAGTGAACAATATCAAAATAATATTATACAAAAATTGTCAAATAGTAACCTATCGGCAAGAACTTGGTGGAAAACTTGTAACCAAATTTCTGGTATCAAACCTACTCACTCGGGTATTCCTCCCCTGCTTCAGGATGATAACTTGATATTTAATGATATTGATAAAGCGAATGAATTTAATCACTTGTTTGCCATGCAGACAAACATAGATGATACGGAAGCTGTTATTCCTGACCTAACCGTTCCAGACTATACACTAAGTGACATTACACTTAAAGATAGTGAGGTCGAAGATGTTTTAAAGATTTTAAATCCAAATAAGGCCTCAGGTCCAGACTTGATAAGTCCAATTTTATTAAAAGAGGCTGTATCACAGCTAAAATTCCCACTTTGTAAACTATTTAATTTATCTTTATCTAAAGCTATATTTCCGGCAGATTGGAAAAAAGTAAATGTAACTCCTGTTTTTAAGAGTAGTAATTGTAATGAAGTAAAAAATTGCAGACCAATCTCGTTGTTAAGTAAATTATCAAAGTGCATGGAGCGATGTGTCTATAAACATGTACACAACTTTCTAATTGAAAATAGGATAATCACCCCTAATTAATCGGGTTTTACAAAAGGTGATTCTGCCATAAATCAACTTATTGATATTTCCAACTACTTTGGTAGAGCTTTAGATAACGGAAAAGAGATTAGGGTGGTTTTCTGTGACATCAGCAAAGCTTTTGATCGGGTTTGGCATAAAGGGCTATTATCAAAACTGAAACAATATGGAATTTCTGGAAATTTACTTAATTGGTTTTGTGATTATCTATCTGAGAGGAGTCAACGGGTGGTCTTAAATGGAAGCAATTCAACATGGAGACAGATAAATGCAGGTGTCCCACAGGGCTCAAATTTAGGTCCGCTACTTTTTCTTAACTTTATTATTGATATAGTATTTGATATTAAAGCCACTATCAAATTATGTACAGACAACACTAGTATTTATTTGACAGTAGACACCCCTGAAAATACTACTGAAATTCTTAATGGGGATCTGAATAAAATTCACATGTGGTCCTCTAAGTGGCTTGTAAACTTTAACTAAAAACACACAGAAACCATGATTATTTCAAGAAAATCAATAAAACCTAGTCATTCGATCTTAAATATGAATGACACCGATCGTCAAGAAGTTTCTACTCATAAACATTTAGGTATTATTTTTTTCAAATAATGGATTATGGAATATTCACATTGAATATATAGTTAAACGTGCATACAATAGAATAAATATAGGAAGATGCGTTTTATACTGAATAGGTTCACTTTAGAAAAAAATGTATTTTTCATACATTCGACCCATATTAGAGTACGGGGATGTCATTTGGGATAATCAAACACAATACTTGATAAATAAAGTGGAAAATGTTCAAGTTGAAGCTATGAGAATTGTAACAGGTGGGAATAAATTAACTTCGATACAGAGGCTTTATAAGGAAACGGGCTGGGAAACACTTTCAGAAAGAAGGGAAAAACACAAGCTCACTATGTTTTATAAAATGGTGAATAAGGAAACTCCATATTGTTTACAAAACTTGGTACCAAATCAAATAGTTAATTTACATATTACTCATATTACCATTTCACTCGTCAGACTCAAAATTCTTCGGAAATTCGTACAAGAACCAAGCTATACTCCGATTATTCCCTTCCTTCGTCTATTAAATTGTGGAATAAGTTACCAGACCAAACGAGAAATTCTACGTCTTTAAGCATTTTTAAAAGTCGTATAAAAAACCCAAATAATAAATGTCAAAATTTTTACTACACTGGTACAAGAATGGGGCAAGTATTACATGCCAGATTAAGGATGAATAGTAGTTCTCTAAATTAAACATTTGTTCAAACGAAATCTAGTAGATTCTTCAAACTGATCGTGTGGTTTGATCGAGTCTACAGTTCATTTCTTATTGCATTGTAAAAAATATGACGAATTGCGTAACGACATTTTTTTCTCAATTAATTATCCAGTCACACTAAACACGAATTTACTTTTATTTGGATCACAAGCTCTAAATTTAGACCAAAATAAAGATATTTTTGGAAAAGTACAAAAATTCCTATTAAAGTGCAAGAGATTTACAAGTTAAATTGTTATTCACTATTCTCACTAAGTTGCATTTCATCTAAACATGTGTGTAGTATTTCAGTGTAGTTTTCTTTTTTCTTTTTTTTTTACTTTTTTTTCTTCTTTTGTTGTATTTATTTTCATTAGTTTAAAATTAGTTTTTTTTTCTCCTTTTTTTTTTGGTTATATACATGTAGTTACTTATTTTATTCTTGTTCCATATCCTAGCAACATTGCATGCTATATTTATGTAATATTTAACTGGAGTTGGTATTTCAAGGAAACTGATTAATATAAGCTATATATAGCTTGTTTCCGAATCCTATTATTATTGTGTATTTTGTATGATATATTTGTATTGATGATGAGTAAATATGTTTAAACTAAACATTGAGTTTTATCAATGGGAACGTAATTATGTTTAGTTAATGTGTGAGTTACACTAACACAACACCGAGTTTAGGTCAATGTGAACACGGCCATACTGTATTTTACATTGGTCATGTTGGTTAGCAGATTTTGACTTTGAAAGAAATTAACCGGAAGTAACCTTTTGTAACCCGGAAGTTGTTATTTTTGCATTATTTTTAAGAGACAAGAACGTTATATTTTTAAAATCAGTGGAAAGTAAAGTGTTTTATGAAGAACAGCCAATCATGATGTACAAAAAGTACTGAAATCATGTGACGTTATTATTTGTACCAAAATAAATCAATAACTACATTCTTATTCCACAAAAAACAAAAGTTTAAGTATTTTAATTCTCATTATATCTCAATTCTGATTAGAAGACTTGTCTCAAGATGGTAAAAATAACTGATTTCAAATAAAATAGTATCATTTTTGATAAAAAGAAGAATAATGTTGATTATTTTACACAATGCGAACAAAATTTTAGCATGACTTTTCTAATATTATTTTAATTTTATGAAAAAAACTATTCTCAACTATAAAAAGTACAAAAATCCAATGGCGGTTAATAATTTTCAGTAAAATGAAACATTTTTTGCATTTTAGGAAACGTGTACAAAAATTTATTGTCTTCTTCCTAAAAGTAAGCATATTTTATGAAGAACAGTCAATCTTGATGTACAAAAAGTACTGAAATCATATGACGGTTTATAATTTGTATCAAAATAAATCAACAACTACATACTTATTCCACAAAAATAAAAGTCTATGTATTTTAATTCTCATTATATCTGAATTCTAATTAGAACACTTGTCTGAAGATGGTAAAAATAACTGATTTCAAATAAAATAGTATCATTTTTGATAAAAAGAAGAATTTTGATTATTTTAAACAATGCGAACAAAATTTTAGTATGATTTTTGTGATATTCTTTCAATTTCAAAAAAAACTATTCTAAACAATAGAAAGTACAAAATTCCAATGGCGGTCAATAATTTTCAGTAAAATGAAGAAATATTTAGGGAACGCGTACAAAAATTTAATATCTTTTTCCTTAAAGTAAGATTATTTTATGAAGAACAGCCAATCATTATGTACAAAAAGTACTGAAATCATATGACAGTTAATAATATAGATCAATAACTGCATTCTTATTCCACAAAAATAAAAGTTTAAGTATCTTAATTCTCATTATATCTCAATTCTGATTAGAAGACTTGTCTCAAGATGGTAAAAATAACTGATTCCAAATAAAATAGTACAATATTTGATAAAAAGAAGATTAATTTTGGTAATTCTAAACAATGGGAACAAACTTTTAATATCATTTCTTTGACATTCTTTTAATTTCATGAAAAAACAACCTATTCGAAACTATTAAAAGTTCAAAAATCCAATGGCGGTCAACAATAACCATTTTTATAGAAATAAGTTCATGTTAACTGAGTCATATAATACAATTATGTATTAACGCCTAAGGTTGCAAGTACTGTAAAACCAAATGTAAAATTTTGAAAACCAGAAGTACCTACAAATCTCCCTGATTCATGTTATTTTTATCAAAAGTATAAAAAAAACATGTTTGTTTCATAAAAAAAACAACGTACATTAAGCTGTATTTTTTTACACCAGAATTGACATTTTAAACAGGAAGTAAATATTTTTCGATCAAAATAATTGCATTTTGTGTTGGAAAGACCTTCAATTGTTCTCTGCACAATTGGTTTTTAAAACAATTTTTAATCTTGATACTGAAAATTCAGAAATGATCGTGTGCATTTATTATTGCGGTTTTATCATTTTAGACTAAAATACAATTTTGATTTTTGCGATATTGAGAAAAATCATAATTAAAATTTATAGAAAAAAATAAAAAATGCGAGTTTAAATCATTGCGATTAAAACCCAGTCGCATTTTTCACATTAATTGAAAACATCGCAATAATTTATGAATTTACAGTTTTTTATTAAATATACACGGAAGTTTCCTCTGTTACCGATTCAAACATCGAACTCGGATATTTTTCTGCTTGTTCCACATAGGGATCTTCTGGCCTTTGTAAGTCTGGTATGATTTTTTGTTAAAGTCGGACGGACTTGTATCAGAATTTGTTTAACATCTGTACATTAACCTCACTTTCAGGTAAAGCGATGTGATTTTCTTCTGAGACAAGTGCGTTTGGACATCTTTGTTCAGAACTACATTACTTTGATTTCTCCCACGTACATCTCATTCTTAAGTTTTTCCATGGGAAAATATTAAGGTAGAAAAACTATTATCGTGGCTAAATAACTCTTAACCGATACAATTTAATTTGTCCAATTCATTACAGACTGTGTTCCCCAATTTTGTTTTTCCGCCTTATATCCAAAAATGTGCTATGCGTATGAGCACAAATACCATATACTTGCACGACGCCTTTCAGTTTGATTATTAACTGGAAAGAAAATAAAATGTTTTTTTCAGTTGGAAAATGTTCTATGATAGATATCGTTTTGTCAGACACTTTTTTTTTTTTTTGATGTGGTTGTTATAATATGCCAGAAATCTATATATTTAACAATGTTTAACAAAAAAAATGTGTGTTTTTGATCTTTACAGACATATATCCAACCCAATTAACAGACCAACCGCCCATATAGCCGCATACACAATATATATTAACCAAGCAATATATCGGTTAGCCGAGTGTCGGTCGTGGGTATGGTCAATTGTTAAATATAACTTTTCAAATCTTTTTTCCTTTTTATAAATTTTTGTTTACCATATCTAAATTTGATTGTTAACCGGTTTAACTGGATAAGTTTATCCAGATCAACATTCATAATAATATCAAATGTGTACATTGTCATAGAAGCTCCCAAAATATATCTATTTCAAATCAGACAATACTGTTTTTCAATTAAAAATCCAGTGCTTGAATTGATATCAAGGCCTAATTTGATTGCATACAATTTTATTCCGTGAAAGCTTAAGTGAATATTTGTTTCATAATCAAACTATTTCTTGGACATCGCTCATTTTTATACGTTTGTACAATGCAAATATCAACCCTTATATTTCAGTTCGGTAACACTCCCTTACATTGTGCTGTGATGAATACACACATCGACATAGTTCATTTGTTATTAGAAAGAACAGACATAGATCCAAACAAAGTGAATCAGGTATGGAAAATTGTTCGTATCGGGAATCTTTACGTTTGTTTCATCGGATCAGACAACAATCAAATTCGTTTTCAAAGCACACCTTGCAATATATCTAATATATCTAAATATTAAAAAAAGTAGAATATATAAAAGTAATAAAAAACAAAGACATCACAAAAGGGTGATTTTTAAGGAACTAAGAAGTTATTAAGTTAATTATATTTTCAAATTCTTGTAAATTTTGGAAATCACCGGGACTTTTACAGATGAGTCGGTTCAACAGACCCCATAGATGTTGCATAGGATTGAGGTCTGGGGATCGACTTATCTTATTCTTTGCAAGTTTGTCTGTTTATTAGTCTCCAAACTGTAGACCTATCCACATTTAATGGAGCCGCGACGTCCGCAACACTCATTCCGTCATCAACCATCCAAATAGCTCTCTGGCAGTTATTTTTTAGAAGACCTAGCAGACGCTTCATGCAACTCTTTTAAACGTTTATGTGTTTTTGTTACCAATGTTATGTCTCTGAAAGTCAGTTAAAAATAAATTTCATATTTGGTTTAAAGAGAAAAGGTTAACTGTGTAAAACATTGATTACACGTACAAAGCTTAAGTGGCATGAAATCAATCAGCCGGAGAAGTGTAAGACTGTTTAATAAATACAGGTAAATCTTAAGATTATATAAATGATATTGCGGCATTTTTTTTCGTATTGTTGTATTGTTGATTGATAAGTTTCTTGTCCAGATATTTTTGAAGGGCTGGAAAGACCTTTCACTGTCCTCTTAATCATTGGTTTTAATTTTGTCTTTTTCCCTTTTCCTGAAGATTTGTTCTGATTTTCTTCTTCCGCTACATTTGTTTTCTGCAGATTTGATTTATGTTTTGCAACAGGTCGATTATATATTTCACATTTGACATCGAAGATATTGTGCTTTTCACTTTCAACCTGTATGAGTGAACACTTTTCTTTGTAACAGTTATCTTCCAGAACAAATCTCATTCCAAATTGCTCGTTATATCGTCAATATGCTCTGTTCACATTTGTTAAAAGCAATATAGACTCAATATACGATTTTATCATCACATACAGTAAGATCTTTTGATTTAAGATCTTAGCCCGGTGACCTTAAACCGGAAATGATTTTTTTTTTAAACCGAGATTACCTACTCATCTTTTTTTTTTGGCAAAAGTAAATAAAAACTGTACATAAATGAAATCAGTATACATTTATCTATCATCTGACAGCAAACTTGACAATTTAAGGTTAAAGTGAATATACCAATATATGTGTATAGGGTGGAAAAACGTTCAATTGAAAAAATAGTTTTTAATTCTGATATTTGTTTATCCGTCCATTTTTTTCTTGCGCAGTATTGTTGTATTAAAAGGTATCACTTAAGTATATGATATATGATTTCGAACAGTTTATACGTTTTTAAAATTGACACTGTTTAACCGAAGAGGGGAGAAAGATACCAGATGAACAGTTAAATTCATTATAAAAAATGAGCTGATAACGCCATGTCCAAAATATAAAAGGACAAACAGACAAATAATAGTACACAAGACACAACATAGAAAACAAGACTAAGCAACAAGAACCACACTAAAAACTAGGGGAGATCTCATGTGCTCCGAAAGGATAGGTATAACCTGCTCGACATGTGGCACCCGTCGTGTTGCTTATCGTCGCTGGGCTTCTAAAATGTTGTAAATTACAAATTTTTCAATAAAAAAATATCTCACAAACATGCAGGCTTTGAAAATTTTGACAAAATGCATGCTTCCAAAATGTCGTATGTGAACTTGAACATTTTTGTAAATAGCAGTGGAATAAAAGCTTTGATATTTCTTGAGTATCCAAGAACTTAAACTATTTTCACAGAAATAAAGAAATGTACAATTATTTTTATCCTAAAGCCATTCTACAACGATTTTCAATTTTTCATACAACATTTTGGAAGCAAACTTTACAAACAACTGACATTGGCAATTTTGTAATATGTCTTATTTCACACATTTTGATTGGTCTAACTGTATGCTATTTTGTAATACAAAAGATTTCCTCCCGCCCAGACCATTGGTGTCAAAAAGTATTTTTAGCCAAAAAAGTCATATACGACATTTTAGAAGCCCAGCGACGTTATGTAATTACTAACCTGGAAAATATTCTAGTTCGGTAGGTCACATACGTGAGAACACTTTACTTTGTAAGACTTATCTCCACGAACACTGCTTATTGTCACTTTTCAAAAGCAACCAAAGAAAATAGCGACATGTTATTTGACTTAATTGTAAGTTTCGACATATCGTTAGCTATACGATTGTAAAGGTAGGTTGACTTGTAATCGGAGTTGTCTTCCCTCATTTTAGCTGTATGTTGTTATAACACATTTATCATATACAATAAAAACTGTTTTGATTTTTAGTAATTGCTTTATGATTTTGAAATTGAGGTCAAGGTTAAACATAAATTTGAAGTTCTCGATTTTAATCTTTGCTCTAACTTATTATTGGTACATGATAAAGTCATAGGGTATTTTGCATTGGATAGCAGATTTTGTCTTTAAAAGGGATTAACCGGAAGTAACCTTTGATAACCTGGAAGTAACCCTTTCTAATCCGGAAGTTGTTCCAAATTAGAATCCTCTGGCCATTGTTAGTCTTGTATGTTTCTTTTTTGTAAATGCTGGTTATTTTTTTTGTTTCGAAATGTATTGTGACGTCCATTTTCGCTGAACTAGTATACATTAGTGATTAGGACTAGCTAAAGCTTGCCGACGGGTGAGGGATTTTTTCGCTACGTTTAATACCCATTGGTTCCTTGGTCAGTTTTCTGCCCTTTGTTAGGTTTTTAGTCTGTTTTACACATTCCCCGATTTCATTCTCAATTTTATTTAAACAGTTATTAAACGATATTCATTCGTGTCGACATACAATATACTAAGTCTTGGATGTTTAATTATTTGTATTTGAAAGACAAACTAGTTTGGTTTTGTAAAGACAACGGTAACCCATTCTCCTGGTAAATACTCATATTTGCGACGTTGCAGTTTTGATCAATTATTTGGAAATATGTTAAGAATTGCCCCGAAATAAAGAAAAGATTGGAAAACGTTTTGAAGACGACCCTGACATGAAATGTATTTTGGTTAATTCATCTTAATCTTTTTCAACATACAAAATGAAAATTTGCATTGTATATTGAAATGAGTGCAAATTCGTTTTGAGAAAATTATTCTGAATCAATTGCAAATTTACCTATGACATTTAGTAGTATACAAGCTTTTAATACGCATTGGCTCCATAATTTGTCCATATTGCATGTTCAAATTTTGAACTTTAATATGAATGAAAAAAAAACCAGTTATATGAATTGAAGAATATGTGTATATAACAGAGACACTTGCGTCACAACACTCACCTACTCAACATGCTCAATAAACAAACAATCAAACAATTTGGATGTGGAGTTAATGTTACAATTGAAGTCTTTGTCTTTGTCTTTGTTGAAGTGTAAACTATCAAATGTCGTTATTATCATAGTAAATCATGTGTTTGTCTTAAATATACATTTTATATGGTTCAAAGTTGAAAAACATTTGACAGGATAAAAACAGTATAACTAGTCGTTGCTATAATTCCGTCTAAAAAAAGAATAATAATTATAATAGTAAAAAGAAATACAAATGGATCATGAAAAACAATATATGAGGTAAAACAGTTGTTTTGAAATGGAGTTAACCGATAAAATACCTGGTACATGTACGTAGATATTTGACAAATAACTTAAACATTAACTAAGAAAACTATCATAATCAATGTCCACATACATGTATCAGCGTGTGTTCTCATAATACAAAATAATTTTAAACCGAACTCGAAAAAAAAGCACTTTAACAAAACAGTATACAAATAGTTTTACGATATCGGCGCTTGTTAACCCAGTTTCTAAAGGTGGACATATAATTGTATGCCTTACAACTACACTTTTGTTTATTTATCTGTGTATAATATTATTGTAAATTGCGGATTTTTGTTCAAAGTTATTATTATTCTAGTTTTCTGATTTTTTTTTTAACATTTCACAGCGTTATAATACTGTTACTTTAATTATTCATTCCTAATTTTATTGATTTTGTATTTACATTGTATCATAAATCAAACTTATTCGTTCAGTGTATGTTCACTTGAAACATTTATTTTATCAGCAATCAAAGCGGGGCTTCAAAGTTATTGTGAAACTGCCTATTCAGGATATGGTGTGAATCAGATGTGGATACTAAAAAAATCCAAAGATCTTTTAGAGTACATACAATCTAAGACTCTCTCATCTTGCAAAAGTATTAAGTATTGACTGTTCTGCCCTTTACAGAAGTTTTCCTCATCCCAAACTAAAAGACACTTGCAAGAATTGGTTTTGCTTTGTTTTATATCAAAATGGCGAGCGTAGTTATACATTGTAAGTATCTTGTCTTTAGGAGGGACAAATCCTACTTTGTAAAGACTCACTCTGATTTAAACAAAAAATTCTCTAAAACTGACATTATCAAGATGATTGAATGTCGCATCAAATTCAATTGTATTGACAACGCTGTGCGAACAAAACAAAAAACACAACGGACAAAAGTGTAAAACATAGGGGTACAACAGTCAACATTGTTTTAAAATCTTAATAACTAAAAAAAAATGTGTAACAGAGAATCACAAAATGGCATATAGACCAAGCATATTGGCATAAAGGAAAAACGAGAGAACACACTTTTACAATAGTACCATTACACACTGACGGTATGTACATGTTTGTACAAGTACAGAGCCACGTCGTATATGTATCAAAGAGACATAAAAAGGCATATAGGCCAAGCACATTGGCACAAATGAAAGACAAGAGTACAGAATGTTTTACAATAACACAATAACGGTATGTATAAATACAGCGCCAAGTCATATGTATCAAAGAAACACAAAAACGCATATAGACAAAGCAAATTATCAAAAATGAAAGACAAGAATACGAGAATTAGTATAGAACAGTAACACAATGACGGGATGTACAAGTACCGAGCCACGTCAAATGGACATCAATAAAAAACAGACGAAATAGTTATTTTCATAAAGACAAATAAAAGAATAGTATGATACGTTATTAGTATGATACAAAACGTCAGAACCAAGAATATATGCTCGAAGACCATCCTGTATTATTTGTGAAGTTGATACGGAATTCTTATCAACAAGGTCTTGGTATCTTCAGATGATCTTTTTAAGAAGAAGCAGAGACGTTTTATGTCATACCTCTGGTTTATCAACTTTCTGTTCAGACGCTTGTGACGTTTTACAAAGTCTGAGTAGGAGCTGCATGTTCTTGACTTACTTACTTGACTTAATCCTCTTCGTTCCTTGTGGAACATAGGGCTGCTACAGTCGCTTTCCACCTGACTCTATTTTTGACTATCCTTTTTGCTTCGCTCCAGGTATATACAATTTCCTTCAGTTTCTTGTGCCTTGATCTTCTCCAGCTTTGAAATGATCTTCCCGGTCTCCGATGTCCTTGGGGGTTCCATCTAATGCCTGTCTAGTGATGGTACCTACAGGTTTCCTAAAAATGTGTCCAATCCATTGCCAAGTTTCCCGCTTTAACTGTTTAGTTGCTGGTTCCTGGTTGGTTCTTTCCCATAAGCATTTGTTTCTAATGGTTTCTGGCCACCAACATTTACAAATTTGGCACAGGCATTTGTTGATAAAAACCTGGATTTGATGTTGTACCCCTGTCGTAAGTCTCTGCAGGTCTCTGCACTTTAAAAAAAGGACTGATTTTACATTCGAATATTGGTGTTTTCTGTAAATGCGGTTAATTCCCAAACTGGCTTCAGCATAGCACAAGCTTGTCGAGCTTTACTTATTCTTGTCCCGATGTCTGCATCTGTCCCACCAGTTCTATCCATGATGCTTCCTAAATAAGTAAACTACTTCTTCAATATCTTCTCCTTCAAATGACACTGTTCCTCCTTTTCTGGTCTTTTCTTTCATAATTTTTGTATTCTTGATGTTCATTTTTAACCCTAGTTGTTTTCCTGTTTCGTGGAGTTCGGTGGTTTTGTCATGTCTTTCCAACGGTGAGAAAACAGAGCCTGATCATCTGCAAAATCTAGGTCGTCTAGCCTTTGTGCGAAGTTCTATTGTATTCCTCTTGGTGTAGTGTCCAATGCTTGCTTTGTTACCCAGTCTATAGCTATCAAGAATAGTGTAGGGGAGAGTATTCAGCCTTGTTTTACGCCAGTATTTACATGGACAGGATTGTTAAATGATGATTCATGTATCACCTGTACTGTAAAATCCTCATACAACGCTTTGATGATGTTCACATTTTTTGTTGGAATGCCATAATGACTTAGCAGTTGCCACATCCCTTCTCTGTTGACACTATCGAATGCCCTTTCAAAATCGACAAATTGGTGTAGAGGAATGATTGCTTTTTACCGATTGTTCAATGATGGTACGTAGTGTTGATATCTGGTCAGTGCAGCTTCTGTTTGATCTGAAACCTGCTTGTTCGTCTCTTAGCACCTGATCAATTGCATCT
The DNA here is from genome assembly GCF_965363235.1 of Mytilus galloprovincialis. Taxonomy (NCBI): domain Eukaryota; kingdom Metazoa; phylum Mollusca; class Bivalvia; order Mytilida; family Mytilidae; genus Mytilus; species Mytilus galloprovincialis. Next base: position 64,701,177 of record NC_134842.1, on the reverse strand, counting down.
TTTATTCGGCTGAGTATAACTATGCACAGTATTTTACTAGCCACTGATAGAAGTTTTATGCCTCTCCAATTCTCCCATAGCCATAAATAAACTTTTTTTCGGCTTCACTAATAAACCCTTTATCCATTCTGCTGGTATCTTTTCTTCCTGCCAGATCTTATTCAGAAGTTTGTACATGTATTTTTTTATGCCATTGCCTCCAGATTTGAAAACTTCAGGTGATATTTCATCTTTGCCTGCAGATTTTCCATTTTTGAGTGATTTGATAGCCTTTTTCACTTCATATTTCTTGATGTTATCTATTTAAATGTTCAAATCTACCTCAGCTGGCTCTACTCTTACTGGTTGGTCTGTTTCTGGTCTTTCCATCTGTTCATTAAGATTGGTTAGGACTTTTCCAGCTTTATCCTTTACTGATTAAGATTTAGCTGTTTTACGTCTACTAACAGTCAGACACACAAGGGTCGTCAAACAGCTACTAGGTAGCGATGGCTTATCAGACATCATTTAAGACATTTGACATGTAGTAATTGGTTCCTGCAGAGAATCTAACTGTACTATAAGTTTTAATACTTGCCAGATGTATATCAGGTTACTTTTCCCCATATGATATGAAATGACCACAATATAATTGCTTTCACAATCTTTTGTTTTATAATTTTTCCACATGATATATATAAATGTGTGTGTTTGTTGTATTGATTGCTAATAGACATTGAACTGTTTGATATAAAAGTACTTTTGATATCTAGTCAAGACTTGTGTTGAATACATTGAAGAAAAAGGAATGTGTTCTCAAAAGATGCTCATCATCATCTGATTGATGGATTTTCTACATGAAACAGGTAGGACTTTTTATATACTTCTTTATATATCTGAATATTTCATTTTTAATTACTTCATCTTTATTATTTTTCAAACAATGCTTTAAATTATCAAATTTGTTGAAGCTTTCATATAGGCATATAAATATATTTATAAATTTTGATTACTTCTTTTGAAGGGTGACAGTATTTTTAAAAAATAGCAAAATAATAATTATTCTTATTAATTTGACATGTAAAAAACAAACAAAAAGAGAGTTATCAATTAATTTGATAAAGGTATAATTTTATAAAACTAGTTCTCATAGCCTCAAAAATACATTATTTGAAACAATTCTTTCAAAGGGAAGTAATAAACTTCAGCTACTTTTTTTTATTGTAGATTAACTATGCTGTTTAACTATCACCAGTGATGTTACATACAACACTCCGTCACTCACAAGGAATATGAATTACATGTATTGAGTACATGGCAGAAGAATATCGGTAATTACAACCTATAAATATAAATAATGTTTATTTTGATATCATATAAAAAATGGATGGATTTATTGAATTAGTGATTACAACTATAATTAGTCTTATAAGTGCTCTGAAAGGAAAATTTGAGTATGATTTAAAATGCTTCATGAAATGTACAAAAAGAGTTCCTGTATCACGATAACATTGATTTAATTTGTTTCCCCCCCTTTTTTACAGTTATGGTTTGGGCTATAGGCGCTTTAAAACAACTTGATGTCCTCACCGACGATGATGGTAATGGCAGATGGATATACCTGCAAAGCTTTCTAAAATTTCTTAGAGAACATCATAGACCTACAGATGTAATCAAAGAAATTAAAAGATGCAATATTACCAAGGAGTTAAAAGGACATATAGGGGGATTGAAAGAAATTAATAGTCAGGTTGCTGTTGCTGCTAAATCTATATTGCGTTATATTTTTCATCATGCTGAGCACCTCTTTATATGCCAAAAATTAGTAGATCGAATTGAGAAAAAGTGTCATGATAATACTAGTGCAAATACTTATGATTTAAGCATAAAAGAGATATATAAACAAGTGGTAAAAACAGAATACCGAAATTTAAATATTGAAAAATACATACTTAACACTTTATCATTTCAAGAGTCTGAAATAGAGACCTTATTTGTTGATTATAAGAATGACTTTTCTGAAGGTGATTGGAAAAAAATATGCTTATTTGAGCATCATTTTAGCAACAGTTCATTTTTCAAGGCAGAAGGAACTTATGAAAATATTGTTGAACAGAGACGAAATTTCCTCAGCACACTACAAAATTGTCACGAAATTCAAAGTCTGCTTTTAAAGTCCTCAAAAAATGCAATAATTGAAAGAACAAAAAGGAAACAAATTGATGAGACCAATGAGGCAATATCTGTAATTGGAAGAAAACGCCACTATCCCGAACTTTTAGAAACTTTGATACCAGAAATTTTCCCAGATAATTCGAAGATTCATAAACTTATTTGTCTTGATTGCACAAGTGTTTGTCAACATTCAAAGGCTTTACACATTTATATCGAAATTGACGAGGATGTTATTTTTGAAGACTACATTCTTCTTATATCTTCGTATTTGTTAAAAGATCATGAAGAAAAATGTGGTGAAATTGTTTTCCTTCAGCCAGGAACTTTAGACGATTACACAGACAAGTATGACAAGCCAGCCCGGTTTGAATTTAGAGACGATTTACTCTTGAAAAAAGTTAGTAACATAATTTTTGTTTGGAATATTAATAGTCAAGATGAAGTAGACGTTGAAAGTGATTCTGCTGTTGGAAATTGTCAAACCTGTTACAGTGATTCAATTACAAAGCCATTGAATATGAAAACCTTTGATAATGTTACAGAATGGAGTTTAAATGTTCCTATATTTGGCCAACTCTTTTTAGAAACATTCATAAATGAAAAAAGTTTCAGAAGATCAGAAAATTTAGACAAATTTGCTTCATCAAAATTGAAAAAAATGTATGGCTGTTTTGACACTCTACTTAACCTGCTGAATAAAAACTACATTGGACTTCTCCAGGACATTAATTCTCAAGAACTTGCCATGAATTACCGATCTATTAGTACAGTTTTTTCTGTCACATCAACATCTGGGGCAACCTTGAGTTTAAATGAATCCGAACAAAGGTTGAAAGAAAAGGCCAGTAGTGACTTGTGCTATTACAACACATACCTTAAAAAGCATGCAATATCATACGAAAGTTTTGCCGGATTGACAAAGAAGGAACTTAGTATCAGGGACTGTATTCTAATCGTGATGATGGACAATTTGGTAAGATTAAAATACCATAATGACCCAGACCCAGGAGAAAGTCGTTCCATGCAAATTTGCACTTTACCCATAACAGTCAAAGAGATGCCTAAAGATGCTCTTATTGTTGAAAGTTGGCACGATGAACAGATTTGCGATGGTACTGATTCATGTATATGTAAGGAAGACAAGCAACTGACCAAAGAAGATTTGGAAGACTTGGTTCTTACTCTGAGTCCAGCTGAAGTCGAAGTAAAGTACCGATTTCAGCAACTGATGACCTGGGGTTATGCAAATCTTCTTACAGAAGCTTTTGATAGTAAGTGGTATTTATAACATAACATAAAAAGGTGTAAGTAACTTATAAATACTGTAAGCAGAAAATTTTCTTCTGTAAATGACCATAAATGAGTATAATAAGATTCATATCTACATGTGACACATATAAAAGTTTTTTAATATGGTCGAATAGTTATGATTGATCTTGAAAGTTATACAAAATTGTAAAATAAAACAGGACTCAGGGTGGGATATGTAGCTATTCTGGAGCAACCTTTGTGGACACCTAGTCTAATCTTTGGAATTATTTTTTTTAAATATTTTTATAGATGGCATTTGGAACACACTTGCAGTTCAAACTGTTGAAAACCCAGACACAACATTGGAGACATCATTTGCTTCCTTAAAGATGGACGACGAAGATGACACTCTGCCTCTGTATGCAGATGAAATGGCCATTAGCAACGATTTGGACCAGCTAAATGAGATGGAAAATGAAAACTTTCTTGGTGCATCTTCTTTAGAAACGCCTGCTAGTGAATTGCATGTGAGTACTTTAAATGATCTTTAATTCTATTTTCTCGATAACTAAGAAATATCACTTAAGATACCCAAAGTATACACTAGTATGCATTTATTGTTTTTTCTGTGGTTTTTTTTAAGAGGTGTATTGCTTAACCTATATTCAAAGGTTGCAAACTTAATTCCTTAAATGTTTGCCCATTTTCATACAATAAATTATATACATATACATATTTATAAATTGACACAAAAATACCATACACTTTTTCACGAATGTGTGTTTCAGTTCTATACAATTTTTTTATATATATATTAGGCACCCATTTTCAGGCCGGTTCCTACTTGGTGTTATAATTTTCAATTTTAAAGCTCATCAACCTGGTCATAAAAATATAGATATGCAAGAAAACACTTGTCTTCACTCACATATAAGGTCATTTTTATACAAAAGAGTCTTTTAACTGTCACCATAATATTATAAATTGAAAAATTCCAAACACATGCATTTATTCGGTTTTGATTCACTTTTTAACTGTCTTACTCAACTTTTTTCTAGATTGATGAAGAAGAAGAGACATTTGAACAGATTTTTGAGTCGCGAAACATAAATGTTGACGATCTTGAGCAAGAATCAAACATTGATTTAAATCATTCTAATATGTCTTTAGATGATTCCTTCAATTTTACCAGTCTAAATTTTGAAGAAGATGACGAAAGTCACACTGAAGGAATTCTAAACACACTTCACTTCACAATGTTTCAACCGCCACCCCTTTTGGCACGACATCCACCACCTGCTACAGGGAAAGATGATGATATTTTAAAGTTGAAGGAAATTCTTGATGACATCTTAGTGAAAACAGACCATATCAACATGCAAAAGAATCATGAAAAAATCTTATTTGGACCAGACAACAAAATAGGAAGTAATCTATTAAAACTAAGAGAAACAAACCAAAAATACCAGCATTTTTTACCAGAATTTCCTTTACTTCATTTGAGAAAATCGAAAATAAATAACCTCTGCAGCGCATACCAGCATGCTGGAATAGTACATATATTCAAGTACATGAGGGACGACAATGTAAAGGAATGGAAGAAGCTGATCAACCCTGACAACATTGACAAGGCTACTAGATATATAAGACGACTGTCATTATCCCTACATTTGGCCTTCATTTGCAAATTTATGCAAACATTGTCAATAGAAGATGCTGAAGTTATGCAGGAACACATCACAAACAAAACCATCTTTGGGACAAAATGGGAAACAGACTTTGGATTGTTTATGGAGAAGGGAAAAGCAGATAATGCCACTTTTGCATTGCATGTTGACATGATGGACCACTCTGACGAGGTGTGTGCAATCGCCTTTGCAGAGAGGCTTGGAGGGGAGGCTGGCTATAACTTACTATTATCAGCTGTAAAGACATCACTCCCATTTTCTTTTCTCAATGGAGCATCATCTTATGCAGCATATGGCACAAAACTCCTCCATGAACACTTCAAATCGGGACCATTTTATAGACGTATGAAAACAACTCTGTTCACAACACCACATAAAGGAAGCAATGTCAACTTTGCGTTGGATTCTCAGAGAGAAATGGACCATCAAGATGTAATCAAGGCATTCAGATCCGGTGCAACAGTAACATCAGTTATACCAAGAATGTCCTTGATAGACACTTTAAATGAGGTCCATGATTTGACCGTTAAAAATACATCTGGGCATAATATTTCAAGTCAGGAGAAATCACAGGAAGAGCTGCTTGGCATTGTTATGTCTGAAACTGATATAAAGTATATTTTACGGATGACATCTCTTATTTTGAGGCGTGATGGAATTTCAACAGAAAAAATCTAACTGTTTTCAATGTTTATGAACTGTCTCCTGAAATTCTTCCAGAAAGTGTGCTTGATGAAACTACCAAAGAAGTAGGAAGATATCTCATTAAAAAGTTTGTTGCAGAGAACAATCTATTTGGCTACACAAAGTCTGATATACCACCAAAGGCTGAAGTTAAAGGACCAAGTGTGTTGATACAACGGCTTAAACAATCGAAAGGTGTGACAATAAGACGGGTGCCAGTAAAGAAGAAACAGAGCATGAAATCAGAGAGGGATATGAAGGAAGACAAGAGGAAAAAGGAAGTTACAAGAAAATCAAAACAGATCGATCGTTTATCCTCTGAAATGAACACCTGTCAAGCAATTGTAAAGCCAGACTGCTCCAAACCAAAGGTACAAAAAGCAACAGGAATACAAAAAGCATTGATGCAGCTCTTGGTGAAAAGTATGACACAATTGTCGGATAAAACAGATTTGGATTTAAACGATGGAAAGCTGACATTGGAAAACAACAATTTGATCACTCTTAGTAGCCCTCATATACCTGTTGATGTACAAAGAACAGTCAAGTTCGCAACATTGGAGTTTGCAGGATTCAAGTTTTCATCATTTGCTCACACTGGTAGAGAGTACTTGCATCACATCGAACAAAATATAATCAAGATCAAGCATCAATTACCATGTTTAAAGCATTTAGTTATTTGTGAGGAGAAGTACAAATTTACACCAGATGATTTTAAAGCAGCAACTCGTGCACAGCGCAAGGTGACTACAAATTACTCCATTTCACATTTGAAAACATCAGAAGAAGTTCTAAGCTCTGATAAGTTTGATAAACCATCATTGGTTGGTACATCTGAGGGGAAAAGTTTAGCCAGTACATATTTAGCTAAAAATGTTGAAGATCTACGCATAAAGGAAAATATAACTATTGATGTAGACAGTGAACTGCACATTACAACCTGCTATTGTACAGAAAAACCATGCAAATGCTCTCCATTTTGCACCCCTGTTAGGGCATATTTTGATGCACGAGATGGTTTTACAAGAAAAGAACTGCTGCATGATATTAAACAATGTAAAGGAGAGGCAGAAATGTCGCAAATTGATTGGCTTATCAACTGTCCAACTCAACTTTTGCAAGGCGATTCATGTGCAAGTATAGTGTCCTCCGGTGATATTGATGCTGTAGTTCTACATTTATTTACACTATCACATCTATGGCCAAAAAATGAAAATGCATCCTACAAGAATACAGTTTACGTTATTTTAAAGAAGGCAAATCATATGTTTGACATCTATAATATTACAGCAATTTTGGAAACACTTGAGAAGAAAACTTTGGACAAGCATATTGGTATAAAAGTTGCCATTGCACTAAGTCTAGGAGGAAACGATTTTCTGCCTAAATTTCATTCTATCTCTCATTCTACAACATTGGACACCTATATGAACATTGAAAGCATTAATCAACTTTTAATACAAATCACCGAAGAAAACAACAAGGTTGCATGTATACTATTTGACACGAGAGTCTACAAAGAATACTTAAAACACATATACTGCCCAAAGAACTATTCCCCTGTCAGTTTAACATACCAGGAAGTCAGACAGATATCCATCCAACTACCTAGCAAAAAACAAAAAGACGGAACAAGAAATCCACAGTTATGGTTGCCACCAGAGTCAGTTGTAGAAAGACTAGCTCGAAATGTATCTTGCCTTATAAAATACTATTTGTCAGCAGGCAACCATTCTGCACAACTTCCTGACTTTTTAACTGAGGGATGTCTTGTTAAAACAAGTACAGGAGAAATTGAGTACGACTTTGGTGACGATGCTTACGTCAAAGATATTCATTCTGTAATTACAATTCCACAAGAAGACATAATGCTGAAGATAAGCGGTAAGAAGAAAACGACTAAACGGAAGATGTTAGCTACACCTCAGAAAGGAAGGAATAGGAAAATGAAACCAAAAGCTTCAACACCAAAGTAAGTTGAATTTTCTAACTTTTATTCTTATCCCTCCCTACCTATTTATGTATTTTATAATAATTTGATAAATGAAAAAAATTAGAATTGATTGATTGTTGATTACTTAACGTCCAGTGGCAAATATTTCCTGCATGTTCAGGACAGATAAAAAAACAACATGATATAAATGCAAGCGCTATTCTGAAGTTAACTTCATAAGAAATGCTGTTATATTTTGTAAATGAAGTTAACATCAATTTACAAGTTTGTAAACCAATGCAGAAGTGTGGTATACTTTTCAAAATTTTAAATGTCCAATTAAAATACTGCAAAAAAATAAAGAAAAAAAATTGTATATTTAAAGGACAGACGACATTATATAAGAAATGCGCTTTTGTGAATTAATACATTCATTTATTTTAATTTTATTAAGGAAGTTTGCTTTTTATTAATGTTTATTGTGAAATAGTTAAAAAATGTAGCCCATTTTATAAAGAAAGTACTGTACCTCGAACATAATACTCTTAAATGACCAGAACTTTCTCTATAGATCCTGTTGAAATTGTATAAAACAAATAATGTCCTGCTGTTTTTATGCATAATTAGCTAATTCAAATATTAAATAAAACCTTTTTGAAATTCATAAGAACAAAGTATTAAACAATTCATTATATATATTTATATCTTATTTACTCAATTTGAAAAAAATATTTTATTTTTTTTTAGATTGCTAAATCATGAAATCATTTCTTTTTCAGAAAATCAACAGCAGAATCTGGAACATCTGTTAACAATAACTAGATTAGAACACTTGTCAGTAATTTATGTGTAAATATTATATGTCATGGAAAGTGTGCCTGGTTATATATAATTGACTTCTTATCTGATGACATGCTGTGATAAGATTTCTCAGATTTTGAGGAAAATGACCCTTGTGTGTTTGACTGCTAAGGGTTTTGGTGATATTATTCAAGGTTTTGATGTCGCCCTTATATGCAGCAAATTCTGCTTCAGTTGCCAGCTCATTTACATATTCCCTCTTACTTTTCCTACAGCACTTGTTCACTTCTTTGTTTAGGAGCTGGTGTTTTGTGCTTCTTGTTTCTGAGCCCTTGTTCTTACATTGTTTACCTTTTCCTTCTTTCTTCTACTTTATTCCATGTTTCGCGTGACATCAAATCTTTCTTTTTGTTAGTTTTTCCTCCAAGGACATCTTTACACACTTCCTTGATGATATTTCTTCCCACTTCTCATTCGTTTTGTCCAGGTCTGGCCAACCTTTAAGTACTTCAAATCTGTTTTTGAGCTCAATTTGGAATTGATCTTTAAGATTTAGGTCTTTGAGCTTCTCCCATTAATACTTTATACGTTTTTGTTCAACTTTGGTCCCTTTTGCAAGTTTTATTTTTCCTTTTGCTATGATAAGATGGTGGTCTGAGTTGATATCTGCTCCTATCATAACTCTAACATCTTGTAGTGAGCTTCTCCATCGCTGACTTATCATGATGTGGTCAATCTGATTTTATGTTTTTCCATCAGGTGATTCCCATGTCTCCTTGTGTATTTTCTTATGTGGAAATAAACTGCCTCCTATCACAAGCTCAATCATCTCATGTAATTCAACTAGTTTTTCTCCATTCTCATTTTTTCTCCTAAACCATCCCTAATGTTTTCTCTCTGTCCTTGTTCTCTTTTCCAATCTTAGCATTCATATCACCCATGACTATTTTGATGTCTCTTTTGGGGATGTTGTCCCAAACATGTTGTAGTTGTTCATAAAAACATTCCTTTATATCAACTTCGGCATCATTGGTTGGTGCATAACACTGTATGATAGTTGTGTTTTGGCATTTAGCTTTTAGTTTCACCCACATTATTCTCCCACTTACTGGTTCCCATTCCATCAGGCTCTTCTTTTTTGATGTGTTTGAAAGCATTACTGCTTCTCCTTTGGTGTAGAAATCATTTTCTTTTGGGTTTCCCGAGTATAGTATCTCCTCAACTGTTACCAGTGTTAAAACTCCACTTTGGTTCCATCTTGCTTCACTTATGCCAAGTATGTTTATATCATAATTTCTCATCTCCTTTGCTATATGAGCAAATTTTCCGCCTGCATACATTGTGCGTACATTCCTTTACACAACTTTAGTTCCTTTTTTGGGCGAAAACAGTGGTATCGGTTTATTAGACGTCATTATCTGCATCGCATGGCGGTCAGTTGCATTTAAAACAACTTCTGCTCCAACCCCAGAAGGGCAAGCATGTTTAACGACTGTATTAGTTTCTGTAATCAGCTTTTTTTTACAGGGCAAGGTGATAAGCCTGACGTTAAACCCCCTTTTACAAGGCGGGCCAGGGATTTATAAATCAAGGTTTCCTTCCTATAGATAAACTGCTAACCAAAGCTTATGACTTCCATCTAGCCATCGGTTTCGTATCAAGTTTTCCTACTCTTAGATGAACTGCTTTAACAGAGCTAGGATCTTCATCGGACCATTTATTTACCCATAGCTGGGGCAAGGTTGATGAGTGCTAGGGCATATCCACACGCCGGTGGGCCTACACACTGGATATATGGGGCCCTTGCTGCTCCTATATCCTCTACAATTATGCCTAGGATGCAAGAACCTAGTTACCATGTGCTGTCGCAGGGAAGCTTTACAGAAGACTTGAATAGTGCAGAGGCTATGTACTGGCAGAAAGACTTACTCAGCTTTCTTTTTCACCTGCAAGCAGGCTAGCCAGCGGTGATAAAAAGACTATGGCTTCCTACCACACTAGACGCTTGCACAATCCTATGGCACAACCACCAGCACACACTGCACGATCTTGCATACATTTCCTAACTTAATCGGTATGCTGCACGCTCTTGCATAACGACTAAGTTAGTAAATGTTGATCCTATATGCAAATGACGTTGGTATATTGCTACTAAGGTGGTGGAAATTGATAATTTAAAATCAAAATCGTCTCGTTTGTCATAGATTCTGGTATGGAATGACTGTGTATGTCAAATTCGTGACACTTTGGTATATATTTTATATAAAATTGGGAATGGAAATGGTATTGTGTTCGTAACAACATATATGATGAAGTGTTATCAAGGCGAATTTATACAATTTGTAATTGTAGTAGTGATATAACAGCTCAGACTTATATTCATTTTTATAATGCTCGTGTACGTTTTCCGTTATGAAAAATGTTGTTTCTCTCGATTAATTCTTTTAGCTGTTCCTATACACATGATTGTCTTTGTCAAAATTATGTACAGAACAATTTTAAGGCAGTCCCTAGCATCGTTGATCATTGAACTTCTATGCATAAGTACTCTCAATTCGTTCTCCTTGTTAATTTGACCTTTTGACACTAAATGGACGTCAAGTTGGTTGCCTATTCCTTGCTCCTTATTCGTTACTTATTCGTTATTCCTTATTCGTTACTTATTCCTTATTCTATATTCGTTACGTATTCGTTACTTATTCCTTATTTCTTATTCGTTACCTGTTCGTTACTTATTCCTTATTCCTCATTCGTTACTTATTCCTTATTCGTTACTTATTCGATTTTTGATATCCTTCCCCTTTTTTAATTGTTTATATTCTTATATGTGGCAATAGTTCTAAATTTGTTGAGGTAAAATGACCCTTTTATCAACTATTCATAGGAGTTTGTGCTCAACCGATCATGATACTTCATGTTCGATACCTATTTGTTCCTTATTTGATATGTATACCTACTATATTTTAACTGCTTTATATTCGTATGTTTAAAGATGGTTCTTGTTTCGAAGAGGTAAAATCACCCTTTTAGCGCTTGTATAAAAACGAAGATGTGGTATGATTGTCATGAGACAACTCTTCACAATAGACCAAATGACACAGAAACGGTACGGCCTTCAACAATGAGCAAAAGCCTATACCGAACAGTCAGCTATAAAATGCCCCGACATGGCAATGTAAAACAATTCAAACGAGAAAACTAACGGCCTTATAATATTTAAATACAAAAAATAAACGAAAAACAAATATGTAACACAAAAACAAACGACAAACACTTAATTGCAGGCTCTTGACTTGGAACAGGCACATACTTACATAATGGGCCGGGTTTAAACATGTTAGCGGGGTGTACATCGTTTCGAAGCAAGACTTATACCTTGTTAAATTCGTTCCTTACGCGCTTCTATTACGTGTATGATACGCTGCACCTTTTAAAAAATGATTTTCAATTGTTTTCTTGTCTCTGGTGGTAGATTTAGCTTCTAAGAGGGATATAACCCTATAAGTGAGTATGTAGCCATTTCAGCACTCGGATGATACCCTATTACTTATTCGTTCCTTATTCGCTGTTAATACGCGTGATATAAGTTGCAACTTGATATAAATCGATTTTAATTTATTGTCATGTCTCTGGATGTTAATATGTGTTCCTAGAGGTCCAATAACCCTTTAAGCAGGTATGTACCCGTTCCAGGGCTCGATTGATACATTGTACCTTGTTACCTTTTCGTTCCTTATTCGCTTGAAATACGTGTGTTATACGTTGTACTTTTAAAAAGAAATATTTCGTGTCTCTGGTGATACTTTTGTGTTCTTAGAGATGCAATAACCCTATTAGAACTTATGCAACCGTTTCAGCGCGATTGATACATTTTGTTGTACCCTGTTAATAATTCGTTCCTTATTCGCTTTTAATACGCGAGGAACACGTTGCACCTTGAAATAAATCGATTTTCAATTGTGTTCATGTCCCTAGTGGTAACTGTGTGTTCATAGAGATGAAATAACACTATAAGCCTGTATGTTCCCGTTTCAGCGATCGGTTAATACCCTGTTACGTATTCATTCCTTATTCGCTTTTAATACGCGTGGTATACGTTGTTCCTTGAAATAAACTGATTTCAATTGTGTGCATGTCTCTGGTGGTAACTATGTGTTCTTAGAGATAAAAAAAAACATATTAGCGCGTATGTACCCGATCCAGCGCTCAGTTAATACCCTTTGCCTTATTTGATTTTAATACGCGTTGTATACGTTGCACCTTGAAATAAATCGGGTTTCAATTATGTTCAAATCTCTTGTGGTAACAATGTGTTCTTAGAGGTGAAATAACCCTATGAGCGAGTATGTTCACGTTTTAGCGTCTGACTGATACCCTGTTACTTATTCGTTCCTTATTCGCTTTTAATACGCGTTGCATACGTTGCACCCTGAAATAAAATGATTTTCAATTGTGTTCATTTCTCTGGTGGTACATATGTGTTCAAAGAGCGGAAGAAATCATATTAGCGCGTGTGTTCCCTTTCCAGCGCTCGGTTAATACCCTTTTACTTTTTCGTTCCTTATTCGCGTTTAATACTCGAGGTTTACGTTGCACCTTGAAATACATCGGTTTTCAATTGTGTTCATATCTCTGGTGATAATTATGTGTTCTGAGAGATGAAATAACCCGATTAGCGCGTATGTAACCGTTCCAGCGCTCGGTCAATGCCTGTTGCTTATGCGTTCCTTTTTTCGCTTTTAATACACGTGGTATACATTGCACCTTCAAATAGATCGATTTTCAATTGTGTATCTGGTGGTAACTATGTGTTCTTAGAGGTGAAATAACACTATTAGCGCGTATATTCCCTTTTCAGCACCTGACTGATATACCTGTCAGTTATTCGTTCCGTATTCGCTTATAATATGTGTGTTATACGTTGTACTTTTAAAAAAGGAATATGTTCGTGTCTTAGATGGTAACTATGTGTTCTTAATGGTGAAATAACCCTATTAGCGCGTATGTACCTGTTTTGTATCTTTGTTGGAAATATGTGTTATAGATGGTGAAATAGCCCTTTTAGCGCGTATGTAACCGTTTCAGCGCACGACTGTTCCCTGTTTCTTTTTCGTTCATTATTCGCTTTCAATATGTTAATAATTTTTATAAAAATATGTTTTACGTTTAATAACACGTGTGGTATACGTTGCACCTTGAAATAAATCGATTTTCAATTATGTTCATGTCTCTGGTGGTAACTATATGTTCTTAGAGATGAAATAACCCTATTAGCGCGTATGTACCCGTTTCAGCGCCTGACTGGTACCCTGTTACTTGTTTGTTCCTTATTAACTTTTAATACGCGTGGTATATGTTGCACCATGAAATAAATCGATTTTCAATTGTGTTTATGTCTCTGGTGGTAACTATGTGTTCTTAGAGATGAAATAACCCTATTAGCGCATACATACCTGTTCCAGCACTCGGTTAATACCTTGTTACTTATTCGTTTTTTATACGCGTGGTTTACGTTGCAACTTGAAATAAACCGATATTCAATTGTGTTCATGTCTCTGGTGGTAACTATGTGTTCTTAAAGATGAAACAACCCCCCAATAAGCTTCTAATTTTTTTACTTTTAGCGTCCTTTATGTGGGTTGGTGCAGCAATGCGATAAGGACGCATAATAATTTATATAGCGTAGTTTCCTTTGTGATCTTTTGTATATCTTTTTACTTATATTTTATATCTTTTAATAACTTATTTGGATTAGTGTATTTGTAATTATGGGAAGAGTATCTTGCGGAGTCCCTTAAGTGCCAAGTTAAGAGAAATATCTTTCTTTGCCAAACATTTAAGCTGGTGCACACATAGCCATTAACAAACCGGTGCGCATAACTTTCAAAATCTAGTGCGCTCGACTTTTGAATTGGTGCAAACGAGTTTGAAAGATGTGCTCGCCAATTTGAAAGTTATATGAACAAGTTTGAAAGTCATGTGCACAAGTTTGAAAGTCATATACACAAGTTTGAAATGTTTGAAGCCGACAAAACATGTATATGTATAAGTGTAAACAATAATTTATTGTTTATTGATATTGAACATCGATTAAAGACGACTACAAACAATCGGGCGTAGTTTTGTCAAACATGCCGTCACATTGAACGGCAGATTTCGAAGTCTATTCGAGAAATTGCCGTCCATTTGAGGAACGAACGTTGATTAGAGGCCGGACGTCGATTAGAGGTCGGACGTCGATCTGAGTCTAAAACATATATAATAAAAAATGTTTTGGAGATAATTAAGTCTAACAGCATTGATTGAAAAAATAAGGACCATTATTATTTGAAGAAGAAGATATCAAGTAAAATCAATGTTTTGACAAGTTTAACCAGGCTTAGTACAATGTTCAGAAGGCTTTGCAGGATAATTTGACGAATTAGCATTTACAAAATGAACAGACATGAACATAATTTTTTCTTTGATTTACTATATTTATTTTTGTATATTAGTAATTCTTAATCATCTTTATTATCATTATTTTTGTCTCATTAATTTAACTCTCTATACTTTTTTTGTCCTTTTTAATAAGTTATCTTTATACAATCCCAACAAAGTGTTATTTTCAAGTTCAAATTCTATACATTTTTTGATGATTTGTATTATATTACATTTATATATATATATTAACTTGCTATTTGATAACCGTTGGATAAAGAAAAAAGAAAAAAAATAAATATATATATATATATATAAAATAATGACTACTATTATGCAAAGGGAGTCAGGTTGTGTAAGTGGAGGGAGTTGGAATAAACACAATAAACAACTGAACTTTAAGACAACAAGTAAACATTGTCAATGTAAATGGGATTCGACTACACATAACCATACAAATGTTTTATGTACACAAGTTATTAATTTAAACATCATTTACAGTTTCAACAAAATTGCGATTAACAAAAACGGTTTGAAATTCATTCACGAAATACTGGCAAATGCAATTGTTTAAACTGTAATCAATTGAAGGCATTATTTTTGTTAGTTTTTATATGATGCAATGTGCAGAGCAAACCTTTTTATTTCAGTCTAATGGTGATACTCCCTTACACATAGCTGCTCGTGATAGAAATCTTGACATCGTGCAATTGTTATTAGAAAGATCAGATATAGATCCAAATAGAGAAAATAAGGTAGGAGTTGACATTTGTATACCATCGTTTAATATTTTATTAAAATCAATGTCAACAAAATGTTGCTTATTAAATCTATGCACAACGCCGCAAAATACTAAAAATCTTCAAAGTGAAAAAAGCGTTATGTATCAAAAATATTCGAAATGCCAAAACTTGCTTATACTCAAATCATTGAGATTTTAAAGTAATCAAAGTTAATTAATTTATGTTAGTTCGTTTTATTAGTTTTAGTTTATTTCGTATTCCAATTAAGCAAATAAATTAAAACAAGGATGCATCCTTCATGAACGCATCTATACTTATTTGAATAAAGTCTGAAGACGGGAATCTTCGACGACTGTAGATGTAGTCTTATTTCAAAAAATCAATATCTCGTTTATGTTCCACGTGCATCGATGACGGATAGGCAGCGTTTTCGTATTCCATTTAGTATCTTTTGAATTTGCCGTTTGGAATTGCAATTCGTTTCCCAATCAGTGCATTTTCTTGTTAATTTTGGACATCACCGGGATTTTTACGGATGTGTCGGTTCAACAGATCCAATACATATTTGATCGGATTGAGGTCTTGGTATCAACTTGGTCAATCCTTTGCAGTTTCAGTTTGTCTGTATCTGTTTATTACCCTCAAAACTTTTGACCTATTCACAATCAATCGAGCCACGACTTCGGCAACACTCATTCCGGCATCAACCATCCCAATAGTTCTCTGGCAGTTATTTTTGGGAGGCCTGGTCGACGCCAAATGCAATATTTTTAAAACGTTTTTGTGTTTTTCTTACCAAAGGTGTATCTCTGAACGTCAATAAATTTCAAATATCGTTTAAAAGTACAGGAAAACAAGGTAAAACATCGATTACACGTGAAAAGATTAAATGGTGTGAAATCAATCACCCGTAATAAAGTACGACTGTTTAAGATTACAGGTAGACCTACAGATTATATATATGATTGATTTTTGAATATCTGTTTTTTGGCAGAAAAGTGTTGCTAAAGTATAATTAGATTTTTAGTCTTATGCCTCAGACTAATATTTATTTTACTAGTGTCTCAACAGAAGGTTGATAAATGAGGGTTATGTCAAAGAACGTCTCGTGCTTTTTCTAAAAGAAAACACTGGCAGCTACCAAATCGTGTTGATAAATATGTATTCCGTATCAACTGATAAGTGATGGTTATGAAGTAAAAATGTTAGGTACTGACGTTATTTATCATCTAAATTACTATACAACATGTATGTTGTTGATTGTTTAGTTTTCTGTTTAGAAACCTGTTCATGATGTTGACTAGTCTGGACCTTCACAGTTAGTGGCGTAGCCACGCCATTTTTAATTATAATGCAAAAATTTTGTATCTCTATCTCCTTGTCTGTAACTAAGGAATTAAGCCGACATTTTGAATTTCTGAATGTATTGACATGTAATTTCTACAATAATAAGCCAAAAACCTCACTTTTTTTCACCTAAAAATCTTCTTTTTATCAAATTTTATTACATTCTGAAGCGGCATAGAACCCTGAAAACGCCCGGTGTTTATGTTTGACGCCGGAATCAGACCTATGACGTCAGCTAGTGTAAGGACCAAAGAACATAACATCTTTTCGCGGAATTTTCTTTAATGAAGATTTTACACTGAAATAAAGATCGAAATTTAATTATGAACTTGTTTTGCATTATAATAGAGATAACTGTATTGTATTTGAAGCTTTGCGAAAGTCCATCGGTATTTTTACTGTCGCAAATACCCGTTTACCTGTTTCCACTACGCGTCGCCAGGTAAACTAAATTTGCGACAGTAAAACTACTAATGGACGTCCTTAAAGCTTCGAATATAATACAGTTATCTCTTAAGTGTACGCCCCAACCTCATCAAAGTCCCTCGGAAGCTCATGCGTTATAAAAAAAAATATATACAATTTCTGTCAAAACAAACTCAACATACTTTGGGGACTTATTTCATTATTTACTTATGTTTAATGTATTCATTGTGTCAATTTGGAATCTCAGAGTGGTTATGTATTTCTAGATGAGACGGTCCTATCCAGTAAATGTATTAAAGATGTGTTAGAAAGGGTATCACAGTTAGTTGATAACAAAAATCGAAATTTTATGCAGTAAAATAGCAACTTCGTTTTAATGTAACTATTCTATGAATTATTTTGACTTCTATTCCCCTGCTTTTATGCCCAAATTTCGTTAAATTATAACGAAAACACGAAATATCATCGATATATGGTCAGGTGTAAAATAAAAATGCAAAACCAATATGATCGTTTTTCAGCTTCAATAGTTATACTATTCAAAGAAAACTTTAATAACAAGTACATCATATGACATTGTCTAACACAATCAAAGTAAACATTTATAAATATTGGGAATAAGTTAAATAAGTTACCATAACAATATTATACTATTCACTGCATATGCTAGAAGCAGAAAGCTGAGGTATCGACAACCAATGTCTAAATAACAAAATAATTTTGTAATGAATACCAAGTCAGTATTCTACTAGTACAGAAAAGACATATTCCTGTTTTTGCGTGCTGTAAATGTTTATATAACTCTCTCTACATTGATTGGAATTTCTCGTCGAATATGCATTAGCCCAATACGGATAGTCTCTCCTATTGCATAGTAGTGCGTAAGTATGTCTTTATCCTACGCAAAACACTGAAGGATCTTTCCGCAGTAGCTGTCGCAACGGGCATGGTAATGAGTACGGTGAGAATGTTCCATATACATGGATATAAAGCTTTCGTTGTCATGTTAAGAATTTCACACAGAGAAGAAGGTTTCTGTGCGGATATACTCCAATGGATGACCCAACGATCAACCTCGGTTTTAAAGAAGTTCAAATCTCCAGGAATGTCAGTCGTGTATGCTGTAAATAATTCAGCATCTTTAGCATCTGTGATTTGATTTTTGGTGGCTTGTGAAGGTAACAGGCATTTGGCTTGAAATCTGGGTTCTATCAGAATAAGTCTCTGTTGTAGTTTATTAATCAGATGGTCTAAAAAACTTAGTAAAGTACCCTTCCCCAATAATCAGAAACCCTATCTGCAGGAACATTGGCACGGGTTTGCTGGCGACTGACTCGTCTTGGACAGGATGGTTCAATATCATGCTCATTTGCAATGTGTTTAGCTTGTTCAAACAAAGATTTCCATATTGTGTCATCTTGTTTTCATCTGATCAAGCTGCGATATCACAACTCGACATTCATCTATAGCTGATAACATGTCACAAGATACTGTAGAAAATATTACAGATGAACCACACAGTTTAGGATATGCTGACAGACAACTAAGCACACGATGAAATCAAACCGGAGAATAGAAGCTCTAAACATCCCAGCTTTATCATCACGGTAATTCCGAAGATGCACCAATGAATTTACCACTACTGGAAAAGCGTGTTTGATTGTTGTTAGAGCATCAGATCTGCTAATCCATCTTGTTTCACACAGCTTCTTTAACTTTGTTTTTTATCCATTGCCTCCCTAACAACCGCATCCCCAGTGAGTTCCTCGGAAAAGGCCTGTAACCTTTTTACAGAGTATTCAAAGGCAAAGGCTATCTCCTGGACTGTTGCCATCATTGTTCTGACCACAGACTCTTTACAGCTATGCACGATTGCTAAATTCAAACAATGTGCTTTGCAATGCACATAAACTGCATCAGGTGCGTGGTTACGAATAAGTGCTTGGACACCATTATGTCTACCTGACATATTACTTGTCCCATCATATCCCTGTGCTCTCAACTTTTGTAGACATATACCATTTTTATTCATAAATACAAGTAGGAGATTGGCAATTGCTTCTCCAGTTGTAGCTTTGGAGTGCATGAATCCTAAAAATAATTCACAGACATTAACTTCATTGTCAATAGTTTCTGTGAATCTAAAACATAATGAAAGCTGAGTTTGAGTTGCTTTATCTGTTGTTTCATCAGCAAGTATAGCAAGAAATGGTGAGTTACTACACGATTCTTTAAGTTGATCTAGTATTTGATCTGCACATATGTCGATCAATTCATTTTAGATTTCCGGGGATGTATATTTAACTAACGTTGCAGTCTCAAGATGCATAGCTAAGACTTCATCCGATTTGGCAATTGTCTTTAATGTTGCATTAAATTTACTTTTTTCTTCAGTGTGTCCACGAAGTGGCATATTTTGATGTCCACACAGGATGATAACATCAATTATTTTTGAAAGAATATGTCGGTTTGTTGTTACTGTCTCTTGATAAAAGGATGACAGTGAAGAAGCTATTGACTTTGATTTTGAAGTTGCAACATCCAAAAAGTCTTGTCCCAATCTTACACAATCATGGTGAGCAGAACCATCTTGCAGATGTCGTTTTACTTAATGTGACAAGTTTGACCAGTCATTTACAGGAGAAGAAAGTCCAAAAGATGTTATTTGCATATCACGTTTGTCAAAAAAAGTACAATGACCAGTCATTTACAGGAGAAGAAAGTCCAAAAGATGTTATTTGCATATCACGTTTGTCAAAAAAAGTACAATAAACACAGTATATGGCATCCTTGTTGACAGAGTATCTCATCCATGCGTTTTCCTTTAAACAAGATACATTTAAGCGTCTCATTTTTCCACTAATGAGCCTGAAAACAAAACAAAAAATATTTTAAATTGCCGTTATGGTAAAGACATTAATTGTCGAAATCCAGATATTGTGTACACAATTTTGCACCTCATGTTTGCGATATACCAATATATACCATTTTCTCGGCAAGTTTATTGTGTTCTGTTTGGTATTGGATCCATATCACATCTGGTGATCAATTTATTTGGAAATCGCAAATGGCAGTCAGCAGAGTTTTAAAATATCCGTTGTTCGACCTGTAAGTCAATTGCATTTTGTTAAAATATACTTTTTACTTTTTTCGTCTTAAGGCAAATGTTATTTGTACTGTATTTAGACCCCTCTAACAAGAAATTTGTTTTACGTGCACATGCATAAAAAATGGAGTTGTTATCCCACTTAATCGATTCATAGGTTTGAATTTGTTTTCAATCTCAGTTTCATATGATGTTTAATAATAATATTCTTCAATATTGAGTAAATACTGTAAAAAAAAAGCTGCGATTGAAACAAATTATATTTTAGAATAATACCTTGCTGGAAACCTGAAACTGCTCATAGACTCTAATTCTTTCTGGATAATGTCTTTTTTTATCTGAAAGTCTTGAATGTTATATTCTTTTAGTTGACCGATATCAATATCATTTGAGCAATCACTTGTACTATCGGCAGCCGCACTGGCAGAAATGTTCGAATAAGCAGCAGCATTATCTTTAGGCTTTGAAAAATCAACAGAGTTTTCATCTTCCAATGGTATCTGAGGCCCGGTAATTGTATGATTTAACGAAGTATCAGTAGATGATATTGGCTTAAAAAAATCATCTATTTTTTTCTTCGACATTTAAATTTGCAATTTTTCAATGACAAAGGTTTTGTGCATATGTCATAGGTTAAATGCATTGAGAATTGATCTCATATATTTTAATTCATGTGCGGTGGGACATAAATGAGGATAAAAGCAGTCTTTAAATTAAATTTGACAGCTTCAAGTTTTGTATTGATTTATGAAACTATTTATCAATATTTATTATCTAGACTTCAGTCACTGACACATATAAGATAAGATCTTTAATAAAAGCTTTGCTTTATTAATTTCTCCATTCCAATTGTTTAAAAAGGTAGATTTGTCATTCTTTTCTTCGTAAAAAGCCAAAAAAAGAAAGAACTACAAGGTTCAAATGTTTTTGTCCAACTCTTAATTTAATTGGATATTTTTTTTCTCCCAAAATCAAGTGTACGCCCGGGCGTTTTGACGTAAATGTAGATACGCGCATGACAGTAAGTCTTGATTGGCGTAAATCAGCTCATTTAACTGAATTAAATATAGATCTTATAAAATTCCCGTTTCTTTGGTAGTTTGGTTCATTGCTGTGAAATTGAATAATTTAATCAATAGGTAAAAAAAATATGATTGAATACAGATAGGCATCTTTAATTATTTTTTATAACTTTTTCAAATCAACTTGGATTGTCATCAAACTATGCAGCTATCTCAGTAATATATTGATCTTACTGAATCCAAGGTTGTAATGTATATTTCAGATCAATATATTTCTAAGATAGCTGTATAGTTTGATGGATATCCAAGTTGATTTGAAAAAATAAAAAAATAAAAAATAAAGTTTACTATCTGAATTTTGTCCAAACTGCAAATCTTTTTTTACCTAGATTAATTTAATTCTTAAACTTGACAGTAATACACCAAACTACATAACGACCTTGGATTCAGTAAGATTAACACATTAACAAGGTAGCAGTATAGTTTGATGAAAATCCAAGTTGATTTGAAAAGTTCAAAAAAAATCTAAAGTGTACTATCTGAATTTTGTCCCAACTGGAAATCCTAGCTTTTTTTACTTAGATTTATTTAATTCTTAAACTTGACAACAATACACCAAACTACATAATGACCTGGCATTCAATAAGATCAATACATTACTTAGATAGCTGCATAGTTTGATGAAAACCCAAGTTGATTTGAAAAACGTTATAAATTAAATTAAGGTGTACTATTTGAATTTTGGCCGAACTGCAAATCCTAGCATTTTTACCTAGATTAATTTGATTTTTAAATTTGACAGCCAGCAATACATCAAACTACATAACAACCTGGGATTTAGTAAGACCAATATATTACTGAGATAGCTGCATAGTTTGATGAAAACCCAAGTTGATTTGAAAAATGTTATAAAAATAATTAAAACGTACTATCTGAATTGTGGCCGACTTGCAAATCGGACCATTTTTTACCTAGATTAATTTACTTCTTTTATTTGACAGCAATACACCAAACTACATAACAACCTGGGATTCAGTAAGATTCATATATTAATGAGATAGCTTCATAGTTTGATATAAATCAAAATTGATTTTAAAAAGTTATAAAAATTATTAAAGATGCTTATCTGAATTAAATCATTTTTTTTACCTATTAATTAAATTCTTTAAATTCACAGCAATGAACCAAACTACCAAATAAACTGGAATTTTGTAAGATCTATATTAAATTTAGTTAGAAGGGCTGATTTACACCAGTCAAAACTAAATTCGAAGGTCCAGACTAGTCGAGACTGGTCGAGACTGGTTGAGACTGAGTGGAGACCAATCGAGACTGTTTGAGCCTTGGTCGAGACCATTTCAGACTACACCAATATCATCAAGTATTTAATCAGACAAATTAAGTAAAGGCGAGATCTAGTCGTGTACAGTTAAGTACAGTGAAGTACTGTCGAGACAATGTCGAGACTAGTCGAGTAAAATGTTTGCTCGACTTTACTGGTCGAGCACAAAATCTGGTCTTTTCAGACTCTGAGCAGGTTGTAGTGTTATCTTCCCGAACACTGTTTTTCTTGTTATCACTACTTTTTGCAACTGTAAAAGAAACCGAGAAATTTATTATTTCTTATTGCTCGTTATATCTTCAAGATGTTGTTCTCATTTGTTCAAAACAATATGCAGACTCAATATACAAGTTAATTCCCCTTCTGTATTTTATTTAAGGAATATGCATATGTAACAAGTCATCCACAAGTGATAGAGTCCTAGGGTCTTTTAATTTAAGATCATTGGTTCATTCAAAATATATAAATGTCAATTGTGGTTGAAAGGGTACGTTGACATTCCATAGTAATTTGATCCCTCTTATATTCCAAATGTTTTATGTTGATATTTCTAGTAACACAAATAGTAGAGGTCTTTTAATTTAAGGTCTTTGCTCTGTGACCTTAAACCGGTAGTGACATTTTGTAAACCGGAAATACATCTTCATCTCCTTTTTTTAACCGAACACTTTACTCTGTTAGAATTATTTCCCCGAACACTGATTGTTTTGTGCGGACTACTCTTTTGCAACCGTAAGAGATTGCAACAAATTTATTTTACCAAATCACTGGTTCTTTCGATCCTACGGGTATGGAAAACAATTGTGCCCGAAGATCTGTACACTCTATATGAGAGTCATTTCCCCATATGCATTTGATGTAAGTGATATGCAGTTGTAACCGGTAAACCATGAGTGATAGGGTCTTTGATTTGAGCTCCATATTTCACCAAAATGAAAATATGTTCGAAGTCAAAGGTCAAGGTCGTGTTTCTTTTTCCAATTTTGGCTTATTATCAATTATCATAAGAAACCATAAAAGATAGCCACAAATTATTTTTACTAAATTGTAAATTTCCACATATCGTTAGTGAATACAAAGGGTACGTTGACATTTAATTGAAGGTTTCCCCCCTTTTTATTTAGCTGAGTGTTGTTATAACAGATACATAATACACAGTAGAGACCTCAGGTCTTTTGATTTAGGTCCTTGCTTTATGACCTTGAAATTGAGGTCAAGGTCAAAATTAAATTTGACGTTCTAAATTTTAATCTTTACTGTATATCATTATTAGTACATTATAAAGTCATAGTTTATTTTACATTGGTCATGTTGGTTAGCAGATTCTGACTTTGAAAGAAATTAACCGGAAGTAACCTTTTGTAACCCGGAAGTTGTTATTTTTGCATTATTTTTAAGTAACAAGAACGTTATATTTTTAAAATCAGTGTAAAGTAAGGTTTACATAAAACCAAAGGTATAATTTTGTAAACCAGAAGTACCTACCATTCTCCCTTATTCATGTTTTTTTTTATCAAAAGTATAAAGAAACCATGTTTGTTTAATAATAAAAAAAAACGTACATTAAGCTGTATTTTTTTACACCGGAATTGACATTTTAAACGGGAAGTAAATATTTTTCGATTAAAATATTTGCATTTTGTGGTGGAAAGACCTTCAATTGTTTTTTTAAACAATTTTTGGTCTTGATACTGGAAATTCAGAAATTATCGTGTGCATTTATTATTGCGATTTTGTCATTTTAGACTAAAATACAATTTTTATTTTTGCGATATTGAGAAAAATCATCATTAAAATTCATATAAAAAAATAAAAAAATGAGAGTTTAAATCATTGCGATTATAACCCTGTCGCATTTTTCGCATTAATTAAAACATCGCAATAATGTATGAATTTACAGTATTTCATTCAATATATCCGGAAGTTTCCTCTGTTACCTATTCAAACATCGAACTCGGACATTTTTCTGCCTGTTTCACATCAGGATCCTCTGGCCTTTGTTAGTCTGGTATGTTTTTTTTAAAGTCTGGTTCATTTATCTGTTTTGGAGTTTATTTTCGCTGAACAATAATCATTATTGTTAAGGACCAGCTAAAGCTAACCACCGGGTAGGGAAATTGTTTCGCTGTGTATAAGGCCCATTGGTAGCTTGGGCTATTTTCTTCTTTTTTTTTACTTTTTTTTTTTGTCTTTTTGACACAATCCACGTTTCCCTTCTCAATTTTATTCGAAATGTTATTAAGCGATATTTATTGTTTTCGACAAATCCTTATACTAATTTTAGAGGTTTGTTTATCATTGCAAAATATCAATAAAAAGTAAAATAACAAAAAAACTGGACTCCGAGGGAAATTCAAAACGGAAAGTCCCTATTTAAATGGCAAAACCAAATAATAATACACACCACACGAATGGACAACAACTGTCATATTCCTGACTTAGTACAGGCAAACTCAAATGTAGAAAATGGTGGACTGAACCTGGTTTTATAGTACTAAACATCTCACTTGTACGACAGTCGCATCACATTCCACTATATTGACAACGATGCTTAAACAAAACAAAGACACAACAGGGGTACAACAGCAACACGAACCCTACTAAAATCTGGGGGTGATCCGGAAGTGTACACAGGACCTACTCCACATCTGGCACTCGACGTGTTGCTCATTTTATTTCGAAGACGTTAAATAGTCTAATTCGGTAGGTAACATTCGTGAAAAAGGTAACGAGACAAAGAGTTTTTCTGAATCAGTGAATTCATCTCAACCTTTTCAACACACATCACCATTAAAAATCTTCGTAAGCTGTATTTTATGTAGAAGATAGTAGACATTCGTTTTCAAACAATTATTCTGAGTCAGTTGCTAGATTTATCTATGACATTTTAATAATATAGAAACTGTTTATACGCATTGGCTCAATATCGCATGTTCAAATTTTGATCTCTAACATAAATGAATAAAAGGCCACAGGAATTCACATATGTTAATCAGATTCTTTTGCGACAATGACAGTTTATCAATAAAAGAACATGTCTATAATACAGAAACAACTTCCGTACCAATACTTACTAACTAAATAAACAAACAATCAAACACTATGGATTTGGAGCTGCATTAATGTCAAAGCTGAAGTTTTATCACTATTGTCTTAACTGAAGTGTGTAAACTATAACATGGCGTTATTATTATATTACAGTTTTGTATTCTTTCCTTGTATGTCATTATAGTACAATGATATCTTATCGGTGGGCTCGTGGTAAAAGTGCTCGACTCGAGTGCGGAAGTAGTGGGGTCGAACTCAGACCGGATCTAAGGTTACAAAAGGGGATTATATTTCATATCATCCAATCATGTGTTTGTCTTAATAGACATGTTATATGACGCTGGATATATTATTAGAATTCCGAATCGTAGAACTGTTATTAATAATCCGCACTTCACTTGGAATTCACTATTTTAATCCAAAGAACAAATTATACTCACTTTTCAATATATAGAAATAATTATATCCGTTCAGAATGGCCTATAGACTGACACTAAACTGCTCTCTGTGCGGTCTTATATACTACCTAAATGGACGAGTCCAAGTCCCAATTTAAGGGTTGTCAAGAAGGTATACTAATCACATGACGTAACAAGTCTTTTATCAATAAAAGGGATGTTTCAGTACTTAACAAAATGTGCTCCTTATTTAGAAGGAACTAAATGTAACAAATGAACAGATTGACATGCTTTAGCCCTTTTCACTCCCCGGAATTATTGTGTACCATAACAAAAAAGGTATTTTCTTGACAACAGATAATTATCCTAACCCCTTAGCTCAGAGTTTTTAAGTCAATAAAAACCAAACAGCATCTTTCAATTTGCAACAACTGCACGCTCCTCATATGTCAAACAGCAACAACCAATTTCACAAATTACCAAAGTTAGAACTTTCTTTATTCGACAGCAACATTCTTAATTTGCAAACATTATGTGAATCTTATGACACAGCAATTCATAGCAATCTTTCATTAACAGACGCCTAGAAATTCAACTACTTAAAGTTGCTACTTCGAAACTAGGCTTTAGGGATAAACACTAGCCAAAAGTAAAATCACTAAAATTATGAACTCCGAGGAAAATTCAACACGAAAAGTCTCACATCAAATGGCAAGAACAAAAGCTAAAACACATAAAACGAATGGATTACAACTGTAATATTCCTGACTTGGTACAGGAACTTTAGATGGGAAATAATGGAAAAAAACTGGTTTTATAGCCAGCAAAAATGAAGTACAGTAAAGCAATAGATGTATTACACCAGCGATTTGAGCAAACTAATAACGTTATGCCAACATACATGCAGAATTTGTTAGCTCTTCCCGCATCTGATAATACAGTAAAGTCATGCCGCAGATTTTTTGACAAGTCAGAAACGCCCATAAGAGGACTAGACTCACTAGGCTAAAGTCAGGAATCGTATGGTGCATTACTTTTACCAATTATTCTCATCAAACTACTAAGTGAAATTAATGGAAACATTTCCCTTGAACAGACTGATTAGAAGCCGAACAAAGGGTTACTCTAGAATCAGATGTAACATTGCATAGCCCAGTATACCTTGCTAAAACTAACACACAAGTAAACAATAAAAACAATAACAGAAAGCCACAGAGAAGTGAGGTAGCCGTTCACACGCGGAAACTATGTATGTATTGCGGAGAATCTCATAGCCCTAATATATGTATGACAATTGTTGACCAAACAATCATAAATCAAAGGAAAGCTTTTTTAATTGTCTTGGCAACCACAGAGTTGCAGATTGTAATTTTAAAGGAACATATTAACAGTGTGAACGAAAACAGCATTCTAGTATTTGTTCAAATAAGAATCAGTCTTCGTTTTTTATCAAAAGTAATTCGAATTATAACAATAATGATACTACATCCGCTTCATCCATTAGCAATGCCCTGCACAACATATTCACAAGTTCTTCTCAAGACCGCGATAGCTACAGTTAACTCGAACGCGCAAGTCAGTATGGACGCAAACATAGTGTTCGACGAAAGGGCTCAGCGCTCGTTTATTTCAGAGGGTCTAGCGGAGCAACTGGAATTAAAACAAAAAGGAACAGAAGTCATATATATATTTCTGGATTTGCAGGAGGTAACTAGTCAGAACGCCATTTAAAAACCGCGGAAATATTTGTACGCACGGACGACAGAAGCCAGATACAGCTGAATATACTCATTGTTCCTAAAATAGCTTCTCCAATACGGATATATACAACCGAGCCAACTAACTTACTAAATTTGCGCGGATTAAAATTTACACACCATCTTACAGGACAAGACGTTTGTTTTCCTTGAATTGATTGATAGGCGCTGATCATTATTTGGATTTTATTTTAGATACGATAAAACGAGACAACGGTCCAACTGCAATCAAGTAAATAATAGGGTATTTGCTTTTTGGCTGGACACACAAATTAAAAGAAGGAACTACTTCAATATAGAACATTTTAATTGGACACAAAGAAGAAGCATATGACTAATAAAACCTCTCGAAAATCGAGTCATTAGGAATTACTCCTCAGAATAAGAACCCATATAACAGAGAATACTTGGAGAACTTCATATCTTCAAATATATCTTACGATATCAATACTTGTAAATACACAGCAACACTTCCACGGAAAGACGACCATGAACCACTTCCATCCGACATTGATATAGCTCGACGAAGTACTTAGTAAAAGGGAAATATTCTAGTTTTGTCATGGCTGAAAATCGAGTGACACCTTTACAAATATTGACCATACCACAACTTAAACTTATGGCAGCATTAGAAGGATGCCAATAAGCGTCTCATATAATGTCAAGTTTACGGCACGTTAACAAGTGTGTACTATGGAGCAACTGTAAAAAGTTGACTTTGAAACTTACTAATAAAAAAAACTCGCAGAGTGACCAAGCAGAAAGCCTTTTAAACTCAGTTGATAAAGTTGGATAAAAGAGGTATAACAATTTTAATCAGGTCGAATCATCGTAAATTGGTTCAGAGGGTATCACCAGCCCAGTAGTCAACACTTCGGTGTTGACATGAATATCAATAATGTGGTCATTTTTATAATTTTCCTGTTTACAAAATTTTGATGAATTTTTCAAAAAACTAAGGATTTTCTTATCCCAGGCATAGATTACCTTAGCCGTATTTGGCATAACTTTTTGGAATTTTGGATCCTCAATGCTCTTCAACTTTGTACTTGTTTGGCTTTATAAATATTTTGATATGAGCGTCACTGATGAGTCTTAGGTAGACGAAACGCGCGTCTGGCGTACTAAATTATAATCCTGGTACCTTTCATAACTATAATCAGACAACCATCAAATATAATGCCAATAACATGCTGCAAACATAACGTACATAATACAACCGTTTTTATTCCACTGTGCTTTATAAATTTGTCAGGAACCGACCCTTATAATATATACATGAGGTTTAAAGACACTATTAATCTATGTATGTAAAGTCTACTGGTATTCCGCTGCCGTTTTCTTGAAATACTATGTCCTCGTCGTGGTCCCTATTTCGAATCGCTGATTACATTGAGAATAATATCAAACTGTATAAAAAGAACAAGAAAAATTTACGTTTATACGTGAATGTTAAATTGCATGATACAAACAAAACGTGTGCATTGCAAAAAAATATATAATGTGTTTGTACTGGTTACAAAAAAGGAGACCATATATCTCTGTAATTTAAGCTTGAACAAATACATTTTTATATCTTCCAATCATGTACAAATATCGTTGATGGATATGTTCCCTACCTAGTTATTATTTTTGACAGTTTACGGAATATATGTGAGATTATTGTGTTTTAACACGATTGCATAAGTAGTGTGAACATTCCAACCTTAATTTTTCAGAAAGGGAAAACTGTTTTACACGTAGCTGTCAGAAAAGTAGAACTCGAACTAGTGGAATTGTTATTAGAATCATCCAAAATAGACCCAAATCAAAAAAATAAGGTATTAGGTATTTTGTAATTTCTAGGGTATACGTGATCAACTTGTTGTGTTACAGAAGGCGTGTTGATTCAATCGTCAACGACAACCATTAACATCACAACATACTTGCTATAAAAACTTATCAATTTTCCGCACAACCATTCGATTTTAAAGATTTACTGAAGATGAGTAACACAATAAACAAAAGATAAGGTAATAATTTATGTTTCTATAGCATATGTGATTACTGTCGGTCCATTAAGCGGTTAGTGTTGATCTGTTGTTATTTACTGGTATTATCTAATGTAAAATGTTTTCAATGGGACCATATATCTCTGTATCTTAAGCTTGAACAAATACATTTTTATATCTTCCAATCATGTACAAATATCGTTGATGGATATGTTCCCTACCTAGTTATTATTTTTGAAAGTTTACGGAATATATGTGAGATTATTGTGTTTTAACACGATTGCATAAGTAGTGTGAAAATTCCAACCTTAATTTTTCAGAAAGGGGAAACTGTTTTACACGTAGCTGTCAGACAAGTAGAACTCGAACTAGTGGAATTGTTATTAGAATCATCCAAAATAGACCCAAATCAAAAAAATAAGGTATTAGGTATTTTGTAATTTCTAGGGTATACGTGATCAACTTGTTGTGTTACAGAAGGTGTGTTGATTCAATCGTCAACGACAACCATTAACATCACAACATACTTGCTATAAAAACTTATCAATTTTCCGCACAACCATTCGATTTTAAAGATTTACTGAAGATGTGTAACACAATAAACAAAAGATAAGGTAATAATTTATGTTTCTATAGCATATGTGATTACTGTCGGTCCATTAAACGGTTAGTGTTGATCTGTTGTTATTTACTGGTATTATTTAATGTAAAATGTTTTCAATGGGTTGCATCGAACAAGTTTATAACCTGGTATGTAAGTGAAGAGTTGCATTGAAAATACATAAACTCTGTTGGAAATCTGCCAATGATAACTTGGTTTACAATATTATTGAATAAAGTCTTACAGTTTTGTCTTTTTTTTTTATTTCTCTAAACATTGAAACATTTCTATTCAAGGAAGGGAACACTGCATTTGACCTTGCTGCAGAAGAAAACCGATTCAATTTATGTAAATTGTTATTTAAAAAGACAACCGTTGATCCATCAAGACTTTATAAGGTATGAAATATATTACCGTAACGGGTTGTTTTGTTTTGGTTTTTTTTTGGGGGGGGGGGGCATTTCGTGGGTTATGAGCTAAAGAGTATACGAAAATACTCTGGCAGTTATTATTTTGGCGGAGCCGTAATACTCATAATATATTTGGGCGGATAATGTTATTGGTGCAGTTACAAAGTTTCAAAAAGTCACAGGATAAAACCAGTGTAAATGATCGTTGCTGTATTTTCATATAAAAGAATTGAAAAATAATAATTTAAATATTAAGAAGAAATACAGTTAATAAGATTAGAGATTTGCTTTTTAGAAAGTACCAAACTTAGGCATACATTTGCTTGGAATTTTTTTTCGCCATTTTTGTTTATCTGACAAAATAAACGACAAAGAACAACCTGCAAAACATTACGCACTACACAGTCTTTGATTGGATTTTCAATCATTATTTTATTGACTTAGACAACGATAAAAATCAATCGCCACATAACAATATGTGTTCCAACAATACAAGAAAACTCTAAACAACACTCGAAAAAGACGTACTTTAAACAAGCAGAATGTTAAGGCGTCCACAATAAGCCTTTTGAAATCAGTTGCTTGAGGTGTACATAGGAGGTCTTACAAATAAACATATAAAAAACAATTAAGAATTAGAATTACAGCATTTTTACACCTTTGTGTAAGTAGTGTGTACAGTCCAACTGTTATATTGCAGGGTGGCAACACTGTTTTGCACAAAGCTGCAAGAAGAGGAGAACTCCAGATGGTAGAGTTGTTACTAGAATTAACAAACATAAATCAAAGTAAAAAGAATAAGGTATGATCGTTTTCGTATTTTTAAAGGTATACGTGATCAACGTTGTTTTTTCATTTACATCATTGTGTAATTTATAACAAAAGGAACAATTATGCAACGTATTCGTATATACTTTCTGGAGCATCTGTGATTACTTATAGGTATTTGAAGGTTAAATACGCAATTTTAATGTAGTCTTTTTCATGAAAATAAAGTCATTGATCCGTGTTTTGGGTCTTTGCTTAAGTAATTGTTTTCAATGTATCGTGTGAATTATTGTACAGTGGTTATTGACACTATATACTTTTTCTGCGCACAAACAAATTTACACTTAATGCTAATGATATATTCAAATTCAAACAGACATTTGGATTTTTCAACCAAGTAAAATATTAGCTAAGCTAAATTGGGAAAATTCCCCATTTGTGGATTCTCAATGTACCACTTTTGACAAAATTTGGCCGTTAACCTATTTACTCGAACGTTACTGATGAGTCTTTTGTAGACGACATGCGCATCTGTCATAAACACTTTTAAGCCTGGTATCTATGATGAGATAATTGTATAAAAAAATGGAATATCAGCCTTTTTTCATATGATGATTAAAAAGAAAAAGAAAGTAACAAATGACTTCATATATAAGGATGTTTTTTATATAATCTTTTAATGTCCATGTACACAAATGTACACATCGAAGTTTAGACAGTTTTTGTTTAGCCTTGACGGAGTCCAAAAGTGAGACATAAGTATGCTGTTTCCGGCTTCGGTGGCAATAATGTGTTAGTTTTTGATTAGGTCTAGTTTATGGTGAACCACTTGTGGAAGGTCAATGATATTTGGTATGCAGTTGTATTAACATGGGCATCTCATTACAATGTATATTATTTGGCCCTTCCCCCTCAGTCATGGTCTGTTGACTTTAAAATTTTTGCTTAGTTTACATGTATATGTTTGTGATTATATCAGTTTAAGATGGACCACGTATGTTAGGTCAATGATATTTAGTATACAAATGAATTGACATCTGTAAGTTTCATTTCCATTAGGATTATATAACTCGACACCCTCATTATGGTTAATTGACTTTGAAACTTTTGCATAGTTTACAAGTTTATGTTTGTGTTTACGTGTTTACGACTTGAAATATCAGTGGTATTTGGTATGCATTGTATTAGCATTGGCACATCTCTTTTCCATTGGGATTGTAACATTAGCGCTCTACATTCAGTCACGGTTCATTCATTTTGAATATTTGCATAACTTACTTTTATTTTAATTTCAACATTCGCATTATCAAAATAACAAATAGGCGAGAAATGTATGTGTGTAACATGCTTACTCTTAATGATAGATTATCATTTTCAATTTGTGTACATGAACATTAATAAATTATTTTTTGTTCATGTGCGATGACAGGAAAAAAGCGTAATTTTCCTTCAATATAACAGTACCACCCTCTTTTAGATGATATGATCATTATTCGTCACATTTAATTCACAAATATCAATATATGGGAATTGATTTCTAATTTTATGAATATAATGAAAGAAATTTAGCTGTTCATGTTTTTAGGATTAAAAATATTGTGTTGAGCCTAACGAATAAGCCTTCGTCCATGCTAAATATTATGAATTATTCACCATTTGTATTTCAGAACGGTGACACTATTTTACAGTCAGCTATTTTTGGAAAAAATCCCGAAATAGTCAAATTGATATTAAATAGAACAGTTGTTGATCCAATGGAAACAAATATGGTAAGAAGTGAATTACATTTAAGTATTTGTGACATGTTTTCGCAGTCTTATATCTGAGGATACTATAAAAGAAGTTTAATCTATCCAGTGTGTTCTAACCCATATTGTGTCATGTTGACTGAGTGGTGATTCGTGTTTGTAAATTATCGTTAGAATGATTAAATTTATAAAATAATCGTCCACAAAACTGTTCGAAATACTTAGGATTTCAAACACAAAGAAAACATTGCCTTAGCTGGGTTTTTTTACAGACCTTTTCTGAATTTCGGGTGCGGAAGATTCATACTTGATTAGGTAATTAATTTATTTTCTGATTGTGACTGTTGATTAAACGCGTGTTTGGGTATATACATATGAGCCGGGTACAAACAAATGCATCTTTGATGAAATTAGTTTGGTATATTTGATGAATTCATTTGCATGGTTAGTGACGTATGCATTGCATGATATGTACATGAGGTTTAAAGACACTATTAATCTATGTATGTAAAGTCTACTGATATTCCGCTGCCGTTTTCTTGAAATACTATGTCCTCGTCGTGGTCCCGTTTTCGAATCGCTGATTACATTGAGAATAATATCAAACTGTATAAAAGAACAAGAAAAAAATACGTTTAGACGTGAATGTTAAATTGCATGATACAAACAAAACGTGTGCATTGCAAAAAAAAATATATAATGTGTTTGTACTGGTTACAAAAAAGGAGACCATATATCTCTGTATCTTAAGCTTGAACAAATACATTTTTATATCTTCCAATCATGTACAAATATCGTTGATGGATATGTTCCCTACCTAGTTATTATTTTTGACAGTTAACGGGAATATATGTGAGATTATTGTGTTTTAACACGATTGCATAAGTAGTGTGAACATTCCAACCTTCATTTTTCAGAATGGGGAAACTGTTTTACACGAAGCTGTCAGAAAAGTAGAACTCGAACTAGTGGAATTGTTATTAGAATCATCCAAAATAGACCCAAATCAAAAAAATAAGGTATTAGGTATTTTGTAATTTCTAGGGTATACGTGATCAACTTGTTGTGTTACAGAAGGTGTGATGATTCAATCGTCAACGACAACCATTAACATCACAACATACTTGCTATAAAAACTTATCAATTTTCCACACAACCATTCGATTTTAAAGATTTACTGAAGATGTGTAACACAATAAACAAAAGATAAGGTAATAATTTATGTTTCTATAGCATATGTGATTACTGTCGGTCCATTAAGCGGTTAGTGTTGATCTGTTGTTATTTACTGGTATTATCTAATGTAAAATGGTTTTAATGGATTGCATCGAACAAGTTTATAACCTGGTATGCAAGTGAAGAGTTGCATTGAAAATACATAAACTCTGTTGGAAATCTGCCAATGATAACTTGGTTTACAATATTATTGAATAAAGTCTTACATTTTTGTCTTTTTTTTTTTTATTTCTCTAAACATTGAAACATTTCTATTCAAGGAAGGGAACACTGCATTTGACCTTGCTGCAGAAGAAAACCGATTCAATTTATGTAAATTGTTATTTAAAAAAACAACCGTAGATCCATCAAGACTTTATAAGGTATGAAATATATTACCGTAACGGGTTGTTTTGTGTGTGTTATTGGTGCAGTTACAAAGTTTCAAAAAGTCACAGGATAAAACCAGTGTAAATGATCGTTGCTGTATTTTCATATAAAAGAATTGAAAAATAATAATTTAAATATAAAGAAGAAATACAGTTAATAAGATTAGAGATTTACTTTTTAGAAAGTACCAAACTTAGGCATACATTTGCTTGGAAATTTTTTTCGCCATTTTTGTTTATCCGACAAAATAAACGACAAATGAACAACCTGCAAAACATTACGCACTACACAGTCCTTGAATGGATTTTCAATCATTATTTTATTGACTTAGACAACGATAAAAATCAATCTCCACATAACAAAATGTGTTCCAACAATACAAGAAAACTTTAAACAACACTCGAAAAAGACGTACTTTAAACAAGCAAAATGTTAAGGCGTCCACAATAAGCCTTTTGAAATCAGTTGCTTGAGGTATACATAGGAGGTCTTACAAATAAACATATAAAAACAATTAAGAATTAGAATTACAACCTTTGTGTAAGTAGTGTGTACAGTCCAACTGTTATGTTGCAGGGTGGCAACACTGTTTTGCACAAAGCTGCAAGAAGAGGAGAACTCCAGATGGTAGAGTTGTTACTAGAATTAACAAACATAAATCAAAGTAAAAAGAATAAGGTATGATCGTTTTCGTATTTTTAAAGGTATACGTGATCAACGTTGTTTTTTCATTTACATCATTGTGTAATTTATAACAAAAGGAACAATTATGCAACGTATTCGTATATACTTTCTGGAGCATCTGTGATTACTTATAGTTATTTGAAGGTTAAATACGCAATTTTAATGTAGTTTTTTTCATGAAAATAAGGCCATTGATCCGTGTTTGGGGTCTTTGCTTAAGTAATTGTTTTCAATGTATCGTGTGAATTATTGTACAGTGGTTATTGACACTATATACTTTTTCTGCGCACAAACAAATTTACACTTAATGTTTATGATATATTCAAATTCAAACAGACATTTGGATTTTTTAACCAAGTAAAATATTAGCTTAGCTAAATTGGGAAAATTCCCCATTTGTGGATTCTCAATGTACCACTTTTGACAAAATTTGGCCGTTAACCTATTTACTCGAACGTTACTGATGAGTCTTTTGTAGACGACATGCGCATCTGTCATAAACACTTTTAAGACTGGTATCTATGATGAGATAATTGTATAAAAAATGGAATATCAGCCTTTTTTCATATGATGATTAAAAAGAAAAGAAAGTAACAAATGACTTCATATATAAGGGTGTTTTTTTATATAATCTTTTAATGTCCATGTACACAAATGTACACATCGAAGTTTAGACAGTTTTTGTTTCGCCTTGACGGAGTCCAAAAGTGAGACATAAGTATGCTGTTTCCGGCTTCGGTGGCAATAATGTGTTAGTTTTTGATTAGGTCTAGTTTATGGTGAACCACTTGTGGAAGGTCAATGATATTTGGTATGCAGTTGTATTAACATGGGCATCTCATTACAATGTATATTATTTGGCCCTGCCCCCTCAGTCATGGTCAGTTGACTTTAAAATTTTTGCTTAGTTTACATGTATATGTTTGTGATTTTATCAGTTTAAGATGGACCACGTATGTTAGGTCAATGATATTTAGTATACAAATGAATTGACATCTGTAAGTTGCATTTCCATTAGGATTATATAACTCGACACCCTCATTATGGTTAATTGACTTTGAAACTTTTGCATAGTTTACAAGTTTATGTTTGTGTTTACGTGTTTACGACTTGAAATATCATTGGTATTTGGTATGCATTGTATTAGCATTGACACGTCTCTTTTCCATTGGGATTGTAACATTAGCGCTCTACATTCAGTCACGGTTCATTCATTTTGAATATTTGCATAACTTACTTTTATTTTAATTTCAACATTCGCATTATCAAAATAACAAATAGGCGAGAAATGTATGTGTGTAACCTGCTTACTCTTAATGATAGATTATCATTTTCAATTTGTGTACATGAACATTAATAAATTATTTTTTGTTCATGTGCGATGACAGGAAAAAAGCGTAATTTTCTTTCAATATAACAGTACCACCCTCTTTCAGATGATAGGATCATTATTCGTCACATTTAATTCACAAATATCAATATATGGGAATTGATTTCTAATTTTATGAATATAATGAAAGAAATTTAGCTGTTCATGTTTTTAGGATTAAAAATATTGTGTTGAGCCTAACGAATAAGCCTTCGTCCATGCTAAATATTATGAATTATTCACCATTTGTATTTCAGAACGGTGACACTATTTTACAGTCAGCTATTTTTGGAAAAAATCCCGAAATAGTCAAATTGATATTAAATAGAACAGTTGTTGATCCAATGGAAACAAATATGGTAAGAAGTGAATTACATTTAAGTATTTGTGACATGTTTTCGCAGTCTTATATCTGAGGATACTATAAAAGAAGTTTAATCTATCCAGTGTGTTCTAACCCATATTGTGTCATGTTGACTGAGTGGTGATTCGTGTTTGTAAATTATCGTTAGAATGATTAAATTTATAAAATAATCGTCCACAAAACTGTTCGAAATACTTAGGATTTCAAACACAAAGAAAACATTGCCTTAGCTGGGTTTTTTTACAGACCTTTTCTGAATTTCGGGTGCGGAAGATTCATACTTGATTAGGTAATTAATTTATTTTCTGATTGTGACTGTTGATTAAACGCGTGTTTGGGTATATACATATGAGCCGGGTACAAACAAATGCATCTTTGATGAAATTGGTTTGGTATATTTGATGAATTCATTTGCATGGTTAGTGACGTATGCATTGCATGATATGTCATTATGTCGACGCACCCGGTCTCCTTCCTTTTGGAGTTCGTGCCATTTTAACGTTTGCAATGTGTTACATCGACGTGTCATGTTAATTGATGGATCAGATTTGAACATCGGCAAACTAGTGTTGTTTATACTTTTGTAGGAGATCAAAATAACAGATCGGCCTGTATAGTTGAATTCTATTATTTGATTTTTTAACGGGATTAAACATGATTCAGTTTAACCATTGCTTTCTATCCTTCTTTACTTTAACTATCGGGAAAAAACCCTGAACAGATGGGTCAAAGATAATTAAAAGGTCATAAGAGTACACACACAACTGTGACTTTCAAAAAAAATAAAACTGAAGGATGTCAATACATGTTGCAAGAATTTCACTTGGTGTGTGGGATCATATTCCCTGGATGTGATTTATATCTCCTGGGCCATCGCGCAAAGGGAATGTATGCAATTGCACTCTCAATACTGCAACCTTTCTATTTTAAGTATGGTGACAACGCACTACATGCAGGTGCTCGTAGAGGGAATCTCGAAATAGTCAAATTGTTGTTAGAGAGAACAGATATAGATCCAACTGAAAAAAATCAGGTTTGAATACGTATACTTAGCGAACTTTAACCCTTGTTTTATACCTACATCTATTCGTAAAGGAGGAGGTATGATAAGGACCATTAATTAATCGATGGAAATAGCAAAATAAGTATACATTTCAAGCCATTTAAAAGGTCTTTGTTCGTATAATCTTGGGTACTATTAAGTTATCTTACGTGTAATTAAATGTTGATCTGATATATCTAATAAAAAAATGGGCGTGTTACACACAGATGTTAAACAAGTTGATCTGAAATAACAATATGAAATTTAAAAAAAAAAAAAAAAATAGTTTGGGGTTATGACTTGACACCTATCGTATTATTATGACTGATCTTAAAATAGACAATGTTTGCCAAAAACAGATTGGATCCTTTCTGCAAATATGTAAGATTGAATTTATAAATATCGACGTATCACAGGCTACTGTATAATATAAGTTTTCGTTTGTAGATTGATATAACTTGTCGAGGTTTTCCTTTTGTAATTGTGTTTCAACGGTTTGACGTTTGTTCCCCGAAATTTTTTTTGTCTCATCGAATTGTGACTATTGAACATCGGTATACTACTGTTGCAATTTTTTGCTGGTATTCCAAACCTAGAGACACACAAGCCTTATTTAGTTTCAGATGCACGATTTGTTTTATTAGTTGTTAATGGCTTTGAACAAGTTGTCAGTAACTGGGAGTACTCTCAGATCTGATAGTCGTGTCTTTTTGAAACTGATAGTTTGTTTTTATGTTGTACTGTTACATGACTGCCCCAGGTTAACTGTCTTGTCAACTGATTTCAGCAACCGATTTACGTTCACAAGTGGAGAAATAACGCAAAAGCAATCGTCCCTGATATGTAACTTTTGTCTCGTTGCCTTTTTTGCTGGAATTCCAAATCTAGGGACACACAAGCCTTATTTAGTTCGTTCTTATGTTGTTCTGTTACACGACTGCCCCAGGTTAACTGTCTTGTCAACTGAATTTTATAGTTCGATTTTATGTTGTACTGTTACACGACTGCCCCAGGTTAACTGTCTTGTCAACTGAGTTTTATAGTTCGTTCTTATGTTGTACTGTTACACGACTGCCCCAGGTTAACTGTCTTGTCAACTGAGTTTTATAGTTCGTTCTTATGTTGTACCGTTACACGACTGCCCCAGGTTAACTGTCTTGTCAACTGAGTTTTATAATTTGTTCCTATGTTGTACTGTTACACGACTATTCCAGGTTAACTGTCTTGTCAACTGAGTTTTATAGTTCGTTCTTATGTTGTACTGTTACACGACTGCCTGCCCCAGGTTTAATGTCTTGTCAACTGCGTTTTGTGGTTCGTTCTTATGTTGTACTGTTACACGACTGCCTCAGGTTAACTGTCTTGTCAACTGAGTTTTATATTCGTTCTTATGTTGTACTGTTACACGACAGCCCCAGGTTAACTGTCTTGTCAACTGAGTTGTATAGTTCGTTCTAATGTTGTACTGTTACACGACTGCCCAAGGTTAACTATCCTGTCAACTGAGTTTTATAGTTCGTTCTTATGTTGTACTGTTACTCGACTTCCCCAGGTTAACTATCTTGTCAACTGAGTTTTATAGTTCGTTCTTATGTTGTACTGTTACGCGACTGCCCGAGGTTAACTGTCTTGTCAACTGAGTTTTAAGTTCGTTCTTATGTTGTACTGTTACACGACTGTCCCAGGTTAACGGTCTTGTCAATTGAGTTTCATAGTTCGTTCTTATGTTGTACTGTTACACGACTGCATCAGGTTAACTGTCTTGTCAACTGAGATTCATAATTCGTTCTTATGCTGTACTGTTACACGACTGCCCAAGATTAACTGTCTTGTCAACTGAGTTTTATAGTTCGTTCTTATGTTGTACTGTTACACGACTGCCCCAGGTTTAATGTCTTGTCAACTGCGTTTTGTTGTTCGTTCTTATGTTGTACTGTTACACGACTGCCCCAGGTTAACTGTCTTGTAAACTGAGTTTTATAGTTCGTTCTTGTGTTGTACTGTTACACGACTGCCCCAGGTTAAATGTCTTGTCAACTGAGTTTTATATTCGTTCTTATGTTGTACTGTTACACAACTGCCCCAGGTTAACTGTCTTGTCAACTGAGTTGTATAGTTCGTTCTAATGTTATACTCTTACACGACTGCCCCAGGTTAACTGTTTTGTCAACTGAGTTTTATAGTTCGTTCTTATATTGTACTGTTACAAGATTTCCCCAGGTTAACTGTCTTCTCAACTGAGTTTTATAGTTCGTTCTTATGTTGTACTGTTACACGACTGTCCCAGGTAAACTGTCTTGTCAACTGAGTTTTATAGTTCGTTCTTATGTTGTACTGTTAGACGACTGCCCCAGGTTTAATGTCTTGTCAACTGCGTTTTGTAGTTCTTTTTTTATGTTGTACTGTTACACGACTGTC
Organism: Mytilus galloprovincialis; assembly: GCF_965363235.1. NCBI lineage: Eukaryota > Metazoa > Mollusca > Bivalvia > Mytilida > Mytilidae > Mytilus > Mytilus galloprovincialis. Next base: position 64,660,057 of record NC_134842.1, on the reverse strand, counting down.
CCAGGTTAACTGTCTTGTCAACTGAGTTTTATAGTTCGTTCTTATGTTGTACTGTTACACGAGTTCCCCCAAGTTAACTGTCTTGTAAACTGAGTTTTATAGGTCGTTCTTATGTTGTACTGTTACACAACTGCCCTAAGTTTAATGTCTTGTCAACTACGTTTTGTAGTTCTTTTTTATGTGGTACTGCTACACGACTGCCCCAGGTTAACTGTCTTGTCAACTAAGTTTCATAGTTCGTTCTTATGTTGTACTGTTACACGACTGCCCCAGGTTAACTGTCTTGTCAACTGAGTTTCATAGTTCGTTCTTATGTTGTACTGTTAGACGACTGCCCTAGGTTAACTGTCTTGTCAACTGAGTTTTATAGTTCGTTCTTATGTTGTACTGTTACACGACTGCCTGCCCCAGGTTTAATGTCTTGTCAACTGCGTTTTGTGGTTCGTTCTTATGTTGTAATGTTACACGACTGCCCCAGGTTAACTGTCTTGTCAACTGAGTTTCATAGTTCGTTCTTATGTTGTACTGTTAGACGACTGCCCTAGGTTAACTGTCTTGTCAACTGAGTTTTATAGTTCGTTCTTATGTTGTACTGTTACACGACTGCCTGCCCCAGGTTTAATGTCTTGTCAACTGCGTTTTGTAGTTCTTTTTTTATGTTGTACTGTTACACGACTGTCCCAGGTTAACTGTCTTGTCAACTGAGTTTCATAGTTCGTTCTTATGTTGTACTGTACACGACTGCCCCAGGTTAACTGTCTAGTCAACTGAGTTTTATAGTTCGTTCTTATGTTGTACTGTTACACGACTGCTCCAGGTTCACTGTCTTGTCAACTGAGTTTTATAGTTCGTTCTTACGTTGTACTGTTACACGACTGCCCCAGGTTAAATGTCTTGTCAACTGAGTTTCATAGTTCGTTCTTATGTTGTACTGTTACACGACTGCCCCAGGTTAACTGTCTTGTCAACTGAGTTTCATAGTTCGTTCTTATGTTGTACTGTTAGACGACTGCCCTAGGTTAACTGTCTTGTCAACTGAGTTTTATAGTTCGTTCTTATGTTGTACTGTTACACGACTGCCTGCCCCAGGTTTAATGTCTTGTCAACTGCGTTTTGTGGTTCGTTCTTATGTTGTAATGTTACACGACTGCCCCAGGTTAACTGTCTTGTCAACTGAGTTTTATAGTTCGTTCTTATGATGTTCTGTTACACGACTGCCCCAGGTTAAATGTCTTGTCAACTGAGTTTTATATTCGTTCTTATGGTGTACTGTTAGACGACTGACCCAGGTTAACTGTCTTGTCAACTGAGTTTTATATTTCGTTCTTATGTTGTACTGTTACACGACTGCCCCAGGTTAATGGTCTTGTCAACTGATTTCAGCAAGCGATTTACGTTCGCAAGTAGAAAAATAAGGCAATAGTAATCGTCCCTGATATGTAATTTTTTGTCTCGTTTTGTAAAAAATCAAAATTACATGATAAGGAAAATGATTTAGAGCCTTGTTGTCTAGGAATGCCTTAACGCTAAACAATAAATGTCTACGAAAATAAGTAGTTTACAGCATTTATGTCATGCATTAATATCTCTGCTAACTTATACATTGCTGTTATAGCGGGGCAACACAGCATATGATGTTGTCGAAAACTACTGGATTGATTCGGAAGAAAAGAGAGATGCAAAAGAAGTTATACAGGTAACAGTGTTTAGTCGTTTGTTAACTCATATATCAAAAGTAATGACTTAGAACTAAATGTATATTAAAAGAAAAATCCCAGCATAAAAAAATAACAATGTACTGCATGAATGAAAGGTCATTTTTATACTTTAAAAACTGCAACTATAAATATGAAATTGAATATCGAATCGTTCAAATATGCAAGATTATATAAGGTATCTAATCCTATCTCTGTCTCTGTCTCCAGTCTACTGATTACCTATTTATCTACAATTCTGGCTCAGTATAGAAATCTTGGCACAAACATAATGTGGTTATATACATGAACAAGGTGTGTCTAAACAAAGCTATATTTGCAAAAATTTTATGTATGAATCTACAAGTTTGATATCCAAATTCGTAGGAGTTTATCAGAACTGTTTACTAATTCTGTTTTATTTTTCTTTGCATATAATTCCAGTATAAGTAAGTTTATCGTTTTATATCCCCCCCCCCCCCCAATAAAAAGTCCTTAATACTAATAAACTCATACCTTTTACAGGTATATGACCTACCGAATTAGACTATTTACCGGATTTGTAATCACTTAAGCAACACGACGGGTGCCACATGTGGAGCAGGATCTGCTTACCCTTCCGGAGCACCTGAGATCACCCCTAGTTTTTGGTGGGGTTCGTGTTGTTTATTCTTTAGTTTACTATGTTGTGTCGTGTGTACTATTGTTTTTCTGTTTGTCTTTTTTATTTTTAGCCATGGCGTTGTCAGTTTGTTTTAGATTTATGAGTTTGACTGTCCCTTTGGTATCTTTCGTCCCTCTTTTAAATATTATTTGTTTTATGACTCATGACTGTTTTCTGTTTGTTGCCATTATAGCTTCACATTTGTTAAATAATTCTGTTGTTTATGTAAATATGGGATATTTAATACCCTCTAAGGATAAAACACACTGTTGTTAGTTCCATAGAGGCATTTGTGAATTTATAAATTGTATCGTTGAGATCACCACAAGTTTTTGGTAGGGTTCGTGTTGCTTGGTCTTTAGTTTGCTATGTTGTGTCCTCTGTTCTATAATTTGTCTGTTTGTCTTTTCAATTTTAGCCATGGCGTTGTCAGTTTATTTTCTTTCTATGAGTTTGACTCTCCCTCTGTTATCTTTTGTCCTTCTTTTGATGCCGAAGTCATCGGAAAACACTGTCAGGTATAACGGCTTACTTATGGGTTTTTGTACAAGCAAAAACACACAAACATCAATGTTCTTCAAATGAGTTTTAAAGATAGGAAAAGTAAATTTATGAATTGCTTAACAATTTAAATTACATATATTGTATGAGGATGGAATTACTTTGTTTTATGTAAACTATAAATTTATGCTGAGCCATCCTATTTAAGGCCCAGTATTTTCTCTCAAGTACGTGCGTTTACTAGAAACGCGAAAAACAAAGTTCAATAACGAAATATGTGCATGCGGCGTTCACTTTATGTTGTGCTTGGCCTGCACCAAAACTGTTTATAATTACCATCGTCTGCTTATTTCAATCATATATATAGATTGTTTTACAAAGATATTGATTTTACTCATTTAAGAGTGGTTTGATTATAAGCCAAATATCAATGTATTGTAGTCGTATATGACCAAAGAAAGAAGTGTCCCTAAAACCACTACTACAGTTCTGGAACAAGACGAGTCACCTCAAGAGAAGTCTGAAAGCGTAGGAGGTAAGATATATTACAATACTGAAAACGTAGGAGGTAAGATATATTACAATACTGAAAACGTAGGAGGTAAGATACATAACAATACTTACCTTTTAATGATTGATTTGTGTCTCGTTTTTATTTCATGAGTAGCATATACATTGATTGGTTCATAACTGTTGTCTTTGTATGTCTACCAAGCGGTAAGGGTATTGCTTGCAAAGACTTTGTCGGAATGTAGTAACTAGTAATAACATTATATGTTGACTATGTTTTGTGTACGCCTTTGAAAACATGTTATTAACGATGTCAATTGGTTGTCTAGCACGTTTTTTCAAATCACAACCATTTCATTCTATTTAAAAAGGTAGGTCCTCTGAATGAAATAACTATGTTCTTTTCGGATAAAGACATCATTAAACTTCTAGAATAAAAAAAAAAACAAATGCGTTTAATTTCTTGTTTTTTGTTCAAAATGATGGACTGGCTAAAGCATACAAATATTTATTGCTACTTAAGATTTGCCATTACTTGGTTTTACCTAAATGTTGCATTTATTCATTAAAGACGATTTATTTATGTTATTTAGTTTTCAAATGATAATGTCATTACCAAGTGTTAGTGATTAGTGTTCCTTTTTGGAATACAAACGTCCAAACACATAAATCTTCACCGCATTAGCTGTGGCATCCATGGAATAAAAATAGCATGAGCATAAATACATTTTATTGAAACACATTTATAACCAATGGATTTGGTGGAGAATTATGCCAAAAATAATAACTAAAAATGAAAAAAAAAATAAGTATGAGATCATGGATGTGAATTCGTTGATACAAATGAAAATTTTAAAATGCAATATAGTTTTTGTGCAACATTTGTGCAACATGTATCTGCAAAAAACAACTTATCGATAACCCTTTTTCAGATATACTAAGCCGGACGGTGACCCATAGTTGTTAACGTATTTCTCATTTTGTCTCTAGTGGAGAGTTGTCTCATTGGCGATCATACCACATCTTTTTTTTTTCTATAATCATCAAGTATCGCTTCATATAAAATATAATAGCTTTGACACAATCTATACAATAAACGTGATAAGATAATAAGTGAAATGATTTAGTTATTCAGATACTCGTTTTGTAATAAAATAGTGTATTTGTTGTCAACTGCAAGCAATTGTTTTGGTTTGTTTTGAACCTTACTAATATAAAAGAATCCTTTCGTTATAAAATATGAAATCTTAATTCATGAATATAGCACGATCGATTCTAAGTTAGTTGATATATGAATTACACAAAACAATTAATACATCATGATTCTCAATTTATGCTTTTAGAAAATCAGGATTTGCTTCCTTTTGCCGGTACGTCCGAAGATTTCCACATATTACTTTCCACTGGAACTTATGAATCGTATGAAAATAGAGTTTTTCTTTGTGGAAGTTGTGCATGTGGAAAATCGACCCTTGCAAGCGTTCTAATTGGTAGTCCAATACCGCTTACGTGGAAATCAACAGATGGTTTGGTCATACACTTTGGACGTAACGGTATCAACTTGGAAACTTATGAGATGGTTCCCTTAAAAGAAGGTAATATACATTGCAAATTTAAAATATCGATATTTTAAATTCATATAACATATGTGTATGTCGTGTACATGTTATTATTTTGTACAGGTTATTACTTGTACAAACATTTTATACAAGTAATTACTTGTATGAAGCCATCATACAGGTTATTACTTGTAGAAAAACAATTGTACAAGTAATTACTAGTACAATTTTTACTGAGAAAAAGATAATAACTTGTACAAATCATTATTCTACCTTGGCCTAAGTGATGTTCTCAACAAATTGTTTCGTATTAAAGGGGCACTAGCTACGAGATATATAAAAATCTTAATATATAATTTTTTTAGCTCAATCATTAATGAAATGGAAATAGTGAAATAATAATTGGCTTTTAGCCATGTTAGCAGCCAGTAAGTTTAAATTTTGTCAAAATAAGCTTAAAAAAATATTGATTATGAATTATTCATTTGCAAGTGAATAATTCGACCTCATTGAATCCGTATGCATGTGAACTTCAATTTAACCCCTAAGCTGGAGATGGATGACACGGAAATTGTATGTGTAAAGTTAATTAAAGGATTAAAATGCCAACATTGAAAGTGAAACAAAGGTAAATCATTTGATTGACTGATTCGATCAACAAAATCTTTCTTATACAGGTATAAACGACGATAAACATTTATTTTTCATCTTTAATATGAAATTAGACAGACCTAGAAAAAACGAACAGCACGAGTTAGTTTAATCTATTTGTATCTATATGTATGTTTACATCGCTTATATGGTCATCTGACTTTAGAGGGCAACTTGATAGTAAATTAGATGGCATCTAGACTAAAATACACAAGAAAGAAGCTTCATACGTTCATGCCAGTGCCCTGTTAATTGTTGATTTTAGACTTTTAATAGTTTGGATAAATATTTTACATTGTTATAAATCAAATATGCGAATTTGATTAAAATCGGTGAACATGAATTTGACAGCTAGTGCCCCTTTAAACAAATAATTTATGAATAAACCCTAAAGGTATAAACATTCAACATGTGTGTAATTTTTGTTTTATCAAATATATGAGCAAAACTATTAAAAAAAGTTAAAACTAAAGTGTAAGATGGAGCTACAATCCCTTTCCCTTTTCATGAATGTGACCTGCCAAATTAGACTATTTACCGAATGTGTTATTACATGAGCAAGACGACGGGTGACACATGTGGAGCATGATCATGATCTGCTAACCCTTCCGGAGCACCTTAGATCACCCCCAGTTTTAGGTTGGATTCGTGTTGCTTATTCTTTAGTTTTCCATTTTTGCCTTTAAATGGATACGAAATAAAAACAAAAGTTGGAATCATGATTGGTAACATTTAAAAAAAAAACATCATTGATCCTCAGTTGATAAAAAAGAAAAGAAAAAACAACAATATAGATTTTAAAAAAAATCATACACTGAATGATAAATAAAAAAAGAACGGATAAATAAATACCCAACAATGGACAAAAATTCCAAGACTTACAAACCCAAAGAAAGGAGTTTTTTAATTAAACATTAAAAGAAAAAGAAAAAACAAAAATAACCCAAATATATTGTGTTGTACAAGTTATTATCTTTTTCACACCAAAAATTGTACAAGTAATTACTGGTACAATTATATTTGTACAAGTAATAACCTGTATGATGGCAGCATACAAGTAATTTCTCGTACAAAGTTTTTGTACAAGTAATAACCTGTACAAAATAAAAAAATGTACACGACATATATACATTTTACCAAAATGTAATAAACAGTTGCAGAATTTAAACCATTAGTCTTTCAGATAGTTAGCCTCGATCATCACTAAAAGAGAGACGAAAGATACACGGACGCCATGGCTTTTTTCATCACTTTGCGTCCGGCGTCCGTCGTCGTCGTCAGTCGTCGTTAACTTTTACAACAATCTTCTCCACTGAAACTACTGTGCCAAATTGAACCAAACTTAGCCACATTCATCATTGGGGTATCTAGTTTGAAAAATGTGTCCGGTGACCCGGCCAACCAACCAAGATGGCCGCCATGGCTAAAAATAGAACATAAGGGTAAAATGCAGTTTTTAACTCAAAAACCAAGCATTTAGAGAAAATCTGACAAATGGGGCAAAATTGTTTATCAGGTCAAGATCTATCTGCCCTTAAATTTTCAGATGAATCGGACAACCCATTCTTGGGTTGCTGTCCCTGAATTGGTTATTTTAAGGAAATTTTGTTGTTTTTGGTTATTTTCTTGAATATTATTATAGATAGAGATAAACTGTAAACAGCAATAATGTTCAGCGAAGTAATATTTTCAAATAAGTCAACATGACCAAAATGGTCAATTGACCCCCTAAGGAGTTATTGTCCTTTATAGTCAATTTCTACCAATTTTCATAAACTTTATAAATTTTTACTAACATTTTCCATTGAAACTACTGGGCAAAGTTTAATATAGATAGAGATAATTGTAAGCAGCAAGAATGTTCAGTAAAGTAAGATGCACAAACACATCACCTTCACCAAAACATAATTTTGTTATATGAATCCATCTGCGTCCTTTGTTTAATATTCACATAGACCAAGCTGAGAGACACAGGCTCTTTAGAGCCTTTAGTTTCATGATGTGATTTTTTTTTATATGGGAGATGGTATCTGAGAACATGTATTTGCTTACTATTTGTATGGTTATATTTATATTACTTTTAGGAGAATCATCATGATCATAAGTAAAAGATTTCGGTTTAATGTCGAAATTGTTTCTCAGATTAGAAGACATTAAATGTTTTAGGAATTAATTTACTCAGTTTAGATGTTAGTAATGACAATGCCTGGCATGATGCTTGGCGCTAGATGAGCTAGAGAGTAAACTTCTGTGTTATTTTATACTAATTATTTGGAAATATTTCCTCCAAAGCAGGTCAAAGCCCTAAACAAAATTGGCCAGTATGAAAATGATATTATCAAAAGAACCTTTGAGAGCATGCTTCAAAGACTCATAAGAAAATATAACTGCTACAGAAATCATCTGATAAAATTTCAAGTGGATATCAACATATACTTAATATGTCTAAAGATTTCAAAGTTATAGTATTCAATATGAAAAAGGTATTGCAAAAATAATCTCTTTTCAATTCATTTTGTGATATGGATACAAATATAGGTAATACCAATACAGTAAGGCAGTTTTGTTGTGGTATGAAAGTGTATTGTAGTAATTAATAATTGCTGTTAATTCACAAAAATTAAGAAATAAACAAATGAATGATAAATGTTAAACATGTACAATGAAATATAGTTTTAGAATTCAATTAGGCCAAATAGGCCTTATAATTTTTCTTTTTTTTTTAACATACTGGATGACCATTTACACTCAGGACTAAGGTGTCATGTAGGCAGTATAGATATATAAAATAAAGTGTAACATAACAATCAGGCATCATATTGCTAGTATCTAGAGTAGCGTTGTTTTGGTAAAAAAAAAAAAAAAAATTTTTAAATTTGGCTAATGGACAAAAATGTTTGATTCAAATCTAAATAAAATGCTATTATCTCCCTATTACTTACATTGTACCTAAAATGGATACAACTTTGATAATTCCTTGTACCTGAGAGTTGTCTGTCAAATCTTTATTTCCCAATGAATGAATTGCATAACAACGAACTGAGCTCAAAGCAAAGCACTTTCATAATACACTTGGACAAAGAGCTCAATCCAGTGATATACTTTGTACTACTTATATACAGGTCCTTCATAAACATCCATCGACAAAACCCATATCTCAATAACATGCCAAACTATGTATACATGGTTGGATCAGAAGTCCTGAAGTGAAAGACATGAATTGTATTATTGTATTTTAAGTATACAGTCCTTGGATGGTGTAAACTTTCCACTAACACCATACACCTTGTACCATTAAACCATATATACACCTTACACATTACATCATTGCACCATTCTATCTTCACGATCCGAAATTACCCATAATGCAATTGAATTTCAAATATTAAGATTATTATTATTGTTTATATTTACAATTCGAAAAAAAAAAGAAAAATAACTTCGTTTTCAACCAATGAAATGTCGTACACCATCATTCACACCATTCCCAATCGCACGTTACACAATCACACCATTCCTCAAACACCATTACACCATTCCCCTTACACCATACACCATACACCATAGCACAATACACCTTACACCATTACACCATACACGTTTTTTTGGGAAGTTTACACCATATAAGGGCTGTAAATACCGCATTCAGTATCTACATGTATCAACTATCAATCACTTCATGCACAAATTGATATAGGTTGAGTGCCCCTCTGTTGGAAATAAGAACATAGCTCCACCTAATTTTTAGTAATATAATTAACTGATGAAGAAACATTCAAAACTATAAAATTTTATCTTAGACTTGTGGGTTTCTATTTGCTATCACCACTGAATCAATAGTATATGTAAACATATATAAGAGTAAAATTGACAAACATATATAAGACTAAAACTGACATTCGGGCTTTACTCCACCTTCATTTCTCAAGTCCATGACTTCATGATAAAATAAGATTCCATATCGATGAAATATCCCTCTGATAGACTAGCCGCAACGAAATGCCAGTTTTAGAATGATAGGTGGAACCTAAATTTTAAATGATATATTCTAAATATTGCTAATACATTTCATAATAATTCTTCTTAAAACTTTGCTATATTTTTCATTATTTTGTCTTTTGTTTAAAGCTGTGTATTGACCTCTAGATGTCTTTCAATTACACCCAGGTTGGCTTAGGTTGATGTCTGATTATTGTACATGTTATACATCAATGTTGGATTTGTTTACATAAATAACAACTATTCATTAAAATTCAAATCAAATGTATGCAAGACATTTAAAGTCATCCATAGGCATTCTACTTTTAATATCCAGCTGGGCCATGAGCGCTTGATAGGCTTGTCACATGTACCAAGAATAAAGTTCAATTACTTCTCAATGTCATATTAAAATGTATTCGAAATTTATGAAAATCAAACAGGGAGTTATCATCAATAGCATGCATAGATATAAACAATGCACCAAAGTTTGATGAGAATTGTTGATAACATTATCAGAAGCTTGAGAATCCCCCCTTTTTAATATATAAGACCACCTTAACTTGGAAATGTAAAATTTGTAAGATTCTATCTAAAGGCAGCAGCTTACATCACTAGATATCAACAAATCACCAAAGTTTCATGAGAACTGCTGAGAGCATTTTGGAGTTAAAGTTTGAAAACTGGAATATCACCCTTTCTTTAGGACTCGGAAACATTAAATTCTAAAATTAGTAAAAAAAAAAAAAGAAAGGGAGCTCACGTCGATAGATATAAACAATTCACCAAAGTTTTATGCAATTTCATTAAAGCCTTTTAAAGTTAATTTCTGACATGTTGACAACGGACGGAAAGACAGACTGACAACAGTATTCCTTAATACATCCTGTAAACAGGCATATACAAATGAGGAAACCTTATACTGTATATTCTGCTGTAGAAGAGCCCAACATGTTGGAATACAGTTAATATAATGATATAAAGATTAGAGATTGTATCCACAAAAAAAAACGTTCATGGCAACACAACTATAAGTATTTGCATTTGTTCTGTTGATTAATAGCTGTAGTGATACATGTACATGAGGACTGGGATGAAATCAATTATAAATGTATACATGTAAAGTTCAATTCTGATCAATTGTTTCATGGTAAATAAGTTGTAGTAGGCTGTTTGAAGTTTGCAGCATATTCAACTTTGAACATTTTTTTCAGGTCTGCAATCCATATAGAACAAAGTATATGTGGTATGATTGCGAATGAAACGACTATCCACAGAGGTTCAAATAACAAAGTAAATATAGGCAACTATACAGCCTTGAAAAAAAGAGAAAGAAAACAGTCCAGACATGTTAAATACGCAACAATTAAATTGAGAAAAAGTAATGGCCTGATTTACAACTTATTAACAACAGGTTCAACCCCTACCCTTCCCCCACCCCCCCCCAAATGTTCTAGAGAAGGTAAGAAGTAAATAAAGCCTTTTCAACTTATCAAGGAGGATCTGGAGGGGATTCATTTCATTCCAAACAACTTTTCTTTAGGGTCGATACATATAAAAATTACAAAGAGTAAGTCAAACAAAAAATATATGTCTGTTTTAAGTCAGGGGACTTTTTGAAATAAGGTAACACTATCTTTACGTTTGACACGAGTTCAGTTTATTTTTCGCTTTATGATGGATAAAATAACTTAAGGTCGGCACTCAAAATAGGATGGGTCGGGTAACCGTAGACAGACATATATTTTTTGTTGGCCTAATATTTAATATGATTGCCAATGAGCATGATGAGACAACTATCTACCCCTGTCTACAGAGGTTCAGATGACATAGCAATTACAGACAACCATACAGCCTTCAAATATGAGGAAAACTGTCCCGGCCTAATATTTAATATGATTGCCAATGAGCATGATGAGACAACTATCTACCTGTCTACAGAGGTTCAGATGACATAGCAATTACAGGCAAACATACAGCCTTCAAATATGAGGAAAACTGTCCCGACATGAAAAGTATCCCCCCTAAAAATGAGGGATATTTTGCTGCTTTAAAATAAGGGTAAAAAGATGTAGCCTTTTTAACTTATAAAGGGTGTGTGTATGTGTGTGTGGGGGGGGGGGGGTCATTACCATAAGAACAACTTTTCTAAACGATGATTCAAATATAGTCATTGTATTTTTAATGAAAAATAAATATTGAAGTGTATCTCAGGCATCTGAGAACAGACTATTGAATTTAATCGGTACATCTATACATCGTTGTCCAATTTTTAGCTTCTCGTAATTGATGTCATATTTATGACCATATGCAAAGATACAAACGCCGAGATATGTGGCCTGACATGCTGCATTATATCGAAATGTCCAAAAAAATTAACAACACTGCAAATTGGGACCGAAAAGATTAATACATGTTATACCAACTGAAACTTCGATTGTCTGAGAGAGATGTTAAGACAGTTCTAGGTCAATATTTTCACAACAACAAAAAACGATAAATTTGTGGAAAAATATCTAGCGAGGTCCAAATTATAATACTCTCAAAACAGTTATCTTTACGTCTTTATTTTGTCCATTGTTGAAGACTGATTGTTGCCCTCTATATGTCCTATACGTCATTTTGTTTTCTTTGTCATTGGGTCCTCATTGATGTTGGGTTACTCGCATGTAATTTATCAATTTGAATATAAATGAAATTCCTCAACGTAGAACGACCTTACACCCCCCCTTTTCCCCGTCCTTTTCTAGATAAAAAAAAAGGATCGGGGTGAGGGTGTACCTTCGGGTGTACCTCCCTTTTTCTTGATTCTACTGTGATGGTCGATTTTGTCATATCTTTACACCGTCATTGCTAGAATTTCAAACTTCTGTGACTAAACATGTGCATGTATTAATTTGTTTTGTAATTGGTAAATTCGATATGGCAGTATAGTATTTGCGGAATTCCCACGTAAATGCCATGAGTAAATAGGGATATACCATTTTCATGGCTGTAGTGTAAAAGATGTAGGTCATTTAGACATCTTCAAGTGTAAATAAACTGTGTGTTATATGGAATCGTCCAACATACATTTATCATACGACTCAAAATGTAAACAACCCATAAAACATGTAAAATACAATGTTAATTGTTGTAAATAACCGTCCATAGCAGGTGAAAGACGTAGAATTCACGAATACACGGTTTCCGCTGATTTTGTCAGTTGGTATGACTGACATTAGATGAAATAAAAATAGATATGTCAGCTGATAAAATATTCAATAGTTTTTTGTTGGTTGAAATGTCCTGAAATGTGATAGGATTATGCAGCACATGTATCACTTCACCAGTTCACTGGCTTTAGTTTTGAATATAGACTAGAGTAGAGACTAAATGTGTACAAACCTGACATTTAACTATGTTGTAGAAAATGTGATCATCAATTCATTAAAAATATATACACAGAGAACAATATATTTCAAAATACATATGCATTAATCCAAATTTACATCCATTCGTACTGTCTAAATAGAAGAATTTCCCGCGGAAATGTCATATCAACATGGTATTGTCCAAACCGGTGAAATACGTAGAATAACAATTGTGGACAGCAATCAGATCAGATATAAGACCCTCGTGAACTCGGTGTAAAGTTAAAAAAAAAAAGTAAAAATCAATTATTAAATGAATTTGCTCGATTAACCTTGAAGTTAAGACTAATAAAAAATTGTGTCTATCGAGTAAACCCCCTAAATAAAATCATACTGTGTTCTTGACGACTTCCCAGCGGGATGATCGATAGAAATGATAATTTTTTATTAAGTATGTTAACTACATATAAACCGCAGAATAACAATGACGCCTCACATGAATGGATTATTGTCACACATCTATTTGTTTTTTATCAAAGGTAAATTTCTAAAACGAAAATAGATTTGATTTATTTATAGACACGTACAAGAATAGTAAATTTGAATTGAGTTTGTAATGGTGTTTTTTTTTTATGTATTTCCTAACTCTGAAAAGATTATCTAAATGGGATTGTGTTTTTAATAGCGTCATTATTTGTGTTTTCTTCTAAATCAAAACTGTGTATACACAAAACAATTATATGCATATAGTTGCTTTCAACTTAACATTATAAATGAAGTAGCTTATCTTAACCTTTACACACATATAGAAAATTAAAATCAAATAATTGTTATACAATGCAAGACCATAAGACCAAATAGTAATTACACATGAAAACTACAAACTTCATAAATCAAAAATGATGTAGACGTACCACAATAACAAATATTTCTTGAATAAGTTATACATGTTATATACAAAAAAAAATTAATTAATCAACATGATAAAGGGAAACATTTTTATAAGTGTCCTCCAGCCGAAATGATAAGAAACATATTGCTGCTGTAGTACATGCCCCAGAAGGAACAAGAAATGTCAACTGGCATTGTATACTAAATACATCAAATTGTCTCATTAGGTCCGATATAAGATCTAAATAAAGATATGACATGTATGAGATGCGGTATGCTTGTCGACGAGACCAATATTTACCAAAGTTCAAATGACGTCGATATAATTAATCATGGGACTCATAACGTCCCACAGCAATGAAATCATCCATGTCGTTTAGTCATTTAAATGACATCCCTAAAAAATCAATAAAATTAACAACCTAACTCAGGGCAATACAACTTTTGAAGAAAAAATATTCAAGATACAAACCAACCACAATCATTTAAATACAGCCTCGACCGTTGACAGGCAAATAGAGATGTGGATTTTTTAAAACTCTGGGAAATACTACACTATATAAAATAAAGTATTTCGCTACCTGCAACAGCAAGTTGAAATTACGCAATAGATTGGTACGAAGTACAAACAGTCACCTCACATACAATTGATAGGCACACAGATTGTTGATTTTTCTTTCACTGTTGAATCGATAGTAATTGAGTCTGCAGTTTCTCCCTAACTTATTGTAATTATGTATGTACAGTAATTGTATGTATACTAATGCTACAGTAAAATTGTTATACTCATTAGTGGAAAAATTGGTATACATGTATCTGTAGGAATCCTCCTTATATATAAGGGATTTATAATGGTAATTTGGTTTTGCAGAAGATAGAGGTCATAATGTGATGACAAAGTTAATCATCGGAAAGCCAAATCGTGAGATACTAACACGTCTAAGCGCTGATACGAAACAGGACCTGTTTATTGCGCCATCCTGGACGAATCATACAGAATCAAGTATACAAATTAAAAAGAAAAATACTAGTTTCAGTTCAAAAGCTACTGTATCAACTGAGGCTTACATTAGACAAGACAAACACTTGAAGGATGAAGATATCACCCCGTTCGAAGTGAAAAAGGTTAGATCGATAAGTCGTCCTCAGTTGAAAAAAGTTGAATCATATGCAGTACATGACGACATTTTGAAAGAAATAAAGAGTGGCCAATACAAAATTAAGATTGCACCTTCAGATTTAGTTGACTTTGGTGGTCAACGATCATATGACATGACCCATCAGTTATTTGTTCAGCACGGTGGAACATTTGTGGTGATGTTTGATGGAAGTAGGGACTTTCAAAAACCGCTGACAGAGTATCCTACGGGAGATATTTCAAATGAATGTAAGTATAGCCACATAACCATGTAGAATATTTTGTTTTTATAAAAAACAATTATAACAAAAATTAGTTCAATTGTGTAATTTTACCACATATTTAACTTCATTTGGCCTTGAAACCGACAAAAATCAAAAGAGTCATAGAAATAGATCATAGAATAGCCCTGTATATAAATTAGATAGGGGTGTTTAACTTCCAAACGAGCGTCTTTTTGTTCGCTCATCCATTATTGTATGTTAGTAAATGAACTATTTACAAGATGTTTCAGCCACTGATCGTTATTTGTGTCTCTGTTATTTCTCATAACAACATGGTAGATTAGTGCAAGTAAATATCGTATTTGATAGTATACGTTTAGATCCTGACAATGGTATGACGACATAACAAATTGATGTCGCATAATGTATATTGGTTAATGAAATATCGTTAATCAGTTAATTCAAATTACGTGCATCAGCCTTTTACTTAATGTCTGAAATGGTTTTATCACAGGAGAAACAACTTACATGTGTAGTATGGACAATAAATATGTAATACAACACTTTGATAGTAACAGGTTAAATTATGGAGTAAAATAACAACGATTAAGCGTGGTATGGTTGCTGTATCATTGACATATATACAGTACAAAATATCTGCGTATGAGGTTCATGCTATCCTTTCTTTATTCAGAGTTAACATTTTTTTTTATAGATGCATAAAATGACGGTACCTTACTACCAGTTTTCGTTTACTATACTATTCTAGGTATTCCTACACCATACAAGACGCAAAGCTAAATTTTATAATCTAAGACTTTTTTTTTCATAATAACAAAAGTTTTTACTTAAAAATGTGATATAAGCAAATATAGTGTATCTTATTTCAAAAGTGTATCGTGTATGTACAAAAGAGCTTTTTAAATGTAATAATCAAATCTGATTATTTTGCACAACCTAAAGCTTTATGAAAATGATTCGCTTAACCGATGCTTATTGTATCCATTTTCTAAAAAAATAGCATGGAATTACATTTCTTTTTTGAAAAGAAGGAAAACAACTACATCAGTTTTTATTTTGATATCAATCTAAGCTGAGTAGAACATTACCAATGTTGATGTACAAGTATTGTATATTCGATAAATTTCCATTTAATTCGATATTCAAAAGCTTCTGTGTGGTATTGTTATTTCCAATTGCAAATTGTAATATAATGAAAAGGCCGCTAAACGTAATGCTTCCATTAGGTTTACATTTCCAGTTTTAAAGAGTCTTAAACGTATGCGTTTATGTCCATGATGTAAAGCTGTTAGTTGATAAAAAGTGTAATTCGTGCATTAAGGAAGTATGAATATTTATTTCTAGCTATTGTGAAACATTGGGTGAATTCAATACTTACCTACTGTGTTGATGATGATGATTTCATGCCAAAGATATTGTTTGCTGCAACGCATAGTGACTTTCTCTCAGATGTAAGTATTGGTTCAGATAAATGTAGCATCACTTAATTGATATCACAAACACATGTTACAAATTAGTCCATAATGCATAATTATCTTGATGGTTTTTTTTTCTAAAAAACATTAAAATTTAAAAAAATATATCATGCTTTAACTTTTGAATACAAACACATTCTTCTGAATTTATTCTAATGATCCTATTTCCCTGATAGAAACTAAATTAGTCAACTACTTCTATATGTAAAATCGACGAAAGATACCAGAGGGACAGTCAAACTCATAAATCGAACAACGCCATGGTTAGAAATTGTTAAGACAAACAGAAAAAACCATAGTACACATTACACAACATAGAAAATTAAAAAACAAGCAACAAGAACCCCACCAAAAACTAGGGTTGATCACAGGTGCTTCGGAATGGTAAGCAGATCCTGCTTCACATGTGGCTCCCGTCGTGTTGCTCGTGTTATGACAAATCCGGTAAATAGTCCAATTCGGTAGGTCATGTTCACTGAAATGTTACACTTATTTCTGTCATAATTTTTCACTTATTTATTTCTTTGATTGTCACGACTATTCCAGTAATGTCTGGGATCTCGTTTTTCATTTCTTATTTGCAAAGGATTGTGAAATCATGGACCCAACTCTTCTGAATATAACTTTTTATTTAAATAGTTCCCAATGTTGCAAAAATATTGCGATACCAGTGGATGCGTTACCACCTACCGAAGCAAGCATAAAATGTGTCTCTAATTATAATCTAGTGACTATATTTTTTGTATTTTACATTGCTGGATAATACTTATTTTTTGGACAAAAACAAATCTCAAACAAATATTGTCAAAATATACATAAACTGATAAAATATTTTAATTAGTTTTGAGGTCGACAAGAAAACATGAGCTCTGTGATAATCTTAATAAGTAAATTTTTTGCTGTCAAAAGCCTTTTTGATCAATGTGACCGTCTTAAGATTTTAATAATTACCACACTAAACGTTTCGGCATGTTTATAGTGTCTTAATAGCACTTAACATTACGTTTTAGTGTATCATGCATGACTATCTCAAAACCAGACGTTGTGAAATCCTGTAATACTGTGAACAAAGTTCAGTATTTTCCGAGTTAACATTTTTGTGTGGAACATGGTGTTTTCATCGGAATCAGTCCAATGATAGAGTAGTAAATCAATAAAAATTTATATAATATCATATATCCAAATCTAAATTTTAAGCAATCGTTATACATATATATGTGAGAACAACAGGACTTTGTGCAATGCCAACATATAAGAATAGATAGGATACAGTTGTTTTTATTTTTGTTTTCTTTTTTTTCTATTATTTACTCACCAGGATATGCAGAAGAAGATGAAAACGCAAATTGTAAAAAATATCGCTGAAATGTTTGGTTCACATGAAATGAAGACACACATTGTCTTTGAACCAGTTTTCTTCATAAATGGTACAGACAAATACGATCAAGAAATTCAGAATTTAACAAACCAACTTGTCACCATTGCTCGAGCCCAGCCATCGTGGGGATTACGTCGACCGATGATTTGGGTTCCCCTTGAGCTTCTGATTGCTAATATGATAAAAGATAACGTCCATATAATACCCAAAACACAGTTAGCTGAAGCAAACACAATGAACAAAGACCTAGCCTTGTCTCAGAGACAACTGGAAGATTTTCTCTTAACACAACATTCTTTAGGCAAAATAATGTACTTTAATCAGCCAGAACTTAATAATTTTATCATTCTTTATCCTCCTGCATTGGTCAACATTCTTCGATCATTTATAACAGATGAAATATTTTGGCCTAAGAATGAGACTCTTAAAGGTATTCTACGAGGAATGAGAGAAACTGGAAAATTATATAAAAGAGATCTTCTGAAACTATGGGAACAGGAACAATTCGTTCATCATATACAAGATGATGACTTCAAAGAGTTCATCATCCAGGTTCTAGTGCATCTCGATGTTTTGGTCATACCGAAACAATACTCTAACAAGAGTGATGCGCACGTCGACTATTTCTTAGTTCCATGCACAGTTAAACACAAGATGCCGATGTCCTTTCTAGATGACAAATCATTTGCAAAAAGGACAATTGCGTTGGTCTATCAAATACAGAAGTCATCCATACCATCAGCATTGTCTTTTAAACTGGTTGGTGCAGTTAGTGGTATTTGGCCTATCAAGGAGGTGGACGGACGGCCGTTATTATATCATTCCTCCGCCGTGCTATGTGTTGACAGCAACACTGAGTTTAGAATAATGGTAGAAGAAACAAGAGTCGTCGTCTATCTTACGAACATGTCATCTAGGTCTTACATCTCCCCAGATATTGCAGCCAGCATTCAAGAATGCTTGACCGTGACTTTACAAGCTGTGTTGAAATTTTATCTGATCAGCATTGGAAAGAACCAGAAAAAAGTTAATTTGACCAATCTCTTTAACATTGAAGTCGGAGAAGTTTGTGGCAGATCTCCATGTGTGGTATCCATTTCAAAGGTGAAACGAACCGCTAACTGGGTGTGTGAGTTTGGAAACAAACACTCCTCCAGAAGATCATTGGTGTGGATTTTCGATAAGGTATCCAATATCAACAAGCCATATAAACCAACATATATTGTTTTCTATAGAAATATTCATAGCATTAAACATTTTTAATTTAGGGCATTAACTATCTGATATCTATTTTATTGACGTATTTGGCTTCATTTTTTTGAAATTATAAATGTCCAGAGCGCTTTACTAGATTTCCAATGATGATTCGGGAGCATCAGATGAGTCGCATATAATAAAATATACGCCCATTTTGCATACATATATTATGTTTCTTTAGAGTACACTTAAAATTAAGTAAATGTATTTAACTAGAAATTTATATTACGTCGTTCACTCATCTAAAATAGTAATCGAGAAAAAGCAAGAACTATAATAAACCAAGGTAATTGCAAATTGTGACGTTGTCTGAAGTCGTGATGTATAGTGTTATATTGTAATATAAATCATAAGAAATCATTACACTTTTAAATATTTTATTATTTAATAAACGTTTTTCAGAAACAAGAAGAATGTCCATCCCATTGTCAAGGTAAATTGATTTAGATCATCATAAATGAAACACAATTAGAATCCATTTGATATGTATAATTAATGAACATTGCTATGCTGAATCTATATGGCAAATCATCATAAACCTCTTAGTATAAATGAAGTAAAACAAACCACAGCTACTCGAAATACCAACAAGAAACAGCTAATAAACCGGAGAGTCATTTTCCGGATATATCAGGAATTCATGCTGCAGTATTACATGTATTAGCAACCTTCTTCTTGTTCTTATCGCAAGGATGCTGTGATTGATCCATACATGACCAATTGAACCAATATATCGGTTAATAAATTGGATGTCGGACAACAAGAGGTCCAACTCAATTAATATCCACAAAAGAGTGGACACAATTTTTTTCAAACTGCAAATCAAGATTATCAATATGACGCTAAATCAATTTTACAGAGTTGTTTTACAGGATATATAGATGAGGCATATTTTTGTTGTTGAAAATTGAAAAAAAATATTTTGGAAATCAAATAGTTTCTTCATTGCATATTATATCAACACACATTGGTATAAGTTAAACAATGCAGTTTCAAATTATTTACCTGTGTCCATAGATAAACAAACCACACATCAATAGAAAATGTAAAATACATTTGCAGAAACAATCATGCATATCAAAAATTGCCTCGTCGAAAATCTGAAAAAACACTTTTTTAAAAAGAAATAGCCTTTGATAAAAAACGTTACAACATTGAGAAACATCTAGCTGTAATTCGATTGTTAATCGTACATAGATGTTATATAACAGATGGATAAGAAGACGCTTACATAATGTTAATTTTCAAGAAGCGATCTGTGTTGTACTGTAAAATCCACAGTAAATTAGATACTGGTCCATGTATGTACATTAAGAATATCACATCTCTCATTTATTAATGGTAAGGTTTTACCACATAAAGGGAGAAACATAACAAGTCTTATCGCAAATCGTTTCACAAACATTCCTAGATTTGCGAAACATGTGTGTTTTTAATTGTTGTAGTTTATTTTATGTTTGAAAACAATCTTAATTATCATCTTCTTTTTTATTTCGTTTCACCTTTTCGAATTATTCAGGTCTTGGAAAAACTGCCCTGACAATGTCACCAAGCGAGCAACATCTGTCAAGACTTGCCAATCAGCTGGATATCAATAGTTGTAGAGAGTTAATGATTCATCTTGGGTTACAACTCAATGATTGGAATGATATTGATTACAGCTACACAAGGATGCCTCTTGTTATCAAAATCATGGCATTAAATTTCTGGAGAACAAAAACCATACGGGGTAAACCCACAAAATCATTCAACGACTTGGTGGATGCTCTAAAGGCAGTGGGGGATGAAAGGCATTTGCTTTGCAAGGTTTGGACAGCTTTTGTTTCTTTGATGTTAATCATACCGTGTTTTAATTTTTCTACCATGTTTTTTTAATCCCAATTTTTCTGTTAGGATCGTTTCAGACTTATATAGAACATGTCTTGTTTGATAGGCTCAGATGATTTTCCAAATGTCTATGCGCCAATCTTTCAGGTGGACAATTGCGGGATTGGGACAAAACTGTTGTTTAATCCACAAGTCAATATCAGTTTGTAAAAGGCGTATGTCTTTTTCAAATGTATGACATGTTACAATTATAGATCATCATTAACTAAGTGAATGATTGTACTTAAATTGATTATAATTAAATTTTGGTTTTGTTTTCATGTGATCAAAAGATTCATAATGTAACTTAGCTTTAATTTGTGTATCACGTCGATCGTTTCTATCTTTTAAAACTCGATTGTCAATGGACTCAAATATAGTACATTCATTTATTTAAACAAAAGGTGTCCATCCTGATTGAGCTTTTGATAATTGAATTTTCCCTTTAGATTTTTCCTCGGAGCTCAGTATTTTTGTGATTTAACTTCTCATTGAGACCATAAAAAAGTGGAAAGTTCACAGGAAGACACGTGTCTTGTAATTGCAAAAAGCCCTCAGTCCTCTTCTCCGGTTTATTTAAAAAAAAAATGTACATGACCAAGGAGCTCTTGACTTTGCCCTTTATAAAATTAGACGTGTAGCATTGACGGTAAAAAAAATACTGACCCATATGCGCAATAACATTATGAAAGTGTTTTGAAATGTTTGAAAATCTTAACATTAGTCAAAAGACGAAGAGCTTACATTGAGATTTTTAAAAAAATGTAACTATTTCGGGGAAGGAATTAGAGCTTTGCAAGATAGAGGTATATTCCTTCATTTGAGTGCCACATGTGGAGCGTGATATGGTTACCCTTCAAGAGTACACAATACCATCGCCAATTTTTGGTGGGGTTTGTTTTTGTTCACTCTTAATTCTTCTATATTGTAGTTTGTATACAGTTGAAAGTCTCAAGATTTTTTGGCTTTTTGGCCATGGCATTGAAAGTCTCAAGATTTTTTGGCATTTTGGCCATGACATTGAAAGTTTATTTCAAATTATGAGTGTCAATTTCCCGTTGCTATCTTTCGTCTTTCGATATCAGATAACAAAGGCCTTATTTAGTATTTATATCAAACTGTTGTAAATCTATGGAAATATGCCTTTGGTTCACTCGATATTCCACAGATATACATATAGTTTCAATTAGATCTCATGATATTCCTCAGGTAAACATACTCATGATATAGTTTGAATAAGTTCTCATGATATTCCTCAGGTAAACATATTCATGATATAGTTTGAATAAGTTTTCATGATATTCCTCAGGTAAACACACTCATGATCTAGTTTGAATAAGTTCTCATGATATTCCTCATGTAAACATATTCATGATATAGTTTGAATAAGTTTTCATGATATTCCTTAGATAAACATATTCATGATAAAGTTTGAGTAAGTTCGCACGGTATTCCTCAGGTAATCATATTCATGATATAGTTTGAATAAGTTTTCACGATATCCCTTAGGTAAACATATTCATGATATTGTTTGAATAAGTTATCACTATATTCCTTAGGTAAGCATATTCATGATAAAGTTTGAATAAGTTTTCGTGATATTCCTCAGGTAAACATATGCATGATATAGTTTAGATAAGTTCTCATGATATTTCTCAGGTAAACATATTCATGATATAGTTTGAACAAGTTCTCATAATATTCCTTAGGTATACATATAGTTAAAATGTGTTCTGAATCGTGTTATGCAGTGTGCAGAACTGATCTTGTATCATACACAAATCATATATACAAACACAATAACTTTATCTATCTTTCCTTTCAGGTGTTTAGAGAAGACACACATTTGTTAGGTAAGATTTAGCATAACTAACCGTATCTTGCAGAAACTTTGTTTATAAATTCCTAAGACTTTAGAAAATAATAATGTTTCGAAATGACCATGTCTATAATATGGTCTTTTTAAATTTTTTATGTTATGTATATAGATGAAAAGTTAATTTTAAAGCAATCAATCAAAAGAAAAGATTTGAAGTACTTAGGACACATGTTACAAGCGGTCTTACAACAAAATTCCAAATTCTTACAGTTTGGGAATCGTAGATATAAAATTCTAATTTGTGAAGAACCACACTGATTCTATCAGAACACACACTTGTGACTTCGGACGATTGAGTTTTCAACAGACAGTCGGTTTTTGAATTGGCACTTATTGTGCAGGCTTATGGGCCGATTAGTATTTGTAATTGTATGAAGCAGAATTCATTCAGAAACTTCTAAACGACAACAAGAAAAAACATCTTGCGAAATGCTTTCTTACCTTCAGATATATTTATATTGTCTGTTCACTCAATAACCGATAATGCAATCGTTACTTACATCTCATACATCCCAGTGAATTTGAAATTAACGATACTATTAATACCAGAAAGACTGCTTCATACCTTGATGTTTTCCTCAATATGGACACAGATGGAAGACTTTACACTAAAATCTATGACAAACTGGATGATTTCAACTTCCGAATTATCATTTAACCCTTTCTAACTGGTATTAGATCCTCTGTCCAATCGAATGGTGATTACAGATCTTAGTTGATCCGTTTTTTCGTGCATGTTCACGATTTACTGACTTCATACACAGAAGTGTGCTCCTGACGCATAACCGCTCCCACCGAGTTATGAGGAGGACATACTAGTACTTGAAATGACACTTCGTACAGTTTATGGACTCCATAACGAATGAGTTTATCTATGTGATGTATTTGTATTTTAACTTATTAATGACAATTTTATAACGTCTTAGATTGTAGTTTACCATCTACGTTGTCTTGTCTGCTAATTACCAAATGTGACTTATTCCTGAATATGACTATTTTGTCGAGTGTTAATTATGATGTTTCATTTGTTAGTCTGGTTAGATATTGTGTTGGGTCTTATCTTTTGTGTTTTAAATACTAATTTTTTTCTATGTAGGTAAAAGGTCAGATGATTAATCAGCTATTTCATGTATACAATTTAGTTATTTAGTTAAAAGCAACTATATGCACAAACTTGTTCATTGACACGCCTCATATATCTACGTCAATGGTTTTTTTTTCTTCATATATTATGTATATATTTTGACAGATATTGCAGAAATCCGACTACAAGAAGTTCCACACGATGATGTTCTTAAAGATCTGCCCAGAAACCTTGGAAACTGCGCTATACAACTCGGAATTGAGTTGGGAGTAAGTATAAGTTCGATAGAGGAGACATTGACACGGCACCCAAGGGACATGTACAATCAGATAGAAGACATCCTTAGAAAATGGAAAACTTCAAGAGGAGTAAAACCTACAATATACAGGTTAATGTTAGCTCTGGAACGTGTACATACTGGAGGATTGGAATATTTGAAGGGTTTCTATATAGGACAGTAAATCATGGTCATATCTAATAAACATATAATAGTAATTATGTGATGTCACTCTAAACTGCACAAGATACCGTAGGCAATCAAATTAAAAGTAAAATCTATCAAATAATTCTACGGGAAAATATAACTGATAGAATTTTAAAAAAATCATTTTCGATTCGGGAAACTGTTTATGCTTTTACTATACTCTGTTTTACAAAGGTCAAATGAAATATGTACCTGTGTTGTTGTTCTGCTTACCTCCAATGCCTGGTAAGGTTTTCAGTTTTAAATATCTATAAAGCTGTATGTGTATAATGATAGATAACATTATTTGATTCAAATTTAAGTAACACATCTAAACAAAATTGAAACAACACGTTTAATAATTTAGTGCATCCGAAACGCTTTGCTGGATTTACCTTCATCAGGAACGCTCTAAGTCAAATATTTGAAATCCGAAGATGTATAAGTACCGAAATTATTATACATTATCTAAATCGTTATACATCATAATAACAAGGGAAAAGTACAACTTGTACAGCAACATATGCGGAAATGAACAAAACATGTATATTTAGTAAGGATTAACGCATAATGGTTGGATCGCTTTTTTAACCTTATAATACCTAGCACAAATGAAAACAGGATAAACCCAAACCTGTTTTATGTTCATGAGAAACCTTAATTAATGCTATTTTTGCCACATTTCATTATATATTTCAAATCATGCTCGGTTGAGAATGTGATAAAAATGAGCACTAAACGTTGGCAATGTCTAAACATGGTGTATATAACTAAAAATATGATGTAAGATGGTATATTTTTCAAAAAAAAAAACCGCTGCGTCTTGTAGATAAACGCAAGGGTACTGTTTTGTAGATATAGTTATATTTCTCATATATGCTTGACTTTACTAGGTCTTACAAAACAATGTTTAAATGAGGCTAATCAAGTTATTGGTATACATTTGTGTATGGCTCCGGATAAAAGAGATCGAATTATTAACAGAAATTGATTCGTTTTATTATTTTATATTTTGTTTCCAAATTGTTAACTTTATAACACGATTTTAAACAAGTAAAGGAATCTGATGTACAGTAGTTGTCGTTTGTTTATGTAATATATACGTGTTTCTCGTTTCTCGTTTTGTTTATATAGATTAGACCGTTGGTTTTCCCGTTTGAATGGTTTTACACTAGTAATTTTGGGGCCCTTTATAGCTTGTTGTTCGGTGTGAGCTAAGGCTCCGTGTTGAAGGCCGTACTTTAACCTATAATGGTTTACTTTTTAAATTGTTATTTGTATGGAGAGTTGTCTCATTGGCACTCACACCACATCTTCCTATATCTAAAGATGTAAAGATGTATTTTTAGCGTAAGAGCTCAAACGAATTGTTGAATGTATTTTTCGCATAAATATATATATAAGTACGTCTGAGTCAGTAACAACTCTACAACAGATTTATCCATCGGATCGCCATCAATGATGGTGAGACATGGCTGTGTACATAATGTATATACAATTCGTCTAAACATCAACCCAACAATGTTAGATCTGTAAATTTGCTTTCGCAAAGTTTTGGTTCTTCCCTCACCGGGATTCGAACCCATGCTACTGTGATATTGTGACACCAAATCGCCTGCACTGCAGTCGTCCCGCTAGACCACACGACTTGGTGTCACGATATCACAGTAGCATGGATTCGAATCCCGGTGAGGGAAGAACCAAACATTTGCGAAAGCAAATTTACAGATCTAACATTGTTGGGTTAATGTTTAGACGAATTGTATATACATTATGTACACAGCCATGTCTCACCATATATATATATAAAGTAGACAGTCATTATGGTTTCCTGTTTTTTTTAAATAATAGTAAACATTTATCTGCTGTTAAAAATTGACAAAAAAACATCTAACATTTCTTTAACAAAATCAATTAAAACAAATTGTTAAGTCCTTAGGATGGACGTTCGCCGTATTCATTGTGTGCTGTTTCTAAATACATTAATCAGTTAACCAATGCTCAACTCTGTTATCCGATAAAGAAGAAATTACTCAATGTAACGACTATAAACTTAGGGAATCACATTTACTAAATGAAGCGTGACCTGGTGCGATAACAGATTGATCGGTTGTTTTATGTATTGCTCATTCGTCATGCAATTGTGAACTCTGTTAAATTGTCACAATAGAGAATAGGACTTGATAGGTAAATACTAATCCACATGTCAATAATTACAATTCTGTCCGAATCAAAACACCATTGTTGAATGTATTTCAGCATACTAGATGTATTAACAAAATAAAGAGAAAGGTAGTATGGTTTCCTGTTTCGTTTTATTATTCGATTAAGAAGAAATAAATCAAACCCAAACACTCCATCCTCTAAGCAATATATGAGCATGACTCAAATGATAAATAAAACGATTTATAAATCAATATGATATTTCAAACGTCGACTATTCATTTTAATAATCACAATAACGATTTAATAGATCGATATGATGTCTCAAACGCCGACAGTCATTTTTCTCCAACGTCGATAATCATTTTTTAATAGACACGCTAACGAAATAATAAATCGACACGATGTCTCAATCGCCAACTATCAGTTTTAATGTTTCAATAACGAATTCATAAATCGATATGAATTCTCAAACGACGACAATCATTTTTTCAAGTGCGTTGTAATCCTTATAAAATATCTAGATTCGAACTACAGCGAAACAATCGTAGCTGAGAATGAAATTGCGAGGAGATCGGTTAAAAAAAATAACAACTGCCACCTGTGTGTTTAATTTTTTTCCTGACCAATATCCGTATCATATACTATCGTAATACTTTATACTTATATATGCTACAATATCTTAATGTCATTCATGATTTGAACTAAAATTTACAATTCAAGCAGCAGTGTGAGAGGGAAAACATGGACAGATAAATAAAACTAAATGAATATCTCTTTGATTATCTTATACATATAAAATGTGTTATCAGTACCAATGAGACAACTTTCCTTCCCAGTGACAATTTGAAAAGGAAACACTATAGGTCTTCAACAAGGAGCCTTGACCTACATCGAACAGCAAGATATAAAAGACCCCAAAAATTACAAGTTTAAACCCTTTTAAACAGGAAAACCAATTGTTATGTTCTTTTGTTATATTTGGATAACAAAAGTAAATAATTTTAAAAAAAAACTTTGCAAAGTGAATCAACTTATATAGACTAAAAATGTGAATTTTAATCCAACTGTCTAAAATTGTGTTTAAGATTTTGTTGGAAAATGTGAAATATAACATCTCATTTAATGGTATATTGATTCATACCACATATATGTAGGGAATGGATAATATATTGTTTATCTACTTGTCATTCATGGATATATAATGATGATACTTTATACCTAGCATTTTGCAATAAAGATGTGGCTTCTACTTTTTCTTGTTATTTGTAGACGTTCATATTATGCCCACAAACATTATATTACAACATATAGTATTGGGACTTAATAAGCCACACGATAATAAAACTTAGCTCCAAAATCTTGCAGAACATTTTCAAAATTGAGGCTGGTTGAGAAATCAGTATTACCACAGATAGAATACTTTTCAAAAGATCATTCCGTAATATTACGTATATAGTGGTAATCAGTTTCTGCGCCACACAATGCGCAATACCTAACATTTTGCAATAAAGACGTGGCTTCTAATTTTTCTTGTTATTTGTAGACGTTCATATAGTGCACACAAACATTATAGTACAACATATAGTATTGGGACTTAATAAGCCACACGATAATAAAACTAAGCTCAAAAATCTTGCAGAACATTTTAAAAATTGAGGCTGGTTGAGAAATCAGTATTACCACAGATAGAATACTTTTCCAAAGATCATTCCGTAATATTACGTATATAGTGGTAATCATTTTCTGCGCCACACAATGCGCAATACCTGACATTTTGCAATAAAGACGTGGCTTCTACTTTTTCTTGTTATTTGTAGACGTTCATATAGTGCACACAAACATTATAGTACAACATAAAGTATTGGGACTTAATAAGCCACACGATAATAAAACTTAGCTCCAAAATCTTGCAGAACATTTTCAAAATTGAGGCTGGTTGAGAAATCAGTATTACCACATATAGAATACTTTTTAAAAGATCATTCCGTAATATTACGTATATAGTGGTAAGCAGTTTCTGCGCCACACAATGCGTAAATGAAACAAGCAGCTTATCTTGGTATCAGTTTCCATCTTTTCATCAAACTATGAAGTGCTTGGCTATGAGTCATTGACTGCAAATACTTTGAAGTGCTAGGCTATATGTCATTGACTACAAATACTATGAAGTGCTAGGCTATATGTCATGAACTACAAGTACTATGAAGTGCTAGGCTCTATGTTATTGACTACAAATACACGAATTAACCCAGCAGTTGTACATATCATTATTAGATATAATAGTCACGGTAGGTATAGTGTCCGGCTATGATCGTGGTTTTTTCGAGTGATTTGTTCGGGCTTTTTCGAGTGTGACCACTTTTTTTCGAGTAAATATGATCAAAAATGTAAACAAACAGACTTCATTCCTGACAAGACGTGATATAAAAGTTTGAAATTAATATACAAGGTATATTAGTTATTGAGATAAAAAAATATTATCATTCTGAAATTTTTTTTCGTTAAAAAAGTAAAATTTAGCCTTACAATGCTTTAATTCCAAAAAAAAACAGATTAAATATTAAAAAAAAGATGTGGTATGATTGAGACAGCTGTCCAAAAGAGACCAAAATGACACAGGCCTTTCTTATACACATCCAAATGTAAATGTCGACGGAAATGCATACATGGGATCTATATATTCTTAGATATACAGACAGTTTACAAAAAATATTGTTATTGCATTGCAAATGCTTTTTTGAGACTTAATTCATTTCTTCATGCCCGGGCATTTTCGAGAGCAGTCCGGGCTTTTTCGAGTGTGTCCTTTTTTATCGAGTGATTATACACATTTCTTATAGCTACACATGTTATCTGTTTGTTTATTTATGTTTAAAGCTATAAAATAAAGATTCAAAATAAGTATTTTCAGTGCCCATGGTACTTATGTTAGCACTTGCGTTTTATAAACAAGTATCGTTCACTTGTATAATAATATTCTTTTTCTTACATCTTACATTTACAAATTGAATGTACAGTGTATATTCGTGATGTCAACAATATAATGTAAGTTACATGCATAGACAATTCGGATTGAGACGTTCATACAAATGTTGTGTTAGGTGAGATATATGTGTATTTTTAAAAGAGTATCCATCCGAAATATTTCATTTACTATTTGTTTTGTATATTATTTATTTTATTGTTTAAAAAATGGAAACCGAAAATGTTTAAATGCTTCTACGAATACGAAGTTGTTTATTATAGTGACACTGTGTATATATACAAAGTAGTATAATAATATTTTCCAGTACAATGTTTGTACACCCGACCCATTGGACCTATAAGTTAATAAAAATAATATATATATAAAAATCATTTCACATTAGAGTCCTGTAGAACAATTATTTACATATATAAATCGTCTGCGTTTTTTAAATGCTTGCTAAATATATTTAGCTGTTCTTCTTGGAAAATAAATTGGAAATTGTAATGATTGTTCACAATGTGATAGTGATAAAAATGTTTCTTTGTCTGGTATGCTTGGGTAAAGTTCATTACGAAGCTCATTATATAAATCACAGTTAAAGGGAAATTCCGCGATTTTTTTACTTATCATCTAATTATGTTCATCTTAACATAAAAAACACATTTGCAAAGTTTTAAATTTATATTCCTTCTAATAACGGAGAAAATCAAGTATTTGTAACTTTTTTGGTTGAATTCTCGAGTGGGTCGTGACGTATTAGCCCGATTTATTGAATTCTGGGAAAAAATAAAATCTGTTTAACTCTTATAGCTTATCGACAATATACGTAATTAAAAGCGCACAGCTGACGAATGGTCGAAGTTATGAACCACAATATAAGAATGAACGAAAATGAATATGCATATACCGTTTTGTATTGATTGAATTAAACTCCTATAAAATTATCTCTAGTAAATGTTTTTGAATAAATTTAATTAATTATTGTTGAGATTTTTTTCATAAAATATTTAGTGAACATTTTTACTGATATTGAACTGAAAATATTTCAGTTCTAATTACCGTTATTGTTTTGATAATCATTTCAATGCAACTAATGTGTGAGCAGAGTGTGTATATTATTTTGTAAAGGTCACTGTATATTTCTCGGCTTGAGGTCAATTCGTTTACCTTGTAGCTATTTAGCTGTAGGTGTGAGTTCAAGCGTACACAGGTATAAATGTTGTTATTTGGAAAGGATAAACAGAAAGGATTAGAAAGAGTATGCTGTCACGATGTTAATACACTAAGATTTAATACACGATGAAAATAAAGATACAATAACTAAATTGTGTAAATTAATTGAAAATAAAATTCAGATTCGTAATTCCGAAAGTGTATAAAAATAAAAGGAAACAATTTTTGATTACTTTCTTAGCGGCAATTGGCGTAAAGATTCAAATATGAAGCAAAAAATAGTAGTTTTAATCTTTTATAAAAACTAAATGCAATATTACCCAATTTGATATACCATTGTACATCTGTTTGATATCGTTGACTTTACCGGAATTTCTTAACTTGTATTCAAATCTGGCTGTGTTTAAATGCTAATAAAACTATTGCAATTTTAAAGTTTTTAATTGACAAAAAAATACAACATACAACATGCATGATTTTTTTTTAGTTTCTTTTTAACATTTTATTCTTACATAATTAAATTCATTTGACAATCATTTACACGAACTTTTTGTGAAAAGAATATCAATTATCTAAGCTAAGGCATTATTTCTTTTGAGGATTTTTGAGGATTTTTTTTAAAATTCTATGATAATATTTGTGCAATGTTGAACATGATAGCCGTCATTAATCCAAATAAGTAGTAGTAATAAAAGTTATATTTTAGTCATGCATAACTGATATTGACGAGTTTATAATAGTTCGTCCATACATCGTTGTTCTTGAAACAATCATTATTAGTATACATGTAAGTTTCCTGACGTATAAGAGCCATTGAGGATGAGCTCCAGAGAAATCAGACTAGTGGCGTTTCGTTCGTTTGTTTGTTGGGAAAGGAGAGGAAATGCAACCGCTTGTACAGATAAACGACAGAATTACCATACAAGCATTTATAGTCAACACAATCAGAAAGAGTTCCCATCGTTAGACGGGGAATATGAAGGCTTCCAAGAATGAACAAGTGACATGTCTAACTCTGAACAGTTAGAAAACAGACTATCGACATCGACCGCTTGTTCTTAATATTTGAAACTGTATGCATATATATACGTATACGTTTATGATATATATAGTGATGAGTTCTTGCGTCTGACAAAAACTAAATTCCGTCATGGTTATATCTTGCCATACGTTTATATTGGTTTGTAAGGTGATTACTCACAATCGTTATTTGAAAATCCTGTTTGTGAGATGTAGATTCATTTCAATACAGAAATTTCGTCTATATATTTCACAAGTGTATAACACGGAGAAGCTCTGAAAGTCCATTACTCCCATTTTGTTTGGGTGTGAACCATCGATGTTTACAGCAATATCACAGAATAAGATGATGATGGTAGAAAGAACTATGGGCGTCATGTGGCAAATATTACATGCATATCGGACAATGAGTTGTCAATCTGTATGAAAAGATTTCCAATACAACCATATTATTGAGAAGGAATGTTTACATGCTATACTCTCGTACTAGTATTACAGGGTTCTTGTGGCGTTCACCTTAGACACACATCTTTTTAACGATGTTTAAAAAAAAGACAGAACCAATTTAATGTCATATTTCCCTATTTTTTAAATATAAATAAAAGTCTTTTATCTGACAAGAATACCCCTATTTAGCGAACAAGAAATTTATTCTTTTTTCTGTTATTGAATACCAAGAAAGAAAATAAATCCCGAAATTAATTTGAAACTTTGATACTCAAAAGTTTCCCAGCAAAATATTCACATTCCCTGGGGATAATTAGTGTTCGTCCAGTGGCATATATAACAATTGTGATGACGAATTACTTCCTTTGTTCGAGAACAATCTTATTGAAATATAAATCTGTGATTTTACTAGGTCCACAGCTTCAATGAACCAAAGCAAAAGTTATACATCGACCTGTATATAAATCAAATTGGTTCTCTTCTTCTTCTGGTATACAATAGTCTATCGACATTCGATGATTACATACTGTTGGCATACGTGGACTAGTCTATTTACAACACTTTTACCCCTATTTATTCAAAATATATGTTTTTTTCTTATGTTCAATGTATACATGTATATATTTTAAATTGCGCTATAGTTCCGTAACTTTCTATCCAGTCGTATAAACGAATCGTCGGCAAGTGCGTACATTTTTTTAAATCAATATTTCTGGTCTGTTCCAATCTGTCCTTCACTATTGACAATGACTATATATTACATTTTCCCAAATTCACCCTTGGAAAAAATATTTAAATAGATTTTAATTTCATCAAATCTTATTTTTTGGGTATTATTTATATGTTTATGAATTATATTCTTTACACCAGAAATGTTATTTATAAACAAGCGTATGAGTTTAGTAATGACAAGTAAGACAGAGTTGTATATTATTCATCTGATAGTTCAAAATGGAAAGTTATAAGTTATAAGTTATCAGCCGTGTACACTGATCAATACCTGCAGAAGTGAAACGATGCATGAACTTGCAAGCCCGACAGGAAATCGCTTGAATACCTGGACGTGTCACCTCACACCCCTCACAATACCTTTGGAAGTAATACCTTTAGCCATGCTGGTGATCAGATGAGGGAAAATCAAAATATATATATTTATTACTTTAAAGAGTTATGAACAAATTAGATTTTCGAAAACAATTTTCACGGAACACTTATTTATGATTTCAACTTTGACTTTTCACCTAATTCCAATATCAACAGTTTAAAAACAACAGACCATGGTAATTTAAAAAAAAGTAAGAATATTTTTCGTATCAAGTTAGTTAGTCGGATAAAACAACCGTACGATTGACAAGATATCGACACGCAATTACGACTACATCGGTTACTGTAGTTTTGTTTCTTTGTGGTTAATAGACATATCGTTTTTATTAATCGGGAAAGAAGACAAAATGGCGGATCGCAGAGAATTGATACTCTAAATTTAAAATCGATGGTAATCGCTTATCTAGCGGAATAAAACTTTAATATCTATGAATTTGAGCATTTTTATACAGAATGAACATAATATCAATTTTTGATTTTTTTGCGAAGTTTCCCTTTAATAAGGAAATGAATTTCATTTTCAATTTCATTTTTGCTACAAATTTTACATATTCTACTGTCCTCAGGTTCGCCACTTAACAGTCCTGTTTCAATTCTTAGAGATAGAATTCTACATCTAAATTGAGCCAACGTCAACCGTTCGTTCCGTTGTAGGTTAAGGTTTACGTATGCTTCAGCAGAGAAATTATTTTTGAAAGTTTTGTATGTTTACAGTTTTGGGTATTTATTTAAGTTGTTATTATAAAAAATAAGATGTGGTATGATTGCCAATGAAACAACTCTCCACAAGAGACCACAATTACACAGAAATTAACAATTATAGGTAACTATACGGCCTTCAACAATGAGCAAAGCACATACCGCATAGTCAGCTATTAAAGTCCCCGAAATGACTATGTAAAACAATTCAAACGAGAAAACTCACGGCCTTATCTACTCATCTGTTATAAATGGTAAAATCTTCATCCATATGGAGAAAATAAAGATAATCAATAAAAAATGAACGAAAAACAAATATGTAACACATAAACAAACGACAACCACTGAATTACAGGCTCCTGACTTGGGACAGACACATACATAAACCAATCAAGACTATGCTGATTTTGTGTTATTGATGTCACAACTCTTCTGTGAAGAGGAGTCTGATTATGCATTTGTAATAATTGGTCATACACCACGAGAACTTCCTTTCAATAAAAGAAAAGTGCCTTAAAAATTGTATATATGGATATCTAAATCGGCGTCCGGTGTCCGTCGTCGTCCTGCGTCCGTCGTCGTTAACTTTTACAAACATCTTCTCCTCTGAAACTACTAGGCCAAACTATTTATTAAACCAAACTTGGCCATAATCATCATTGGGGTATCTAATTTAAAAAAAGTGTCCGGTGACTCGGCCAACAAACCAAGATGGCCGCTATGGCTAAAAATAGAACATAGGGGTAAAATGCAGTTTTTGGCTTATAACACAAAAACTAAAGCATTGAGGGCAAATCTGATAAGGGTCAAATTGTTTATCAGGTCAAGATCTATCTGTCTTGAAATTTTCAGATGAATTGGGCAACCCGTTGTTTGGTTGCTGCCCCTGAATTGGTAATTTTAAGGAAATTTTGCTGTTTTTTGTTATTATCTTAAATATTATTATACATGTTATAGATAGAGATAAACTGTAAACAGCAATAATGTTCAGCAAAGTAAGATTTACAAATAAGTCAACGTGACTGAAATGGTCAGTTGACTCCTTTAGGAGTTATTGCCCATTATAGTCAATTTTTAACAATTTTCATAAAATTTGTAAATTTTTATTAACATTTTCCACTGAAACTACTGGGCCAAGTTCATTATAGATAGAGATAATTGTAAGCAGCAAGATTTTTTAGTAAAGTAAGATGTACAAACACATCACCATCATCAAAACACAATTTTGTCATGAATCCATAAGCTTCCTTTGTTTAATATTCACATAGACCAAGGTGAGCGACACAGGCTCTTTAGAGCCTCTAGTATAAAATTTCCGGGGTTCACCACAAGAAATATTATTAACTGTAAAATCAAAAGTAGCATGTAATGAAGTTAAAATGAATATTAGTTCCCTGTACTACATGTATGTTTTAAACAGCGTTTTGTGAAGGATCAAGTAATTTATAAATAAACACTGGAAAGTAGTTGTAGAACGCTCTCCGAACAGAAAATTTGCATTATATTGAAAAAGCTAACTTTTGACCCACGAAGTAATATGTTTTTGATGATTTATTGGAAATGTCATTTTTGAAAGTCTAGAATACTTTTTTCTCTGATTCAAATTTTCTGAAAAAAACCGGACCATTTGTTTAAAAACCCGGACGTTTTCATAGTTGCTATCGAAAAAACCCGGACAATAACAAACGCTGAATTATTTGGTTATATTAAAGGAATGTGTGCTTTTTTGTTGATCTAAACTTGCGTAGTAGTCAATTGCAATATAAGATGAATAGTAATGTAAAAACTATTATAATTACGAAAAAGCAATTAATTGAACTTATCGCATGTTTTATCACTCAGAAAAGCCCGAACTACATTCGAAAAAACGAACCGAATCACTCGAAAAACCACGATCCTAGCCGGACACTAAACCTACCATGATAGTGCGTTGACTGAAACCAGATTTATTATAATCTCAAGTTCGAACACTCACCTATATAATATATCATTTGAAAGATGAAACCCTGTACTATAACAATAAACCTATCACTTTTATGAGAAGGTAGCAAGGGACATCCGCAACAGTGAAAAAGAACAAGACATCGCTAGTAAAAAGTGTCCAATGTGAAACAAAACATTCAACTAAAGACATGAAAAACTATTGCTATTCATATCTCATTAGTTTTAGTTCCCTTTGATAAATGACACAGTATTTTTATAATTTGTTTTTATTATAAAGTAAGTATCGTCAAGTATTACACAATGAGTTTCCATTAAATTGAATGTAATATACTATTAGATTCTTATTGAATCTGACCGTTAATTTGATCCATAAAAACAACAATATGAATTAAGGAAATATATGTATTGTAACCAACGAGGACACAGTTATCAATAGTTTGAAAAAGACGTTGACTTAAGCAACATCGTACAGCTATCAACAATGAGCAAACCATGTGTTAAATTGCTCAGGCGTTAGTTTTCTATGTTGTGATTTGAGTACTGCTGTTTGTTGATAGGTCTTTTTTGTTTCACTCTATCCATGGAGGTTTCTTTTTTTCGACGCATGAGTTGAAATACCCTTTCGTAACTTTCGCCTATCTTTTTGTTCACAGATAAATGGTTGTAAATCGTACATCCAAAGTAGTAATTTAAATCACTAATGCTTAATAACAGATTTTTAGAGATATTTTGATGTGTTTTTATTTGATTTTGCAGAATTCGATCACCCTTCTGCAGCACTGACCCATCGTTTGGTAGTGTTTGTGTCGCTCAGTCGATATCTTTAAAATGCAATCAATGTCCAGCCAAACAGGCGACTCATGAGACATTTTAAAAACATACATGTTCATCAGACTTGCGGTAATTGTAATTGATTACAATTTTTCAAGTAATCATTGTAATCATTAATCAGCCCAAAATCTGATTACATGTAATTTAATTTAATCAATTACTTTTCAAAATACCCTGTAATCCTGATTACTTTTGGATCACATTCTGATTACAATGAAAAAATTTTAAACTGTGTTTATGGTCAATAAATGAACCTTTTTGTTATTCTTATCTAAGAAATATTTAACAACTTTAAATAGTTTTGGTTTACTTTATAAATCATGTTAATTGATTTGCATACTTCAGTAAAAAAGTAAACTGTTGCATTATTGAAAAGTCATCATTAGCCTAAGAAGAGACATTATACAATTATATATCTCTGGCCTTAGTGAAAGACATTGTACATGTATTCATAATTTTAAAGATGTTCATTTATATATATATTTGATAATATTAAACTGTTATATTTTAAAAGTAATACTTTTCTTTAACCCTGAATTATAATCTTTTGTTAATATTGTGATTTTGTCAATTTTGAATTGACAGGTAAGAAGGGCGCACTACGTTTGCGCGCATTTGGGGATTAAAATCTTTTATGTTTGCGCGCAATTCAGGTTTGTTTTTATTGCAATTACATATTGAGTATAGCTGTATGACAATACATGTGATAAAGAGATTAATCAAACATGTGGAAATTTATCTAATTAGCACAAACTAAATTAAAAGTTGGACAAATATTTTGTTTAAAATAAGCAAATTTTTGTATATATTTGGACTGGACATGTAAAATGCAATGATTTTAGTACTTGTTTATGTTTACAATTTTATTACACAATAATATTAAAATTTTAATTGTTTTTAACTGATAACTTTATTTCATCCATATTTAACTACCTCAAACAGCGCCTTGAAATACAGTCTGGAAGAGGTCAGAAGGTAAACAGCAAACTCTTTATAAAGCTTTCTTCAATTGAAGTCAAAAACAATCAGAGATCAATGATGATAAAGTGTAATGGGTCATAAGTGACACAATGTCCATGTATGAATTTAGTGAAATTTTGTGGTTTATTAAATAGATGAAGTTTGAAGTCATCATTTTATAATATATCAAACAAAATCGATTCTAAAAATGCGCAAGATACATTAATTGTTTATTCATTCACATCATACAAAATGGTGTTTTTTTTTAATTCATTGTAATCAGATGTAATCATGATTACTTTGCAAATGTAATCATTAATTTAATCAGACACCTTCAGAAATGATGTAATCATTAATTTTAATTTAATCGTACAAATGTTAAAGTAATTGTAATTTAATCAATTACATTGGAAGTAATCGGACCCATCTCTGATGTTCATATATACAATAAATTGCATGTTAATTTGTTAAATATTTCTAGAATTAAAAATCTAGTTAATTTAATTTCAAGATCGCTTTTTCAAAAATACAATTAAATTAAAAACGTTATTAAATATTATATAAAAAAGTAAAATCACCAAAAAACTGAACTCCGCTGAAAATTCAAAACGAATACTCCCTTATCAAATGGCAAGATCTAAAGCTAAAACACACCAATCGCATTGATAACAACTATCATATTCCTGCCTTGGTACTGGCATGGTTCAGACACTATTAGAATTCTTTTAAAAATTGTTAGTTGATTTATAAAACAGAAATAAATGTTAAACCCATTTGAATAAAAATACCTTGTTTTAAAGATTGCAAAATCAACCGCATGTATTCAACGTTTTAAACTTAGACTTGAACAAAAGAAAACACTCTAAATCTTCGATCAAAAGTAATTGATTTCATTCTCATAAAAATTTTCTGTAAAAGTTAATATAGACATTTCAGATTTACTCGGATCTCATTATAAATATATACGTATCGTCCATATGCATTGTATCAAAACTCTCAATTATGTACTTACATTCACAAAATAAATCTTAACTTTTGTCTGCATATAAAGGGAATTTCGACAGAAAATGGTTTCTGTTTCTACATGTCCGAAATGCTTATCTATTATAACACACATTTGTTAAAGATACAC
Organism: Mytilus galloprovincialis; assembly: GCF_965363235.1. Lineage (NCBI taxonomy): Eukaryota > Metazoa > Mollusca > Bivalvia > Mytilida > Mytilidae > Mytilus > Mytilus galloprovincialis. Next base: position 64,621,027 of record NC_134842.1, on the reverse strand, counting down.
TAGCTGCCAAATTCATATTCACCGATTTGACTCAAATTCTGATATCTTATTTATAACAATATCAAATAGTACACCAGACGCGCGTTTCGTCTACATAAGACTCATCAGTGACGCTCATTTCAAAATATTTATAGAGCCAAAGAAGTATAAAGTTGAAGAGCATTGAGGATCCAAAATTCCGAGAAGTTGTGCTAAATACGGCTAAGGTAATCTATTCCTTGGACAAGAAAATCCTTAGTTTTTCGAAAATTTTAGTTTTTGTCAACAGGAAATTTATAAAAATGACCACATAATTGATATTCATGTCAACGTCGAAGTGGTGACTACTGGGCTGGTGATACCCTCGGAGACGAAACGTCCAACAGCAGTGGATCGACCCAGTGGTGTAAATAGTTATCAAAAGTACCTGGATTATAATTAAGTACCCCAGACGCGCGTTTCGTCTACATAAGACTCATCAGTGACGCTCATTTCAAAATAGTTATAAAGCCAAAGAAGTACAAAGTTGAAGAGCATTGAGGATCCAAAATTCCGAAAAGTTGTGCCAAATACGGCTAAGGTAATCTATTCCTGGGACAAGAAAATCCTTAGTTTTTCGAAAATTTTTAATTTCAAACATTTTTCCAATTTTTGAAACTATTAAAAGTATAAAATAAACCATTGACAGGACATGGTCTCAATAGCTTCGTTTCATGTGAATTTTAGCCAAGACGCCATCTAATTAACTATCAAGTTGACCTTCTATGACCATAAAAGCGATTTAAACATAAACATAGATATAAATAGATTAAGCAACTCGTAGAATTGGAGTTTTATAAGTCTGTTAAATTTTGTATTGTAGATTAAAAAAAACATATTTATCTTCGTTTTGATCTTTATAAGAATGATTTTGTGTGAATCGAATCAGTTAATCAAATTATTTACTTAGTTTCACTTTCAATGTTGACATTCTTTTCCTTTAAATACACATACACGGACAATGCATGCGTTATTCTATCTCTTTCTACGGGATTAAATTGGAGTTCACATGAATACGGATTTAATGAGGTCAGGTTATTCACTTGCAAGTGAATAATTCAGTATCAATGTTTATTAGCTTAATCTGACAAAATTTAACCTTTTTATCTGATAAAAGTAAATTATTATTTTATTATTTAACTTTCATTAATGATTGAACAAAAAAAATCATACTTTTGATTTTTTATAGATCTCGTAACTAGTGCCCCTTTAATGAAATTCATTAAGCTGAATAGTGTCCTTTTTTTACTCACAAATTAAAATCACGTCCCGCCTTAAATAATTTTATTGAAATAGGAAGATGTGGTATGAGTGCCAATGAGATAACTCTCCATTCAAATAACAATTTATAAAAGTAAACCATAATAGGTCAAGGTACTGCTTCAACACGGAGCCTTGGCTCACACCGAACAGCAAGCTATAAACGACTCCAAAAAATAGTACCATTCAAACGGTAAGACCAACTATATAAAAACGAGAAACGTGTGTATTAAATATTTCATGGTTTCTCCAATAATTATTATAAATTCATTTTTACATTTTAGCCTCCTGAAGAAACTAAAATCGACATTTATGAAGCTTTGAGCAAAGAGTTGGTCAATGATTATTCACATCTACGAGTTGTACGACATAGATTCGCATTATTTTTTGGTGACAAATATAAAATCCAACATGCAAGGAACCAATTGAAGTAACAATTGTACATTACACTTCATCATGTGATATTTTTACTGAACGAAAAAGTATGGCAGTCGGAAAATTCAAAAGTCAAACCTTTAAGTTGGGAGATGAACTAGCAAATGATCTTCTCGATTTCGACACTGGTGTGTATTTGATCGGTCATCCAAATGTTGGAGAAGAAATTGAAACTCAAAAACGAATATATGAACGTTTAGGCGAACGCGAATACGACTTCGGGTGGAATAATTGTGAACACATCATCAATTATATACAGTGGAGATCACTTCTAACCTCTCATTAAATCTGTCAGGAGAACTGTTCTAGAACAGTACGTAGAACTGTCAGCCTGACACCTTTTAGTCAGTTCTAGGTTAGAACTGTTCTAGCTAGAACTGATTTGGTCAGTTCAACCAGAACTAATTTGGACAGTTCTACCTAGAACTGATCCTGACAGTTCTACCCTAGAACTGATCCTGACAGTTCTAGCTAGAACTGACCAGATATTTGGTCAGTTCTACTTCTAGAACAGTTCTATGGTTACAATTGATTTCTAATTCTACGGCTAGAATTGATTTTTATAAATTCTACGGCCAGAATTGATTTATAATTCTACGGCTAAAATTGATTTATAAATTCTACGGCTAAAATTGATTCATAAATTCTAAAAAAGTCCCTCCCCCCCCCCCCCCCCCCCAGAAAATCAAATGGTTGCTGCCTTAGAGAACCCCGCCATATTCTGCATGTATGTGCCTGTTCCAAGTCAGGAGCATGTAATTCAGTGATTATCTTTTTCTGATGTGTTACATAAATTTTTGTTTTTCTTTTGTACATAAATTAGGCCGTTAGTATTAGGGGGGGGGGGGGGGCATTATTATTTGAATTGTTTTACATTTGTTATTCCGGGAGTCAGGATGGCTCATTATCACATAACAAAATTATTGGACCTCAATAACCAATATAATATCTGTTTACGAGTAGTTTTCATACCTCGGACGACCTGTTTAACAAAAATCTTTTGACCGCATCAATCTAAACTGCCTTTATTTGCTTTTTCTTTCTGCAAATCTATATAGCTGCACAGTACTTCAGTTTTAATTTTAGGTCTAGAGGGACTGTAATATACAAGTAACAGCAATTTTGGAAAAAAAATGTAATTGTTCACATCAATTTATAGTGCCAGCATGCAGGGGCAGCTAGATCCAGGCTGGGGGTCCAACTATATGCTCCCATTCATATGCATTGATGTTAAAAAAAAAGTGGGGTTCCAACCCCTGGACCCCCTCCCCTTGATCCTCCAATGAGCATGTCCTTGTTTTATTCAAAATATTGAATCATAAACAAATATCAGTAGTTTTTATACTTCAGACTGAGTCGTGTAATAAAATCTTTTGACTGCATCAACCAAAACTTACCATATTTGCTTTTTATTATGTAAACCTATATAGCTGCACAGCAATTCAGTTATAATTTTAGTTCGAGAGGGACTGTAGTATATAAATAACTGCAATATTGGAAATCAATTTTTTTTCTCGCATTGATTGAGGGTGCCAGCATTTCCTATTTTTATTCAAAATATCGCATCAGAAACAAATATCAGTAGTTTTCATACCTCAGACTGACTCGTGTTACAAAATTATTTGTCTGTATCAATCAAAACTGACCATATTTGACAGCATCAACCAAAACTGACCATATTTGACCACATCAACCAAAACTGACCATATTTGCACTTTTTTATACAACTCTTATAGTCGCATAGTAAATCTGTAATATTTTTATGTAAGGATGTAGTGTATAATCATTATAATACAAATGATCTATATTATAGGGTTATTGCATGAATATTGGGGAATATTGTTCCGAGTAGAATTTTATATTGCGCGTGCTTATATTTTTATATCAGGATGGATTGTTCAATATAAACATGATAAAGGAAAGCAACATTGGAAAACAAAATTATGCTCGCATCAGTTTAAAGTACCAGCATGTCCTCTTTTTAATCAAAATTTTGAATCATACACTAATTTCAGTAGTTTTGATATCTCAGACTGACTCATGGATATAACAAAATTATTTGTCTGCATCAACCAAAACCATGAAAACTGACCATATTTGACCGCATCAACCAAAACCATGAAAACTGACCATATTTGACCGCATCAACCAAAACTGACCATATGTGACAGCATCAACCAAAACTGACCATATTTACACTTTATAATGTAAATCTTAATATATATATATATATATAGCCGCATAGTAAATCACTTATACATGTAGTTACATATCACGATGGATTGTATAATTCAAATGACAGAAATATTGTAACACATTGGCTAAAAAAAAAATTTCATATCAATTTAGAGTACCAGCAATTTTCTGTAAGTCCTCTTTTTATTCAAAATATTGAATTGTAAACAAATTTCAGTAGTTTCGATATACATGTATCAGACTGAGTCGTTTTAACAAAATTATTTGATCATATCAACCAAAACTGAACTTTTATACACTTATCATGTAAATATATATGGCCTCATTGTAAACCAATAATATTTCTATGTCAGGACAAATCGTATGATAAAAATAACACCAACTTTGGAACACAATACACCTATATTGCTAATCCTGGCTGACCCGGCCTCTTGAACTTTTGAAGCATACAACAATCACTTTTCCATTGTGGCGTCAGATATTTTGTTTTATGATGTCACATTTTTACGGGAACCTGTGCGATATCCAGTAATGGCAGACAAATAGCGGTTAGGTGTATTTATACCATATCTAAAAATTTAGCGCACCCTTATTTTCTCTCTGTATCCATAATAATGAACCGTCACTAAAGTGACTTTTTTTTTAAACAAAACTATTTTACGGCATCATCCAAAACTCACATGACTGATTCATATACTTTATTTTAAAATAAAAAGTACATGTATGGGAAGTTCTCTTCTTGGAATAGTATACTGTTTATATAATTTGAAGACAAATGGAAGAAGGCAAAGAAAAATGCATGATTTTGTTTGTAGCCGAACGTCCAGTGGCAAATGCTTCATTCATGTTCAGATGAGTATATTTTTCTGAGTTTCAGACTACCAGATATCATTTATAATCGTTATGGATAAGTCTGGATAAATTGACGAGATGGTGCAAATGTATATAGTTTTTTTACGTTATAATACAACACTTTTATCATTAATATCCCATAATTCATCCACTGTACAATTTTCGTATGAACATTTGTCAAAACAGAATCTTAAATGAATGTAAATCCAAGGCAAACTCAGGCCTCTACATTAACATTTTTTCTAACTTGTCCCTTCGGACAAGTGGCAAGAAAATCAGCTTGTCCGAACTCTTAACTCACTTGTCCGAATTCATAATTGAAAATCTAACATATTGATGATTTATGCAATAATAACACTTGGGCTTTGATTGTACCTAATAACAAGGTAAATTACGATTAAAATCCATGAATTAAATGCAGAGATATATTTATGACATGTATGAAGAGACTGTTAAAAACGGGGAACGAAGAAACGTAAACAATGATGTTTCCTATGCAATCTTATAAAAATATTTCTCCGATGAGTTGGATAACCTCCTATTCACTTCGATATTTGTACATATAACGTATGATCAGAAAGAAATATAGAAAATCTGCTATTATATAGCAAAGTAATTGGAAGTGATTTATTTCTTCTAAATTCTAAAGTGCCCTTACTGCAGTGACGTCAGTTTAGAACTGTTCTACAGTCCTGACTGATTTAGTCAGTTCTGCTGACAGTTCTACGGTTAGAACTGATTTGGACAGTTCTACCTAGAACTGATTTAGACAGTTCTACCCTAGAACTGATTTAGACAGTTTTACCCTAGAACTGATCCTGACAGTTCTACCTAAAACTGATTTAGTCAGTTCTACCTAGAACTGATTCTGACAGTTCTACTTAGAACATTTCTAGGGTAGAACTGTTCTAGGTAGAACTGTTCTATGACAGGTTAGAACAGTTCTATGACAGTTCTCCTGACAGTTCTAATGAGAGGTTAGAAGTGATCTCCACTGTACTTTCTGGTACGAATAACCCAAGCAGAGAGAGGATCAGCTGTGTAGATTGCTGCAATCCAATAGCAAACATGAAAGAAGTGGGTCTGAAAACAGCAGTTTTATGTGCTTTCTTTGGTGCTATTGCTAGTTCCGTGACAAGATTCTGTTATGTCAGTCTTCTAGCAGCATCTCTGATTTTTCATGAATGCCAACATTAGCTCTCCAGAAATTTATGTGATGATATCGTAGGCCAAAATGCAATAAAAGAAGCCAAGGAAGCAATTAACGATGCTATGAATTTACCGTTCTTTCCCCAGATCGAAAACTCAAGTATGATTCTCGCTGATGTAATATCAGGTTTAGACGACAAATTGATATGCTATTTAGCAAAGCATCTTCACCAAAAAGTTGTAAGAAGAACATGTCAATTTGGATTTTCTGCAGCCGTATCCACTGAAACAATATTTCTTTTTCTTAACTTATTTTTTCCTTATGTCCTCTGCGAAAAACGATCTTGGGAAACGATGTATTTTGTAGGATTATGTTTGTTAAGATATTTTCCGGATATTTGTCGATAACATTAGCAATTGGTGCCGGTGGTATAGGACAGTTCTATTTAACTCCTCCTGATGTGTGTTTTTTTATTATCGCGTTTGTAGCATGCATACTATTCAGGTTTTTATTGACATGGTTCACTGGTTGCCTTTTTGATTTGTGTTGTTGTTGTCACTGTGTAGAAAGCAGAGGTTGTTATTACTGTGAGGGTGGTTGTCAACTTACATATGTTTTTTTTTTCTTTCGTTCTTATAAGCTTGCTGTTTTCTATTATTTCATGAGTATAAGTGAAACCAGAAATTAAATGTTCAAAAACATACATATTTTACTTTGGCTTGAATGTATAAGTTGATAATCAACAAAATAAAATATTCACAAAAATACAACTTTTCCTCAATCTAAGAAAACTGGTACCTACGAAAATAAATGAATCTACATTATGAAAATATTCAGAAGAGAATATCAAACACCAACTGTTGTTCCGAGTTAATTTTACAATAAATAAAGTGTTTGGTCAGGGTGACTTGTCTTCCTGTGGACTGTTTTTTTGTGATTGATTGCTTAACTAATATGTCCTCCAGTATCAAGACTAGATTTAATTCAACATAAATACAATAGGTATGTCTATGATTTTCTATGTTGTGTTTTGTTTACTGTTGGTTGTCTTTTTTCTTTTTTAGCCATGCATGGTGTTGTCAGCTTATTTTCGACTTGATTTATGATTTTGAATGTCCCTTTGGTATTTTTTGCCTTTCTGTTAACAGATTCAATGCGGGGAAAGGTTAACGAAATTTGAAATGACTTATTGAAACGAGGGCTTATGGATAGAAAGAGACATTTTTGTATTGCAACAGGTAACTTATAGATCCTTCAAAGAATGCAAAAGCCATCGTCTCAATTTTTACCGGACATGGCTGCATATTTGAAAATCCCGCACAACCAAAAATTGCAAAAGGACGCCACACTTGAACAAGGGTTTTATTTTCGGTCGGTTTGACTCCATTGCCAATCAACCGTGTGTTTACTTTAACCTTGAGAACTAATTGGTTAAATCCATGTTCAACTTGTATGTCTAGTATAAAGCAGGGTCTATACTCTTGTCACATTATCGAGATTTCGTCCTGAATATGCATTCAATTTGTCACTAGACATCACAGAGTAATCAATGCAGTAATCAATCTTAGGAAAATGTATAGGATATACTCAATGCTTAATATCACCAACAAACAAATTTACAGACAAACAACCTTAATATCCAACTGAATTTGGTACACAATATACTACGATAAAATACATTCCTTTGTTCTAGATCTTATGATGACATCGGTCTTCATTATACGAGTTACACTAAGTTTAGGCTCTTGTCTCTTGTAAGATTTCCTACATACACATGCATGGTATCAAATCGTATATTTAAGGGATCATCCGGTGGTTGTCTATTCCACCGAAACTTAATACGTCGTAGATCTACATCAAACTAGTCAGACCTGCCTTTACTGTGACCCCGTTTCAGCTGTCACCTCCATCTCACGGTCATTTTCAGACCCTCCAGAAAGTTTTCTCTACTTAACTCGAATCAGCGGTCACCTGTCTTACACAGTCAGCGATCACCTATTTGTTGCACAGAATCTAAATTTCGACTTTAACAACGATGATTTTCATGTTTTAAGTAATGAAATAATCATACTGAAAAGTATATGTCATGTATGTGTTCAGTATCGGAGTAAAAATGAAAATGAAACCCATTTGCAACCGAGAATTTGCAATAGGAATTGAATTTGTTAATCGTTTAATATGTACATAAAGTCTTGCGCACCAAATATACGCTTCGTGCACCAATTAGGTGTACACGTTCCATATGATCTGTGCCCAAGATATGTTATTTAAAATTACTAGTATCAGTTTTACTTAAAGTAAAAGAAAAATTATAAAAAAAGGAAAAACACCATGCTGCCGTAAAAATAACGGTCGGATCTTTAAAATCTAAATTGTTTAGGTGGTAATATTCTGCCAAAAAATATCTGAAACTGAATAAACTCATCATAGATATCAGGATTGAAATTTTACGCCAGACGAGCGTTTCGTCTACAAAAAAACTCATCAGACATGCTCGAATCAAAAATTGTTAAAAAGGCCAAATAAAGTACGAAGTTGAAGAGCATTGAGGACCGAAAATTCCTAAAATTTTTGCCAAAAGCATTAAGAAAGTTAACTAGTTTGATTTTCTAAACATCTTTGATATCCTTACAACTGATGACAAGTGTAACCAGTATAGAATGACAGTTTTCAAATTGTGAGAATAAAAGTAACTGCAAATTTGTTTACGTGCCACATGTACTACATGTATGTGGTAGGATATTCTTGTACTGAGTCAAATAAAGTCAGCGTAAAGAAGTTTAATCAAGCTTTCAATCGGTACAAATTGTGTTGAAATTCACTGTTTTATTTTTCCTATACACGACAAAATCATCGGAAAACAGAAAATGTTCCCCAAAGAATGCGCCGATTATATGTTTGACTTTACTTATTTTTGTTTATCATACTTGATTGAGTACAAGAATGTCCTATTAACGAATAGATACCTCGTCGAAAAATTATACAATCAGAGTCAAAAGTCGGTAATATGAAAATAGTCTATTAGCGAAGAACAACCAAATGGCTAAGAAATATGTACGTGCATTATAATTTACTTTTAAAGATCGTGGTGTGATCATTGAACTTTCGTACTGCTGTAATATCAGAAATTAGTGCGTGATTTATTATTGCGATTTATCAACAACAAAAACAGACAAGAATGCGAGTTTAATTGTTGCGATTTCAGAAAAATCAAGATACAGATCTATGTTTTAGCTATCAACATGCGAGTTCTTATTATTGCCATACTCATATAGTCGCATTATTCCCAATAATAAAAACCTCGCAATAATTTCTGAATGTATTGTATAACGACATTTTAATGAACTTTACGGGTTGTGTTCTTCTCATATAGTTTATGATTGGACATGAATGATACTTAGCCCCTAACGGGAGGGATTGTACTTAATTTTCATATGAGAAAGACATAATCGTTTAATCAGTTTAATTGGGATCTAGAGCTGGCATGTCAGTAACTGCTAGCAGTCCTTTGATAATTTAAGCATCATTGTAAGTTCTCTTAGTTTCACCTGTTACCTTTTCTGACATTGGATTAGCTTTTAAATGGGTTTTACTGTGCATATTGGTGTTTGTTTGTTTAATCTATATTGGCTAGAGGTATATGAGAAGGGTTGAGAACTCACAAAACATGTTTAAAGCCGCTGCATGTTTGCACTTGTTTGCACTTGTCCGAACAAAACGGACAAGGAATCAGAGATTCACGTGAGAGAGATAATATATTTATCGATTTAAACAAAATTCAGAAATTTTGTGGCAGTAAATTTTGATTACACAAAATTCGTACCTTCATACCAAAGTACTGGCTACTGGGCAGATGATACCCTTTCGGAGTAACAGTGTACCATACCAGGTACTTCACCATTTGTCTTGTAATCTTACAATTGATACAATACTTGAATGATAAGGAAGTATTTGTGACACCGTTTAAAACTTTCTTGATCTGTCACAGTGACTGATTTCTACATTTGATCAAATTAGTAGGAAAAAGTGTTTATCAAAGGATAAGATAAGACAAGATAATTATCTACCAATCTTCAGCACAGAGCTCAAATCCGTTCCGTACTTATTCCGTATCACTAAACTGTATAGTATAGTGTAGTGTTCTGAGTATACGAAACGACAACAAGCGCTGTTCGGAGATAAGATAACTACAGATAAAATGCGCTGGTTTATCAATCGTATAAGACGATTCATTGTTATATATTATATGATTAAAGTGGTAAACAAGTTACTCATACGCAATAAATGAAAATAAACGATATATAATACAATTTGAATGAATGTCGTTGCATGCTTTGAAACCTTTTGTAATATAGCCACATACATGTGCATTTGAAGATGAATCCAAAATCTATAGAATATTTAGTTGACTAAAGCTGTGGTCGGTATATTTGTCTTCGTCCCACAGCAAGACTCTCGCGTTAATTTCTCTATTTATTTACATATTTTTTTATTATTTTTATTCTATTTTTTTTTTGGGGACTGGTATTTTGTTTGTTTAGTTAATTTTTTACGGTAGATATTATCATTAAGGGTCGACCAAAAGAATAATATATCATCGGTGTATTGGAGAAAGAGGCAACTAAAATATGAATACACATTCTAGACACTTAAACAATTGAAACTTATCTTATCTACTCAATTATAAAATTTTAAATAGACCAATAGAGTTTGAATTGATAAATGGGTCATCTAATTTCATCGAATAATATACAGTGATGGAGTAAGTGTAGAGACGTCACTAAAAGTAAGAGAAAACATGACTTTGTGAAATGTTAAAAGGATAGCAATCGACAAATATTAGTACCGTGAATGTACATATGTGTTTTAACAATATTAAGTATGGTTTTAAGCTCGTTAACAACATCATTGTAAAACCTATAATGAGTATTGCGTTTTAAATAAGTTTTTCACAGCTACTATAAAAAAATATTGTCAAACATGTAATTGTCAGCGGTCGCATATACATGTACTAGCGCGGATATTTTACTGAATTACAGTACCTACCACAATTTTATCACGAATTTTTAGTATTCGTATTGTCATCTGTCATCAGGTGCACAGTTTCGCTACTATTAAAATCTGTCATGGTTTTGTTACTTGTTTTTTTTTTATATTTTGGGGATGAGCGAATCAGGTGAGTGTTTGTTGATATGTTTGTTGCGTAATAAGACGCTTCACGAAAAGACTGGGAAGCTGGTTAGGCAATGTTCACATTAAATTACCGATACAGCGTGTTAAATTTCCTCCTTTACACCATATCACAGGGTGGTGCTCTTTTAGATGATGAATATGCATAGCAAATCTATGTACATACTACAATCGGAAATTGCATGTGACATATAGATGTATTAACTATTGGTATCGGTATCGGTATCTGATTCGAACCGGAACTAATTAAATATTATAATATTAATCATGAGGAAAACATAAACGCCTGGAATGTTAAAATTTTGATATACACGTTTGCCTTTAATTAGTTAAATATAAAGTTGAATTCTTTGATACGTAGGTTTTACGTCATCCCTGATTACAAATTCGACCTCGTTATTTTAGTATTATACTTTAGTCTAGTAGATACAAGCGGGGGAAAACATCCTTCTATATTGCATGTGAAACCATGCAATAACGATGGTGATATTATTGGACCTTTCTTTTTTATCTCAAAGACTGACATAAATTATGAAGACTGTGTTTTTGTCGAACCAGTCTACATTAGGCGATAATTGGATACATATTTAAAAGCCGTCCAATTACCGATAAAAGAAAAACATCAACATTAATAACCAAGATAAAAATGGACAAACAGCCATTTGTCATGCATTTCGAAATGAAAAGTTGGAAACGGTAGACCAGTTATTAAGAAGCATTGCATGTGGCAACAATAACATTTCAATGGTAAGAACCGTATTGAGGAGGGAAAAGTGCGCAATAAATGCGCAAGATAAACAGGACAGAACAACCCTACACGTAGCTCTGGGTTCTAAGTACATAGATATTGTCACTCTTCTTGTAAAATCAACCGATCTAAATATTAAAGACATTAAAGGTCAGACACCGCTCCATATTTCATGCGAAAGACAACCTATAGAGGCAGTTAAACTTATTTGAATTCTGGTTGTAATGTAAATGTTCAAGATAACTCGGGTAAAACGGCGTTGCATATAGCAGCAGAAGGATTGTAATCGACAATTGTTTACGAATTATTCAGAGTAAACTGTAACGTAATCTTTGTGATAACAATGGAAACACCGCGTTATTTTATGCGCGTGCTAAACGCAACAAAGATATAGTCATACAATTTAAAGGAAACAGTGGCAACGGAAGACAGTTAATTATGAAGTTCATTGTACTTCATAAACTTTTTTCGTTTAGTTACTCTAAATATCAATAACATTACATCTCGGTATACATTCTAATGAACTATTGAATACTAGTATACCTAAATGATAGATCAATTGAATTATACAAAAATCCAAACAAACTCCTGATTAATACAAATAAATTGGAGACAGAGAAACCCACGAATGATAGCTATCCAAAAGTACCAGATTTATAATTTATAACGCCAGACGCACGTTTCATCCACACAGGACTAGCCGGTAACGTTCAGATCACAAACGTTCGAGAGCCAAAACAAGTACTAAGTTGTAGAGATTTGAGGACCTAAAGTTCGAAAAACAAATTGGGTGCCTAACATTACATTTAATGACTTACAAATGTAGGGGAAATGAGAAATCAGACCAGTGGTCAATTTCGAAAGTATCCAAAAAGTGAGGTGTGCCTAATACAGCTTAGGTGTTCTGCCTTGGATAAAAACATCCTCATTATTTTGAATAATTCATACTTTTGCAAAAAGCAAATTTATAAAAATGACTATATAATAGATATACATGATAACACCGAAGAGATGACTAACTACAGAATAAAAACGAATACATAATACAACCTAAACCAGCACATAAAAATTCACAGCCGAGTTAGCAAAAGAGATCAATGCACAAAGGGACGTCGCATTTGAATTTTTAATAATTTTCAAAATAGGATAGAATTAGGAAGCATTCAAGATTAAGGTTTGTAATACTGATATTAAATTTATTAATAAAAAGGTCACGTTTGCCATAGATTGTTTGCGGTTCCATTAAAGTCCAGTGGCAAGTATTTCAGGCATGCTCAGTACGAAGACACATTATCAATTATAAATACATTATGTAGGTCCTTAAAAGAGGCAGTTCTAGATGAACGTCTCGAAGCAACTATGTCTTTTGCATTGAGAACGAGAACAAAAGAATAAAATGTAATACATAGGTTCTTCAAAGTGGACAAAAATGCTACACACGTTTAAATGGTAAACATGACGAGGGCATATAAAATGCATTTAAAGGGCCATACGATTTAACATACATGTTTTAGCTTATTGTGATGTTTTGTAATTAATCCTTAGCAAAAAAGGTCACGTATTTCATAGAGTAACTTATTTTTCATTAAAGTGCAGTGACAACGGTTTCATGCAAGGTTAGGGCGAAATCAAATTATCATTATAAAAACGAAAGGAGGATCCGTATCCCGTAAAAAGGGCTATTCAGGATGAACGTCCAATATAATCTCTATCGTTCGCATTCAAGACTGGGACAAAGTAATAAAATGCAATACATAGATATATGTTGAAGACCCTTCAGAGAGTTTTAACGATAAATCTGGCATGACGAGGGCATGTAACTTGTCTTTAAAGAGGCAAACGATTGAACGTCCCCTAGTCTAGTTAAACTGTTGATTATTTTTTTCATAAATCTCGAACTGATGTGGTCAGGCCTATAATAGATTGACTGATTTTTCATTAAAACTCCAGTGGCAAATATTTCACGCACAGTCAGAACGTGAATAAACTGCATTGTACATATCAATAGAAAAAGTTATAAAATAGAATCTGTTCCGAATGCAAACCCAGTAGCATCTCTATCTTTTGCATTCATGACGACAACAAAACAAAAAATGCAAAACATAGGTTCGTTGAAGTGGACAGAAATGCTGAAGACGCTTCAGAGAAATATTTGAAATATAAATCTAACATGCTGAGGGCGTGTTATTTGCCTTTAAAGAGGCATACGACTTAACATCCCCTGTTACAACTGATTGTTGGCGGGTTTTTTTTATACGAATCCCTACAAATAAATCCACACCTGTCATAGATTGATTGATGTTTCATTTAAGTCCAGTGACAAGTATTTCATACCAGTTCAGTATGATACCAAATTACCAATTATAAATGCAATAGGTAGGTTTCTGTAATGTTGGTCGTACGGGCTGAACGTCTAGTAGCATCTATGTTCTTTTGCATTCTGGACGAGAACAAAATTAGTATATGCAATACATAGGTTCTTTGAAGTAGACATAATTGCTAAAGACTGTCAGAGGAGACGTGTTTGGAATAGTCGCTAACATCTTATGTTTTTACAAGGACATGCACTTGCCTTTATAGAGGCAGATAATATTTCGTCGCCTGTTTCAGATGATTGTGGATGTTTCTTTATTGTCATAGATTGATTTTGTCGTTACATGCCTGTTCAATACGATAACAAATTCACAAATAAATACAATAGATAGGTTCTGAAAAGAGGTCGTTCGAAATGAAATGTTGATCAATTGCGGACTGCCTCTAGAAAAAAAATGAGGCCATATTGGATATGGACAGAAATGTTACTGTGCAGCATATAACATATACACATGTATATATACGGATTTCTCAAAAAGTTGTCGTTACAAACGATCATACAAACAGCACGACACTTTCTTTAAAAAAGACATCAGAGTAAACGTTTTCATTCTTAACAAGCGTGACTACGTACCTATATAGCCAGGACGGCCAATTTTACACTTTTTGATTTTAGTTTTGTATTTGAATCTGAAAATTTGTGTTCTGTTTTCGGTTGTTTGTTGTTTTTTGTTCAGTATATTTTCGGATGTTCTTTTATCATTGGTGAAGGGGGTGTGTGATATTGTTTGTATTACTTTCGGATTATGATCTCAGATCTTTAACAAATCTTTACAACACGTGCAAACTTGGCGCAAATAAGAGCTTCTGTTCTCCAAAAGTTATCTGTTATAAACCTTGTCGAACAGTTCTAACCTTATTTTAGAATTTAACTATCCAAAACTTTTCCAAAGTAGAACTTTCCAGAATCAGTAAGTTCAATATGGGGTGAGTGTGAACACGATAAATACGGAGTCAGGGGATTCCATATGGGGTTTGAGCGAAGCAGAGCTCTCATCTCATTTACTGACCCCGTATATATCGTATTAGGTCACTAACACACTATGTTACTAATAATATCTAAGAAGTGTAGAAACTATATTCCTCGAATATTTTCATTTTATTTTATGACAAACACGGAATGTATTACTGTAACAGTGTAGTTCTTCAGCAAGACAATCATATAAGATGAAGATTCAAGATATTTTCATAAAGGTTAAACATTTTCAGTATCTTATTCGTTTTTGAGTATTCATACAAGTATAAATCATATGCCTATCCATATACTCTTTTTTCAAATTTTGTTAGTGTGTGTGTATCGTTAATCTCACTCCTTTTGTCAGAAAACGTCATATACATCTATAATACTAAAATTACGAGGTCCAATTTGTCAGCCGTCATCACGTAAAAACGGCGAATCACAGAATTCAACTTTATATATAACTTATATAGTACAAAGGTGTAGATTAAAAATTACACCACTCCAGGCCCTTTTGTTTTCCACGTAATTAATATTGCCAATAATGAAGAAGTTCCGGGTCGAGTCCGCTACCGATACCAATAGTATATTCACCTGTTACCTATTACCTTATCTGTACGTTCCGCATCTGACAGGCACACCACCAAACGTTGTATTCAGGATTAATATGCTATATACACGGGTCATAACCACAGGGTTGACACTACTAAATTGTCAAATTGTTACCTATTGTAGTACTTTAATCAGTTAGACTTTCTAAGATAACAATACGAATACTAAAAATCTGGACTAAAAATAAGGCGTATAGGTAGAGTTTTCAATTTGTTAGTGGGCATGACGTAAAACAGCGAGGCAAATAATTCAACTTTACTTATAACTTATATAGGACAATGCTGTTGATTAAAATATACTCCATTCCAGGACCTTTTGTTTTCCAAATAATTAATATTACCAATAATTGATAAGTTCCAGTTCGACGGGTTCAAACAGAAAGACTTGAAAGCAGAGTGTATCTTATAATCGGCATGACTTTAACAGATGACAATACTAATATTAAAATAAGGCTTGCGCATAGTTATATACTTTAATTCAATCACGGACCCGTCATATCACGGGTGTGTTCTAGTATATATATATAAATATCAGTCCAATCTATATACTTCAAAGTTTTACATTCCACGTTCATAATCTAAATTTATTAATTCATAAATATTTAATGTATTCATTTTGAGTATATAACAGATTTTGTCCACTGTCTACAATAGTTTTTGGTGGCTTTTATTTCGAAAAGGGCTATTCATAACTCTGGCACACGAATACATCTGAATATTTATAGCTGGATCCCGCATATGTGTGATTTTCTTCTGTGTTGAATTCCAACCGTTTGACTGTGGCTTTGTTTTGCTCTTTGGTCGGTTAGTCATGTTAGTTTTTATTTGATACTTTCTCCGTTTTTTGTCTCTTTTTTACTACACACCAACAGACCAAAAAATGATAGCCCCAATACGCACAAGAAATCCGATATTTGCATGACGGAAAAACATTCCCTGGTTTAAATTGCAGTAAAAATAATTGTAGACCCTTGCAAACATTTCGCTATATGCCACAGTGAACGAATGCTATATCTGATCATAGAATACGATAAGATGAGACGAATAACTACATGACTTAATGTAAATGGGGTATCGAAATAATAATCCATAGATTTTTTTAATAATCTGCCAAAATGTAGTTTATATCATGCTTTTTAAAAAACAATAATAAAAAGAATGGATCACGTGATAGTATGCTATTAGGTAAGAAAAAGAAAAATGAGGTCACCGGACCCGTTTTCTTGCTACATAATAAAAAAAAAGAAATTCTTAGCACATTCTATTCTGAAAGTACCTTTATCCGAATTATCTGCCCTTATATTTGAGTTGCCTCCCCTTGTGTGTCAAATTTTGAAAAAAATTAATCAAACAAAAGTTTTTGTTGTTTTTTTGTAAAATACGACGGTTTACCATAAATATGATAAAACATCTCATTTTTTATATTGAAATGAAAATTCTTACACATGAATTACCTACTACTCTTAAAATTTGCACATTCTATTAAAGATCTAGACCGATGTTTTCTGGTATTTTAAAATCCAAGATGGAGGAAGACACCCAATATAATGGTAGAATAAATTACTACAAAACTATTTAAGGTTTTATAAACATGCATTATTGATATGGAGGTATCTAATGTTTTTTTGCATGTTATCTATTTGTTATATTCCTCGTATCCAACAGAAAATTTACAAAAGTACCAACATGTAATTGTGGATAGGATATTGAGGAAATACACAATTTTTCGTTGATTGTCCTTTCTATTTAGATGGAAGAGCAATTTTGTTAATGGTTTCAGGTGGCCTTCCGATGGCTGCAATGTGGACATCAAACAATTTATTTTCGGAAAAGATATATAGCTTCCTACACTGCAACAAGTGTATCACGATATTTCTCCACTCGAGACAGTTAAATTTTATTAGTTAAAGCGCGAGGCTTGCCGAGCCCTTTAAATAACTAAGATTTAACTGTGGACAGTGGAGAAAAATTGTAATACACGAGTTATAGTGTCGGAATCTGTTTCTCTAATGATTTCTATCCTTCTTTTTCAAAGATTTTCAGAAACTTGTGTTCTTTATATGCGAATTCATAAGGCATTGCCGCCTTTTTCATGGCGTCACAATAGGAAAATTCAGAAGAAAACTAAACATTTAAACAATAAATAAATAATAGAATTTTGACTAATCATTTGCCTAGATTTTTCACTAGTGAGGAGAAATGTTTTTCTCACAACGGTCAGAAAATGTGAAAATAGCACAAAAATTAGAGAAAACTATTTATCTAATTGAAATTCTAAATTGTTAAACAAGTCTTGTATTTAATATCAGGATAGGTAAAATGTACGTCATCATCAATATTTGTATCGTCATTCTAATTTCTTTTTTATTTCTTTACCATTAAGCAAATAAAACATGTTTAATTCAACAGATTTTATATCACGCCTGAAAGTTTGATCGAAATTCTGCCATTTCCCGTTGTTGCATACACGATGGCAGGTTTAGTAGATAAATGTGTATAACGCAATGAAATCCATGTCCTTGGTTATTTTTTTATTTTTTTGTACCAATACACGGCTTTAAAATTTGACCGCATTATTTTGTCTACAAAGGAATTTTAAAAATAACAAACGATAAGTAGTTTTAAATGTTTTTTATCAATAGATAGTTTATCAACAATATAATATGTTAAAGAAACATTATTATATGAAATATCAAATATACAACCATAAAAACCATTGAACCAGCATGGTTTCATAGAACTAGGGTTATACATTTACTGTATATCACAGATCAAATATACAACAACTAAAACTATTGCACCAACAAGGTCAATGTTTACAGATAACAACTTAGTTTTGATAGAACTAGGATAGCAAAAAAACCTGTATTTCACTGATCAAATATACAACCACTAATACTTTTGTATCACAAGGTCAATCTTTTCAAATAACACCTCTATTTTGTAGAACAAGGGAAGCAAAATAACTGTTTTTCACAGATCAAATATACAACCACTAATACTTTTGTATCACAAGGTCAATCTTTTCAGATAACACCTCAATTTTGTAGAACAAGGGTAGCAAAATAACTGTTTTTCACAGATCAAATATACAACCACTAAAACTATTGCACCAACATGGTCAATGTTTACAGATAACAACTTAGTTTTGATAGAACTAGGATAGCAAAAAACCTGTATTTCACAGATCAAATATACAACCACTAATACTTTTGTATCACAAGGTCAATCTTTTCAGATAACACCTCTATTTTGTAGAACAAGGGAAGCAAAATAACTGTTTTTCACAGATCAAATATACAACCACTAATACTTTTGTATCACAAGGTCAATCTTTTCAGATAACACCTCAATTTTGTAGAACAAGGGTAGCAAAATAACTGTTTTTCACAGATCAAACATACAACCACTAAAACTATTGCACCAACAAGGTCAATGTTTACAGATAACAACTTAGTTTTGATAGAACTAGGATAGCAAAAAAACCCGTATTTCACAGATCAAATATACAACCACTAATACTTTTGTATCACAAGGTCAATCTTTTCAGATAACACCTCTATTTTGTAGAACAAGGGAAGCAAAATAACTGTTTTTCACAGATCAAATATACAACCACTAATACTTTTGTATCACAAGGTCAATGTTTACAGATAACAACTTAGTTTTGATAGAACTAGGATAGCAAAAAAACCCGTATTTCACAGATCAAATATACAACCACTAATACTTTTGTATTACAAGGTCAATCTTTTCAGATAACACCTCTATTTTGTAGAACAAGGGAAGCAAAATAACTGTTTTTCACAGATCAAATATACAACCACTAAAACTATTGCACCAACAAGGTCAATGTTTACAGATAACAACTTAGTTTTGATAGAACTAGGATAGCAAAAAAACCCGTATTTCACAGATCAAATATACAACCACTAATACTTTTGTATCACAAGGTCAATCTTTTCAAATAACACCTCTATTTTGTAGAACAAGGGAAGCAAAATAACTGTTTTTCACAGATCAAATATACAACCACTAAAACTATTGCACCAACAAGGTCAATGTTTACAGATAACAACTTAGTTTTGATAGAACTAGGATAGCAAAAAAACCCGTATTTCACAGATCAAATATACAACCACTAATACTTTTGTATCACAAGGTCAATCTTTTCAGATAACACCTCTATTTTGTAGAACAAGGGAAGCAAAATAACTGTTTTTCACAGATCAAATATACAACCACTAATACTTTTGTATCACAAGGTCAATCTTTTCAGATAACACCTCAATTTTGTAGAACAAGGGTAGCAAAATAACTGTTTTTCACAGATCAAATATACAACCACTAAAACTATTGCACCAACAAGGTCAATGTTTACAGATAACAACTTAGTTTTGATAGAACTAGGATAGCAAAAAAACCCGTATTTCACAGATCAAATATACAACCACTAATACTTTTGTATCACAAGGTCAATCTTTTCAAATAACACCTCTATTTTGTAGAACAAGGGAAGCAAAATAACTGTTTTTCACAGATCAAATATACAACCACTAAAACTATTGCACCAACAAGGTCAATGTTTACAGATAACAACTTAGTTTTGATAGAACTAGGATAGCAAAAAAACCCGTATTTCACAGATCAAATATACAACCACTAATACTTTTGTATCACAAGGTCAATCTTTTCAGATAACACCTCTATTTTGTAGAACAAGGGAAGCAAAATAACTGTTTTTCACAGATCAAATATACAACCACTAATACTTTTGTATCACAAGGTCAATCTTTTCAGATAACACCTCAATTTTGTAGAACAAGGGTAGCAAAATAACTGTTTTTCACAGATCAAATATACAACCACTAAAACTATTGCACCAACAAGGTCAATGTTTACAGATAACAACTTAGTTTTGATAGAACTAGGATAGCAAAAAAACCCGTATTTCACAGATCAAATATACAACCACTAATACTTTTGTATTACAAGGTCAATCTTTTCAGATAACACCTCTATTTTGTAGAACAAGGGAAGCAAAATAACTGTTTTTCACAGATCAAATATACAACCACTAAAACTATTGCACCAACAAGGTCAATGTTTACAGATAACAACTTAGTTTTGATAGAACTAGGATAGCAAAAAAACCCGTATTTCACAGATCAAATATACAACCACTAATACTTTTGTATCACAAGGTCAATCTTTTCAAATAACACCTCTATTTTGTAGAACAAGGGAAGCAAAATAACTGTTTTTCACAGATCAAATATACAACCACTAAAACTATTGCACCAACAAGGTCAATGTTTACAGATAACAACTTAGTTTTGATAGAACTAGGATAGCAAAAAAACCCGTATTTCACAGATCAAATATACAACCACTAATACTTTTGTATCACAAGGTCAATCTTTTCAAATAACACCTCTATTTTGTAGAACAAGGGAAGCAAAATAACTGTTTTTCACAGATCAAATATACAACCACTAATACTTTCGTATCACAAGGTCAATCTTTTCAAATAACACCTCTATTTTGTAGACCAAGGGAAGCAAAATAACTGTTTTTCACAGATCAAATATATAACCACTATCACTTTTGTATCACAAGGTCAATCTTTTCAGATAACACCTCAATTTTGTAGAACAAGGGTAGCAAAATAACTGTTTTTCACAGATCAAATATACAACCACTAAAACTATTGCACCAACAAGGTCAATGTTTACAGATAACAACTTAGTTTTGATAGAACTAGGATAGCAAAAAAACCCGTATTTTACAGATCAAATATACAACCACTAATACTTTTGTATTACAAGGTCAATCTTTTCAGATAACACCTCTATTTTGTAGAACAAGGGAAGCAAAATAACTGTTTTTCACAGATCAAATATACAACCACTAATACTTTTGTATCACAAGGTCAATCTTTTCAGATAACACCTCAATTTTGTAGAACAAGGGTAGCAAAATAACTGTTTTTCACAGATCAAATATACAACCACTAAAACTATTGCACCAACAAGGTCAATGTTTACAGATAACAACTTAGTTTTGATAGAACTAGGATAGCAAAAAAAACCCGTATTTCACAGATCAAATATACAACCACTAATACTTTTGCATCACAAGGTCAATCTTTAAAGATAACAACTAAATTTTGTAGAACAAGGGTAGCAAAATAACTGTTTTTCACAGATCAAATATATAACCACTAACACTTTTGTATCACAAGGTCAATGTTTATAGATAACAAGTCAATTTCATAAAACTAGCGCAGCAAAATAATTGTAACTCACAGATCAAATATACGACCACTTACACTCTTGCATCACAAGATCAATGTTTTCAGATAACAAGCCAAAGAACTTCACAGATCAAATTTAAAACCACTAATACTTTAGCACCGACAAGGTCAATCTTTACAGATAACAACTAAATTTCTTTGAACTAGGGTAATGAAATCACTATATTACACAGATCAAATGTAGAACTACTCATACTAATAAATCATAAGGTCAATCTTTACAGATAAAAAATCAATTTCATTGAATCTTCATAACAATTTCAATGAATATCACTGAACAGATGTTCATTTACTAAAATTATTGCACTAGCACAAGATTTAAAGATGACAACTAACTTTATAGGGTAATAAAATCACTGTATATCACAGATCAAATATACAACCATTACTATTGCACCAACATGTCAATGTTCACAACTAACACAGCAATGTCATTGAATTTGGATAATTATATCACAGATCAAATGTACAGCCCCTAAACTTATTGCACTAACAAAAGTCAATGTTCACAGATAACAACGCAATTTCAAAGACCCAGGGTAATAATATAACAGACCAATTGTATCATTGCTTTAACAAGGTCAATGTTCACATATAACTACGTCATCGCATTGAATCGGAATAATTAAATCAAAGATCAAATGTTTGACCACTGAAATAATTGCATGATAGAGGAATGATGAATAATACAACAAAAAATCAGTTCCTAGCAAATCTTTCAATATTTCATTTTCTGAAAAAACTTTGCCACAGTCGAAGTCCGAAATTTTGTTTGATAAAGGTTTGAAAATCGAAACTTTCTTCGACTGAAACCTGAATTTCGTTGTTTTCGAGTAAAACGTTTTCACACTTGACACTGCATATAGCAAGAGAGTTTTTGTAACACCATATTGATTTTCCACGTTCACAGATTATAACACAGTTGTTTTCTGTGCATGTTACATTTTCACACTCGGGACTAACAATTACTACATCGTTACCGTTACAGACAGATTGCTTTGTTCCTGTAGGTAAAAAAGCAATTAGTTTGCTAAAGTAATACGAACATCTGCCTAGTTGGACTATTTGGCTGCGTAGTCTCTTGCTATTTGCAGGAATCACCTTTCCTGGACCAGGATTGATGATTTGGCGTTCTGCAGCGGCAGATGACAAATCAACAATGGCTGGCCATTTAAAAAGGATCTCCTTTACAGTGTCTTTTTTTCTAGATGGTAACCCTATGATAAGTGTACAGTTTCTGTCCTCTTCAATTGGCAAGGTATTTTTGATTTGGCATACGCGGCTGACAGATGCCAAATCAAAAATACCAGCCTAGGAAACAACTATTTGAAAACATTCACTAGTGTCTGCTTGTCTCAATTCTCTGTTCAAATGCACAAAAAGTCCAAATAATGTCTGTAGAAGCAGAAGGTTATGAATGTTCCTCATTCGGAAATCTAGAAAAAGATAAAAAAAAAAGATTCTTGTAAGGAATGTCTGGATAAAATACGCAGTCAAAAATCTTCATGATAATTATTAAATGAGCAACATATCATACTTGTATTCCTGCCATGTTTAATTTTTCTATGTTTGAGTCAAAATTATGGGGAGCACACATTCAGACGGAAAATCGTCAGTAGCTATGTTTTAATAGAATTGAGAAAGGAAATTGGGAATGTGTCAAAGATACAACAACCCGACCATACAACAGACAACAACAGAATGTTTCCAACAGGTCTTCAATGCAGCGAGAAATTCCCGCACCCGTAGGCATCCTTCAGCTGGCCCCTTAACAAATGTATATACTAGTTCAGTAATAATGAACGACATACTAAACTCCAAATTATACACGAGAAACTAAAATTAAAAATAATACAAGACTAACAAAGGCAAGAGCTCCTGACTTGGGACAGGCGCAAAATGCAGCAGGGTTAAACATGTTTATGAGATTGCGACCCTCCCCCTAGACTTCTAGCCAATGTAGAAAAGTAAACACATAACAATACGCACAATAACATTTAGTTAAAGAGTCCGAGTCTGATGTCAGAGGATGTAACAAAAGAAAAAAACAAAATGACAATAATACATAAATAACAACAGACTACTAGCAGTTAACTGACATGCCTGCTCTAGACTTCAATTAAACTGATTAAAAGATTATTTCTTCATCATATGATTTGATACTTGTTGGACAGCGACACGGATGCCAATAAGAAATTGTAAATACAGGGGCTTTGTGTGTTTGAGATGATGCCAAATTTACTATTTTGTGTTGAGAATTTGTCATTTGGTATATAGTTACTAAATTTAATAACATAAACAACAATGTTTGCTTACAGTTATCTTGAAGTGTGTAGCTTTTTGTACAAGCATATAGAGGCCGACTCGGCGTGTCAACCATGTTTATATTCGTGTTTATTTGAATATCAAGTATATAGAGTTTCTTCTTTATATGCCTATGATGTTGTCCTTGGACTGAACTCAGTAACTAGTCTCTTATAACTAGGTTTTTAGGTATTTGACTGTACATAGTTAGTCATAATAATACGATCCAAAGAGAAGCTAATGTAGCTATAAAATAAATTTCAGTTGTATATTTATAAATAACTTATAATTGTTTTTTAGCCAAATGGTGGTTCTTCTTGGGTACTCGTGTTTTTCCATCTTATTGGCATTAAATATGATATGTATAAAAGAAATATTAGATTGCAAATGACTAGTTTTAACGTTCGGATATGTATTACCTTCCCAATCTTGAATGAGGGTTTCTGTTAGAATATGTGGTTTCTTCTTGAACTGCTAAAACATATAAAAGTGTATTTAAAGATTTGATATCGTGTTTTTGTTCTTTAAAACAGGAGTGTTAGTCTACATAATGCAATTTTGGTAAAAAGAAATGAACAACAAAGTTTTCTTTCTTCAATAAACCAGATGTGTGTGTATGTGTATACGTTAAGAAATTGACAAAGTAAAGATTATTATAGATCTGGCAAAGCACAATATTAGTTCACTTGTTAATTATATAAAGAATAAACAATGTTCTACTTTCAAATAGGGACTTAAACTGTGGTTTGGTTTTGATCAAAAGCAAATGGTTTTTTTTGCATTTTCAGGACGAGAACTAAAATAACAACAAATACAATAAAAAGGTCTCGTTTATCGTCAACTGAAATTTAGACTGCCACTTAAACTCGGGGATATAAGACAGGGACAGAATTCAACCTTGCAGCAGGCCACCAATGTACGAAAAAACATAATATAAAAAAGTATATCTGAGTAAAGCATATTCATAACATACACTAAAGCGTTGATGAAATAGGCTACATCTGTCTTCATTCCATGATTGTCCGAAGCTTGTATATAAAATATATCCTTTGTATTTGGTTTTGAATTTCAAAACTCTGTTAGTACCACGATGGAAGATCGACATTGTAGGTTCCAGTGGGAAACAGACTTGTACACTAATTGTTTGCTTTTTGTGAAGACATCTTTCACGGGTATAATCATCTGTGTTTGTAACCAATGAGGTAGAAACATTCTCTGATGACATTGTTTCAAATGAGTCAATCTTCTGATGCAGTGAATGGTTGTTTCTATTTTCTTGACATTGATGCACACACGCTGGAAAAAAATATATTAACCAAAACTGTATAATGTAAACAAATGTATATTGGACAATTCTTATATGTAAGAAGATGTGATATGATTGCCAATGAGCCAACTATCCATCCGGGTCGCAAATCAGCAAAGTAAACAATTAAAGGTCAACGTACAGTCTTCAACGCAGAGTCTTAGCTCACACCGAGTACGTTTGGTAACTTTTTTAAGGTTAAAAATCATACAATTTTTTGATAACTAATGTGCATGTTTTATTATCGTATAAAGTAATGCGTAAAATTCAAGTTGTTTTGCCATAAAATGGAAGTATTTATCGCTTATTTAGTAACTTAAGATTAAGCGTTCCTACACTAATCGAAATAGTCAGCATTAAAAGATAGAAAGGACAAACAATTTACAGTTTATCGTTTTTAAGAAAATCAAATATTATATAAACTCATCATAGATACCAGGACTAAATTTTGTATATACGCCAGACGCGCGTTTCGTCTACAAAAGACTCATCAGTGACGCTCGAATCCAAAAAAGTTAAAAGGGCCAAATAAAGTACGAACTTGAAGAGCATTAAGGACAAAATTCCTAAATGTTTTGCCAAATACAGCTATGGTAATATAAGATATAAACATATGTAAACCCGTTCATGTGAAATAAATAAATATGTTAACCAATTGAGTACTTACTACTACTATTCAATTCAGTATGTTCGCCAGATGAACACATGTGTACTGCCTTAAATAGAAATTAATAAACATTAGAAATGTGTCGGCGAATATCTCCGAATAGCAACCGATAGCGACTAGTTGTATAAAATATGTTTGTTTGTGTTTGTTTTTCTTGGTTCAGGCATCTTGTTATATGGACATTTGTGGATTAAACCAGGTTTTAAAGCTAGCTACACCTCTCACTTGTATAACAATTGCATGCAATTCAATTATATTGACAACGAGGTGTGGAACAAAATAAACAGTCATAAATATTGGTACAGCAGTCAACGTTGTGTTTTTATTTTAATCATCATTCACTATGAAAACAAATAATTACCATGGCACAATAACACAATGCTAGGAAGTATAAGGACAGACCCACGTCATATGTAACAACGAAACACAAAACATTCAAAAAGGCATATAGACAAAGCAAATTAGCAAAGATGAACGACAAGAATACAAAATTGCCATAGAGCAATAACACAATAACGGGATGTATCAGTACAGATGTCAATTGGATCTAGACTAGACTAAACAGTAAAAGTTATATTGTAAAAGACAAATAAAAGAATAATTTAACACCATGAAATAAAAGACGATAAACAACGTCAGTACCCGGAATCTATACTTCAAGACCATGATCGTTTGTGAAGTTGATACGGAGGTCTTGTTCCTACCAATGAACTTTTTAAAAAAGGGATGAGACGTTCTTTGAAATACCTCTGATTCATTAACTTTTTGCTCAGACACTGGTTGCGTTTTACAAATTCTGAGTAGTTTCCGCATGATCCTAAATATCGAATGAGTTGGGAAATGTATATCCCATATGCACGGGCAGTTGGTTTATTGCTATTGTAAAACGTTATTGCCTGTAAAACTAAAATAACAAAAGGTTGAAATTTGGATATTATCCATTTTTCATAAGGACTTGACTACAAAATCGAGAAAAAAAATGTAAAATTGGTCGTTATCTATTTATATATTTGCAAGACAGAAAATGCAGATTTCAATTGACATTCGCCATTCAATATAACTTAATTAATTCATTACAAACTTTCCAGAAAATTGAGTAAACCATGTATATCAGGAATATATGATCGTGTTTCTAATTTAAAATAAAATGAATGATTTTAATATTCACATTTAAAGTCTTAACAATCATTTAAATTTTTTGGGAACAAAGTTATATAATATCTTTTGTTTTACGAGTAGAAAAATTGTACTGTTGCAGATCGACCACATAGTACTTAATGGTTCAATAATCGACTGTAAATGCCAATGTCAAATAAAACAAACAAGCAGTGCAGCTTTATCTTTTAATTCATCAAACAAAAATTATCTAAAAAATAAAAATAATACCAATGTGAAGGATTCCTAAATACTGGTGATTAAATTTCCTTTTAATGTATCATTTGACGCGGATGTATATTTTATTTTAAACAAAATTGTGCGCAAAGTTCTGACGTTTATCAGAGAGCTAGAGAACACCAATGAGCTTTTTTTTTTTACAATTGAACTGCACTAAGCTAATGCACATGTACACTAATTTGTTAATTTTAAAATACCTCAACAACTTCAATAGTTGATTCTTTCATCTTTACAAGCTGGCAATTCGGGTTCATTCGTGTATGATCTTCAAGCGGATCGGCACCTACATTTCGTTTGAACACTCGGAATCCGCACTCGTAGCATTGTACTTGAGCACCACATTCTGAATAATGAATATACAAATACATGTTTAAAAAAACAAGACGATCTAAACTTTAACTGCTAAGATTATTGAAAATTTGACAAAAACTGACGTTTTAAGACAAGTAGTGCATACTAAAGGAGTCAGCACTTTGTCAAATTTTAATGTGAAGTATAAAGATAGATTTTTTTTGTGCTAACAGTCATATCGCAACTATGTTTTTGTAAAATTTGTAAACCTTTGGCCCGATTAAAAAAAAAAATATTACGGCCAATTTTAGCCCTTCGTAAATCACAATCAGCATGTGGGTATCTAATTTTAACAAATATGATCTTGTCTGTCAACAAGCATGACCGGCATGTCTTAAATTAGAGCATAGGGGTAAGGTTTTGTCTTAAAAGCCACCACAGATACAGAGATATTGTTAATAATGTGTAGATCAACCTACTATTTATTTTCATCATTACAGTCAGACGACTGCTTATAGAAGTTATTGACTTCAAATGACGAATCTTACCAATTACTTTGTAACCTATAATCTTGAAGTTAACATATGAAAAGGGATCCACAAGAAAAGGTATATCAAATGCGTGAACATATATGACATCCTTAGTTGACCGTTTAAAGATTTGTTTTTAGTTGCACAATAATTTTCGAAATACGTTTCTGTTATTGCCTGTTATTTTCTAAACTAAAATGGAAAGAGATGATAAATTATATACATTGTAGAATCATTAACGAATAAGTGAATATATTTAAAATCGTTGGTCGACCTCTTTTATAGATAGTGCAGCTGAATGACATTGTTATCAATGTTTTGATCGCTGACTTATATTTTTTTTAAACGACAAAGAGAGATCGAAAAAGAGGCAATTATAATGCTCAAGACAATATCTACAACAACGTCTACCAAGAGAAGATAGTCAGTTGTCGTATGAAAGAATAAGAGAGAACCATATATATTGCACGGTAAAGATACCCTTGTAGATTTCTAAAAAGGAAAGGCTAATGCCGCTACAAGGCAGCACTCACACATGCAAAGTGGAGAGGGATTAATATAATACTATAAAAGCACATAAAACAAAAAAGATAGATCGACAAAAGAGAGATTTGAGCCATGAAAATTAATCTAGTCTACCATTTTAGAAATTGCCCATTGTTGTAGATGTACATAACCTTAAAAAATGACCGAAGCTGATAGGAGCCCCTAGTTTATTCATGATGCCATCATTTTCAGTTTCTTATTGGAAGTGTGTGTCCTTAGTTTTGCCAAAAATATTGCTTAAGGATGTCTGCTGCTCTAATTTAAAATAACAAGGATTTCATGTGATTGCTTAAAATGAAAACAACTTTGATATTTAAACAAAATAAAGTAATAAAATCGATAGTCTCGTGTGTAGTTTTCAAAATACGAGACATTTAGAAGATGGCGGGAAAAGGGTTTTCTTCAGACTTTACTATTTGTTAACATTGGAATTGTTTTTACCCTTTAAACCAAGAAAAAATAACAA
The DNA here is from genome assembly GCF_965363235.1 of Mytilus galloprovincialis. Lineage (NCBI taxonomy): Eukaryota > Metazoa > Mollusca > Bivalvia > Mytilida > Mytilidae > Mytilus > Mytilus galloprovincialis. Next base: position 64,591,415 of record NC_134842.1, on the reverse strand, counting down.
GGATTTCATGACAAAAATTCAAATGGTCATAAATGATCTATTGAACAGATTTATGAAGACAAAAGTGGGGTCTCGTGTAAAAAAAAATTTAATACATTTGTATGGAGAAAATCTGAGAAAATCGAAAATATGACAAGAATTCAAAAACATGACCAGCAGACATCCTTAAACAAAATATTAAAAGGAATTATACATTTTATTCATTGGTTTTTCTAAAGGTGTAGACCTGGTTAGGCGAGTGACTTTAACCATAAAATTAAATTTTTAATGCACCTACCTAACACACGGCTAAATTATATATCATTTGAAAGCTACACATCTGTACTATCTGTTTTGCCCGGTCGTAAAAACATCGTACGGTACAATTTCCGCCAAATCAAGATCAAAGGTCAAGGACGAATAAGTGCATATTTTCTAAGATTTCAGCCTGATTGCACAATATGACTTTTATATACTAAATTCACATATGCAAACAATTTAAACTTTTAGCAGAGAGATTAACAGTCATTATTCAAATGCATTATTTAATATTTAAAGCGTGTTTTTGACATGTTTGACAGAGAGCACATGTTTCCTGAAATTCGAGTAAAAGTTAACAAAATGTGTGAAAACCCAAATTTTTCTTTCTGGTGCAAATGCTAATCAATTAAAACTAAGTAAAACCCTGTAATGACTATCAAAGAAGTTTTTGACATCATAAAATTTCCTAAAATTATGCTTACTTCTAATCAAACAGCAAATCATAACAACTCATACAGTTGCCCAAAATACCGCCATCTGCGAAAAAACAGCTTTTGAGCATTTCTTCCTATTTAAACATTGTATGTGGTTAATATAAGATTTAATAAACAAATTCTTAAGAATCTGAAAAATTTAGAGTAAAAAAATATGTGTGCGAATCATCTCATTGCTTGAAATAAAGGGGGTGAAACCAAGAGATTGCAATCTGCATTGTAACTACCAGACTGAAATAAACATATTTCGACTTTTCTAATTGTTTGATTTGTAGCTTCATTATAAATATTGATGTAGTGAAAAGACTTTTTATTTATTTAATGTGAATTGAAAATTTAGACCAAAATAAATAGAAAATAAATTGATGAAAATTGAAATTTCAAAGAATTTCAAAAACTAGTAAACACATTATAAAACTTGACTACTTGATTGCTTAAATTCTGTTGTTTATTGTTTTCAGGCATTAATTCATCAAATAAGAATAATTTTGAAGAAAAAATATCCATTAATACGCAACGATTCTAGTTACAACTAGACTTCCTGAATGACTAGTTCATTTTTCATACGAGAATGACTTCATGCAAAAGTTTCTGATGACGACTGACAAGAAGCTATCATTATCTTGAAACTTCACTTTCCATTATATAGATGATGTCATCTCACTGAATAGTGTAAAATTGAAAATAAAAGACTCAACAAATATAGTTTACTCTATCACGTATCTTGAAATCGATGATGAGGGTTGGTTGAGAACAAGTTTTACGACAAAAGAGATGAGCATAAAACAACCCATAAAAACACCCCTTACTACCAAATTATAAACTTTTCATTTCTATGTAACAACATTATCATGATTATAGCAACGCCTGCATATCTATACTACTAAAGGAGGAGACCGACTTTATTGAGCCTCAACTCCTCTGAAATAAAGGCAACTATAGTATACCGCTATTCAATGGTCATCAATCGATTTACTAGTAACTGCAATAAATCCGGGTCACAAAGCAAAAACTAGGAAAACGCATCAACTATAAGAGGATCACAACGATATAACAGAAACACAGAACTGCTACAAAAACAAACGCCAACATACAAAGAAACAGATTATTCGATACCAACTGCCATATGCCTGACTTGGTACAGGACATTTGAAGAAAAATGGTGGTTTAAACATGTTTTAAACCAGAGTTCAAATGCAAAGTTGAAATCATCCCTTTGAAAATTTCATAGACGCCACTTCGAGTTGGTTGACAATCATGAGATATCTGTTTCGCCAGATGACGACTGATAAGTTCCATTGACGTAACTAAATTGCCGTCAATTCTGCCATGAATGTCACCAACCGAATAAGGCTTGGCACCGAGTTAGGAAATACATGTGCCACAAGACGGGTAAAAGAGAGCCGTGGTGTAGTGGTTAGTACATCGGACTACTAACACAAAGGTTCCTGGTTCGATTCCCGTTCCGTGATGAAAATTTCAGGGACTGCATTTTCGGCTCTTCCTTGACACAATTTGTGAGTATGGTCTGAGGAAACGATGAAAGTCCGTCGGAAGGGGACGATAAATGGCTGACCCGTGTTAAGAGAGAGCCATATATCTTGCACGTTAAACACACCTTTGTAGATTTCGAAAAAGAGCAGGCTAATGCCGCTACAAGGCAGCACTCGCACCAACAAAGTGGAAAGCGAATAATTTAAGTTGCAAAACTTGTTTCCCAATCCACTATAAATAGATATGTTTAAACTAAGACGGTTGTCACATGTAGAACATGATCTGCCTACCCTTTGGGAACCCCTGAGTTCACACAAAATTATTTTTGTTGGGGGGGGGGGGTGTGTTACTCAATCTGTAGTTTTATATGTTGTGTTTTGTATACTGTTGCTTGTCTTGTTCGTTTTTTGCCCGGCTTTGTCAGTTCGTTTTTAATTATTAGTGTGATGTCCCTTTGATATATTTCGTCACTATTCATGTAGTAAAAGGTTTAACAATTATAGATCAGTGTAGCTAAATGTATCATGATAAAGATTTCGTCTATATATATATCACCGTGAGCAAATTAAGTTATTTTCGCGGATATTTGTCTTATTGCGTTAATCTTCTTCACTTTACTTTGAGGTGTTTTTTTTGTCGATTTTCATTACTTCAAGTTAATGTCTTTAAAGTAAAATAATACCAAAGGGACAATCAACATCTCAAACCATGAATCAAATAAAGTTAATTAATACCATGAACAAAATAAAATTAAAGTCCAAGAGACGAACAACAGTTAAAAAAACACAGCATACCATGAAAACGAACACTCCTAAAACAGCGAATGATCTTAGGAGGTCAGGAAGGGTATTTAACTTTTTCATTTTGTTATTTCACAACTGCTTATAGTGTTTTACATACACAATGACATGTATTTGTATTTTTAAAGCTTATGTAGAAAATACTCAAAGCATCTTTTATTCAAATAATTAAAGCGATTAAACTTCTAAACACATTTAATATGACTTACTATAACACGATTTTAAACTAAATAAGAAGCAGCCGCATTTTATTTAGTTCGTTTACATCCCGCTTTAGACACCCAAGTGTTTCTAAACAATATTCTAAAAACAGTTGTTGGCATGACACGGGTTATGTTCTTCTCATATATGTTATGATGGTATGATACTAAACCCCTAACGGGAAGGATTGTGCCTGATGTACATATGATGAAATCATAATCTTTCAGTCAGTTTAATTGAAGTCTGGAGCTGGCATGTCAGTTAACTGCTAGTAGTCTGTTGTTATTTATGTATTATTGTCATTTTGTTTATTTTCTTTGGTTACATCTTCTGACATCAGACTCGGACTTCTCTTGAACTGAATTTTAATGTGCGTATTGTTATGCGTTTACTTTTCTACATTGGTTAGAGGTATAGGGGGAGGGTTGAGATCTCACAAACATGTTTAACCCCGCCGCATTTTTGCGCCTGTCCCAAGTCAGGAGCCTCTGGCCTTTGTTAGTCTTGTATTATTTTAATTTTAGTTTCTTGTGTACAATTTGGAAATTAGTATGGCGTTCATTATCACTGAACTAGTATATATATTTGTTTAGGGGCCAGCTGAAGGACGCCTCCGGGTGCGGGAATTTCTCGCTACATTGAAGACCTGTTGGTGACCTTCTGCTGTTGTTTTTTATTTGGTCGGGTTGTTGTCTCTTTGACACATTCCCCATTTCCATTCTCAATTTTATTACTTATTTCAATGTTGCCTAAACATGATTACAAAAAGTAAAAAAGTTTGACTTCGTAAAAAAAATATTTTAACCTCAATTACCTCGCATATATTCTTTTCTTACTTTAAATGCTCCTTCTTTTATTATGGAAAATCATTCTGCTCTCTGATATTCACAATTAGCGATGTGCTATTTTAACATAGATTAACAAAATGATCGCTATTTGCAGATGGCAAATTTTTGGACAACTGCAAACACTTCAATAGAAGGCTGTTCCATGAACAATAATTTATAATTGCATCTTAAAATTACAAAACAAATATTCTTCGACCTAAAACATATACATTGAGCTTTTTTTTAGCATACAAATATCGATTCCCCAAGATATTTTTTGCTTTTTGAATAATTTTTCATTTTTTTAGGATTTGTAATAAATTTCAATTTTCGGAAAATTTTGCGCATCGAATCTCGTATTTTTTGTTTGATTTGGAAATTATGTATCATGTTCCAAAAAGTTCATATGATCTTTTGGAAAATTTTATGGTACAAGAATTGACGTTTTATTTAGTAATCCCAAAATTGGAATGTTTTTTTCATGACCTTTGAACTTGATTTAACAAAAATTGCACCGTACGATTTTTTAACGACCGGGCAAAACAGAAAGTACAGGTTTTTCGAATGATATATAATACAGCCGTGTGTTGGGTGGGTGCATTAAAGTCGTTAACTAAGCGTCTTTTTGAAATAAGTCACTCGCCTAGGTCTTTTTCTTCCATGTCGGTGTTAAAGTACGTTTGTGGAAAAGTATAACGATGCCGAACTCAAAGGTAAAGGACAAATTTATTTGGGTTCAAAAGAATTTGAACGAATCATTTTCAACATTTATAGTAAATAACACTTTTAACGTTAATGGAAGGCAGCTACTGAGTACAAATTGTAAGCATAATATTTAAAGAAATGAAAGTTGTCACACCACAACGTATTGCCAGACCCGCACATGTCTACTGTACAGTATTTTTGGTTTTAAAGTTTCAATTTGCCCAAATGCATATAAACTTAGGAATATCAAAACATTTCATCATTTCATATCTTCATTTCCACAGGAGATGCAAAAGATACCAGTAAGACATTCCAAATCATAAAAAAAAATAAACAGAAGATACACCATGCCTACAAAAAAAGATAAACAGACAAACAACAGAACACAAAACACAACACAAACTGAGGTGATCATATGTCCTGTGGATGTGCAGGCAGGTCCCGCTTTAAATGTGGTATCTGTCATATTGCTCATGTCAGTTTAAATCCGGCACTGAGGCTAATTTGGTTGTCACATTCGTGAAAAAAGCGTTGAGATTGTAATTCAGACATTAAGCTTATATACTATAACAGTACGTGAAAAATATCATACTATACCTGTTTGGAAAAATCCTGCATCAGCTAATATCTCCGGTGTTTGTCCCTTGTACATCCTCCACCCATTGAAGCTGGCCTTACGCGATTGTCTTGTAAAATACTGCTTTTTTATCTGCATTGAATAACAATACATTGAGAACTGAAATAATGAATATGTCAAAAAGACAACAACCAGACCAGAGAGTAAATAAGTGCCTAAGGTCACCAATGGGTATTCAACACAGCGACGAAATCCAACACCCAAAGTCGTCAATTATTTGTTAAACTGGAAACATTTAGAGCTTAATTGAACAGTATAAAAAAAATGCTCCTTGAATATTCGACTGTAATGCATAAGAGTTCATCATGTTCATATAATATTCAAATTACTAAAAATCGTCTTTCATAAAAATAATAAAGCGGAAAAGTGTTGTTATAAGATAAATGTCTGTCAACAGGGATATTCTAATAATCTCTTGGTTATGAATATTTGAGATTAGAATATTAGATCGGTGCTCAACAGCCTTTTTGTGTTAATGCAGGGTAAAGTAAATCAATCATTCATTGTAGATATTTGAATCTCAAATAATTAATTGATAATTCATTGCAGCTGTATAATTTGATTTCATTTTACCATAGGTTGAGCATTTATAGTTGTTTATACTATTCTGGGTGATAATTGCAAATAAAAAGGTGTACAGGTTGGTTTGTAACACATTACATACCTCTGCATCAATTAAAAGCTGACTAACTAATTCCAGCGTCATCTGAAAGACATTAATTAATTATCTTTATCATTTTGATGACGTTTAAATTATGGCACAAAATTACCTAAAATATCCACGTTATCATAAAACACCAAAATGGTCACGATTTGGTTCCTAAATCGGTCTATTTCAAAACCTTATTTCTGAATAAATCAGGTTTTTTTTTTCTCCTCATAAATGTATGTAATATTATCTAAAGTAAGGCCATTTGGGACATTTTGTCAAAATATGTCGCAACCCAAGATCCAAAATGTTTTTTTAACCAAAAGATTCCAATTCATCAATATAAAATTGTTTGAATAGTGGCTGACGGCCACGGTTAAATATGCCAAAACAATAACATTTATGGATCGACCTTAAATACAAAAAATGTTTATTTACGAGGGTCATAGCTTCATAAATTTTAAAGGAAGGAGCAAAAAAATATATTTTTGTCTTAATAGTTTTATAACAAATATGTCTATGTGAAACATGTAATAAGTTCGGCCAGTTTAAAAAAAAAAACATCAACACTTTAGGGCCAATTTTAACCCTTCGTGAACCTTTACCTTTGTTTATGTTACATACATTAGAATTTAATATCAGTTAATTTTTAACGCTGTCACTTAATTGATATCAAACTACAGGAGAGGAAGGGAAGACATCAACTTTACAATAACTTATAATATGAAGAACTGAAATACGTGAAAAAACGAAAGCACACAAGACCAAAAAAATTGATCAAATCACTATACAGACAGAGAGAGAGATGGAAGATACAAACGAGACTTGTCAGAAAGCAATACATTGAGCAGTTTTGTAATAATCCTTTTAAAACTTGTCGCACAAGGTATCTTACTCATTGATTGTGAAATACGGTTAAAACGTACACAGTATTGTAAAATGCAATGATATTCAACGTGTTTTGTTTACTCAAAGTTAAAATTTCAATTACAACAACATTATTCGATATATATTTCAATGTCATACACATGCCAAAGATATACAAATAAAGCTCTTGATTCTAAAATTCCCTAAATTTTTTAAATGGGCTAAATAAAATGGGGAACATAAGAATGATAATTTTTTCAACTTAAATTAAAAGCACCTAACAATGTACAATTAAGTGTACAACATTAGTAGCACCTGCCATGTACACATTTGGATAGACAGTCAAATGGAATTTAAACTATTTTGTCAAGAATACCACTGATAAATCAAAGTTCATATATATAAAAAAAATGTTCATCAATCTTAAATTCATACAAGCTTTGAAACTTGCTTATTTTTCAAGTTTTTTTTATAAATCTAATGTCTGATTAGAACATCAAAAACTGTCGTATTCAAATTCAGTGGTTATCAAGCATGCATAGCACTCTCCTTGACATGATTTTTACCGAAAAGGCGAAAAGCGGTATCATGTGACACCCTTTGATCAAAAGCAGTAGCGACAGAGGCTCACAAATTCACATAAAATCAGGTACAAAAACCGGTTATAATTTCCTGTTAAAAAGTTACCACTCCACTAGACGGGAAGCCTTGTGTTTAAAACGTTGATAGATTAAGTTTGAAATCTCAAAATAGATGAAATGAATACTGTTTTGAGATTAAAACACATTCAAATTTATAATACAATAGCATTGCTTAATTTTTCCTTTATCAAAAGATATCTATTTTGAAATTGTATATAAAACGATAATTCAAATATATATGTAAGAACTTTTATCATGTTCCTGTTAAAATACATACATGTATCTAAAATAAATTATATCATGTGCAGGTTATGATTAAGATCTTGTCAAATATTAAAAAGACAAGCTGTTACATACCTTTGATTTCTCGAACGGTTGACTCGCCAAATGTTTATGATGCTGAAAAAACATAAATCAACATAACAAAACTTAGCTATTTTAGAATATGAACTAGAATTTTCAAATGAAGAATATCTAAGTAATCATTTTGTGACTCGTGAGCATTGATAGGTATTCAATGACAGGAATAATCTTATTTTAAAAACTATTATATCATAAGTGTTTGTTTTTTATATTTTATCTAAATAGGGGATATAGTCACATGCAAAACAATTATATTTAGTCATTATCTTCTTAGTCAAGTGACTGAAAATGAATCCAAATAAACTATTGCTTGTTGACCTCACTCAGTTATTTGGATACATGCACTGATAAAGTTTTACAGAACAGCATGTTTAAATACCTACAATTATCAATGTTTAATGCAAAAAAAAATATGATGAAGATTAGGATTTTATGATTTGAAATACGAAAGAAAACAACAATTGATAAATAATAGGCATACCTGATTTTTCTTTCGCACTTTTTTCTAAAAAATCCAAATAATATCATGAAAACTGTGCACATTGTTGATATCCAAATCAAAACAAAAAAATATAATTCTGTTAAATCATTTTGCGGATTTATTCTTGGCAGTGTCAAATTTGCTGTTGAAATTAGTAAACTCTTATCTGGAGCATTATTATTTGAAGAAAATAAAATGTCTGTGTTTGTAGCGCACCCATCACATTGAAAACAAATGGAAATAATTGTCATAGTCAAACATTTCCCGATATAGAAAATGGTGGATTAAACCTTGGTTAATAGCTCACTGAACCTCTAACTTTTATGCCAATTCCATATAATTTCATTATATTGACAACAATATGTGGGTATACCAAATAAACGTAATATGTAAATATATAAAAAAAAAATAAAAATGGATACAGTAGTTATAATTATTCTGTTTAAATCTTAATTACTAATAAAAGAAATTAAATATGTCAACTAAGAAAAACAAAATAGCATTTAAGCACTCTATAGTCAAAGTACTACTGAACAATTAGAGACAAAACACACAAATTACAATAGCAATGGCGATACATGTATGTAAGTATGTGTTGCCCATGTAGTTAGTACGCTGAGGATTGCACAAGATATTGCTTTTGTCAGAATGTTAATGACTAACACTTAAATTTAAGCGATCGGAATTTTGAGGTGTACTAGTTGATATTTTACAAAATCTAAGTTTCATTAGTTATGATTGGCTTTGAACCATCTAGCGCTGTCAGTAGCTACAAATACTTTAAGATCTGTATTTGTGTGCCTTTTTGTTGATTAGAGCGTATAAATAGCTATAAGCAACCGATATGCATTTTCGTCAGATGTTTTTTTTTTTCTTTTTTCTATAGATATGAACAGCTAAATCTAGTTTAACTGATTTGTATAGTTTGTTCTGATGTTGTGCCGTTTCACCACTGAGTCAGGTTTGGTTATGTTGAGCTCTTCGAAACACCTTTGATCTTGATTCATTTTGCATATTTCGGTTTCTCGTCAAGAGCATCTAGTTCAGTTGTTGACGTTTGTCCATGGCATATTTCTTTCTTAAACTGTTTTGTTATCAATTCGCCCTATATTGTTTTAAAGTTTCTTCTGTCGGGGCATTTTATGGCTGACTATACGATATGAGATTTGTTCTCCTTTTTCAAGGGCATATGTTTGTCATTACCTGCTTAGTGCCACTTTATTTAATCGTCAGTGTATATTTGATACATTTGCAATCATACCACATATCCTCACCTTATATTTATCGAACTTTCTTTTTTCAAGTCAATATATAAAGTTTTCAATTCAAACAAAATGGTTCGCAATGACACTGGTTCGCAATGACATATGTATTATTTTTGTATTGTCGTTCGCAATGACATTTATACACACATTGAAGACTCAGCAATGTTTAAAGTAACAATAGCAATCTACATGATCCAGTAAAGGTATTTATTGTATAAAACGTAAAGCAAATGAAAATATATATAGTGAACCCATGTTACTTACATTTAAATGACGGTTCTGTCTATAACACTGAAAAATTAATGTTCAATATTATATTTTATACATTTTTGACATTCTTGAAACATGAAATATAAAGTTATCATAGAGTCGCCGACTTTGCTTGTACAGTTTGAATGATTCAAATTGTATTATGGGTGAAAAAAAATACAATAAGACGTCGAGTTAATCGTTAATGTTTATCGCTTAGCAGATTTGTTGTTTGTTAGTCGTAGGAAATTCCTTCTAAAAGACATCTTATATTCACTCATTACCTAATAATTGAATACAAATTGGTATCTCATAAGACATATATTAAAAAAATCTAGAATGTGACGTCCATTTGTTTCAGGGGCCAGCTGCAGTCTGGTTCAGAGTTCTGGATTTTCATCCTTTGTTGAAGTCCAATTGGTGGCATTGGGCTGTTTTTTATCTTCGTTTTGAATGTCTCTTTTTGACACACTTCAAATTTTCATTCTCAATTTTATAATCACAGATAGCAACCAGCAAAATATTTATTACATAAACATATAATATGTTCATGTTGTAATCAAAAGTTAATCAATAGTCCATTGTGTTCAGTTCAATATTATAAGAGGAATATAGTCGTTGAACCTTCAGAACTTTTCTAGATTGAGTGTTTACCTCATCTTTCACTTGTATGTAAAACTCATAACGAAGGTAATTTGAGAATCAATTTCAAAAAAGTAATTTTGTATTTTTGTTTTCTTTTGCAATGACAGAAGACGAGTAATTCAAATCACCAACTACTAGTGTATCATTACAAAAGAAATAATTAAATAGTCATACATTTTGAGGTTCCTTTATTACAAATTTTGTTACTAGTCTACAAAATGCAAAATTTGATTGTGAAAAGTAATATTCTCTCTGTGAGTCTATTGACCTTGTAAAGAAAAAAATCGCTATTTGGTTCACATGCGTTTTCAATATTATTAATATGTATTCCACTTTCCTCTGGAAAGACCTATTGTATTTGTTCGATTGCTTTTTTTTTCTTCTTTTTAAGTCAAAACCTTTTCATGCTGTATAAAATTGTTTAGCATGATATCACTTAGATATTATGAATATTAGTTATTGCCCTTTAAAGAATCATCTTGTTATTACTCCTGCTTAATATACTTTAATTATGATCATATTGGTTGGTCTTGTTATTGCTCCGAGTCGCGTTGTATTAACGAAGTGAAGCAATTCATTTATTTGGAACTAAAGCCTAAAGATATTTCGAAATAATTAGATTGCCGGATCAAAACTCGGCCAAAAAGTCTTGACCTAAATGAGTCATTTGCATTGCACAGACAGTGTAATTCCAATAACAGAGTAGTTATTTATCAATATGACATAGTCTTTTGTTAACAATCTTATATAGCAATCTTTAAGAACGATATTGGATAAAGTAAACAGAAATTAATGGCAAACATTATAAAAGCGGACTAAAACAACAAGGTCGAACACCAGAAAAACTTTCATTTTAAATTGTATTGAATATTATTTGAAAGAACCAAGAATCAATTACAAATGATGAAAATTACCTTTGACGTGTCGTCGACATCCATTTTGTTAGCAGATTGTAGTCAACTGAGGGTTGAGTAGTGACAGACATGCGCATTACTTTCCAGGTATAACATGATCCTATTTATAGGCAGTTTTTATGACTGATTTGATTTGAAATCATGATAAACATAAATAGAGTACAGTAATATAGAACAATTTATAGATGTATTTATATGAGAGCAGAAAATTGTTGCAGGTCAAGGAACAGTTAAAGGCTAAATGTGCATTACAGTTTTTGAAAATAACAAGTTGCATACACATTTGACACGTTACATTTAAAATGAAAATCAATGATAAAAGCAATACCTTTATCTCTATTATTATCTGGATATTGTTGAGTTAGGTCGTTCATAATAGATAAACATATGTAAAAATGTAAACGCACCTGGCAAACGTGTTCAAAAAAATGTATTCAAATTATTTAAAACTAGAACACACCCTCGAAATCGCGGGCATAAATGAAAATACACTTTATTCTTTGTATATGTATGTTCAAAGTATACAGAAAAACGCAAACCGGAAGTCAAATCTGACTTAAAATTTCGTCCAATGGCGGGACAATATCCGGATACCTTTTTTCTCGTTTTTCTCCCGAAATAACTCAATCTGAATAATCATAAGAATAGATGACAAATGCGACTATGCACTATACATATAGGACACAGAGGCGTGTTGATTAATTTATTGTGGAAAGAGGAGAAGTGACACCCAAAATGAGGTCTTCTCGTTTAATAGTATAGATCACAATCTAAACATAGATTTGATTGTCTAACATTGGTATATTATTGATACATTTGTTTACGTTTAAATGAGTTGTATGATTACTGTGATTTCTTTTATAGCAGCACGATTCATACCTGGAACTGGCCAATAACAAACAAAAAGACAGTTATAACATATAAGACCGCTATTCCATTCCGGGACAGAAATCATTCAAAACAAACAGTTAAACTCACTTGTTAAAGTCATGAAATGTATATTTGCTTTTAAGTCGGGTTTTTTTGGCTCTTTGACAATTTCCCAATTTCAATTCTTATTTTTTTCAAATAAAACAAACTGGAATGAGAAAAAGCTTCTAAGGGCTATTTCGCAGTATAATAGAAACATGCTAAACCTATTTCTACATTATTTGTAAACAAAAATGTGCATCAGCAGCCTCCATACACATTATTGTGGTAATGCCACAATATGCAATGTTATCATACTGGATTATTTGTCGATTACAACATGTATGAGTGTTGGATATATATTTCAAATTACCTTCAGTTATGTTCTGCATTGTTGAATTGTAGAAAATAGTTATGCTATGATATGTCATCGATGTCCTTTGTAAGTAAGTGTTTAAGAAGACAATTAGTGTATGCGGGTCGTTTTATAATTTGGGACCTATTTAATCAATACAACCATATATTAATTTATGATGATATATCCCGTTTCGAATGCGATATAACTTGCTTAATTGGAAGAAGAAGAAGAAGAAGAAGAAGAAGAAGAAGAAGAAGAAGAAGAAGAAGAAGAAGAAGAAGAAGAAGAAGAAGAAGGAAAAGAAGAAGAAGAAGAAGAAGAAGAAGAAGAAGAAGAAGAAGAAGAAGAAGAAGAAGAAGAAGAAAGAAGAAGAAGAAGAATGGCCATAATCCTTAGAAGAAGAAGAAGAAGAAGAAGAAGAAGAAGAAGAAGAAGAAGAAGAAGAAGAAGAAGAAGAAGAAGAAGAAGAAGAAGAAGAAGAATGGCCATAATCCTTATCACACACATCTTCAACATGTTCAAATAGACTGTCCTTATGTAAATTAAAACGTCGGCTCTGCCCGATCAGTTGTAATAAAACTGATAATAACCACGGTAATTAAAACTTTAGAACCTTTTTTTTTTTGTATTTATAAACAAATTCGAACACTCTTTGTCTTAATAATAGGGTAATTGCAAATCAATGCCAGCAATGTTGTGATGTTATTTGATAAATCAACAAGAAAATAAATCCCGGCCAAAGAAACGAGTCTTGCGCGTATGAAACTGATACAATATGATACAAATGTTGAAGCAGACTGCTGGAAGTAGTTGACTCAGATTCAACACTACGAGCTTTGTCTTTAAAACTTTCACTATTCTAAGTATGCTCATTGGTAAAACTTAACAAGTTAATAATGTGTCCAATGATTTCAATAAACACTGAGAGCTAACGACTACACAACAAAATTACAACATAAACCATAATAAGTTGTTGGTTGTAAATTTGAACAAATCGAAAACAATATGTATAAAACAGATTAGATTCGGATAGTCAACCACTAAGGCTACAATAGTGTTCTAATTCGATTGTATCAGCACATCTATTATTAAATTAAATACACAATAATGTCTAGATATGTTATATCTCAAAGTTGTTTAAATTTGATAAAATTCATGTTCAGCAATAGTTTTTTATTTATGCAAATGGATTTGTTACATGTAGCTTAAACAGTTAATGCTTGCGTCTGTCCCAATTCAGATTCCTCTAGCCTTTGTTAGCATTGTTTTTCTTTAAACTTTCAGTTCTATCATAATGTATTAGAATTTGATTTGTCGTCCGTTTTCCTCGAACTGGTACATTTTTTGTTTAGGGGCTAGATAACCCCGCCTTCAAATGCGGGATTTTCTCCCTGTGGTGGAGACCAATTGGTGGTTTTTGGTTATTTTCTGATCTTTGTCCCCATTTCCATTCTAGATTTTTAAGATAGAAAGTACGTAAGTTTTTCAAAGACAAATTATCTCTTGTAAAGTGTTGTTAAGGTTGATTATGCTAATAACCAGAAAACATAGCGTCACACAATTACAAGAATTTCCTTTTTGAAATTGTAATACATTTATTTACGATTTATGTAATCATATTATAACTAGGACAAGCGGTAATGCTAATTGCTGCAAATTATCAATCAAAATGAAGAATGTAACACTTTCAAAAATATTTTGGTACGTCCATTTGTTTTCCTGAATTTTTCTTCGTCAGGGAACGACAAACCGAAATATAATAAACCAGTAATGTATCAATAAATGAGATCAATCTCGTTCTAGTCCAAGTGGCAACTTTGACTAATGAGTTTAAAATTTTCCTTCTCCTTATAAATTCTAAATTTATCATAATATTATTTGAAAAAGGAAAAACATCTTAGTCGATTTACCTGCAAAATTTCAATAATTTTCCTTTAGAAATTGAATCATAAACATGCAAGTGCCCTATTTTAAACATGCATAACAAAACAAATAGTATATGTCCGTTTTTGTAGTGTTAAGATTTTACAACCATGTTTACTTGTGTACACCAATTTTTGACATTTCGGTTTGTGTTGTTCATACATCGTTGTCAATATAATTGAATTGTATACCACTGTTAAATACGTGAGAGGTTACGCTAGTTATAAACCAGGTTTTATCCAGAATGTTTTACATAACAGAATGCCTACATCAAGTCAGAATATGACAGTTGTTTTCCATTCGTTTGATATGCTTGTGCTTTTGATTTTGTCTTTTGCATAAGGACTCTACACTAAGAATGTTCCTCAAAGTTCGTTGTTTTATTATTTTAATTTACCTTTTATCTTCAATTTCATTCGTCGATGAATTCATACTTTGATCAAGGCTTGATGCATTTTAAGAAATCAAGAAGACGAAACTATAATGTAGTTAATGAAATCCTTATCATTTAACTTTTTCTCAATCAATCAATCATTCATCTATTTGAATTTTATTGTTTAACTTTAAATTGAAATTTCTTTATTTATAAAAATGTTAATTATGAAATTGTACCATGTGTAAAACAGATTTTTTGTCAAATTCGATAGAGATAACTAATCTTGATTTATATCAAAATTTCATAAATTTACCTTTGACGTTACTTTTTGTGACCTTGAAACATTCGTGTTACAGACACACACTTCGTAAATGTATTAAGCTGTGTTTGTGTACTGTTCTACATTCTTTTAATTATTCGTTATTGTTTTGTAGTTGGCATGTCGATAGTTATCAAAAGTACCAGGATTATAATTTCATACGCCAGACGCGCGTTTCGTCTACATAAGACTCATCAGTGACGCTCAGATCAAAATAGTTAAAAAACCAAATAAATACAAAGTTGAAGAGCATTGAGGATCCAAAATTCCAAAAAGTTGTGCCAAATACGGCTAAGGTAATCTACTCCTGGGGTAAGAAAATCCTTAGTTTTTCGAAAAATTCAAAGTTTTGTATACAGAAAATTTATAAAAATGACCAAATAATTGATATTCATGTCAACACCGAAGTGATGACTACTGGGCTGGTGATACCCTCGGGGACGAAACGTCCACCAGCAGTGGCATCGACCCAGTGGTTTTTCGAAATATGAAATCGTATTGTTTTTTTGTGTGTTTCTCTGTCTTTGGTGTCTTTGTAATATTTTTACAGTGTTCCCGTCATGTAGTGTTGCCATTTTGACGTTATATTTAACATTGCCAAAAAACGCGGAGTTTTGGCTAGCCACAAAACCAGGTTCAACGTACCATTGTTTTCTTAAAGTGTCCTGTACCAAGTCAGGAATATGGCAGTTGTTATCTTATAGTTCGCTTTTATGAATGTTGCATTGTTGTTTGTTTTTTTGTTGCACTTTTTTTTTGTCGTTGTTTTCCTTTTATAGTTGATGTGTTTCCCCGGTTTTAGTTTGAAACCCGCATTTGTTTTCTCTCAATCGATTTGTGACTTTTGAACAGTGAAATACTACAAATTTGTCTTATTAAAAGGCTGGCCGTTATGAAATATACAGAATTATTAAAGTTGCTTTAAATTCCAACAAAATAAAACACAAATCTTGCAATTAATATCTACTTTAATTTTTTTCATATTTCTTTTTTGGATGGTGTTCTTTCAAACTTCTATTAACTGCATTATATTTCAAACGTTGAATTGCTTAAAAATTGATAATTTGCAAATTGCAGAATTTTAGGCAACCGCATGATTTGAATGATTTGCAATTAAATTATTGAAAATAAGAAAGTGTCTCTCCTTGACCTTTTAATCTTGATATGTCATGTATGTATTGCAATGATTAAATAATGTGCAACCTGACAAAAATGATAGTAAATATAATTAACCCAAGTTTGGTGAAATAAAGTAAAATATTATTGTTCATATCAGTCTATACATTCACATACCAAATCAAATAGATCCAAATTTTTTTTTTTTTTTTTTTTGTTATTAAAGAAAAAAAATACTTTGACACTCTGTCAAACAGGTGACAATACGGTCTACGTTGTGACAAATTGTTCTATGAAATTGAAATCTAATGTGCAAATAGGTCTGTACCTATATGCTGAATCCATTTGGAACCAGTATGCAGGTCTCAAGATGGTGATGAGTTATTGGACAGTTGTTCATACAACACATATATTACAAATCATACCACAGCTGTCGAAACTATTATTGAAAAATCATGCTCGATCGAAAGCGGTTAGTTCAATTACAAAGTCAAAGAAATATACCTACCAGCAAAATGTTTTTGAATTGTTTTACATTTGTCATTTCAGGGTCTTTTCAAACTTGTCTCATTGCCAATCATGCCGAATCTTTATATTATAGTTAAAAACGTAAAAATACTGATTGATGTGTAAGACTAAGACTAAGATGCAGAATCTTATTATAAGTTTTTTTGTATTTCATTTAGCTGTCAGTAACTGCGTTTGCAATGTACTTTCAGATCTGTACTTACATGTAGTGTCTTTTTTATTGTTGGGTGAATAAATATCCTGCTACGCAATGTCTGTGGGATTTAGGTAGATGTTTTCTACTTTGTATCGATCTGATGAATTAAGACATTTTTAACTGATTTTTAAATTGTGATCTTATATTGTACTGTTGCACCACTATGTAGGGGAAGGTTTGGCAGCAAACAAACTACTTTACCCCCGTAACATTTTGTTCGTTCCTGTTTCAAGTCAGGAGCCTATAATTCAGTGGTTGTCAATTGTTGCTGTGTATTTTTTTTCTTCATATATTGTAAATGTATAAATACATAAATCAGATCGTTAATTTTCTCGTTTGAATTGTTTTGTAATTTTGTCTCTAGTGGACAGTTTTCTCATTGGCGATCATTCTACATCTTCTTATTGGTATATTTTAGTTAGATGGTAAACATGATACACAATATTGAAATAGTTATTGATGATGATAAAATTGTCAGATAATGATTTTCTTAGAATTGTATATGACAAAATGTTGATTTGGGTACCTGCTTCTTTTGTTTATATTTTTGTTGTACATATTATAACATAGTCAGCTTTGTTAACATATAGACTACCAATTAGTGTTTGATGATCATGTTGACATGTTGAAATATTCGTATGATTAGAATATCATTTTCATTGTTTTGTGTTTGTTTTTGGGTGCAGCTAGTGTGTTTGTTGTTCCGTTTTTTTCCTCTGGTAAATAATGTGTTTCTCTCGGCTTTGATTTGTCATCCGGGTTTGTTTTCGTAATAGATTGATGACTATTGAACAGCTATAAACTACTGTTGCCTTTATTAAGCATTGATTTTCCTTTTGATTGATCAAAACCTAAATCAATATAAATATTGCTATACTTTTATAATGTACATGTATGTGTCGTACATTACATTATTGTACAAGATATAAGGTCCATGTAACACGTATCATTTAAAAGTTTTGAAATTTTGGATTTTTGGAATTTTGATCAAAGTTTTAAAATATCAAAATTTTAAATTGTGTAAAATTGGATGACAAAATAAATATTTCTCAAAAGAAGAGATAATTCATTTCAAAACAAGACGTACGGTTCTGATATTGGCCATTTTACTTGTTGGTTTTTCTAGCACCCATATTTTAGGAGAAACAGGAGTAACAGTAAAAACTGAACAACTTGCAGTAGGTCAAATAGTATGGTTAGGTTGCGCATGTATATATATTTTCTACTGAACTCTAAGCAATAAAAAGACTCAATACACGGTGTATTATTTCTTTTGATTTCACATTTTCTGTTTTGTTCTACGACTTCCTACTTTCTGCAATCATGTTGGCTAAAGAATATATCATTCCATGTACATTATGAACGATCATCTTTAACGTTTTAATCTATTCTTTGTAAGTTGTTGGCCCTAAATATGCAGCTTTCAGCGTTCCGTAAGAAGGTCGATCCAGAAAAGCGCTTTGGTCGTAACTTTTAACGTTATGTTTTCATTTTTATCGGTTGTATGGCGATCATAATTATATTGCTTTGTATTAATGATTTTAGCTAATATTTTTTTGGTACGGTAGGAATACTCAATGCATGGTGTCCCAATTAAGGTTGTGCTAGTCTACAATGTGGGAGGCTTTTTATATATATATAATATCTTATTTACGCTGAAATTAAGAGTACTAAGATCAAATATTAGTAGATTGGAGCCACAATACTGTTACAAGGTATCTACATAAACTCATCATAGATGGATACCAGGATATAAATTTTGTCGGTTTTTGCGCCAGGCGCGCGTTTCGTCTACAAAAGACTTATCAGTAACGCTGGAATCAAATTAAGTTAAAAAGGCTAATAAAGTCAAATGAAATTAAAAAGGCCAAATAAAGTAAACGTTTATATCCAACTTATATAAAGGATTTTTGTAAAAATTAACGACGACGCCGGGCCAGGTAAGCTAAAAATTATTTGATATATTTCGTGCTATTTATTTATAACTAAGAATGATTGTTATCAGAGCCGTGTTTACATCAGTGTTTACAGGTACCCCTTTTTTGCCCTTTTTCTATCTTTGATATCTTCATCAAAAATTTAAAAAAAAAAAAAATTTCAAAAAGTGAAATTATCAAAATTGCACGTAAGGTTTAGTATTTTAAAAGTTTGATCAAATTCCTAAACTATCAAATTTATAAACGATATTTAGAATTTTAATATTTTAATAATTTGGATAAAATTTCAAAATGTTTAAAACTTTGACACAATTTGAAATTTTGATATTTTAAAACTTTGATCAAAATTCCAAAAATCTAAAATTTCAAAACTTTTTAAAACTTTGAATTGTGTTACACGGACCATTAAAGGTAGGATTGGGACTTTTTATGGAAAAAAAGAGAATAATGCGCTGGATTGTTTTTTTTTCTATAATAGATATAAACAAAATCAACAAAAAAAAACAAAAAAAAAAACAAAAAGAAAACATCAAACGACAGTAATGCTTTAAAAGAGAAACAGCTTATTTTGTTGATGTGTTTAATCTATCGAATGCATGCACTGTGGTGTTAGTGTGCAAAATATTGAAAGCTTTCCTAAAGAAACATGAATCGACGATTGATGATCACTTTCAAATCAAATGTTCACATTTCATGTTATTTCTTCAACTAAAGATACAATTTGTAAGTGCAAGTTCAGTGAAAGTACCATGAAGAGGAAGGATGATGATATTTATTAACGAGCATATGTGTATCTGTTGTGTTTCGTACTCTAATTTTTGCTGTGATTTTTTTCAAATTAACATTCCTTTTCCTACTTGAGTCGTATATGTCCTCAGGGAATTTGTTTGAAGTCGCTATTACGACATACGATGTCACAATTACGACATATGATGGCATTATTACGACATATGATGTCATTTTTACAACATATGTCATTATTTCGAGAAAGGATGTCATATTTATGACAGATAAGACAGATATGTTGTTTCAATTTAATCTAATCGTCTTTCGTACTTTTTTATGAAGACTCAGGGGTTAGTCAACTCAAATAACCATTCTAGTCTAGCTATTCATTAGAAGGGTGATTTTAATTGTAGCCAAACTAATATTATTAATTTTCCAATGAAAACGCAATGTTTATGTCATAGAAAAAAATGAAATGAACGACCAACTTTCACTAGATGGTGTGTGCAATAACAAATGATGCGTTACATTTTTTACTGTCGTGTCATATCAAAAAATATGTATACAAACATTTACCACACTACTGTTGTACAAATGTTAATGTTCTTGAAATTAGTAATTTATTCACTTCATTTAATATTGTTTTGCAAGAAAAATTGTCACGATTTATAATTATTTATCAGCGAAAGTCTACCCCTATGGTTAAAATACAGTTATGTCTGCAATTTTCACACATTCAAAATACGTTATATTGTTTTTGTTATCAACTTTGCAATTATGTCATATAATATTCAAATCATAAAATGTTATCTGTCATTCTATCTGTTGTATTACTCTAGCAATGGATTGTTATTATGAAATTCTTACTAGCAGTCGGAAAAATTACAAATTGAATGTCAATAAAGGTCTCCTTGGTTCCTATTGCAATGTAGAACGAATAGTACTGTACAATTACTTTTCCTTCACAGTTAGTTTCGAGATCATTACGCATTGTACATTTTCAACAACAACAAACACGTGTAAAAAGGTAATATATGTCCGATAAATGTACTTTATAAAAGAAAATCGCAGCAAACCTAGCATTTCTTCTAATTCGAAAAGCTCATACAAATATATAAAATATATATTTGCAAGCCATCTATATTATAAGGTATATAATCTTATTTTACACGAAGAATTGGAATAATGATATAGCATTTAATCTATTGATGGCTTATTTAAGAAGTATTTGTTTATTCAATTCTAGGAGTTTTTATAAGATGGACAGTGTACTGAACCCCTTTCAAATATCCTTGATAGAAAGAACGACAATTGTATTGTATAGCATTACATTTGTATATATTTTATATTTACACTTATTTATGTTTGACTGTTTTCAAAAATAATTTATAATTACTTTGTATTTTCAACCTCCTTCAAATTTAAAAATGTAATGTGTATAATATTATATCTAGAGGATGTAAGATCAAATGTACATAGTTAAAATATATAAAGGATGT
Organism: Mytilus galloprovincialis; assembly: GCF_965363235.1. NCBI lineage: Eukaryota > Metazoa > Mollusca > Bivalvia > Mytilida > Mytilidae > Mytilus > Mytilus galloprovincialis. Next base: position 64,570,056 of record NC_134842.1, on the reverse strand, counting down.
TGATATATGTAACTATATACATGTATATAAATAATTTCAGTACGATGTTGAAGTTCAATTAGAAAAATTTCAACATTCTATTTATAATGAGGGAAGTTCTTGACTTGAACAAAACCGAAAGTAAAATAACAAAAATACCAAAATCCACAGAAATTCAAAACGGAAAGTCCCTTTACAACATGGACAATTGACAAAATCAAAAGCTAAAACGCATCAAACAAATAGAACACAAATGACGTAAGTATAAATGAACTATCGAAAACAACATTAACTAAGATATGATTATATCTTTAAGGTGCTAAAATTTGTTATCGTGCGTATGCTGATTTCCTGTCAATACCAATAATGGAACAAAAAAAGATCTTAAGTTCACACACAGAGAAATATCCAAAAACGACATTTTAATTAAATACATATAATGCACATGTATCAACTTACTAAGTATTTCCGTGTTTACATAACATATTTGGATGCACGGAGTTCATATTAGCTAATTAAACTCATAATAGCCTTAAAAAAAGGGGGGGGTAAAATAAAAGATAAAATTGTTTTATTGACTTTTGATTGGGATATATCTTGTGATTTATTTTATTTTTTTGCAATAAGATTTGTTGGTGATTCTTTTATTTTGTTTGTCACTTGGTATGTATCATTAACTAAAGTAACGTGGACCATAGAGTGAAAAATAGTGTTGTATGTATCATAGACTTATTTCATATTCACAACACATGTCTACAGATTTTATTTTTTGCAAGTATTGGGTTCAAGAATAATGGCCTCCTATATTGACAACAGACAACTTAATCTGCAAGCAGGACAGGTAAGAAGATCAAAATATGATAATGACGGATTTATTTAAAATTAATTCATGTTTAAGTTCTTTAGATTCCAATGCTTTTATTTACTTTCTTTTAATTTTTAACAACAGTACTACTACCACACCTGATTCTTAGTTATAGATACTAATAATAAGTTAGTTTAATGTCTATTACTCAAGACCGTTTTTGAAATTCTGTTGCAAACATTTCTCATTTCGAAGTTGATATATTTTAGTTCGTATATGATATTCATCATGTTCATTAGACCCAGATTGCATGAAATTTCTCAATCTTTATTTGCCTTGTGTGTCGGTGTTAAACAAATATAAAAAAAATGTATTGTATCTTAATCCTTCCTCTTGTCAATCGATATTAGTAATCTACGAGTGTAACTTACAATGAAAATCAGTAAATTTATATAACTTTACTTTATAATGACTACATTGTATAGAAAATATCAAAATATCAACATATACAAGTTGAAAACAAAAACAAAACAACGACAAAAATAAATCTAAATTAAAAACAAGTTCTTTTAAATCATCACTCTAAAGTTGCTTGTTGTACTGCATATAATAATGTATACAGCTTCTTCGTCAACAGTACTTGCAATCTATTTCAACGCTATAACATTCATTCATGCGTGAAGTGAAACAATAATTTCAAAATCTAAAGTTATATGTTTGGTAAAAATATTTTGCGATGTATAGATATATTTTGCTGTATATTGTATTTTTTTCAGTGTACTATTCCAATCGATGATGATGACGTGGAGGTGGACGTTCAGCTAATTGTAAGCATATTATTTCCTTATTATTTTCTTTCTCTAGTTATAAAAAAAACAACTCAAAGTTCTGATTCTGTTCAAGCCAGTCATGTAAAATCAAAATGAAGTGAGGTGTATTTTCTAATTGAAATGGGTCGATGTTGCTGCTATGTGAAGTTTTGGTGCCCTATAGGTCTAGTAGTCTAAGCTTTTGTAAAAGCTATTCTACTTAAAGAGGAGCGAAAGATACCAGAGGAACAGTCAAACTCATAAATCGAAAATAAACTGTCAACGCCATGGTTAAAAATGAAAAGACAAACAGACAAATAATAGTACATAAGAAACAACATAGAAAACTAAAGACTGAGCAACACGAACCCCACCAAAAACTTGGGGTGATCTCAGGTGCTCCGGAAGGGTAAGCAGATCCTGCTCCACATGTGACCCCCGTCGTGTTGCTCATGTTATTACAAATCCGGTAAACAGTCTAATTCGGTAGGTCACATTCATGAAAAGGGAAGGGATTGTAGTTACGACGTAAGAAACATATCCATTATCATATCAATCACTCTGTCTTTTTGTTTTCTTCACGCATCGTTTTAAATATAATGGAATTTGATGCGATTGTCATACAAGTGAAAGGTTTAGCTAGCTATAAAGCCAGGATCAATCCACCGTTTTCTACATAAGAAAATGCCTGTACCAAGTCGGGAATATGACAGTTGTTATTTGATTAGGGATTTTCCGTTTTAAATTTTCCTCGGAGTTTAGTATTTTTGTAATTTTACTTTTTTTCTGTTGAGTAAGCTTTGATTGTGGCGGCGTGTGTGGTTTAATAAAAAAAAAAATTGCACTACAAACCAGTAATAGTCTGAAATGGCCTGTTTTGTATTTGAATGTACCGAACTTTACTCGACCAGTTTAAATTGGTCTGAATTATACCTGATATTACTGGACCACAATCTTAACCATACTCGACTGTACTGATATGTACTTGACCTTTATCTCTGCTATTGAAAATAGCCTAAAATATTACCCGACCAATCTTAAAAAAATAATTAAACCCATTCTCGACTAGTTCTTGACCTATTTTTTCAGTCTGAACCATACTCGATAAGTCTGAACCCTACTTAACCAAATAACATCTTCTTTCTTTTAATTTTTACTGTTAAAACAACTTTCATGTTAAGTGACATGACAACAGCGACTATAAAAAAAAGATATATAAATTTCGTTGTTGAGGGTTCTAAATACAGCACAAACAACATTTTCCAAAATATCAAAAATTTGTTTCACAAGATATAACAAAGTGGATCTTTATATTAATTTAATACCAAATAGAAAACAATGAACTTGCGGCAAAGATGGTAAACCACAAACATGAGGTGCTAAAATTTGTACACCATATCCGGATTTCGACAATTAATGTCTCTTCAGTGATGTTAGGGATCGAAAAGTATTTGGAAGGTCATATAATTTACCTCAATTTAGGATAGAATCTTGAATTTAAAGAGTCGAAATAGAATAAACGGATTATATAATCCGGAGGAAAAATATAATACAAGCCAAAACGAAATAAATATAAACAAGTCTAAATTGAAAACAACGTTCAACTATATGATTGCGTTGTATAAAAACCTAATTATATATATAAATAAACTAATTTTTACATCATTTCATAATTCTCTGATTTATCAAATAGAGATAGTTATATTATCTAGTTTTAAAGTCTTGATTTGGTTGGAAAAATAGAATTTATTTTACTTGAAAACGACACCTATACTGAGGGCAGTAAAACCTTATTAAGGTGCTTTTTGTTTTTCTAAATAAAAGCAACATAGATTGTATGGTTTAATACAATAGTTATATAACTATCTTTTAAATGAGGTAACAACAGCCAACAAAATCAATATAAGTGTTTGACCTTATATCAGAAATATATCTTTTCTTATTATAATTTGGGATATTTATGTATTTTGAAAAAGGGATTACAAATCAAGGATGTGAATAAAATTGTTCTTCTTCTAGTTAGGGGTAACCTGTAAAGTAATACATCCTGCTTTGGCATACTCATTAAAAAGATCACACCTGACCAGGTCAGAGAGTAATGAATTTTAAATAACATCTGGGAATATCATACTAAGATAACATTCATTGAAAATTACAACATCCTGTAATATTTCTATCTCAAGGCCATTTGAATTCACTAAATAAGTATGACACAAGTTTTAGAAAAATATGGTTTTCTTTTTACCTGTAAAAAACACACATGTACTAACACAATGACTAAGGTAATTAAACCTTATTTTAAAAACTGCTTCTTGTATGCTATGTCTTTAGAAAATGTATTTAAATTTAATTACAATAAATTTTGGAACACATTTTATTATCATGACTATATTAAATTTCCGATTTTACAAAACAAAGTTTCTTATATACTATCTTATATATATATTTTGAATAAAAAATTCAATGCATTATTAAGTCATCGACTGACACCATAATTCTATACCAGGCTTAAGTTAGTGGTGATTTTTTTTACAGTAACCATGAAATATATCTGAAACATTTAAAAATAAATGAATATTTTTTAAGATTTTTGAATAACAGAAAGTTCTAGTATTTTGTATTTTGTTACAGTAAATAGGTGAAATTAGGAATTACATGTAATTACTAAAATTTAGGAATTACATGTAATTCCCGATGCACTTAGTAAATACAAGTAATTCCTAGAACTGCCCAGTAATTACCAGTAATTACTGATTTTAAAATGAATTTTAACACCTATTTACTAACTGTTAAAACAATGTTGTAATATGGTTAACTGATCAAAAGTTATGGTAATACTAATTAATGAAGAAAATCAGTGAGTATTCAGCTATCAAAATTTTAAGGGTTTTGCAGAACCAAGTGTCTCGCTTATTTTTGCTGTGAGTCGCAGGCCCTACAATAATAGGAGAAAAAAAATATTGATAATTTTCCTCTAGATACTATCTTTTGACTAGTTCTGTCTATCAAAATTTGTTAAAAATTCAGGATGGTTTATGAAATCTAAACTTTAACTGCAGAGTGTATGTTATGTTAACTGGAAAAAATAGTCCGTTTAAATAAGTAATATACGAAAAAGCATAGTTATTTTTACAAACTTTATTTCTAAATATTATCTTATGATCATAAACAAGCTTCTGTCCAATTTTGGTAGAAATTCAGGATATTTTGAGAAAGTTATTAAAATTAAAAAAAAATTAACCATAGTGTGAATGTAATGTTAACTGGCATAAAAACTAAGTCCCTTTATAAGTAAAATACGGAAAAACTTGATTTTATTTTTACAAAATTTACTTCTTGAAATTTATCTTTTCATCATAAACAACTGAAGCTTCTGTTCAAGTTTGGTAGAAATCCAGGATAATTTGAGAAACTTATCAAAATTTAAAAAAATATAACCACAGAGCAAATATTTGTGGATGGCGCTGGCGACGGAATTATTAGGTTGGTTCGCTATGTCTCGTTTTTGCGACAAAAAACGCAGGCTCGACGAAAAGGAAAAGAATGTCAACATTGAAAGTAAAACAAAAGGGATGGACCATTTAGTTGACTTTTTCAATCCACAAAAAGATCATTCTTATACAGGAAGAAACGATGATAAAATTTTGTTGGAGGTATATAAGTTTAAGTTTGGAGGTCTTGAAGAACTTATAAAAACACGGAAATATGAAAATGTGACTCTTAACGCCATCAATTTGTATAAATTTGTTTGTGAAGAATGTCAGCTTCATCGCAAATGTCTGACAAAAGAAGTCGTAGTTAAACCTATTTTGTAAAAGGAATTTAACTCATGTTATTGGCCAAGTTGATATGCAGAGTATGCCTGATGGAGATTTTAATATAACAAAATTATGAGATTTTAAGAATTATCAAGATCATTTAACCAAGTTTGCCATAATATAATGTCTATCTTAAAAAATAGCTGGCTAAGTTGCCTATAAATTTCTCAAAAATGTTTTTCTCAATATTGGATTGATATCATTGTCTTGCATGCTCAAAATGATTTTTAGGGAGTTTCAAAACTTATAAAACAACCATTTTCCAGTTTCAATTCACAAGCACTGAAGAGTATGCATTTTTAATGTGCCTTATACTCCTTGATACTTAAGTAAGCCCTAAAAATCCCTACCCCTTACTTTCTTATTTGAAATCTTAAATTATGTCTTTAATTTTTAAACAAAAATATCAAGTTAGTAAATAGCTGTAAAAATGACCAAAAAATTCAGTAAATACCTGTAATCACTGAAACAACTAGTAAATACATGTAATTACTAAATTGACTAGTGATTACAGGTATTTACTGAAATGTTTAGTAATTACGTGTAATTCCTAATTTCACCTATTTACTGTAACATATACAAAGCAAAGTGAACATGATGTCATGTATTTAAAAACTCATTTAACGAAAACTTAATTTACTTCATATTTTCCTATAATCACATTGTTTTATTTTAAATCTAAAGGTGATGAACATTTTAGATAAACATATATGTTTGAATAAAAGTTACTGATTGATGAAATACAATAGATAGATACAACAAATAGGTCTAGGTTGGTTAAGAATGGGCCTAATATGGTTCAGACAAGGTCGAGTATGGTTCAGACTAGGTCAAGCATGTTCATACTTGGTCGAGAATGGTTAAGAATGTCGAGTATGGTTCAGACTCGTATAAAATGATTAATTACTGGCCAAGAAAAGGTCGCGTACAACTTCAGATTGTTAAGTATGGTTCAGACTACAGTCGAGTAAAATCAAGTAAATATTAGACCAATTTAGATTGGTCAAGTAAAATTCAGTACAGTCGACTACGAACATAGACCATTTTAGACTTAGACTGGTTTGTAGTGATGGTAATTGACTTTTCAGGACACAATTTAATATTGGTATTTTTCAGTATGGTCGATAACAAGTATCTCCGGATAAACTTCGAAATATTTTCAAATATCGGTTGGAAATTTATGTTATTTCCTGACATCGTACCGATTTTAAGCATCGACCCGATTAGAAAGAAAGAATACAATGTCAAATATAAATGTTGGACAAAGACAAAAAAAATAGAAACAGAGATACAGTTCTATATATATAAATATGATTGTCACAAAACATTTAAAACCGGTTCACCTAGGATGACTATATCATGTATAATAGCCAATTTCTCATGAGAACCTTAGTAGGCAGGGTAATCATGTTATTAACAACATAAAAGGTAAAAACAAACAATCCATGAATTGGTCGGTTAAAAATAGTTCGAGTTATGTTCTTTCGTATAGAAAATACTTTAAGACATAGTGATGATCTACTTGTTCGTGTGTGATGCGTAAACTAAATCACAAAAATACTCCGACGAAAATTGAAAACGGAAAGTCCCCAATCGAATTGCAAAATCAATAGCTAAACTAAATTAAATGAATGGACATCAACTGTCATATTCCTGATTGATATTCTCTGTTTTTCACAAAGCTCCCCTTCGTAATGAATGGAAATGTCTTATAAAATATTTTGTGAACGGGATTAAGTGAAACTACTGTAAACCAACTTCTTTTCACGGATACGTTATTTTGCGTTTAACCCTTTCTAGCACTACCCCCGGCGATTTATTTTTGCGTTTTCAATTTCACATGATATCGTTAACTGAAGAAAGATCTAAGTTAAAATTTTCGCGACGATTTATATTCGCGTTACAATTTTACTCGCAATAGTCTCAAAAATTAAGCGCTCACGAAAAATTAGTTGGTTTACAGGTTTACAGTATTTGTACCTAGTATCTACACAAAGAAAACCAAAATCTAAAAATAAGAAATATGTAATATTATCCTGCAGTTATAATATTAACAAATCTGATGACTGATTTTGTACATTTGAAGCATACTTTACTTTCAAACTTTCTAACCAGGGTAAACAAATGTACTTAAAGTGGTGTTGTGATTTTTCAATACCCTCGGATAAGCATTACCTTGTCTATATAAGAACTTACATCTAAATTTGTATGTCCCATTTATGGGCATTATGTTCGGGTCTGTGCGTCCGTTCGTTCGTCCATTCATCCGTCCGTCCATTTGTTCGTCCGTCTGTCCCACTTCAGGTTAACGTTTTTAGTCCAGGTAGTTTTTGATGAAGTTGAAGTCCAATCAACTCGAAACTTAGTGTACATGTTCCCTATGATATGATCTTTCTAATTTGCATGCCAAATTAGAGTTTGTATCTCATTTTCGCGGTCCACTGAACATAGAAAATAATAGTGCAAATGAGGAATCTGTGTACTGGGGACACATTCTTGTTTATTTATGTTTTATTTTGTACAACAATCTCAAGAAATAAGTGAGTATACATAAAACTCACGTTGTTTTACACTGATTTAAGAGGAAGTCACGATCATGAATCATATAAATAAACTCATCATATATACCAGGATTGAAATTTTATATTTACGCCAGACGCGCGTCTTGTCTACAAAAGACTCATCAATGACGCTCGAATAAAAAAATATTAAAAAGGGCCAAATAAAGTACGAAGTTGAAGAGCATTGAGGACCAAAAATAAGCGGTGCCAAAATTTTGAACTTTTTTCATTTGAAGTTAAACAGCTAATATTCAACCAACGACTAAATACTAGACTGTAGAAATTTTCTCATCCTCATGATTCCTATTTTGATAAAAATTGTATTATAAGATGAAGACAGTATCAATTTGCAATCGAGGCTCATGCTAATTGATATGTATTTTCATAACAAATAAAAGAAGACTTTGATTATGATATTCTATTTATTTTTTATAAATAATTTGATTTTGCTGTACTCACAATTTTTTGTACTTTCCTATAATACCAAACAATGAAAACAATACTTTATAAATGTTAGGCGCTTTTCTGGCTTTTTAAATTTTCAAGAACGCTCAAAGCAAGACAATAATGTATACGATCTGAAAAGGTTATTCAATGCGTATCACAATTATGTCTGCCCCAAGATTTCTGATAAAAAATAAAAAAATATTTTCTTAATTTCTTTAGTTCAGAAATTTCTGATATAACCATATGTTCTGTTTTCTTTTCAACCTCTATTAATTTTATAAAAAAATTATCTCAAAACATGCTCAATGCAGACTGAGTTGATATTTCCAAACAGGTATTATTGTAACCCTATCTTAATTTCTACTCCGTTAAAAAAACGTAAAACAACAAATATACCGAACCCCAAGGAAAATTCAAATCAGAAAGTCTCTTATGACATGGCAAAATCAAAAGCTCAAACATATCGAACGAGAGGGAAAACAACAGGCATATTCGGGACTTTATACTGGCATTTACTTATGTAGAAAATTGTGGATTAGTCCCACTTGTGTACAGCTAACTGAAATTATTCATCTGTTAATTATATTATATGAAAACAACGTGTGAACAAAAGAAACAGATATAACTAGTAAAAATGTCAAAAAATAGGGGTACAGCCGACAACATTGAGTCATAATCTTAATTACTATAAAAAAAAAACAAGTATATCAGCAACGAAAAAACATAATGGCACATAAACAAAACACATAAGCAAAAATGATATACAAGACTGCAAAAAAAATGACAACATCACTACAACACAACAAATTGCCGGGATGCATAAGTACCGAGTAAACCAAAAAAAATATAACCAAAAATGGGTACGTTTTTAAAAGTGTTTAGGTTTGTAATTTACAAAGACAAATAAAAGTACACTATAACACCTAATTCGGATGATAACATATTCAGTACCTAGAATCTTTACTTCAAGACCAGCATGTATTATCTTTGAAGTTGAATATTTACGGATACAAATCAAATATTATTATAGAAATCACCGAAAAAAAAGTATGTTTTACGGTCTTATTTAATTTCATTAAATGTCTTGTTTCGAAGATTTTAAGCAAAATACTCTGCTTAGGTGGTCTGTACACACATAATACATTTCCAATAGAGTATGTTTTTTTTTTGTCAATACATATGGCTTCTATACTAAGACGGTGAACATCAGTTCAAGGTGGAAAGAATGTATCTCTCGTGATGAAAATAAAAACTTCTTCTCCTCAATTTTAATTTCTGTCTGATCTTGAAATGTTTTGGTTTGAATAAGTAATGGAGACAATCTAACAAGGTTGTTGATATGAGCATCACTGATAAGTCTTATGTAAACGAAACGTGCGTCTAGCGTGTCAAATTATAAGCCTGGTACCTATTATGTTACAATTTGCAACTGCCGTTCGTGAAGCTAGTGATCCTATTTTTCTAATGTTCATGTTATTATCGCATTTCTTGATCGGTAGTTGAAAAATATTTCTCATTTCTAGAGATAACTTTTTTCTTAAAAAGAAAAATTTGAAAACATCATTGCCTCTGGGAAAAAAATGTACAGTCAATGTGCATGTATGTAATTACAATAATTAATCTAAACACATCCACTTATGTGATGATTTCATATCCTACATAATTAATTATTATAAAATACATTATTTAATGAAATTCATTACATTGAATAACGTCCTTGTTTTACTCACAAATGCTTTTATGTTAATTACTGATATGGTTTTCCTATAATCATTATTTATATTCTATCTATTTCAGTCTCAGGAAACTAGAATCGACGGTAATGAAACTTTCAAAGAGTTGGTCAATGATTATTCACATCTACGAGTTGTACGACATAGATGTTGTCGCTCATATTCGCATCATTTTTTGGTGACAAATATAAAATCCAACAAGGAAATAATTGAAGTAACAATTGTACATTACACTTCATCATGTGATATATTTACTGAACGAAAAAGTATGGCAGTCGGAAAATTCAAAAGTCAAACCTTTAAGTTGGGAGATCAACTAGCAAAGGATCTTCTCGATTTCGACACCGGTGTATATTTGATAAGTCATCCAGATGTTGGAGAAAATAATGATATTCAAAAACGAATATATGAACGTTTAGGCGAACGCGAATACGACTTCGGGTGGAATAATTGTGAACATATCATCAATTATATACTTTCTGGTACGAATAATCCAAGCAGAGAAAGGATCAGCTGTGTAGATTGCTGCAATCCAATAGCAAACATGAAAGAGGTGGGTCTGAAAACAGCAGTTTTAGTTGCTTTCTTTGGTGCAATTGCTAGTTCCGTAACAAGATTTTGTTATGTCAGTCTTCTAGCAGCATCTCTGATTTTCATGAATGCCAACATTAGCTCTCCAAAAATATGTGATGATATCGTAGGCCAAAATGCAATAAAAGAAGCCAAGGAAGCAATTAACGATGCTATGAATTTACCGTTCTTTCCCCAGATCGAAAACTGAAGTATGATTCTCGCTGATGTAATATCAGGTTTAGACGACAAATTGATATGCTATTTAGCAAAGCATCTTCACCAAAAAGTTGTAAGAAGAACATGTGAATTTGGATTTTCTGCAGCCGTATCCCTGGAAACAATATTTCTTTTTCTTAACTTATTTTTTTCCTTATGTCCTCTGCGAAAAACGATCTTGGGAAACGATGTATTTTGTAGGATTATGTTTGTTAAGATATTTTCCGGATACTTGTCGATAACATTAGCAATTGGTGCCGGTGGTATAGGACAGTTCTATTTGACTCCTCCCGATGTGTGGTTTTTTATTATCGCGTTTGTAGCATGCATATTATTCAGGTTTTTATTGACATGGTTCACTGGTTGCCTTTTTGATTTGTGTTGTTGTTGTCACTGTGTAGAAAGCAGAGGTTGTTGTTATTACTGCGAGGGTGGTTGTCAACTTACATATGTGTTTTCTTTTGTTTTTATAACCTTGCTGTTTCTTGTCGGAATGTTTTATTATGCTTTGGACGTATTGGCCTAAAATCTGTTGTCCAGTATCAGTAGTCATTTATCAATGTGTTCTAATGGTTATCATGTAAAGGCAGATTAATTTATAATGAAAATATGTAAAGCTGATAAAAAAGAGTCTGAAATACTGTGGATTCATCATTGAACGTGGTATACCTGTTCCAGATTATTGCATGAATATAAGTATACCCATAAATTAAATGTTCCATAAATAAAATACATTATTTCTATAGGCCTGCATGTATTATTTGATAATATAGGGTTATTGCATGAATATTGGGGAATATTGTCCCGAGTAAAATTTTATATTGCACGAGCTAGCGAGTGCAATATATGTTCTACGAGGGACAATATTTCCAAATATTCATGCAATAACCCTTTTATTGTATAGCAATATAATATCTAAAGTAAAAATTGGTTTAAACTAAGATTTTGTCGTTGATGACGTCATGAAGTTTGAAGATTTATTGCACTAGTGCAATATTTGATTTTTTTGCACGCTAACTTTTGGTTACTTTCTGTGGGAAATATTATATTGCTATACAATAATAAACGAAATAATATTTTCACAAAAGTACAACTTTCCCTCTGCTACCTAAATATGTAAATCCACAGTATGAAAATATTCAGAAGAGAATATCAAGCTCAAACTGTTTTTACGAGTAAAGTTTACAATGCGTATATTTTTTATTATTGTTTATAACAATATAACTGTTTGTATGTGTTGCTTCTTTCCAAACAAGCGGCATTTCGGAATAGCGCAAAGACTAGTAGTCTTTAACACGGAATAAAGTTTTCGGTCAGGGTGACTTATCTTCTTGTGGACTGTTACCTTGTGATTGATTGTTGGTTGATTAATGCCAAGGGACTTATATGCCATGCAGTATCAAGACTAGATTAAATTCAAAGTAAGAACAATAGGTAGGTCTATGATTTTCTAAGTTGTGTTTTGCTTTACTGCTGGTGTTTTAATTTCCTTTTAGCAATGCATGATGTTATCCCCTTGTTTTGGACCTGAATAATGATTATGAATGTCCCTCTGGTATTTGTCGCCTTTCTGTTAATAGATTCAATTTGGAGGTAAGATTAAAGAAATTTAAAATAATTAAGGGAAAGGGGAGCACATTGGATAGAAAAAAGATTTTTTTGTATTGCAACAGGCAACATTAAGTTCCATAAAAGAATTACTGCAATAACCCTAACAAAGCACAGAACTCATTTTGAAAGAGACATCGTCTCAATTTTTACCGAAAGTGACTGCATATTTGAAAATCCCGCACAACCAAAAGGACTCCATTGACAATCAACCGTGTGTTAATTTTAACCTTGTAGAACTTATGTGTTAAAATTCATGTTCAGTTTGTACATTTTGTATAAATCAAGGTCTTTTTTATGGTCCTTGCATGGCTTGCTTCGACCATAAAGTCACCTGGCGAGTATTATCTGGTTTTAAAGTACATTTGCATCTAATAGTACTAGTATTCCTAAGACGAATATATACCTTTATGTTGTGCAAACTGGATTCAGGTTTAATTCTTTTGCGCGAATAAACTGGGTTAGAATGTTCTATACCCTAATACTTGTATTCCTACTACTAAACTAATAAATTTCATTAATTGATGTGAATTAAAATCCCCTATAAAAGGTTGGTAGATATTGACCTTTGTCTATTAAATTTCTTACTCTGACATTGAATTTTTGCTTCACTTAAGTTGTTAACGCATCAAATTAGCAGTGAATGGCATAGAATGTCACATAAACGTGCATTTTAAATCACTAACAAAATAAAACAAAACAGCTTAATTCATGAACGTCATGTGATATCAGATAAGGCAAAGGTAACACACATTACGAACTGGTTGTTAATCATTTTTCTACATTGCATAGATCAGGTTTAACACATAACCTATTTCCGAAATGATTACTGTAAAACTAATCTTTCAATCGTTTGCAACCAACTTTCTGTTGGAGTTTTTTTTTTGTGCCAGAAGTAAAACAAGCCTATCAAATTACTAAACAAGTCTAATTATTTGATACTGATGAATAATATTTATATTTTCGTCCCAACAAATACAATATAACTGTCAGTGTCAATCTTTATCTAATGCCATGAAAAAGTAAATATGATCTTTTCAAACGTATTGTGAAATATGTTAGACACATTTTCCTTGCAGCGAGATTATTAGTTTTAGCTATTTTAGCTTAATTTTCTATTATAAAACAAAATGTTATACCTTGTACAATAGGAACTTAACACCAACATATACTGAGTTGGTCCCTTATGTACAAGGTATAAAATTGTGTCTGTATAATAGAAAATCAAATTCAGATTGAAACAATGTTAAAATAGTATATCCATATAATAAATAATCTAAACATAGCTATCAGAATTTAACGTTTGTATTCGTGCGCCAGACGCACGTTTGGTCTAGACTGATCAGTGACGCTCGAATCGAAAATGTTAAAAAGGCCAATTAAAGTACGAAGTGAATTATCCTTTTTTATGTAGAATTCACAAGATAAAACTGATAATCTCGCTGCAAGGAAATATGTCTTACATATTGCCCAATACGTTTGAAAAGCTCATATATACTTTTACATTGCATTCGATATAAAGATTGGCACTGACAATCTTACATTTGTTTCGACGAAAAAATAAATATTATTCATCAGTATCAAATATTTAGACTTGTTTAGTATTTGTATGGAATTGTTTTACTCCTGACACACAAAATAAAAAAGCTTCAACAGAGATTTGATAACAAACGACCGAAACATAAGTTTCACATAGTCATCATTCTGGAATGAGGTTATGTGTTTCATCCAATGATTGGCAGGTTGGTGCAGTCTAAGATCTTTAGATACCAAAATGATAGTCTAATAATTCAATTTACTGATGTTTTCTCATTATCGATTATGATTTTTTTTTTTTTTTTTTTGATAATAGAAAAATTAAACCCAGGTACATTTCATTCTAAACACAATTTATGCTGTACGAAATCGTTCACATTTAGACCAACAACAACAACAAAAACAGTAAAAAGGACAAGTTAAAGATGGAATTATATTGAGCTTTAAGATATAAACATTCATATAAAAATAATGAAGGTAGTCGAATGATTATCATAACCAAAGCCCAGATTGTTTCATAATTTGCATTTATAATTGTGCTGTCATAGCTCTTTGTTCATGTTGTTGCAATTGTTTTTACCATCTATGGTAAAGTCCTGATCTTTTTTGTCGGGTCAGTAAATCCGTAACATTAACGTACGTAGATTGATAGTACTATATAAGCTGGGTGTATCTAAAATATTATCCCTGGATGTTACTCTACATGACATTTATTTAGTTTATTTGCAAGAACAGTCTTAAACTTGAAGATATATTTACGAAACGGTAAACGGATATTTCTAGGTATAAATTTGATGTTAAAATGATATTAACGGTAGTAGTTTTTTTTTCACTATATGCGTGAAAACGAAAACCCATCAGTACAGGCAAATCAAAACAAGAAATACGCGATATTCATGAGGAAGATAGATTCCTACGTCTATGACATATAGAACGTTTATATATACAGTATTTTAATTTAGCATTAGGTTAGAGATGTGTAATTATCTCTCTTTAACCTCTAAAACTGTAAAATGCATCCATGTAATGTTATAATTTGACATTTCTTTAATTCTGACTGTTTGAGATCGGGCTATTACAACAACATTTTTTTTTAATCTTTATTACCAGACTTATCAGTCTTTAGTCGTGAAATTTAAGACAATTTCATAGACTTGAAAAGTCATCAATTTCAGTGCTTAATGCTCGATGTCTGTATTAAAAAGAGTACTTGATATTTGATTTGGATCCTCTTACAGATCAATTAAATTTGTAAATTGGCAAAATAATTTTTCATTTGTGTATAGAATCCGGAGTTCTAGTCTATTGAACCCCAATCCCGAAGAGAGTGTTATCAGCTCATGATTTATATCAAACCTTTCGAAATGACTACTTTTCGTAGAAATAAAAATATATGACCATATGGTAAATTTAGATTAGTGAACAGTGGTAGGGTTTGGTACTGTTTCAAGTCTTGAATGCTTGAATTATCTAATATTTTACTTAATGTATACAGTATCTTGAAATGATTTTGATTAGCTGTCAAAGTAGACCAATACAGGTTATTGACAGTTTATGTCCATAACGTACACGTGGGAAAACCAAAGCCAAGTGTTTACATGAAAATTTCTAAAATTAACACTTAAATAGGGTTAATGTGTTTATCAAAGAATCAAGGTAAAGGTATATTCAGTGATTTATTTCAAGTAATGCTTTTGATGAATTAGAAAGTTTGGTGATAAAAGGTGGATTATTCAAATTTTCCAGTAAATGTATATAAATTCAAATATGGAATTAACAGTAAAATTTTAGTATAAGCTTTAACTCTATGATTTGAAGGTATATACATGTTGAATAAATGCTGCACAATCCTTTGTTGTGACATTTGCAGACAATGAAGTGCATGGGAACTATCTTTACAATATTTCAGTGCATGTGAACTATATTTACAATATATTTCTTAAATAAAATTTCAAAATAAAGATGACAAAGATTAGAACTGAATGGATTTCCACTTTAAAATTACTTGTCTATTTTACAAAAAAATCAACCTTGAACCAAATCATTTACGCATCTGTTTTTAAGTTTTATTAAATTACTTATTGGCGTTTTATTCCAATTAAAAGAGGGATGTCGTGCGCAAGTCAAATGCTTGTGTTTTATTATTAAGCAATGATTATTTCTTAAATATAAGGCTTGTTTAATATCATTCGAGATATGCAATCTGGTGTGATTTTTGTAAATAGACTACTGCAAATCTTAACAAATTACATCATGAAGATCACCGTTTTGTTGGAATGTCATTTTGTATTCCTTGAAAGCAGCCATTAATCAAATAGATCTCGTCAAACTTTATAATATCGTTTTTCGGGATCAAGATGTATAAGAAAATGAAGTAAGTATTCATTAAGCTAGATAACATATGTTGTAATATTGTCAATACGCATCATTCAAATAATGCAGCAACACGACGTGATATCTTTTAATATTAATACCTTGTTCATGTTCATAGATAATTCGCCTCTTTCTTTCCTGTTTTATACTTTTTTCGTGATTTCAATTAGGTTTCACGTATATACAATAGTTGTAAATATAATAATATCTGAATATGTCTTAAACAGAATCATGTCGTGAATTACGAGATTCTAAAACTGATGATCGTAAATGAGAAATACTTTGCCAGCCTTATCGTTAACATCTGAAGATAGAAAACAATATTTTTCAACATCATGCAAACAAAAACAAAAAATCTGCGTTTTGTCAAATTAAAAACTAGAATCTGCTGAATGATTAGAATTAATGAAAAGATATTTTCGATATTGTGAACCATTTCTTTTTATAGCTGTAAGGGATACATATGATGTGGCGATGTTCTACATACTGAAGTAATGTTTCTTAACTTTGCCTTGATGTTACAAAACGTAAATTTGTTCTATCTCTTTTAAATGAGAAGCTTAAACAAGAGCTGACAATTTTTATTACAGCCCAATTCTGAGCAAATGTTTCTAATGGTATGATTCGTATGAAATTTGGAATATCAAACTTTCAAAATATAGTAGTGGTTATGAAGTATGACTGGGAAATCTTTGAAAAAAAATTAAAAAAAATACACATATATTTTTATAGTTGACAGACGGCCGTATGTTTTATGCTTGTTTGGCTTTATAAATATTTTGATATGAGCGTCACTGATGAGTCTTATGTAGACGAAACGCGCGTCTGGCGTACTAAATTATAATCCTGGTACCTTTGATAACTATTATGAGCATCTGCAATGTGCAATGTCATGGATTTGCAACAATTGGGATTTTCATATTTATTTTTATTAAAGAATGCGATATTATTCATCGTGAATTTATGAATCAAAATAAAGGGATACCAAAAGCTGCCTTACAAAATGATAATAATACATATGTCTGTCAACTGCATTTAGTAATAAAAAAAACTATTCAGTTAACTTAAAACAAGATGTTCAACACAGGAGAACTATGGACTGTTCTTTTCTCAACCTTTTATGAAAACAAAATAATTACAAAGAATCGAAAGACGGCAACATTAGAAACCGGAATAAACTTAGATGTTGGAGGAGGGTAAACGAATCCTGCAGCACTTGTAGTAGCAATATTGATTTTCTGCAATATTCAATGTTAATCACTTTTTTAAGTTATTATAGAAGTTAAATTGGGAGCTCGTGTCTCATGACACAGAGTATGGAAAGATCTTATAGGAAACAATTTATAATCGTTTGAACAAATACTTATCAAAATCTAATTAAACAGTTGTAAACATTAGATTGCGACGTATTTTGCGAAATAAACTACTTTAGTATAATAGGTGTCCTTCACCGGACCTTCGGGGATTTGAGAAAAAACTCGATCATTGACTACCTGCCAAAACCGACTATCGAAATTTGATGTTTTGTTTAGAAATACCTTTGTTAAAACCCTTTATAATTTAATTTAAAATGTTTATTTTGCATAGTAGATTAAGTTACAACAACAATTTTGTGAACAAAGATTTTGAAAGATACGAATGTTAATTAAAAATGATTAACATCTTACTTATTTGGTTGCTTTTGTGTTAAACATTTAAACAAATTACTTATTGTGTGATTTGGGACTTATTCAAGTTAAAATATTCATATCTATCCTGTAAATATGCAGTAGATTAGATACATAGTTCAAGTGGCACACGTGTTTTTCAATAAGTATACTAGTACGAATATTATCAACTGGAATATTAATTGATTTTGTACCCCAAAATACACCGTTTGTAAGCTTGATTTTCTTTCTATAAAGTTCTCTTACTAGACCGAGTACCAGAATGTCCTACCAGTGTCAGAACATGTATACTCCGAAATAAAAATCTATGAAGTCGGTAAAATTGAAATACTCAATTTTTGTGGGAGTTTACTGACTATTTGCTATACATGATCACGTTATTGATATTTCTTTGAATATAACAACAAGATATAAGAATACAAAATAAAACAATTAAACACTTGTAACCAAGTTTTAAAGTGATATTCACTCTGATATTCCGTTGTTTCTGAAAATGAAAATTTCTGCTGAAATGTTCAACGTTCCATATGAAAGAAAACATAGGATAACTCGTTACAAAAGAAAGTTTATTTATCTGGTCGAAGCAATTACTCTTGGAAATTTCTCCCGAGGGCAGTCAGCCCAGTAGTCAACACTTTGTTGATTTAAATTATCATTGATATGGTCGTTGTTATAAATAAAGTGTTGATGAACTCTTAAATTGAAAACAATACTTAATTATTTTTACACCAGGACTAGATTTTAGTTTCTTTATTTGGCAAAACCACTCGGAATAATTTGTCAGAAACATTTTTCATTTTCGTACTTTATTAAGTCTTTTAACTTGTTTGATTTGAGCATCACCGATGAGTCGTTTGTAGACAAAATATCGTGGCGTATAATTGTTAATACTGGTAGCTATGATGTATGCCTTTGAGGCTCTGTTGGTTTTTGTATGAGTTTAATAACGTTTGAATCTCTTTTTTAACATTTTGCTATTTCAAGATTTTAGCTCTGAAATATATTGATAAACCTAAAAACTATTGAAATTTAACATACACAATATCCGTACAATAAATGGGTTTGAATAGTTTGTTATTGTGTTGGTGGTGGTTGTTTTTTTTTTTTTTTTTAAATAATTTTAGTGATTACGTAAACAAGAGGCAAAATATCCTAAAGGAACAAAATGATTGAAAATGGAAGAAAACCCGACAATTCCATGAGAAAAAAAATCGTGTTATTGAGTTCTGTAACAGTCTTCAAAAGTTCACACAGAGATCTAAATGCAGAACAACACAAACCCGACTGACCAAAAAACCGAAACAATTAGTATTTGATGTAGGAATGTAAAGTAATGATCAGTGGCTTTTGACATTTTTGTGTTGCAGATGAGTAGCATAAATTCGGTGCAAAAAGTACAAGATTACTGTTATAATAGTTTTTAAAAAAACATACCTCTTTAATATGTATTGAAACATTTTAAGTATATTTTTCTGGTTAATACACTTTATTGTTTATTTTGTAGAATGGCTTCTGTTGTAGACAAGAAAACGTCAAACTACATCAAAATAGCCCTTCTATTGGTTAAGATAGCACCCCGTGCTGTTCGTATTCTGTTTGATAAAGAACTTCATCCCGATGTGCTTTCCAAAACCTTAAATTCAAATTCAGCACAGAGGACACTGAACAATCTAAAGAAAAAAAACCTGATTAATCAAATGCAGTGGAATTTATTATTTCCAAGTATGTAAGATTTTTTTCCTGCATTCATATTTTTTTATTTTTTTTTACTTAAAAGGTTGGTGAAAAAACGGAATTTATAACTCAATCAATTAAAAAAAGAGTGTCACTTTGCATAAAGCTGACCAAATGAAAGGATCTGCCTGAATATAATTCACAATTTGTGAAAATACAAAAGTTAATCCTTATATACTAGGTAATGATTTTCACTCTTGTTAAAGGAGAGACACAATATTTGTTAATTAACAATTCGTGCAAATAAAGCAGTCAATCCTTATGCACCAGGAATATTGTATTTTTGTGTTTTTTTTTTTTTTTTGGCTTTTTTTATTTTTTTTGAAACACAACTTGACTATACACCAACAGATAATAACATTGTTTTTCGATATTAGGAGCAGGAACCCTAACATCGACTAAATTTGATATAAGCTTGATGGTCCTACTGCTGCGTAATCTTACAGATATTCGTGTTGAAAAGTTCATGCCCTCACCGGCAGACACTAGTGAAGGTGCTGATTTGTTCAGAATTCATCATCATCGAAACAAAATTGCACACTCTGATGAGGGCTACTCAGAACAGGAATTCAATAATGCATGGGAAGAAATAAAAGCGGTATGTTCTTTTTAAAACACATTATGTAAACAATTATTTCTTCAAAACACATGCAGGTTGACGTTACTGATGAGTATATAAAATGAACGATGAAATAATTTATCTCAATGTTCGTATGAGTTTTAGCAAGTGAATTATCATTAATATACTATAACAGTTAACTTAAAGTATGTGACAATCATTTCATTTACTTTTCACTTTTGATATTAAAATACACTGTATGTGTGTAAGAGACAAAGTAGATAATTTTGAAGGCAACGTAATATTCTCTCATATAATTTGTTTTAAAGTAAATATATTATACAGATATGTTTATGAAATAAAAGATACTTCTTCAAAGGGATGCAAAAGATTCCAGAGGGACAGTCAAACTTATACATGCTTCTTACATGCGTCTGTGGTCATGAATAGGTATCCTATATTTTTTAACGTGTAAGCAGTATATTTATATCCGATACAAATGTGTCTTTACCGCTTCAAATTTCAAAATATTATATAAGAATAAAAATAACAATAATTTCAATATCACTAAGTCAGACATCTTTATTCATGTTCGTTGAGATGCCTAACATTCATGAACTGTTATCACACAGATATGCCTCGCCCTTTTGTACTTTTGATTTTGCAAATGTTGAAATTAAAATTAGCAATACTTTATCATGTTCCATAAGGTATGCAAATATTCAAAGTCAATGAACCATGTCTGAGGTACATGGCTTATAAATCTCTGTGTAAATGAGATGTGCCAAAGCTAATTCAACTGCATACCAAATACCATTGACGTAACAAACGTTAACTTGTAAAGTATACGTAAAAGTTTCAAAGTAAATGAACCATGAAGAAATGGTGGGATCATATAATCTCCATGGAAACTATACTTGCATCTTTGCATCGAAACTAAACACATTTATTCAAAAACCAGTTGTTGGCATGACACGGGTTACGTTCTTCTCATATATGTTATGATGGTATGATATATGTGCCTGATATTCATATGATGAAATCATAATCTTTCAATCAGTTTAATTGAAGTCTGGAGCTGGCATGTCAGTTAACTGCTAGTAGTCTGTTGTTATTTATGTATAATTGTCATTTTGTTTATTTTCTTTGGTTACATCTTCTGACATCAGACTCGGACTTCTCTTGAATTGAATTTTGACTGTACGTATTGTTATGCGTTTACTTTTCTACACAGGTATAGGGGGAGAGTTGAAATCTCATTAACATGTTTAACCCCGCCGCATTTTTGCAAGTCAGGAGCGTCTGGTCTTTGTTAGTCTTGTATTATTTTAATTTTAGTTTCTTGTGTACAATTTGGAAATTAGTATGGCGTTCATTATTACTGAACTAGTGTATATTTGTTTAGGGGCCAGCTGAAGGACGCCTCCGGGTGCGGGAATTTCTCGTTACATTGAAGACCTGTTGGTGACCTTCTGCTGTTGTTTTTTCTATGGTCGGGTTGTTGTCTCTTTGATACATTCCCCATTTCCATTCTCAATTTTATTGCAAATGCCAATTCATTTTCATACCAAATAACATTGACTTAACATTAGCAGTTCATCTTAAACTAATGTGACGAATGACTTTGAGACGACTATGCATTAACAAGGGCGAAGTCAGTAGTTACTGTCCCCTTTCCTATTTGAACCATAAACAACGAAACATTGGAATTAAAAGGTACAGTTACAATTTCTTTATCTGACTTAATACTTACCTTAAACTTCATCATATTAATAAGTTACATGTTATTAAAGTTACAGTGAGTTTAATCATTTGATAACTTGCATTATTTCGTACTATATTCTACTTTCCAATTCAAATAGTTATGCATATGTCTGACTATTTTATAAACTGGCAAATGAGTGAACTTGTATGAAGAATCTTCAGCGTGAGATGTAATAACAATATAATTGGTATTTTTATTGTCATCGGGTACCATAATATCTCCCTTGATATAAGATATTATCGTTTAATTACTTGACATCCCTTGTTACTATGATATGCTCAATTTGGCACAGTCCAATAAAGGTAGACTCATCAAGGGTTGATACACCCTCGTTACTAGGCAATATAGGATAATGGTATGGCCCAAAAGTGGTATATCACAATCATCCAGGGGTATATAAACAGCCGTCAGCAGTCAGTCAGGGTCGGTATTACGATCAGATCACACGTATAAGTGATAGGATAAATACCTGCTTATAGTTCCAAACATTGGATTCACTGCTCAAGTCTTTCCAATAACTGAAACTTTGCAGAAGTATTACCTTAAGCATAAGTGAGCTGCATCGAGAGAAACGGAAGAGCTAAAGAGCTAAGAGAGATTCGTTGGTTAAGATATAGCGGAAAGAGTACCAATATTGCGAGCCGGTTGAGCTATCTATTTTATATAGAAGTATTGTGAGCCAGTTGAGGTACAGCGCTAGTGAGTCTGTTAAGCTAAGAGCTACAGAGCTAGTGAGCAAGTAGATCTTGCTATATAATAGAGTCAGTAATATATATATTGAGTCAGTTGCTATATAATTGAGACCTATAGAGTCAGTAAGCCAGTTGGGCTGAAAAGTAATTGAGCTGGAGGAGCTTTGATGAGCAGAGAGAGTTAGACAGGAATTATAAACAAGAAGAATATATATATATACAAGTCTCAGATCTCGAGAATCAACTCGGGTACGGACCCCAGACACGTTACATAATTTGGTGGCAGCGGTGGGATCTGAGAAAACTTAGTACATCTGAGTTAATCAATACGATTCGAAAAAGTTAGTAAGGAGCCAAAAGAGCTGTCTGAGTCAATTATACGCTTAATTATATTTAAGATAATAAAATATTTAAAATACTGTTGGTGATATTTCTTGAAAAGTCATAATGGCAAAACAACTCTACGTCAGTGCGAGTTAAACCTGCAACATATGAAGGTACTTCATCATGGTTAGATTTTAAGTCCCATTTTGAGGCTTGCTCAAGTATTAATAATTGGTCTGAACAGAATAAAGGACTGTATTTAGCAGTCGCAGTAAGAGGGTAAGCTCAAGGCATTTTGGGTGATTTACCGATTGATAAACAACAAAATTATAAAGCGTTGGTAAATGCTCTGGAGCAGAGGTTTGCTCCACCAAATCAAACAGAGCTTTATCGAGTACAGCTTACAGAGAGAGACAAAAAGCATCAGAGAGCCTGCCAGAGTTAGGACAATCAATAAGAAGATTAATTAATCAAGCTTATCCAACGGTACCAGAGGATGTACGAGATACCCTTGCAAAACAGTATTTTATTGAGGCTTTGGCAGACTCAGAAACGAGAATCCGTATTAAACAATCCAGGCCTCATGGTTTAAATGATGCACTTAGAGTAGCAGTTGAACTAGAAACGTATAACAGGGCAGAAAAACAACTTAAAGACGGCCGTTCCTATTTAAGACAAGCATCACAGACTGAAGAAAAGGAGAGTCATATTGACAAAAATGAAAATTCTGATCACATTGCATTAACCGAGTTAATGTAAAAAATGGAACAAAAACTTCAAGAGCTGCAAAAGGACATGCGTAAGCTAAAGAATGACAGTAATAGTCGCCAGACAGAAGAACCTAGAGCACAAAATAATAACGGACGTGGACGATTTAACAGAGGCGGATTTCGACAAAGAGGAGGCCGTTATAATAATAATGGACGTGGATTTTCAGGTAACACAAATGGGAATAGAGATAATTCTTATAACGGACAAAGTAATTATAATTCGTTCAATGACAGTAAAGGTAGAGGTACAACACGGATGATAAAAAGTTCACAGAACAGAAAAATGGCTTGCATGGTAACATAGGTGTCTCGACAGCAGCTCATGAAGCTGGCATGTATGTCGACACTGACCTATATGGATTATCAGCTAGTTTGCTGGTAGATACAGGAGCCACGGTAACTATTATATCCGAGAAAACATATAATATGATACCTAGGGCAAGACAACCAGATTTGATGAGTTCAAATCAACAAGTCTTCACTGCCAGTGGTGATCAACTTAAGATTGTAGGTAAAGGTAGTTTTCATGTGGTTTTCCAACACAGGAAATCTGTTGTTGTTGAGGCCATTGTGGATCACATCACAATTGATGGTATTCTTGGACTTGATTTTATGAAGACAACCAAAGGCAAGATTGATCTTGTCAAGAACAGTTTTGAAATTGATGGTACTCAGATTATGTTGAAATATGAAGGAATATTCGGTTGTTTCAGAGTTATGTCAACAATAAAGACTACACATACGGGTCAACATCAAAAGTACCCTTACAAAACACTTGATACAGATGACTTAAAGGAGCACTTAGCAGAGTGTGGCATGAAGGCCACTAATAAACGTTATACATGCACAGAAGTGGGTTGTTCATATATAAGCAACAGAAAGATTAATGTTAAAAGACATAAGAAAGTACATACCAAAAATGAATCAAAAAGTAAAGTTATAATACCTGACATAGACTTGTCGTCAGACACAGATAAATGCCTCAGGAAAGTTCCGGGACAAATCATTGGTCCCATTAGTACAGAAGAAGAAATAAATTCAGATGAAAATAACAATGACGTTGAGACCAATACGATTGATCCTATAATTGAAGCAACTAAGAAAGTTAAGGAAGATGTCAAGCATGATAAAGTAGGTCAGTTAATAGAAGGAATGAAACAGGCTGGTAGTGTAGCTGTACAAGAACACAATAAGGAAGTAAAATCTTCTCCTATAGTTAGGAAGGATGTAGAAGTTGGTAGAATGATAAGAAAACCGACAAAACCAATTATAATTGCAACAAAGAAGAGACCTTTTCAGCCTCCTACATCTACAGAAGCATATAAATTGAGTCCAAATGATTTAAGACATGTGATACCAAGAGCCTCTACAAAAGTGGTTAATAGCGATAAAGGAGTAGAGATTGGAACGCAGGCATCTGCTTTAACAACTGTTAGAAGAACAGTTACCACAAAAACAACATACGAGGAAAACGGAAGAAATGTTGAAATAATTGAGGTAGTTGAACAGGTCCTTTAAGCGACCAATACAGTAGTGATTAACACTTTATTGAAGCAAGGCATGCTTTACGGATAAAGTACTTTTGGAAAATGAATAACTATATCAAAACATGTATTAACTTTGTTTTATAAATATGTATGTGTCCGGTCGGATTGGGGACGTTAACTTCAAGGCTGTTGTACATTGAATGTCACACTTTGTGCACCTTAAAGATCCCTTTGTAGCAGCAGTGTCTTTTGGCATCGTGTTCGATAAGAGTAGGCTTCTTGTGAGCCGCTACATAGGCAAAATTATTTCATATCGGTTATTTGGTTAGATCTGTACTTCCTGTGGCAGTTAAAATTACTGTGTCTTTGCATCTTCATTTGATCATTATCCTTTAGTTTATCGGGCAATGAATGTGTCGCAAATTTGTTAAAGTTGGAATATGTATTTCTACGAGTTTAGAAGGTAATTCCTGTTATAGGAATGATTCTGTCTTTGTAAGGAAAAACTTTTCGACTGACAAAAAAATGCGAGGACGCATTTCTCGGAGGTGTGGGTAATGTGACGAATGACTTTGAGACGACTATGCATTAACAAGGGCGAAGTCAGTAGTTACTGTCCCCTTTCCTATTTGAACCATAAACAACGAAACATTGGAATTAAAAGGTACAGTTACAATTTCTTTATCTGACTTAATACTTACCTTAAACTTCTTCATATTAATAAGTTACATGTTATAAAAGTTACAGTGAGTTTAATCATTTGATAACTTGCATTATTTCGTACTATATTCTACTTTCCAATTCAAATAGTTATGCATATGTCTGACTATTTTATAAACTGGCAAATGAGTGAACTTGTATGAAGAATCTTCAGCGTGAGATGTAATAACAATATAATTGGTATTTTTATTGTCATCGGGTACCATAATATCTTCCTTGATATAAGATATTATCGTTTAATTACTTGACATCCCTTGTAACTATGATATGCTCAATATGGCACAGTCCAACAAAGGTAGACTCATCAAGGGTTGATACACCCTCGTTACTAGGCAATATAGGATAATGGTATTGTCCAAAAGTGGTATATCCCAATCATCCAGGGGTATATAAACAGCCGTCAGCAGTCAGTCAGGGTCAGTATTACGATCAGATCACACGTATAAATGATAGGATAAATACCTGCTTATAGTTCCAAACATTGGATTCACTGCTCAAGTCTATCCAATAACTGAAACTTAGCAGAAGTATTACCTTAAGCATAAGTGAGCTGCATCGAGAGAAACGGAAGAGCTAGAGAGCTAAGAGAGATTCGTTGGTTAAGATATAGCGGAAAGAGCACCAATATTGCGAGCCGGTTGAGCTATCTATTTTATATAGAAGTATTGTGAGCCAGTTGAGGTACAGCGCTAGTGAGTCTGTTAAGCTAAGAGCTACAGAGCTAGTGAGCAAGTAGATCTTGCTATATAATTGAGTCAGTAATATATATATATATATTGAGTTCTATAGAGTCAGTAAGCCAGTTGGGCTGAAAAGTAATTGAACTGGAGGAGCTTTAATGAGCAGAGAGAGTTAGACAGGAATTATAAACAAGAAGAATATATATATACAAGTCTCAGATCTCGAGAATCAACTCGGGTACGGACCCCAGACACGTTACACTGATATTATCACAAACTTATACATGTAAACTAAGCCAAAGTTTCTAAGTCGAAAGACCATGACTGAGAGGCGGGACCAAATATTCTCTATGGTAACGAGATGTGCTTATGGTTATACAACTGAATACCAATTAACATTTGCCGTCCCTAAATAGTTCCTCTTGAACTGACCTAATCACAAACTAAAACATGTTAATTTAGCAAAAGTTTCAAAGTCAATAGACCATCACTGACGAAGCGGGGCCAAATAATCTCCATGGAAATGAGATATGCCAGTGCTTATACAACTGCATACCAAATATCATTGACCTACGACTAATGGTACCCCATAAACTGACCTAATCACAAACTTATACATGTAAAATAAGCAAAAGTTGCATTGTCAAAAGACCATGATTGGAGGGCTAGGGCCAAATGATCTCCATTGAAATGAGATGTGTCAATGCAACTGCATACCAAATATGATTGACCTACCACTTGTTGTTCACCATAAATTAGACCTAATCACAAACTAATACATTGTTGACAACGCCGCCGCCGCCGCCGCCGCCGCCGCCGCCGTCGCGGCCACCGGAAACTAATTTGAGAAATAAATACATCAAACAATATAACCACAGAGTGTTACTTCTTATAATAAGGATAACTGAATAGTCATAAAAATAATTCTCTTCCCCTTAAGATTTCGTTTTATCAATATTTTGGATAGTTTTAAATGTCATTAAACCATTCCCATTCCCCTTACACAATACACCATAGTACCATACATTTTCTACCATTGCATCATATGTTCAGTGTTCATTACTTGGTAGTTCATATTTCATTTATGGAGCAGGACATACATAATCAAGATGGTGATAAAAAAATCTGCACTTTTTTTCAATATTAGGCAGTTCAAAGATTGAGTGGTGGACAGTTCACAGAAGAATGTGATTCACTGAAAACTGCAGAATTTGATGAAAAAACGAAATACGAAAATCTACATTTCATCAATTCTGAAAACAGACTCATATTAATGGAAGACGCAATGACTCAACTTATGCAACAAATAGTGTTTTTAGAAATGGAACGAGATATTCCAAAAGACATAGACAGTAATTTATTATATATTATCTTTTAACATATTTTGCTTCATTACAGGTTTTTTTTTCGTGTTATCTACCAAATCACTTCATGTGAAGGATAAATGCTGTTCTATTTATAAATAATCTAGAAATAATGATTTTGCAATAATCAATGCAATAGCGAAAAGCGTTAACATGTGAATTTGTCATTTATAGCGGTGTGGTAATAATAATTTTCGACAACATTGGGGTAAATTAATCCCATTACTATCTATGCTTCTCCGGATATATATTTTTAATATTCGTCCTTTTTCTTTTTGGTTTGTTAATTTTGATAGGTCTTTTGATAAAAAAAATTATCAGTCAATTTTCCTGTATGATTTAAACAATTATTGCATGTTTCATTTTACTTTTACTTTTTCTGATAGAGCAGATGATTGTTTCTGAAACACATTGTGTGGGCTCTGAATTTGGTATATGAAACATACATTTTAATAGTCATTGAATCGTGTCCGCTGCTAGTTTTATACCTTATAATACCATATGATAAGCATCTTCTCAATAACAAGTGCTTCGGTTCAGACATAATTAAAATGCTTGTCGTGTAACATGTGTAACTTTACTCAATATTTTTCTAATTATTTCCAGCCGAAAAAAAATATCCACTAACCTTATGATTTGACTATTAAATGTTATACTTGTTACAATACATTTCAGTGTGTGAAGAAATGAAAAATATTTGTGTTCTTTAACGTTAAGCATAAGAAATAGGAAAAATCTCATCACTTGGCGTCCGGCGTCCGGCGTCGTCCATCGTCCGTCGTCCTGCGTCCGTCGTCGTTAACTTTTACAAAAATCTTCTCCTCTGAAACTGCTGGGCGAAATTTAACCAAACATGGCCAAAATCATTATTAGGGTATCTAGTTTAGCCATGGCTAAAAATAGAACATAGGGGTAAAATGCAGTTTTTGGCTTATAACTCAAAAACCAAAGCGTTTAGAGCAAATCTGACAAGGTAAAATTGTTAATCAGGTCAAGATCTATCTGCCCTGAAATTTTGAGGTGAATCGGACAACCCGTTGATAGGTTGCTGCCCCTGAATTGGTAATTTTAAGGAAATTTTGCTGTTTTTGGTTATTATCTTGAATATTATCATAGATAAAGATAAACTGTAAACAGCAAAAATGTTCAGTAAAGTAAGATCTACAAATAAGTCAACAAGACCAAAATGGTCTGTTGATCCTTTTAGGAGTTATTGCCCTTTATAGTCAATTTTTAACCATTTTTCGTAAATTAAAGTCATCTTTTACAAAAATCTTCTCCTCTGAAACTACTGGGCTAAATTAAACTAAACTTGACCACAATCAACATTGGGGTATCTAGTTTAAAAATTGTGTCCGGTGACCTGGCCAACCAACCAAGATAGCCGCCATGGCTAAAAATAGAACATAGGGGTGAAATGTAGATTTTGGCTTATAACTCTGAAACCGCAGCCTTTAGAGCAAATCTGACATGTGTAAAATTGTTTATCAACCTGTTGTTGGGTTGCTGCCCCTGAATTGGTAATTTTAAGGAAATTTTGCTGTTTTTGGTTATTATCTTGAATATCATTATAGATAGAGATAAACTGTAAACATCAATAATGTTAAGCAAAGTAAGATTTACAAATAAGTCAACATGACGGAAATGGTCACTTGACCCCTAAGGAGTTATTGTCCTTTATAGTCAATTTTTAACAATTTTCATAAAATTTGTAAATTTTAACTAACATTTTCCACTGAAACTACTGGGCCAAGTTCATTATAGATAGACATAATTGTAAGCAGCAAGAATGTTCAGTAAAGTAAGATGTACAAACACATCACCATCACCAAAACACAATTTTGTCTTGAATCCATCTGCTTCCTTTGTTTAATATTCACATAGACCAAGGTGAGCGACACGGGCTCTTTAGAGCCTCTAGTTATTATTCATATACTATTCATGATCTATTTCAGAACAACATGTAGAGGAATATATTAATTGGGTTCATGAAGCAAAAATGTTTCATCCTACTTCTTCAGCTGCGTCAATAACAGATATTGTATCAAGACAAAGTGAATTTGTTGTCATTACTGGAAAACATGGAATCGGTAAGACGGCTCTTGCTCGCTTTATTGCACTTACACTGCATAGAGATGAAAGCAGGTCAATTGTTCCCATAAAATGTCCAGACGATATGTTTGAATTCTTATCACAAATTAAAAGATCTCGGCAAAAATATATTTTAGTCATCGATGATCTACTTGGTAGACAAACGGTGTGCAAGGCCGATGCACGACAATGGATCCAATTATACAAAGAAAAATTAGAGACAAATCCTATGGTGAGACCTTTCCGAATTATTGCCTCATGCAGATTGCAGATCAGCACCTCTCCGGAATTTGCTTCTTTGCGAAATGTGTATCGTTTCACTGTATGTAACATTTCTGGTGATTTCAAAAACAGCATATCGGAAATGTGCGAAATTGCATTATGTCACTTGGACATGCAAAAAGTTGAGTTATTATTTAGGAAAAACTTTCATAAAAATAACAACTTTTACACTCTTTGTTATCTAAACTCAAGGTTATTTGAAACAAATAACTCAGATATAGACCTTTTTAATAATGCATTTCGTACAATCGAAGAACAGATAAATGATATGTATAAACACAACGAACCATGTTTTTTACACCTTGCGCTAATTATTATTTTTGATGGAAGTCTAAGTAAACACCGTTTTCAGTTAAACGATGAAAGTATTTGCGAAATTTTGGATGACGTTCGCGAAGAATGTAAGTTGAACAATGTACAAAATTCACAAGTTCTGCAAGGGACACATCCTCTTGTTGGAAGATACTTGAAAGACAGTGTATCTTATTTCACTATCATTCAACCAGAACTTG
Organism: Mytilus galloprovincialis; assembly: GCF_965363235.1. Taxonomy (NCBI): domain Eukaryota; kingdom Metazoa; phylum Mollusca; class Bivalvia; order Mytilida; family Mytilidae; genus Mytilus; species Mytilus galloprovincialis. The sequence continues at coordinate 64,538,951 of NC_134842.1, read as the reverse complement.
TTGATATTTTGTCAGTATATTTTTTTAAGAAAATGCCACAGTCCATGATTAAATACGGAAGTGACAAGTTTCTACAGATGAAAATACAAATAGAGTCAATAGGTAGTCCATTGAGTCCTGACATAATTCTGATTGAAAAATGGCTCGAAGATAGGTTTTTTACTCGAATAGTTCGCGATATTAAAAATGAAAAATTTGATAATGCGTTCGATAACATTCAAGTATCAAACATTTTATACCAAGACAAGCTTATTTCATATTTATCTAGTTCTTCTGAAGTACAACAGCTTGTTTTATCAAATTTCGACACATTGTTACTTTCGGTTCAAAACGATGCCATTAATTTAGTAAACTTTATCATAGTTGAATGCAGGAATCACCATATTTTGATTCATTACAGTACAAACGAATTTCTCCTTCTCTATGAGGAACGAGTCATACTAAAATTCTATTACCATAGCCAAGAGGAGAGCTTATTATTGCTTGCGTGTTTGAAAGGTTATAGTGCTGTAGCGAAAGTGCTGTTAAGTTTAGGGTTTGATAAAAATTATCAGGATGAATTTGAAAGGACACCATTACAAATGGCATGTCTTCATGGCAGTATTGATGTTGTAAGATTATTATTACAACACAGCTGCGACGTTAACCTGTGTAATAGCAACGGCGAAACAGCACTACACCATGCATGCTTTTGGGGATACACTGATGTTGTTGATACTTTTTTGAGAAACCTTAGAACTGATACAGCAAAGTGTTTAAAACCTGATTATACCATGCGTAACAGCTACCTGAATACACCAGTTTTTTTGGCGTGTGCACAGGGACATTTAGGTATCGTTAAACTCTTTTCAACTCTTGAAAATCTAGATTCGCGTTCAGTACCGAATCCATTTGATATTACCGAGATTGATTTTTATGAACGTAATATGTTACATGTCGCTTGCAGAAACGGACATACAGAAATTGTTGAGATTCTGCTGGAAAAGAATTTTGATGTCAATGTATCCGATACGAAAGGTAGGACACCGCTATTTTATGCATGCAAGAAAGGGTATACATACTTGGTAGAGCTCTTAATGAAGAAAGATCTTAATGTAAATATTCAGGATAATTCTGGTCAAACACCTCTGCATATTGCCTGCGATTCTTCTCATGGAGATGTTGTTTTGTTGTTATTACAATCGCAATGTGAATTGAATACTGAAGACAGAAATGGAAAAACACCATTACATTTAGCTGTACAAAATAACAGTGCGACAATAATTGGCATGCTTTTGCAGTCACATCCAGAATTCGAAATTTCTGATAGCCAAAAGCCAATTGCCAAAAGTGATATTAATGCACAAGACAAAGAAGGGCACACGGCCTTACACATTGCTTGTATCGAAGGCTGTGTAGATTCTGTTAAGATTTTGTTGCAATATCAGTCAAATATTGATAAATGCGACGAGGAAAACAAAACTGCTTTGTTTTGTGCATGTGAAAAGCAAGAAGAATATATAGTAAAACTTCTAGTTGATTGTGATGTAGATGTTAATATATCCGACAACAGTGGGAAATCCCCGCTGCACATCGCCGTTGAAAAAGAAAATATAAAACTGTTAAAAACTATATTAAAATGTCAGATCTGTCAAGTTAATTCAATGTATGAAGACGACTTTTACGGGTGTCTTTCTGCTCTTCATGTAGCAATTACAAAAAGCAATGCTCCTTTCGTTAAGATATTACTCGATTCAAATTGCGATGTAAATCAACGTGGTCCAAAGTTGCAAACACCGTTTATGTACGCGTGTGAAAGCTTTGGTGATGTTTCAGAAATAAGAAGACTTTTATTAAACAACAATTGTGATGTGAATATTCCTGATGTAGACGGTAAAATCCCATTACATATTGCAAGTAAAGGCAGTGATCTCCAATTGATCAAAATGATATTAAAAAGATGTCAAGATATAAATACTACCGACAATCTCGGTCGGAATGCACTTCATTATGCGTCGGAATGCAATAATATAAATACTATTAATCTTTTAATCAAAGAAAACTGTAACATTAACCAATGCGATTCGAACAATGAAACGCCAATTTTTTGGGCAATCAGAAGTGTGTTTAAGAAGAGTAACATTCAACCATTGATAAGAAGTCATTGTGATATCAACATAGCCAATAATGATGGCATGAGTTTGTTGCACATTGCGTGTTCGGATGATGACTTATTTCTTATCAGAACATTAATAAGGAATGACTGTAACGTACGTATTGCTGATAAATTAGGTAGAACAGCATTTCATATAGCCTCTGAATATAGCTGCGAAGAAAGCATTGCGTTGCTTGCAAAGAATTGCGATGTTAATGTGAAAAACAACAAAGGACAGACATCACTTCATATCGCTTGTCAAAGACGGAGTTTAGAGATTGTCAATCTTATATTACACCATGGATGCGATGTTAACATTCAAGAAAATTCAGGAAACACCGCATTGCATATAGCAGCCAAGCGAAGGCATATTTCGATCATGGAAACGTTACTTAGGGCAAAATGTGATGTAAATATACGCGACGACTCTGGACAAACGCCAATCTTTTATGCTGTAGAGAACCGAGAAATTAATATAGTGAAATTATTGGTAAAAAATAACTGCGACGTTACTTTACAAAATGACGACGGTAACACTGCTCTGCAAATAGCAATAACAAAAGGGTATAGCGATATTGCAGATGTTTTATCATTGTGATGCAGTTGAAAGCATTTGTATGTTTCATATTTCGTGTGTGCTCTTAAACCTCTTGCTGTTTAGTGTTTGTCAAATATACATTTTAGCAGAATAAGGCAACGCAACTTACGAAAGTCTTGATTAAAAATATATAAATAGAGTTACCAATAGTTGTATGATAAACTTAATCAAATAAATGATTTACTGATTGTTGTTTGCATCAAGTGGAAATATTTTCATGCATGTTCGTGACAAAAACAAATTAACAATTACTACACAATGTACATATAGATCTTAAGAGAGCAACTTAGAAATTAGTAAAAATTAAATAGAGCCAGAATTTTTGTCCTGCAACAGGCCACATAATGTACCTCTGGAAGAGTTGTACAAAGGGTTTCCATCATCCAAAGATCTCTTTTTGAAAGAGACATTCAATTTAGTGTCCTCCTTCTAATCATAGCTGCGTAATTGTACATCTCGCACAGCCAAACAAACACCATACTTTGTCCAAATGACGGTGAAAGCTAACGAATGGACGTTCGGAGTTATTAGTCAAAATTATTCTGCCAACGCAATGACAAAATAAAAACCAAACAGCAGACACACGATAGTTTATAAAAAAAACATGGAAAACTTGGCATGATTACATGTGCTCCGGCAGAATAAGCAGATCCTGCTCTATATGTAAAACCTACCGTGTTGCTTATGTTAGTACAAACCAGGTGATTAGTAATTCGGGAGGTCACATTGGTTGAAAAGGGGACTTAATTGTAGTAATGATAATTGGAACATATCCGTTGTCATTTGTGATACGGATATTAAAAAATGGTAACCAATGCGTTGTGACGTCCGTATAATTTCCAAAGGGACGGATTCAAATTCTCCACTTGCAACTCTTGGTTTAATAGCTGCCTTGAGAGAAGCAACACTGTATCAGGGACATCATAATAGGAACTGAAGTACAAGCCATGATATATCTGATCAAGTATGTAATATGAAATCTGTATGCAGGCGCTGCTGGAATGTTGCCACATACAAATGGAAAGTTCACAATTAACTTTTTTCAACCGACCATCATTGTCACTTGCTTGGTGTTGGCCAACATATGATGTAGACTTACTGCATCGGTTGTATTCTTTATCCCAACTTTGATTGGATTGATGTGTTTGGTATAGTTAATAAATGTTGACGCATTTAGCATGGCTAGTGATAGAACATCATCTAGATACTAGTAGCGGGAGTTTACATTAAAGGATACTTCTAAATTCGTTTCATTCTTCAAAACAAATTTTCTTATAAAGTCAGCCTCTTATGAATAAAAGTCGACAAGAAGTGGAGCACAGTTGGTTGCCATTGAAATGTCAATTGTTTGGTTAAAATTCGTTTTCTTTTTAAATGTGACAAACGTTTATCAATAAAGAAATCAAGCATCTTGATAACGTCAGTTTCGGTGAGGGTTTTGTTTGAATCAGTGTTCTCTTTTGCAAAGTATGAGTTATCCCTTCTTAAGACAAGATACGTGTATCTACGTTTGCCAGACTTTTTTGTAAGAAATAAAACGACCAAATCTTTTAATCTATCTTTTAGTTTGGAATCAGGAATATGTGTGTAGATTGTAGAAGTGTCAAATGATAGAATTACGAAAACAATCTTATATAGTGTTTGCTCTAAAGAACCGATGGAGAATACACATCTGATTCACGCCATCTTTAGAATAGGTAATTTTGAAGCCCGGCTTGAATTGCTAATAGAACTGATGCTAATGATATGAAAGGGGTTTTATACATTGCTTTATAACGCTGTTTGTAAGGAAACTTTTGTAGTTAAGGTATCCAATACTGTGAAGGAAGATCTTGCCAGACATATGATTTTCCAAATTTCATGGGGGTATATGTTGAGTTTTTAAATGAAATTCTCAATACTCAATTCATATGTCAAGCAGTTTATGTAATTTATTTCTTTTATAAACATACACAAATATTGTTTGGTGCATTGACTGCGGGTACAGTAACATATATTACATGGAGAAAGGACTGGTGTTTTGTAACACTTTGTTCTTAAAAGATTGATGTAACATGTGTATTTATAGATCCATCCCGTCTGTTTAATTCAGAATTGTATCAACAACCATATAATCTAAATCCATTCGGAAAGAGCATTTACGTCTTTTTTCTTGTGTTTTACCTGGCATAAAAGTCGACGGAATCAATCAGAGCTGATGGATTTGGGCTACCGATGATTTGGCAAGGGTTTAACTGCCAATCTGGATAGGACCTATATGTTTATTCCCCAGTTAATATTGGAGGTTTAATAAATGACCACGTATTATACTGTGGAAGTTTTGTGCAATTGGTATTCGAGTGATAATGAAAATATTTTGTATCGATACAGAGTATAAGCATTTCGATCAAAATCAAAATATAAGTGTTTTGAAAACAATGCTTCAACGAGACTAGTATGGCGACCATTAATTATTGGTTACAAGTCTTTTTTTGGTTATTTAAATAAAGGCAACAGTAGTTTTTTCTAGTGTTTCGCTGTTTTACTCCTAAAGTTGATGTGTTTCCCTCGGTTGTAGTGTGTAACCCAAGATTTGTTTTCTCTCAATCGATTTATGATTTTTAAACAGCGGTATATATATACTACTGTTGTCTTTTCTGCACTAAAAAGCTGTATACAAACAGTTTAACATGTTTACGTGTACTCACAGTAACTTAACTGCTTCGATTACGAAATGAGACGTTTCTACACCAGAGACCAAATGATATATAAGTAAACAAACTATACGGTGACCTATAGTTGTTAATGTCTGTGTCATTTTGGTCTTTTGTGGATAGTTGTCTCATTGGCAATCATACCACATCTTCTTTTTTTTATATAGGTCATCGTACGGTCTTCAATACTGAGCAAAAGCCATTATGTCTCATAGTAATCTCTAAAAGGCCTTAAAATGACAAATTCAACAAACAAAAAAAGAGAAAAAATATATGTAGGACTCTAAAGTGCAATGGTACTCTAAAGTGCGATGGTCACGCTAAAGTGCGATGGTGATATATATATCAACAATGATAACCTATGAATTACATGCGCTTGAATTTTGACAGGCACCTACAGAATGTGGCGAGTTAACTAGTTTGGTGGCAATAAACCCAATCCTACAGTAACAAACTTTAGAAATAAGTTGAAAAGGGCTTTACTTTATCAGATTGATACAAAGTAGAAAACATCAAACGATATCACTGACCAGATATGGTAGGATTTTCATTAGGAGGGTCAAAAGATCTGACATGCAATACTCGAGTACTCGGTCATGATACTCGCGAGTATTCAGGTACTCGGAAAAATCTTTAACGTCCATTGAAAAGCTTTGATTTTCGAAAGACACTTTTGGCGTATTAAAATGTTAACCTTGTTGCCTTTTTTTAGCTATTATTCGTGTGTTTCTTTGTCAATTATGTTCTCTTATTTATTTATATTGTAGTCCTGTAATGTTGTGTTGTCATTTTAATGTTATATTTCACATGGCCCTAAAGGAGGGAGGTTTGGCATGCCACAAAACCAGGTTCAACCCACCATTTGTTCCTTTAAAATTGTCCTGTACCAAGTCAGGAACATGGCCATTGTTATATTATAGTTCCTTTCTGTGTGTGTTACATTTTAACTTTGTGTTTCCGTTGTGTCGTTTGTTTTCTCTTATTTTTAAGTGTGAATTCACATTACTATAAGACGTGTCACGGTACTTATCTATCTCAAATTCATGTATTTGGTTTTGATGTTATATTTGTTATTCTAATAGGATTTTGTCTAATGCTTAATCCGTTTCTGTGTGTGTTACATTTTAATGTTGTGGCGGATCCAGGGGGGTCCGGGGGTTGGAACCCCCTTTTTTGGCAGATCAATGCATTTGAATGGGGACATATAGTTGGACTCCCCCCCCCCCTTTTTGTCCTGGGTTAGGATCCCCCTTTTTAAAATGGCTGGATCCGACCCTGCGTTGTCAGTTTATTTTCAATCTATGAGTTTGGCTGCCCCTCTTTTCAAAGAAGTTTTGATTAACAAACGAAAGTAGGTTAACGGCTTGTTGTTATTAATTCTTAAAGGAGTTATCCGTGTACAAACATCGTAACAAATTTCCCTAATCAGTTCCATGGAACTTTGATTTTGTTTTGTGTTCTAAAATTTAATCTGACCGACAACTTCACATGGAATTCTGGTTTCTTGGTCCTGACACAAAAAGTCCTGCACATGAAATATCCACTCGGACGGAGCAGACTATGCTGGAACTGCTAAAACAGCTTTTGTCGATTATAGATAAACCTGAGACTAAGTTTTTATAACAATAGCAATCTCCTCAGAATAAACGAACTAACGTTGTAAAAAGATGTTATTTTTATCAGTATTACGAACGATATGTCAAAAAGAACTAAAATATTTATAAATTTAAGGTCAAACAAGTATCCGAGTACTAAAATTGTAGTCGAGTACTGGAGTACGCGATGTCATTCCTAATATTTATACATTATACATCCTTACAATAAAAAAGAAACTAAGAACAGATCTGAGAGAACTCGCAGTTAATGACATCTAGTACAAAGCCAATAACAACTAATAAAACTAGATGTGAAAAAAGACCCTGAAGCCATTTTTAGGAGTGAAGATTTGATAATGAAAGGAAGACAATTTTCACATAAGAAGTAATTTTGGCATAGATCAGCAGTTAACAAGAATGTTTCCCCATGCAGTACACGGATGTCCCGTCCGCACTATCATTTTTTACGTTCAATGGAGCGTGAAAATGGGAGAAAATCTCTAATTTGGCATTACAGTTAAAAAGATCATATCATAGCTATATATATATAACGAACATGTGTACTAAGTTTCAAGTTGATTGGACTTCAACTTATCAAAAACTCCCTCGACCAAAAACTTTAACCTTAAATCTTTTACCTGAAACGGGACAGACGAACGAACGCACAGACTAGAAAACATAATACCCATAAATAGGGAATACAAAACGAACATAAACCCTAACTGTTACTCATAATTGTAGACCCGCCTACTAAAAATCAGATCGATATGTGAAGGTGTTTAGATGAGGTCTGTAGAATGGTTAGTTTCACTAAATATTCAAGGTTCAAATCTGATTGTTTTTGGCAAATATCAGATGAGCAGAATCAAACGTAAACTTGATCAGTGACTAACATACTATAATTCATCTCAATGTGTGAAGGCGAATAGAAAAAAGTCTGTATAATTGTTAGTAGAAGAATGATGAACCACTATATGTGAAGATGACAACGAAACGAAATTGTTCAAGTTTCTTGCCGACAGAATTGCTTCTTTAGAGACTAATAAGGATACTTTCCAGCTACCCCTTTTAATCATGGAAAAGAAGATACACGAATGTTTGTCTATGTTCGGCATGCTTATGAAAATTGTTGTAAAGCGGCATTTTAGATAGCACTGAAACTGATGTAGTAGTATTAAGAATAGCAGCACTCCCAAAATATGGTGGAACAAACTGTGGATAGGTTATGGCAGGAATGAAGACTTTTGATGGCTTCCTGTACATGACTTATCAAATGCGTTTGGTCCTCGTGTAGCTACTCTTCCTTTCGTTCATGCATTTAGTGGATGTGACACTTTGTCGGATTTTCGTGGGAAAGGGAATAGGTCAGTTTGGATGACATGGGAAGTATTTCAAGATGTAAGGGACGTTATTTTTCTTCGCTGAAGTATAAAGACACATACATGGACATCATAGAAGCATTTGTTTGCATCATGTATGACAGAACAACATCAACATTTGCTGTTAACGAGACACTGTGTAAATTGTTACCCAGGAAGCAGCGGCATTGTGATGCAGTTCCGCCTACAAAAGTTTTATTCGGAGCACATCCAAAGAGAAGCATATCAAGGAGGACAAGTTTGGGCTCAGCCTGATTTATGTGTTAGACAGGTACATATACCAAGTCATGAACACTGGGGTTGGAAGAAAGAAAAAAATCGATGACAGTTGGAAAGTGGAATCCAAAAAGGACTTCCTCGGCTGCCGTTAACGTTGCATCCTCCTGTCAGGAACTTTTGAAACGCGGAGGCAAATAATCCAGCTGTGTTGGTAACTGTAAATGCTACCATTCTGTCCTTCCTTGTACGGGTTTTTGTAATGGCTACTGTCAGATAATTATAAGATAACCAACCTGTCTTTCTAACAAAACTAGGCATTTAAACTTAACAAAGAATGTGATATCACTTGTTAAGTTGATGGAAATTATAAAAAAAAAATACATTTTCAAAATTTTTGCCGCCATTTTGGAAACGGAAGTCACTCTTTTTTTGTCATTTCTGTGTTGTTTTGTCGTACTTTGGGAACTGTAATTAACGTTTTATCAAAACTTACATTGGATTATACCTATAACACAGCTTTCAAGGATTTACGAAATGTAGCCAACTGGATATGACGCCATTTGCAAAATGATCGGTGGCCATCTTGAAAAAATGGAAATTTTTGATGGCCAGCACCTGATTTTTTTTAATCATCATTTAGTCAACCTTTATACCAAATTTCATGCTTGTATCACGATTTGCACAATTATGTCCATAATATCTCCCACTACTAGTAAAGGGGCCATTACAATCATGTATACAACTTAAATATCAATCAGTACACATTAAACCATTGAATTTTCAAGTTTCAGTAATAAAAAAACATGACCTTGCTAAATGCCAAGAAACAGGTATCGGCAGATGGTGGACCATGAATGTAGACATATACTTAATTATATAATAATGATATTTATTTAAGTTTGGTTTTGCTTTACTTATAACAAACTAACGGGTGCGGGAATTTCTCGCTACATTGAAGACCTGTTGGTGACCTTCTGTTGTTGTTTTTTTCTATGGTCGGGTTGTGGTCTCTTTGGCACATTCCCCATTTCCATTCTCAATTTTAATACTTACACCAATGAAAGTTTAATATTTGATTATGGCGCTTCAACACAAACTTGATGCACCGTATTTGGACTATTTCGTGGAACCAGATTTAAATGGTGTGCCCGAATTAAACCACCGACCTTCGATAGGAAAACTGACATTCCTAGTCAATTCAGATTAGATTGAGTGCACCCGTACAAGTGGGGCTCGAACTCACAACCTCAGTTTTTACTGGTTAGTCATTAAAGTAGTAACTACTTAAACCATTCGGCCACCAATACCCCTTTATTTAAAGGATTGACAAGTTTACTGTGATTTTATCCAGGTTTGGGAAACATTATCTTCATTTAAAGTATAGGATATTGTTTCCCATTTGAAACAAGTTTTCTATATCCTAACTTTATTAACCTTTTTTATTATGTGGTAACGAAATCCCCATATAATACTGTGATCATGTATAATGATGGAAGTTCTATCCAGTACATATTCAACAGGTTCAGTGTAAATACGTCACAAAAACTTTGGGAAATGCATGAGTTCGTGTTAAACTCGATATGTTAAATATTCATATTTTATAGCAGCTTTAAATGTTAACAACACAAGTGAGTTATTAGGACCTGATGTGATTGTTCATAGTTTGTTGCAATTTATACAAAGAAATATTGTAATAATGTTACATGATTAAGCGTAAGCATATCTAGATCTATGCTTAACCTGGCAATTCTAGCCCTAAATTAGGAAAAGAAAATCTGATTTGACATTGCAGCTGTTACTTAAAGATGAATATAATATCTATAATTTAAGTTCAACAACTTGAATAACGTAACAGAAATTCATCAAAAGATTCGTTGTATCATGGCAGCCAATCTTTATTGATGGATGAAGCCAGATTACCTGGAGAGAACTTCCAACATTTGGCAGGAGAATTGGCAATCCTAGGCAACCAATATCAAAGTGGAATACATCTTGCCTCTAGAGGTGTTAAAACTCACAATCTAAGTGTTGGAGGGCTAGTGATTACTACAAATAAACTACTGAGCCCTCTTGGCTACTGAGGCCCCTGAAAATGAGAAGCTACCTTTATGGGAAAGGATATTGAAAATGTGAAACATTAACATCAAATAACATCAACAAGACAATCTCAAAATACGTTTTCTTCCATTCATCATTATTATGTTAACGTTATATGTAAGCAAAATAATATGCTTATAAAATGAGTTGATGGAAAGATCAAGTGTTATACCATTGCATTGTATTATACCATCAACAGTGAGTCTATAAGATGGCTTATTAGTGATCAAACAAGAGATACTTTAATAATGGTTTATTTAAAAAATCATTTTTTTCATCTTCTATTAAGAACTTGAAATGAAATAACAAATTCAATAAAGTCATGAAAACAATAATATATAAGCAATCTATGATAACAAAATGTAGAATTTAAGTTATCAATATACAAATGTACATAACAAATAGACAATCACACTAGTAGAAGAAAAAAAAACAAATATTAGCTTTAATATATAATTAAAATCTATTTTTCAATTCCAATATGAGTTTTATTTTATTCTGATGCTGAATATGAAAGATAGGTACTGCTCCATCTTATCAAAACCTTGAAGTTGGCTTGTGAAAAGCAAGATTTATTAAAAATACTCACAATGAAAAAATGTTAAAATGCTAAATTATGAATAATAAAAGCATTATTTATTTTAAGAATCATATAAACATTAGTTATTAGATAAATGTATTTTGTTTATCAAAAAAAAAATTTTAAAAAAAGTTAAGAAAGACATCTTTATTTATTTTTTCAGATAAGCTATATAAGTATATCTTTAACATTAACACTATATAACAAAGGTAAGTTTTACTTAGCTTTTGGAATGGTCATCCATTAAAATCATAAAAATAACTTATCACAGAGCATATAATATACAAGGATGGATATGAATTCAAGTTATAGGAAAGACATCAGATAACAATTCTGGTTCAAGAACATGTTTAATTCTTACAATTAAAATTAACAACAACAAAAATAAGGCACTGCTTGTTTGTTGTTATTCATCATCTTCAAATCATTTGATCTTTTTACATTCATATTCCATATAAGAATAAAATAATGCCATCTTGAATTAATGAAAAATCCAAAACAAACTTTTAATTCTTGTGTCAGATTACAGTAATATAAATATCTCCTTCTCTTTCAAAAAAATCAAAACTATAATCTTAACTATGCATATTACAGTACAAATAGTGACCAAAATATGCCATCTTGAAGGATATCTAGTTATAATCCGATGAAACTATATTTTCAAAGTAAAAACAAATCTAATGTCATATATTTTCTTTACATTTCTAGTGTAAAAATAATCAACTTGTATGAAAAAAAAATCGCCAAAAATTACAATTCTCTGAGACCAAGACTGAGATATGAATCAATTAACAATAAGCAAGACATTGAGATCACGATTTGATTCTTTCATTATAATGTTCCTAATATATATATGGCTGATTGTTTTTTTTATATTAAATGCCAGTACCAGCTATTTCGAGACAGCAAATTCTTATTGGTGGTGCCTGATTATTACCACAAACTTTGGTAGCAACCAGTCAATAAAGATTGGAGTAAAAATGCACCTGCCACTGCAGGGTATGGAACTCACAACCTCAGTATTGACAGTAATGATATAGAGAGTGTTTTTCTATATGTGTTAAGTATCTTTTCAGCACTTATTTTACTTTGTCCTAATCTCTTAATTTTTATACATGAGTAAAAGTTTTTTTGTTTGTCCTAAATCTGGATGAATAAGTCTTTGAAAACTCTCCCTTATTTTATGGAGAAAAAAAATACTGAAGAGGTTTCCTAGATTTCTGAGTTTTGCACTGTCCTATACCTTAAATAATTTGTGTTGCTGTCAAGTGTAAGCATCACATTTCATTGTAGCTGATTCTCAACAATACTCAACATGAACAACATCTTTAATGAGCTAAAACTTATCCTTAGATGTATGAATATTGCAGTTATGATTCAGATTGTGACTAATGTACATTTATCCTATATTCTCAAAAATTTAATTCAACAGAGAAATTTGCCTTATAATTAAGTATATATTTTTTTCAAAGCTACAATTTTCAAAAATTATCAAATATATTTTCTGTATCTCAATAAAGAATATGTTTCCTCTCTGTTTTTCTTCTTCTGTATCTCACTGGTAATTTACATACATATCACAGGTTTTATATACTGAATTATGATTGCATAGATTATGGCAACTATAGACAAATCAAGTATAAATGTATATAAATGATGGTTTCACTCTCTAAGTCGTAAGTGGTCTAGGCTGCGATGCTGTTAGTATTGTGTTTATATTGTCTGTTCTTTCTTTGAATTCTGTATGGCCTGTGGCTAACTCACTACAAAATATAAAAAAATCAAGTATAAAAGAAAATCCGGAAACAAACTTCACCTGGCTATACAGTATGGGCTTTGCTCATTGTTTAATGATAAAGTGACCTATAGTTTTTAATTTTTGTGTCATTTGGTTTCTTGTTGATTTGATTTTTGGTGTTTTAACGCCACTTTTAAGCATCACATTTAGGTCTCTTGTTGAGATTTGTCTCATTGGCAATCATACCACATCTTCTTATTTCTATATTTAGACCCATCAAATTAATTAAGTGTAATTCTTAATTACTAGCACTGATTCAAACTACTGATAGTGAACTGCTATGGTTTTCAGGTATAATTAACTCAGAATAAATCAAAGGTTTTTGGTACTCACATTATTAAAATTGAGAATGGAAATGGGGAATGTGACAAAGAGACAACAACCCAACCATAGAGCAGAATTAAAATTCTTTTCTTAAATTCTTTGTTGATAAATTAATTTGATTTTGTGTGTTTTTAAGGCCACTTATAAGTACCGCCTTTGGGCTATTTCATGGCCCCCAGTTTTTAATGGTGGAGGAAGTCTGAGTTCCAAAAGAAAAACATGACCTTCTATAGAAAAACAGAGTTAGTATTTAGACCACTTGGCCACCGAGGCCCCCTCGTCAATAAATTAAGAAATTGTTTTAAGGAACTAAGTTGGAAAGCTCTTTAAGAGGTTAAAAGCAAATAATCTGAGCAACTAACAACTAAAATAATTCAAAACCTTCTGAATTAAAAAAAGTGCTTAGCTTTAAAAACAAATTTATCGCACCGTGGGTGATTGGTTTAACGCCGTCACGTGGTGACCCCCTATGAGACCGTAGGGGGTTAGTAAATTTCATAGGGGGTTCATGACGCTTTAATGGTGACGTCATCTATTAATGTTGTTGTGATTCATTGTTTATTTTTATCATAACGCAGCAGAAAAAGTCCAGTGTGCGATAAATTCTTTATACGGTTAACTACTGACCCCCTACTGACCCCTGCGGCCTCACCCCCTTTGAATTTTACTAACCCTCTATGGATCCGTAGGGGGTCAGTAGCAAACCATATAACTTATAATAGTCTCTAACAAAAGGTAACTATAACTAGTTAATACAGCTGCTAATCTAAAATTTATTGTTTTTAAAATTCAAACCATCTTTTAATAGTTTCTAGCCCCAGTTTGAAAATGTTAAACATTACAGAGGCCTTCAAATATAATTTCAACCAGCATTTACAATTGACACTTAGAAACTAGATCAAGCTTCATCTAGTTTTATATGTTTAATTTGATTGATTTTTCAGTGTTTTAACGCCACTTTTAAACACGGCATTTAGGCTATTTGGTGGCGGTCAGTTTTTCTTGGTGGAGGAAGCCAGAATGGCAGGAGAAAACCACCGACCTTTGATACGAAAACTGACAATCGAATCAATTAAGATTAGAGTTGAGTGCACCCGCACAAGCAGGGTTCGAACACACAATCTCAGTGTTGACTGGCTAGTGATTATAGTAGTAACTACTTAGGCCACTCAGCCACCGAGGCAATCATTTGTTTAATATTCCTCAAACATGAATGAGATAGTGTATAAGAAAGGATAAGCTGACATTTTTTTGCCTTAAGTACCTAAAATTAATGTCTCCATCCCCGTCACTATCAAGCTCCTCCAGTAAAAGTTCTATTTCCTCTTTCGTTAGTTTAATTCCATTTTCCTGAAAAAGAAAAAAAAAACAATACATTATATCTACAACTGCAACCATGCTTGACATGTATACATGCAATTATCATGATCTTTCTCATGCTCTATTCTACGAAAATTAAATAAGCTCTTGCAAAATGAAAATATGAATAAACTAGATGATCCCATGCAGAAATTCAAAAAAGAAATAATTTAAAATCTGAGATCATAAGATATACATAACAAGGCAATCTCTAAGCAAATCTAAATTTGGAACATTAAACCAATAACTTTCAAACCTAAAACAGTATAAGCTTTTTGGCCAAAGATGTGACGATTAGGACTACTAAGAGTAAAGACTCATTTGTTCAGAGTCAAAAGTATGTATCCATGTAGGATCAAGACAGGTTTTTCTTTATTTGTACTTTTTTTTATTAACATTAACAAATTCTTTATTGCACTCAGTATCTAGTTGTTAACAAATGCCCTATTTAGAACAACTATTATATATAGGTTTATCCCTGTGTGTTATTCGTACTTTTTTTTTTGTTTCATGCAAAATATAAAATTATAAAAAAATATGTTTAAAATTGTACATGTTTCTTTTGATAAATGTGAAAAAATAATGTTCGTATGAATTCAAATTATTTCATATAAGAAGCAAAATCATCAAAATGAAAAACGACACTTAATTTATAATGGATTTCACTGTAAAGTAAGAAATTTTAGAATATTTTATATTTTATTCAATTTTTGGACAAAAATTCAACTAAAATGTATTGAGATTTCAATACATCCCGTGTACAAATAACGTTATCAATGAATGAAATTCTAGTTTTCATATTTTTCAATTCATATCTCCTTGCCATTTTAGCAATAATCGAGATAATAAAACATCACATAAATTTCTAAATTAACAGTCCTTATATACAATTTTGTAAATTAGTGACACAATAAAATCATAATGCTATGTATACAATTCACAATATTTGTTTAAGCCATTACAATATTTATTTGAGACACATACATGTAGCAAACACTGTCAAATTTGTTAAAACAAGAACAGAGGTAAATGTTATATTATGCAGGTATATATCAGAGGTGATGACAAACATCTTTAAGTCCAAAACAATTTTACTTATCGTGATACAAAATCATTTTACATATGTGTGAACAACAATTTACTTTCTTTCTGAATTGTAGACAATAAAAACAAACAAACACTAACATACTAAAAAACTTTAAAATGTAAAAAATAAAATGATTTTTTCAACTCATTAATAAAGGAGTAAAATCCTATAAATTATATCTAATAATTTTTCAAGTTTCCAAAATTTTTTTTGTCTGAAACAGCTGAAAAAAATATCCCCCTTTTTTTTAACAACTGTTATCATGGTTATTTACTTCAAAACAACATTTATAAGACAAAAAGTGATGTTAAGTCTCGTCAATCAAACCAACATTAAGATTCATCAGTGATAATGGACACAATACCTTTTGAGATGATGCTGAGGATCCTCTGGATATTCGTACTAAAGCTGACTTAGCACACTACATAGTACACAATTTTTAAAATCAAATGGTGTATCTAATTATTAATGAATCCTTATAAATGCTAGATTGTCTTTTCTTGGATGGAGAGTTGTCTCATTGGCACTTATACCACATCATCTTATATCTTGTTATCATTAAAATTAAGTTTGATTACTGATAAAAGAAATTGACAAAACATTTCCCTGTTAAAAAACTTATTTTCTGCTAAAAACCTTTGAATTTTAATTGCTGTCTACTTGTTGCTATCCTAAATGCAAGATTTTTTCCGTTGTGGGCCTATTTCAGATTTGTACAGTGAAACTTGTTTTTAGAGACCACTTGAGGGAGCACCGAGTAAATGGTCCCATAAGACAAGTGGTGTTTTAAAATAGGTTTATTCTATAAAAAAAAAATGCCCTTCACAGGGACATCAATTCAAGGTTTTTTTTATAACATAGATCAAATCTTATATAGAGGTGGTTTTGCAGTTCAAAAGTTGATGATTATAAGTTTCGTAACTTAAAGGTGTTTGAATTTCAAAGACAAGGATACTTTAGAAGTAATGAATTGGGAGTTTAATAAATCTTATTCCACATATTTCACGTTTGTTTCTTTTATGGGACATCCATAGTTTGCTGTTTGGTCAAATTTTGTCCCAGTGATCTTTTTTTTATGATTGTTTAGTTTTGTCTGGTTTTATGAATTTACCTTGGAGATTGACATTTTTGTTAGTACATCTTTTATCACACTTTATACATATAATATTTACCTCTAATCCCTGTTCAAACTCATCATATGAAATACACATACTGCCATCCTTATCCAACTGACTAAAAAAGTCTATTAATTTCAAATTGTTCTTTTCAATATAGTTCATTAATTTGACCATTGGATGTATTTTTGCCTTTGGTTTCTGAGGTGGCTCCATACCACCATGTTTCATTTTGATATTTGGTAATTGTTCTTTCACTTGTTTAAAAATTTCTTCAAAGTCTTTATTTACTAGAACATCCTGAAATAAAACAAATTGTGAATTAAATGACATCTTACTACATTTACAAATTGGTGGAAACATCAAATGTTTCTGTAAAAAGATTCAACATGCATATTTAACAATTATCATTTATAGATTTATCTTGCAAGAATATTGAGAGTAGCTGTGTCCAATATTTTGCTAGAATGACCGTTTAAAATTAAAAAAAAATAAACTTTATAAATATCATGCTTCACACAATTTTGAAAGAAGAGGATTTATAATTCATTCAGACCATCTAAAATTGTGTAGAAAACAGTTTAAGATATCAAAAGAAGGGAGATAAGTCATTATTTGCCAGTACAAAAACAAGTAACTGTATAAATATCTTAAGGAAGTCTGGGTCATAATGAGGGTCTCTTCATACAGATACAACTGGCAAAACTTAATCATATATTCAACTGAATGACATATTTATATCATATTTGAACATAAAATTGAGAATGGAAATGGGGAATGTGTCAAAGAGACAACAACCCGACCATAGAGAAGACAACAGCAGAAGGTCGCCAACAGGTCTTCAATGCAGCGAAAATTCCCGCACCCGGAGGTGTCCTTCAGCTGGCCCCTAAACAAATATATATACTAGTTCAGTGACATTTTTTTGAAGATGGTAGACATATTGAGGATTATTCATTTTCATTTGGATTTTTTTCTTTTCAGAATAAGAGAAACAACTGCTAGTTACACAGATGTTTTTGTTTTAATTTTAATGCAAGAACTCTTTGCTGAGAAAACAGCAATTATACTGTTTTTAAATTGTAAAAATATTTGAACTATGTATAAAAATATTATCAAAATCATGCATACATTCAGATACTCTTTAACATTATTGCATTTGATACTCCCATATTGTTCCCACAATGTTGGTCATTATCTGTAAATACATTAGCAATTCAAGTTATTTTAATTCGTTTCATGACTCAATTAAGGAAAAGAGAATTGTGATTTTTCCCTAGTCATCTGCAGCACAAATATTTCCCAATCATAAACAGACATAATAGATTTCATCAACCTTTGAATAGAGTGCTATGCTATAACATACCACACAACTTACTTCAAAATTAATTTCTTCAAGAACACAATTAGGATTCCGTAGTATTGCTGCACATATACCATAACATCCAGCACTTTGCATAGGATTTTTACCAATCTGAAAAAAAGATTAAAATTTCTTTTAGATAAAAGTACAAATAAGCATTTCAATAATTAAACGAGTCAAATGATTGCTAAAAATGCCATGATGTCAATACAAAATTTAAATGAATTTCTAATAATGCTATCAAAGTTAAAAGTGTTTCATCTTTTTTTGGCATTATGTATCCAATCAAATCAAATCTTCTATCTTCAATCAAAATTTAATCAAAAATTTTCTCAGTCTATAAAATAACATTAATTTTCTTTATTGCGAATTGCTCATTTAATACATCAAAAAATGTCCAACTTGAATATGTACCTATAATTTTTTGTTTTGGTTTGTGTCTGTGAATTGCTTTCATATAGATGTATACCTGAAATCTCCTTTGAAAATTGTTTCTATAAAAATCAGTCAGCATTTGGTGAGAAATATTAACGTTGTGAGCATTGTTTTTGTTCTTGGGCTTTTCATCATCATTGATATATGTGAAAAGAATCTGAACAACAAAAAAACTTTCATTAAAAAGTTTGCACCAGGCCATTTTCTTAGAACTGCACAACAATGTAGGTTTTAATTATAAATACTAAGGAATTAATATTTTCTGAAAATATGTTGATTAGATAAAGTGACACAATAACCTTGACACTTACCTTTATAACTTTTAAAGCTGTAGTTTCATTAACAGCCAGACCTTTGCCTATTAAAACAGCTGCTTCGGTAGTTAATCTGCAATTCCTGCAAAACATCAGATGTTCAGTAAAGTTTGTCAGACTGGATCACAAAGATTTTGTCATTTCTACATGTCAACTAATGTCAGTTTACTTTCTCCCGTTACTAATTAATAAAATTTGAAGAAGAAAAAAATGTTTTCTCTGTTTTGTATATTTTATTCTTTTATAAGGAAAAATGTCATCAGTCCTGAGACCATATAGAATATTTGCCCACATTTACACATAGGCGACACTAAAAAATTATAAAAAACTCCACGAATGTAGTGGATGACCCATAAAAGAGTAATTCTTTCATGTTTTGAAGACCTTTTATATAATCATTCTTTAAAATGTGTTGTCAGAGAACCATTTAATTTGTCTTTTTTTTTTCGACTTCTCATTACCACTAATATAGTTCCTGAGGAACGATCTGCCCAGTTTCCAGTGTAAAGTACTCGCATAATTTAAAAAACATATTTTGTCTAAAATGCAGTTTTCAAAATCATATTAAACCAGCTCTGTACAATTATTATTTTTTTTGTAATTTCTATTCAGCTGATTGTATAATATTTCTTTATGATTTTTTTTCATTAGTTTTTTTTCCAACTTACTTCTAAGTAATGCAAATGTTTTGAACAGCCTCAAAAACTTACATTACATTAAGCTCTTCTAAGACTTGGTTATGTTTTAAAGCATCACACAGTGATATAGCACCTTCCACACCAAACCCATTCCACGATACATTCATCTTTTTCATAAAGTCGTTGTTCTAAAAAACAAAAAATAATTTATCATATCAAATCCAAACAACAAATTCTTTCATATTACAAGTATAACAATTGAATTTTTGGATTAATAGAGTGAAGGTTGGCATGATTTTGTAACAACATGTTGCTTTCCAGAACTGCAAGCTTTTTTCGTTATGGCTAAAATTGTTTCTTTATATTTCTTGTTTGTTCATATCTTTCCTACAGTAATTTAAGAGTTCATAGATTTTCCTGCACTGATGTGAATTGTATGTTCTTTTTTTTTATACAACTTTGGGTAGTCCAATAATCTACATTTTGAGATTTCTTTAAATCTGTTTTTTTTTATTTTACTACACAAAATAAATATAATAATATGAATAATTAAACCCTATGGAAGTACAGTATACATGCATTTAGATAATCTGCACTATCTATAATACATACCTGCCAAGTTTTGAAAGTGCCCATGGGGGTTTTAGTGCGCGACAACAATTTCAAAGGTTACAATTCTTTGCGACGACTTTTTTGCGTGTGCTGTTTTGTGGTCAAGAAAAATTGTCATATTTGTAAGATGAGCTTACATGCCTTTTTCTTAAGTTTATTTGCATAATTCTAGTTATTATATATCAGTAGAAAAGATGAACATGTAGCTGCAAGACCAGGAATTAATTTCATGTGTAAGGATATTAAATAATTGTTGACTTTTCCAATTTAAAATTATGCACAAAGAAAGACCTTTATCAGGTTGGGAACAACACCTAGGGGTATCCCCTCAATGTAAGGACATTGAAAACCACTGTTTCAGTAAAAATTAGCACATATTCATATTATTTGAAGAAACTTTTCCCAAAGAATTATACATCTTATGATCTATCTGGTATAATATGGGGACGGAGTCCCCAATAACAGTAGAAAATTCAATAAAAAAAAAAATACGGGAAAATTTCCCGAATTTTTCATTGTACTAATGAACTCAAAATCGTTCAAATATTTTTTGTCGTGTTTTGAAATGCCGGACCTGCGCAGAAATGTACAATGTACTTCCTTTTTCCGGTCTCGTTTGTATGAAACTTTGAGTAAAATATATATTTATCAGTCTAGTATAAAATAGGAAGGAACGCGCAATACCAATTTAATTTTTAATAATTCCTTGATATGAAAAAACGTTACCTGATGATAGCGTTTCTTTGTTTACATTGCATATGACGTCATAATTTAAATAACGTCACAACGAAATCCCTAACAACAGAACCAAAATCGGAAACGTTACGGTATTTCCGTTTCTTTTTTTTTACACAAATATTTAAGTTACAAAAAAATAATTCATACAGACTTCGTCCCCATTTACAGGTAATGCCTGCCTCATATTATGGTCAACACATGTCCAAGAATTTTGGTATGTTCTTGGCATAATATATCATGTATATCTTCTTTATTTTTCAAAATAATTAGACCCTACATTTAGAAAAGTAGTTCTAAATATAATGTCAGAATTTCCCATTTTTAACTGTTTAAGTTAAATAAAAATCTACATTTTTCATTTTTATTTTTCACAGAAGTAAAATGACCCCTTGACTAAGGGAAGTCCCTCATTTAAGGGATTCCTCATGTGGGTTTTTTTGTTTTGTCCATGTGAAAAATAAAGAATAGTACATTAAATAATTTGGTATTTTAATAAAATACATAAATAACATTTGTTACAGCAAGTGTAATATCAATAAATTAGTGAATAAACTACTATTTATTATCTTTATGGTAGTACTGCATCATTGAAGTTTGTCAATCAGCCAAGCTTTCAATCTCATTCTGTGTAAGATCTTCCTTGCAGGTGAAAAACCATTTGCCATGTTCACAATTTAAAAAAACAGAGAAATTCAACACAAGTTCAAAATCTAGGATGCTAGAATTATCTTGAGAGAAAACGTTTTTGATTGGCTGATTAATTTGATCATGAGAAACATAGAATTTGATTGGCTGAACACGAATGTCTTCCTTGGACACAGTTCAAAATCGGGAACCATCATATTTTTCGTGTAGATTTTCACAAAATCGTGTTTTAGAGGGTTTTTCACGATCACGATCGTGCAATCGTGACAAAGGGTCAAAATCGTGTAATACACGCCTAAATCGTGAAAGTTGGCAGGTATGATAATACTAAAATTACGAGGTCCAATTTGTCAGCCGTCATCGGGTAAAAACGACAAATCAAAGAATTCAACTCTATATATAACTAATATAGGACAATGGTGTAGATTAAAAATTACACCACTCCAGACCCTTTTGTTTTCCACATAATTAATATTGCCAATAATTAACAAGTTCCGGGTCTAATCCGATACCGATACCAATAGTATATTCACCTGTTAGCTATTACCTTATCTGTACGTTTCGCATTGGACAGGCGCACCACCAAACGGTGTATTTAGGATTTTGCTATATACACGGGTCATAATCAAAGGGCTGACACTACTAAATTCAATCATTGTCAAATTGTTCCCTATTGTAGCTTTATTCAGCAATCAGCAAGACTTTCTAAGATAACTAATATAGGACAATGCTGTTGATTAAAAAATACCCCATTCCTGGATAGCCTGGACCTTTTGTTTTCCAAATAATTAATATTTCCAATAATTGATAAGTTCCAGGTCGACGGGTTCAAATAGAAAGATTTGAAAGCAGAGAAAACTGTGTATCTTATAATCGACACGACTTTATCAGATGACAATACCAATTGCTAAAATAAGGCTTAGGCATAGTTATATACTTTAATTCAGTCACGGACCCGCGATATCACGGGTGTGTACTTGTAATAATTGAAAAATGTTGCATAAGTAGGAGATGATCTTCCCCAGTCAATATAAAAACTAAAATCACAAAAAGAGAGCATGTTTAGCATTAAAAGTTATTTACTGACTCCTAAATATCTAAAATAATAAAAATTCAGATAATGCTCAGCCAAAAGATACAGCTAAACATAGGAATAATCTTGTTTTATGGTGAAAATTTGAACAATTTGTATACACTATAACTTAAATGAGCTTTAAAGGATGACCAAAATGTTATATTATACACAAGTATCCTAAAATTGTGGGTAAAAATTGAGATTTTATCAGCAAATTATCCTGGGTATGTATTAATCTAATCACCAAAAATTTTAATAATCTAAAAACCTCATTTGTTTACCTTAATACCTTGTCCTAGCGCCATAGCACCTTTCCGTCGTATATTGTTCCAACTGATATCCAGTTCTTTCATTGTCGTATTCTCTGCTATAGCTGGTCCCAGTAGAAGTCCTGCTACCTCACCAAACCGATTATGACTAAGGTTAAGGTATTCTAATTTTGAAGCCTTATAAAACAAAGTAATAATCAAATTATAATAAATCTGAAAGCAATTTTTATAAGTTCAAATAGATCCATTATTTAATGAAAAAGTTATGATGCCAACAAATCAATTTTTATTTTCAATCATACTATCAAGTTAAAATCATATTAGACATGTACTTCAGTTTAAAATTAACTACCTGAAACATGTTAAGCCTAAACTTAAACTTGATATAGAACTCACTTATGTACAAACAGACTTGATTGTTTGATTTTTTGTGTGTTAAATGCCACTTTCAGCATTATTAATATTGTTTATTTTGTGGAAGCCAGTTTTTATCAATCAAGCAAACCAGTAGAGTGCCTGGAGAGAACCACCAACCTTTGATATGAAAACTGACAATCCTAGTCAATTTAGATTGGAGTCAAATGCTTCTACATGTGTACAGTTTGAACTCACAAGATAGTGTTAACATGCTGTGGATACAGTAATTGAAATACTTAAACCACTGACATCATGGTCCCATCAGGTGGAGCTACAGTATTAAAATCATTTTAAATAATGACCATTCCTGGCCTCTTCATTCAATGGTTGTCGTCTGTTTATGTGGTTCATAAGTGTTTCTCGTTTTTCTTTTTGATATAGATTAGACCGTTGGTTTTCCTGTTTGAATGGTTTTACACGAGTAATTTTTGGGGCCCTTTATAGCTTGCTGTTCGGTGTGATCCAAAGCTTTACATGGATGGAGAGTTGTCTCATTGGTTCTCATACCACATCTTCTTATATTTGAATAGTAAAATCTAAAGAAACAAAAATTCTTACAGTGATTGCATCAGCAAAGAAAATGGCAGATTTGTCATCAAATTGATTGCCTGAAAAAAATAATTAATTAATAAAACTGATATCAGAACTAAAATCAAAACGATAATAATTGCATATAGCATGCATTTAAATTGTAAAATTGTTTGACGGAAAGTAAAGAGTTTAATAAGGCATTTCATTGTTTTATATTTTTCATGTTTTTGGGGACTTTAGTTGCAGTCTATACAGTATGATTTTTCTTCATTGTTAAAGGTTTTTTACTTTTGCCTAAAGTTGCTAACATACACTTCATTTGTACTTTGGGGGATATTTGTATTTTATACAGAGTGGATAAATAATTCTATTAATATCCCACCTGATAGTGTAAGATGTGTAAGAGTTGAATTGGTTTTCATCACTTCCCCAATCTGTTCGGCACAGCCAAATCCTAGTCTATTGTCTCGTAGCGTCTGAACATAAAATTTATACATATAACAACATATTATGATATAGGGTTATTGCATGAATATTGGGGAATATTGTCCCTAGTAGAATTTTATATTGCACGAGCTTGCGAGTGCAATATATGTTCTACGAGGGACAATATTCTCCAATATTCATGCAATAACCGTTTTATTGTATAGCAATATAATATTTAAAAGTAAAAATTGGTTTAAACTAAGATTTTGTCGTTGATGACGTCATGAATTTTGAAGATTTATTGCACTAGTGCAATATTGGAATTTATTGCACGCTAACTTTTTGTTACTTTGTGTGGGAAATATTATATTGCTATGCAATAATATTATGTATATTTATATATATGAGATGAGAGACAGAAATGATATTTTTTTTCTTTCTAAAAACAGGTTATTATTTTTTTATATTATAATAACAATAACCTGCATTATGTTTTTTTCTGTTATGCATTTGTCATTATACAACTCTAACTTTTCACCCTAAAGCTGTCTACCCATAGAGATACGATGGATAAAATAGGATCTGACAGTGTTATAGTGTATGAATTTATCAATTGTAAAATGGATGAGTATTGTAACCTTTGTTTGTTCGTCCCTCTCTATTTTGTATCTTCAATACTCTCTTAAGGATGTTCGCTGCTCAGTTTCAAAATAAATAACTTTTCATAAAACTAGTATGTACTGATAGGGAATAAATTGAGGAATCAAAAAAGCAAAAAAAATATAGGGGTCAATGTGCTTGTTTTCGAGAAATTAGCCATTGGAATTTTGGCGGGAAAATGTTCTCTCTTGATTTTTCATAGCTTTATCATTGACTAGTTAAAGTTCTCAAATACTATTAAAAAATAAATAAAATTTTATAAGACTTTTACAATTGACTTATAATTATACATGTAAAAGATTTATAAAAAGAAAAATGGGGGTTCATGGGGAATTTTTTTTAAAGCATTCAAATGGATAAAACTAGAGGATTCCGAAAATCTGACAAAAATTCCAAAACTGACAAGCAGACATCCTTAACATTGATTCTTTTTCAGTGAAACCTTCAGTAAACTTTATAACCTTTAATAAACCTGTTTTATATTTTGATCAAAATTATTTATGGTGCCTATAGCAAATCAAAACTTTTGTAAAGCCAAATCATATCTTAATAGGAGGTGCACACGTTATTCCCACTGCCCCTTCAAAGTTGATTGTTGTACTTTTTATAAAAGTTTCAAATAATCTCTCCTATACACAATATCATTGTAAATTTCAACTTATTTGGATTCCCCAAATTACAAAAAAAAACTGCATTTTTTTAAGTCGTTTCCATGGCATGTGTTTGCAAGTGTCACTTAAAACATTGACAGTTCAGCAGAACTTACCAAATCTGTGATGTAGATATTTTCCTTTAACATGTTACACACAATAAGACCACCTGTATCCCCTAACCAGTTATCACTGATGTCTAAGTTCAGAACAGTAGTGTTAGACTGAAAAATTAAAAGCATAATATGTAAAATAAGTATAGTTTAAATGTATGGTTTTCGTTTCAAAATCACGATAAATAGTCTACTGAGTACCATACAGTGAGTAAGTGATGTTTAATAAAAATGCTGTCTTATTGATGTCCAACAAAATATAAATTGGATTTTTTTCGAAAATATTTTTGTGGCAAAATTTTATCTGGTAACGAAAACCAGTCTAGAATTAAGTCATATGATCATGCAATTGATTAAGGAGGTTCGCTACTCTGTTTAATAATAACAAGCTTTTTAAAAGACTGCTATAAAGTGATAGTATATAAATAAAGAAACTAAAATAGCAGAAAAAAATGATGGGTCCATGTGCTTGTTTTCGAGATATAAGCCATTGAAAATTTGGTGGGAAATAATTCTCTCTAGATTTTTCTTACATTTAACATTGGCACTCTTCTTGTTTAAAAAACTATGAAAAATAACAGGGATTTTAAAAGATTGTGTAATATGGCTTCTTAAACTATATGTAATAAAAATATAAAAAGAAAAGAAGGGGTTAGTGGGCAAATTTTTTTAATGTTAATACATGGATAAACCTAGAGGATTCCAAAAATCTGGCAAAAAATTAAAAAATAGAGGACCAAACAATTCCTTAAGTTGACATATATATGGTAAAGAAACTCATCTTTTTTGTAAATGAGCTATAGGAACCTTTACATATTTCTTTTTAGTTTGCTATATTATTAGGTTGCTGCCTCACATTTACCTTAACTGGAGTCTTAATTTAGTTGAACCATCATGTCTTTTTATTCATATAAATGTTAATTTGTTAATAAAATAAATATTTGATATCAAACATCAACAAATTAAACAAATACTTTGTATTCATTAGATACTAATTTTTGTATATTTTGTGAGATAGGTGAACAACAATTTAAATATTTAACAATTTTCCTACTATCAACAAAAATTATTACCCACTAAAATTAAAGAACCTAAGTGAGCACGCTCACATACCCCACATCCCCACATTGTCATTGGAGAAATTAAATAAGTGTAAGAAAAAAAAATTGTATAAGAAAAAATATTGAAGAATAATTTCCTGTCAATATGCACATCAACACAGTATGTCCTTTAATAATTATCTACAAAATTTCATGAAATTCTGTTGTGTGGTTTCAGAGGAGTTGAGATGACAAACTGTTGAAGTAGTACCTTAAAGCAAATAAGTTCAAAGAGATGTAACTGCTAGAAAAAAAATTGAATCGTAATTTCCTGTCGATATGCACATCTACATAGTATTTTTTTATTATCTTAAAAGGTTTCGTGAAATTCTGTTGTATAGTTTCAGAGGAGTTGCGATGACAAACTGTTGCAGTAGTACAATAAAGTAAATAAGATCAAAGGGGGGTAACTCCTAGAAAAAAAAATTGAATCGTAATTTCCTGTCGATATGCACATCTACATAGTATGTCCTTATTATCTAAAACGGTTTCGTGAAATTCTGTTGTGTAGTTTCAGAGTAGTTGCGATGACAAACTGTTGCAGTAGTACATTAAGCAAATAAGTTCAATGGGGCGTAACTCTTATAAAAAAAATTGAATTGCAATTTCCTGTCGATATGCACAACTACATAGTATGTCCTTTTCATCTGAAAAGGTTTCGTGAAATTCTGTTGTGTGGTTTGAGAGGAGTTGCGATGACAAGAAACAGGACTGACGGACGGACGGACGGGTCAAAAACATTATACCCTCCGCAACTTCGTTGCGTGGGGTATAATAAAGTAATCCTTGATAATTTTATTTAATTCATAATTTTTCTCAAGACTGACAAAATAGCTTACTGCTAGAGATCTTGCTATACATTTCATGCCCTCCTCTCCAAGTCCATGATGGCTCATTGTTAACTGTGGTTTTTCCATGTGACGAAGGAAGTAAGACGCAGGTACTATCCCATTTTTCTTACAATCATTGATATAATCTGTTTTTCTATCATAGGTAGTTGTGGTTTCTAGAAAAAAAATTATATATACTAATTTTAAGTCCCTATCTTTTTTTTCGGCACATAATATCATGAATACTGAAACATTACAATAACAAAATATCTTATCTTTTTTCCTTTCTTCAAAAATTGCAGTTTCATTTTGGTATAGATAGAGCTATTTTTGAGGAAAAAAAATGAATATTTTATGAGTGTATGAAAAAAAAATATCAGTACTGAATATTCATATTTTGAACTCATTGTTTTAAATTGTTTAATTCTATTCAAAACCATTTGACATGTTATAACTATTTTTCAGCTTTTAATGGTTCATGTATGATATGTACATATATTAGATACTTGTCTTCTTGAAGCCAAAATGCAGGTTAATTGAGAAACATGTGTCATCATATGATTATATTTAAATAAATCTTTTTCATTTATCTTTTGAAAATATAATATACATTACAAACAGTATAATGTTTAACTTATGACTTAAAAACAAGTAAGTTATTTTTAAATAATACTGGTACTTGTTATAATTAATCAAATTGTGATATCAACAGCTACTTTTAACTCTGCTAATTGTAAACCTTTCTAGCAATAAA
Organism: Mytilus galloprovincialis; assembly: GCF_965363235.1. Classification (NCBI taxonomy): domain Eukaryota; kingdom Metazoa; phylum Mollusca; class Bivalvia; order Mytilida; family Mytilidae; genus Mytilus; species Mytilus galloprovincialis. The sequence continues at coordinate 64,510,403 of NC_134842.1, read as the reverse complement.
AAGTTTATTTGTGACAAATTCAAACAACTACCACACAAAGTATAAAACTATGAAAACATTCCCTGTAGAAAATGTAACTTCTATCTAAATCATTGCTCCTGACAATAGAACAAATCTTAGTTACCATATAACTATAATTCTTAAATCATGCTAAATTCTTAAAATGCTGAAAACAGAATTTTCTAAATGTTTGTTTAATCATTTACCAATATGCCTTATCTAAATTATGTAAAAATTGCAATCCCTGTATACAATCTTCATGACAAAATCTTTGCCAAAAGATCTTTCATATATAATGTGAAAAGAAATTAAGACTTTACAAATAATTACAAAAAATCAAGTCAATTAATAGGTCTCGAAGCAAAATTATCCTGAAAAATTAACTTACATATAATATAGTCATTATAGTCACGTTTAAGTTTGGTAAAATAAACCTTTTACTGAAATATATTTAATGTGAGTGCATCCATTTATCCCCTGTGTTATCCATACACCAGTGTTAAACAATTCGGTGTCAATCATCTGATTCAAGTATACATAAATATCCAATCAGCTAATGATTTCAATGTTGGAGATAACCCTTTTATCATATTATTTGGGTTATCTCCCTTTTCAATTACAATATGAGAGTTCATGTCCATTTCCCTCTCCATATTATCCAATCACCAGTGTACAGAAGTTTGATCTTACCACCAATGAATATTTATTGAATATAAGTTTATTATCATTTCTTCAATTCCTGTAAATGACAAATGGGAGATAACCCATTTATCAGAGATAACCCATTTATCATATTATTTGGGTTATTTCCCTTTTTGAAGACATTATGAAAGAGTATATCCATTTCCCTCATATTATCTAAACACCAGTGTACTGAAATTTGGTCTTACCACCAATATTTATTGGATATAAGTTTTCTATCAGATCTTCAATTTCTGTAAATGACAAATGGGAAGATAACTCTCTAGTTAACATAAAATAGCCTCCCTTGTATTTCAACATTACAAAAACACATAAAATAAAATATACATGCTTTTGCAACTTTCTCAGTCTTCTCTCCAAAACTCAATATATATTTCAATAATAAATAAATCTATAATAATTATCACAGAATGAATGTAGTTTTTTTCTTTCTTCTTTGTCTTCAATAAAATTCAATTATTGAACCGGTTTAATATTTTGTTTTAATATTCTCAACAATAAGTTTTTCTCCCTTATTATAAAGGTTTTTAAAAATTTCTACAAAACAAACATAAGCAAAATGACACATAGCTACTAATAGTCAAAGCAATTAATCCCACCATCAGAATAAAGTAGCAAATTAAATTTCTACTATGATTGTCCATGTTTTGAATTGCAGTTTTTATGTGATCTGCTACTTGGTAATTTCTAGGTGAAAAAAATATAAAACTGCTGTTTTGTCCCAAATTGAAATCAAATAAACAAAATAAATAATAATATCAAAAGAAAATGAAACCCTACAATCTACGTCAATTGTCAAAACCACATACTAAGAGCACCGAGAAAATTAGTGCTGACTTTTATACTGGCATCAAGACAATAAGCCGTTCTTACGAACTGGAAATCTGCCAACATGTCTGAGAGTGTTGCATGATACCTTGGTTTTCCTGTTTAATATTGAGATAATATATAAGTTTAGGAAAATTTGTTACAAAACACAATTGAAGCTTTTCATTTAGGATGTTCAGTTCCCAATACTGAGTTTATTACAAAGTAATTTCAACATCACCCTGTCATATGTATGGGAGAGCATAAGCATCCTTTAAATGCAAACAAATTCAGCTTTGGGGTATGTGACAACCAAATAAAATCTTTTTCTAATTTAAGGTAAACATTGTCTTCAATAATAAAAAAGCCAATTGGTGGCACATCCCATTTTAAGATAAAAACTTGATCAGTTAAGTGAGGTAAAAGGGAAACATGGATTACAAGTCAAAGAAACAGAAACCCAACAACACAAAAATAAAACATCAAGTAGTCATTAATGTTCACTACTACAATTGACAGGTTAATTAAAAGAGAATATAAAAGATTTGTCATCTTCCACAACTCCAATTATAAATTATCATTGATGTGTCGAGGAGTTGATTTGTACCCCATATTTTCTTTTCATTCATGTCATTCAAAACTCCAAAATTAAATTCTCCAAATGAAGAAAATCTCTCCACACAGAAGTCATTGGCAGTTGGAGCTACTGGAGACAAGCTTTTCAAAATGCAGTGGCTAAACACATATAGTCCAACTGTGTTAACAAAAATATCTTTTTGTAAGGAAAGAGTGTACTAGAATTTGTGAACAATTACCAAATGCTTTCTTAATTGAGACCTACAATTTATAAATATATTGACAAAACACCCCTCCATTTTCAAATTCATGTCTTAGTATTTGAACTGGAAAAAATAAATATCCTTTCCTGTAAAAAAGTATTTGGTATTAGGTTTTTATTTTGTATGTGTGTAAATAAGTCTGGAACATTGTATTTAATATTGCCGATCGACCCACTAACACATACTTAATTTACCGATTATAAAAATGTTTATTTAAAGGTTAGACTTTGTAAAGTAACATTATATCATCATATGTAAAATAAAATCCAGTTTTTGTCATTTCATTATTGCTCAAACATAGTATTATAAAATGTCTTTCACTGATACATGTGAAATATCTATAGAATACAAATTTACACACAGATGAACTCCTCCCCTTAATAATATGTTGTTAAGTACAGTTTTAAGCTGTATTTGATGAGAACTTGTGTAAAAACCATAGCACTTTTAAAAAAGTACAAAAAGGAAAGAAATAAAGAAAGGGATATTAATGCATTTATATATGGTACATCCTTGTTTACTTTTTTGTTGTGCAAACTTAACTATGCACTAGTTCAGGACAAAGTACTTCTATTGTACTGATTCAAAGTGTAAGTAGCTGTATAAAGAGATTGCTACTAAACTGGTGATCCAGAACTAAAAAAAAAGGGGGAGGTAATACTACCACGTATTCAAACACCTAGCTGCCTAACTGTAGGTCTTAGTCATAGATACGAAAATAGTAAAGAAAATATCATAAGGACCTAACAGCTACAGTTCCATAGCTATTAAACACCTATTCCAGAGGCTCCCGCAGGGTCAAAAATGTCCTGCGACCTCTGGGCTTTTTAGAGGCGACTTCCGACCTGAGAGCCTTCTATAAACGACCTGCGACCTGTAAAATTTGGAAAAAACGACCTCCGACCGACTTCTGTCCTCTGTGTTGGGGAAAAAAACGACCTGCGACCTGTATATTTCCCTTAAAAACGACCTCTCGACGAATTTAAAAGCGACCTTGCGACCTGAGGGGGGTACTCTGTGGGAGCCTCATCCCAAGTCAGGATCTTTGTCAGTTTTTGTTGTATCCTTATAATATCTTAAGGCTTTTTCTGGCTTTTTTTTAGAAAGAGGTGATGATGGTACGGACATTTATCTAAGTATTTGTCACTTACAAATTATTCTGCTTTTTTCCCCATACGTACATATTAAACACATTTTTAACAACAAACGTTTGAGGGAATTTATGGTTGGACTAAACTAACATGATGTTGAAGGATAAAAAATATAGTGGAAAACTTATAATAATGAATTTGAAAAAAAATGTATTTAATCTATTCTATTCACAGTTTTTAATATAGGATGGAACCTAAGCGAATAATATTAACTGGAACAAAAATTACAAATAATCCCTTTCTATCAATGTTTAAGCTTTTATGTAAATACTTGAATTTCTAACTGTCAATAACATTTGAGAAATTATAACAATATTTCTAACACAATAAATCAATTATAACATATTTGTTTTCCAAGTCGATTAACTTGAGCAAACATTTTAACTTATAATAACTTTTGATCTAACGAAATCAATTATCATGTTGACTTGGGATATTAATGTTTTTTGAAAATAATTACAGGTCAAATGATTATCTGGTGTATGTTTCAGTTACTACTAGAAGAAACGTCCATTTCATAATGGAAATTGGAAATTGGAAAAAATGAAACTGGCAAGAAGAAATGTTTTTTATACCATTACTTGAGACTTAAAGGAATTTTATTCTGTAAAATATTTACTGGAAAATATTTATTATAAAGTTGTAAACTCCAACCAGTTATACACACCTAAATTTTGAAAAAATATTATGAGACCTGTGAAAAACAAATTCTGACATATTTAGTATAAACTTACACAAACTGTAAAACATAGAAATTAATTAGACATTTTAATTAAAAGGATAAATTTGACTGAAGGACTTATCATCATTTAATAAATTACCAATTGTATAAAGATCCCAGGAGAGATGTAGAAATCAGATTTAGCTGTCAGGGAGATTAATTATGCATTAAAGTGGAGTTAATAAGACAACATTCTATCAATCAGTTAACCAATCAATCAGTTAACCAATCAATCAATCAATCAATCAATCAATCAATCAATCACATGTTTATACAATTAAAAAGTATGCAAATATAAAGAACCATAATTAAAGGTATGCTGGAATAGCAAGGGAAAGCAGGATAATATACATAAAAAATTATGAAAAAATCTGATTAAGTTGGTACCCAACAACTTGACTAAAATTAATTTGACTCGTTTAATTTTCATAAAATTTTGACAAAATATATCTACTTTGACCCTTTGAAAAAAATATAAAAATTTTTAAAAATTTAAGACAATCATTTTCTCAGAAAAATCCCTGTAGTGTTAGATACCACCTTAAAATATAAAAGTCATAACATACAAAGACTATAGAAAGATGTTGTAATCACGATTCGATAGCCGTACCTTCTATTTCAAGATCAGTATCAAAAGCCTTATCATCTGCTAATATGGAATCCACATTGGAAAGTTCAGCTTCCAAGAACAAGTCACGCTTGGTTGGAGATCTTGGTTCTTCATCGCTGTCGCTGTCATAATATTGACCTCGGTCATTCCTGGAAAATCCACTCTCAGCTCGGGACTTTCTACTACTAGCTCGACTTACAGTCTGAAATTTAAAAAAAGTTTAGTTATTTAAAATTTTAAATATGTCCATAGTACTCTGATGCCCCATCTGCACTATCATTTTCTATGTTCAGTGGACCATGAAAATGGGGTAAAATCTCTAATATGGCATTAAAATTAGAAAGATCATGGCATAGGGAACATGTGTACTAAGTTTCAAGTTGATTGGAATTCAACTTCATCAAAAACTACCTCAACCAAAATCTTTAACCTGAAATGGGATAGACGAACAGCTGAATTGACAGTACAATGAACGAATGGACAGATGGACAAACGAACAAACAGACGCACAGACCAGAAACATAAATGCGGCATAAAAAGGGGAAAAAAAACAACACATTAATTGAGCCCAAATAAAGTTTAATAACCCACACTCCATTATATTAAACTCAAATTGGCTTAAAGTTTTCTAGTTAAAAGAAAGGTCAATTAAAGGATGAGGTGTACCTTCTCATAATATAAAACTACCAGTGAAAACCCCAATGCAACATACACATTGAAAAGCAAAAGAAACAATGCTGTTATTACTGTTCTTCACTTCAGTAACATTAAAGGCTTCAATATCTAGCATAAACCTGATTCCAGCAGCCTGCAACTGAATTCCTGTTTTAATGTGCATAAAAATTTCAGCATAATATTTTATCCTAGTTTAAATATTTTATGCAAATTTTTTAAATGCGATCAAATATGTACAATACTAAGTAAGATTGCACATGCTGCATTGATTGTGGTGATTTCTTTTTGATATATACCAGTAGATGCATCATTCTTTTACAGAACTGAAGGTTTTTTTCCATTTGGATTGTTAAATATTTTCGAACACTGAATATGGGTTTTGTATTTCAATAAGTTGAAAAAAAAAAGAAGCAAAAAGCAGAAAGTGGAGGCAAATGATTCCACCAACAAAGGGGGGAAAATGAATTTGTTTCAATACGTACATGCACTGTAAGCTAGGGATTTTCCTTATGCTGTGAAGCATTATACAATTTTTTTTTATTAACTCTACCCTCTACTTTCATTTTGAGAACAGGTTAAAATTTCAGTCTATATCATTTAATTAAACAACTTAACAAAGAAAGATTTTAAACTTCAGGCAACCTTCTCTACTTTTTTTTATTATCTTTACATTCAAACCTTCCCTCCCCCTTTTCTTTCAATTTCCAACATTATTATAGTACATAACATACCTTTTTACTACAAGTTTTAATTCTAGTGTCCAACTTTTCGTGTTTGTAAGTCGGAAACGGAAACATTTTTGTCAAGTTTCTTGTTCATTCAGAATGCCAATTAATCCATATGTTCAAAATTAATATTTTTCCAAATTAATTCCAAATCTATAATTTATCTCACAAGTTTGAAAATTTCATATGAATTTTCTTGTAATTAATTGTCATTCAGTTTTCTGACTTCATAAACTTTTGTAAAATTTAAATTGAATAACTTCTACAAATTTCAAGTAAGAAATGTACACAGAAAAAAAATCAATGTATTGGCAGTTTGGATTCCTCAAGTGTAATTCTTTGTTGCTACAATACTACCGTTCCTTGTATACTTGTGACAATCATTATTTCTAAGGAAAACTGTCATCAACGGAAAAACTGCCACAAACAATACCAAAAACAACCGTAATAAACATTAAATTTTAACATCCATTGAACAACAGTCTATTCAATTTTTCATAATGAAAATTCCAGGGAGGCACATAAATGTAAATTTTCTTCATGGTTTTCTTGAATAATTTATCAATATCTTGTAAATTTAATAGCAGAGTTCCATCCCATAAGTTGATTTTTATGTTTCTGTGATTGTCAACTATTAATCATGGTCAATTAAAGGCTTTTCATGATCTTTCTTCAAGATTGTAATTATGATTTAACATTCACAAGGACAAATTTCCTTTCCACTTTATAAATTGTGCATCCAAATTTTATTCAGAAAATTTCATCTTCTGCAAACTCACTGTCCAAGGCTTACAAAGACGATATTTCTTTTCAATTTTTTTTTTAGTCACCAGTTAACTTTGACAGCATAAATTTGTACTTTAAATCATATTGACAAATCTCCCATTTCCTTCACCTGCTAAGTAATTCCAATTTAATTGTGAAAAATAAAGTCTTTTTTAAACCTTCGAACTTCAATTCCGGTGCAAATTTGCGAAGTTTAATAAAGTTGAGGCTTAAATAGTCTTTACTATCTGTTAAGTGGCTTATTGTCCAAACTTTAACTTGCTTCAAAAATAACTCGTTCAAAAACTTTGCAAAAATCAATTACAAGCAATTTATTTCATTACAAACTCCATAAGTAAATTTAAATGTTTTTCTCATGTCATCAAAATTCCATTATCTTCAAAACGTTTAATCCTATAGCAAATCTTCAATCATTATACAAGCTTCCATATCTCCTTGATCCTCTTGAGGAATTGGATTTTTTTGTGGAAATATTTCAATTAAAACAACATCACCTAGTATGAAGCAAATTTATAACTTTCCTTTATAGAATATACATACTGGATTCAATTTATCATAAACTGAAATAAATTGCTAGTAATTTCAAAATGAGAACTGGATCCAATTCAGATTTGTGACTTCCTTTTTGAGAATACATTAATGTCGGTGTTCAGAGGTTTATTCACAAACGATAGGACATGTAATCATTGACACTGAGAAATGGCTCGAACAAATTTCCACATTTGGTTCATCTCAAAATAAACACGGTTTAAAACCATTGTACCAATTTTTAATCCAGAAACCAACATTTACCAAATCTTTTATGTATCTTAGACATTACATTTGACTGTATAAGTTTTGCCATTTAAACACATTTTTACTATTCAAATAAATTTATCAGTTTTGCCTGTTACAAATGATCACAATTAATAATGAAAAGGTTATATATGGTTTATGTTTTTTGGTTCTATTGGAACAGCAAGGATTTTTTTTATACCCAAGGATAAACCAAAGACTCTTGTTTAATATTTCTTCTTTTTGAATTCAAGTTTGTTAGTAAGGTACTTTCATGTCTTGATATAAAAAAAGTTTAATGAATTTGTCGATCTTTAAAATCATTGCAAGATAGTACAAAAATTTCAGTATATGTAAATACAAAATAAATGTTGTAATGAAATTCCATTTGGAATTTAAATAAACAATATCAAAAGTCCCGCAAATACAGATTAAAAGAAATTTCTAAATCTTTGATAAAACTTAAAACATGTCCATAAGTATATATTGCAACAAAAAATGAGGTACTTTTAGGGTTAATGTCATTAGTGCATCATCATCAGTGGACTCAGAAGTGAAGGGCAGATGGATTTTTTTGGGACATCAGGAATGAACCTTTTTTTTCATGGGAAATAATGATTAAACCTATCATGACTATATTTTTTGAAATTCTGGAAAGAATTTTTTTTTTTTTGGAATTGAAGATGACACAAAATCTTATGGCTTCTGCCTCTCTGAAATGTATATCATTTACTGAAAGCAATGTCATGAATGTGATTGTTTTGATATACTAAGCAGAGCATTATTTCTATTACTACTGTCACCGCAATATAGCCTTATTGTGCTAATGCGGCATAAAGCAACCAACAATCAATCAATTTCTATTACTATTTGATAGCTATCACTATTTTGTTTTTAAATTCTTCAAACGACACATCACTTACTCTGCGAGAGCAACTAATATCACCAGCATTTTTGGTGGGGTTAGTGTTTCTCAAATGATATGTGCTGTGTACTGTTACATTTGAATGTTTTTTTATTATTAGCTCACCTGGCCTAAAAGGCCATGTGAGCTTTTCTCATCACTTGGCGTCCGTCGTCGTCGTCGTCTGTCGTCGTTAACAATTTTTCAAACATCTTCTCCTCCGAAACTATACTGAATGGATTTGAATGAAACTTAAAATGATTGTTCCTTAGATTATCCTGCACAAAGTGTGTGCTTCGATTTTTGATCCGTCAAAAAACATGGCCGCCATTACTTAAAATAGAACATAGGGGTCAAATGCAGTTTTTGGCTTATATCTCAAAAACGGAAGCATTTAGAGCAAATCTGACATGGAGGTAAAAATGTTCATTAGGTCAAAATCTATTAGCCCAGAAATTTTCAGATGAATCAAACAAACCATTGTTGGGTTGCTGCCACTTAATTGGTAATTTTAAGAAAATTTTGCAGTTTTTGGTCATTATCTTGAATATTATTATAGATGAAGATAAACTGTAAACAGCAAAAATGATCAGCAAAGTAAGATCTACAAATAGGTTAATATGACCAAAATTGTCAATTGACCCCTTAAGGGGTGAATGTCCTTTAATGACAATTTTTCACAATTTGTTCATCATATTTGATAACTTTAAAAAATCTTCTCCTCTGAAACTACTGAATGGATTTGGATGAAACTTAGCATGATAGTTCCTTAGATTATCCTGCACAAAGTGTGTGCTTCGATTTTTGATCCGTCAAAAAACATGGCCGCCCTTACTTTAAATAGAACATAGGGGTCAAATGCAGTTTTTGGCTTATATCTCAAAAACGAAAGCATTTAGAGTAAATCTGACATGGGGTAAAAATGTTCATTAGGTCAAGATCTATCAGCCCTGAAATTTTCAGACGAATCAAACAAACCATTGTTGGGTTGCTGCCACTTAATTGGTAATTTTAAGGAAATTTTGCAGTTTTTGGTCATTATCTTGAATATCATTATAGATAAAGATAAACTGTAAACAGCAAAAATGATCAGCAAAGTAAGATCTACAAATAGGTTAATATTGAAGAATTGTTAGCTGTACATGTTTGCCTGGCATGGTTCAATATGTTCAATAAGGCATTGTTTACCAGGTGAGCGATTCAGGCTCTTGAGAGCCTCTTGTTTTAATTTTGCCATGGCATTATTATCAATTTGTTTTTGAATAATTGTGAATATCCTTTTTGTGTTGTTCACCTCGACTCTTTTTTCAAAACATAGACAGAGGCGAATTTAGGGGGGGGGGGGCCAGGGGGCCCGGGCCCCCCCTTTTTTGGAAAAAATTGGTTTCTTATATAGGGAATCACTGAAGCGTGACTGGAGCGGGCCCCCTCTTAGGTCAGTCAGTGGGCCCCCACTTATGAAAATTTCTGGATCCGCCACTGATAGAAATAGTCAACCTTAGTCTGCCTGACCAACTATTAATAAAAAACGCTGCCTGACCAATTTTTTCAACTATTAATAAAAATCGTTATCATTGTACCCTTTGAAAGAGACCTCTTTGTTTAGCAAATATAATAACATATAAAAGGATTATGAATATTTGCTTAAACCAAAGGTGAGGGAAATTGGCAGTTTAGATATAATCGAACAATCAAAATTGTAATAAATAAATTTAAAATTTAATTTAGACGTTAAAAAGGATTTAATAGTATTAGCTTTTTGACAATAATACATTAGTTTGATCATGTAAACCAAGTCATCTTTTAGATTTATTATATTTCATTCCTTAATATTTCAATGAATTGATTATTTTTCAACTATATTTCAAGGTGATGCAGAAATTTGATGATCTTTTATGACTATGCTTTAGATTTATTCGTTCAAGAATTCAATTGATCAAATAGTTGAATAGTGTAAGTGTATTTCAATACCATCTTCAACTAAATGAGCTGCATTGGTTAAAAATTACCCTTATGCAAACCAATATCGATAAATTTGCTAACTAATTTTTGGTTCATTTTTTTTTTGAAAAGTCTGCAACTGTTTGAAAACAGAGTTATTATAATAAGAACCGTAAGCCTACAAAACAGACTAAAATTCGTCTTTCATGTTTTATTTGAATGTTCCAAAATAAATCAAAGTTTTATACATGTAGATCAGTGTATGTGCACTTGCATATCAGGTCAATTTGTATCCAACACAGCTCACAAGTTAAAGGTTTACATGTTTAAATTAGGTTTATTATAATTAAGGTAGAAAATGTCTCCGTTCTTAAGTCAACAAGTCTCTAATACAAAAAAAGTTATAACAAAAGGAAACAATTCCAAATTTTAAAATGCATATTACATGTATTAAGGAATGATTGATTTGTTGTTGTTTAACACCACTTAAAGCACTCTCGTCTATATATGGCAGCCAGAAAGCCAGAGCCCTCAGGGGGGTTCCATTGTTCAGTAAGAAAACTGACAGACTTACAAAGGTGAAGCATGCACCATTGCCATGTGTAAGAACTCTTAACCTTAGTGTTGCTAGTGATACAGTAGTTGAACTACTTAGACAGCTTTATCACTGAGGCCCCTCAAACTCACAAATACTTTGAGAATATATATAATTATATAGTTTCCCAATCAAATTTTCAATATATAGAGTGGGGTGCTCATTTTCGCCATATCTTTCTATGTTTTCTACAGTTTATGTTCAGGTCTATATGTTTTTGAAGTATACTGATATTTCTATATGAAGAAAACTTCAAATTCAAAATATTCTTAAGCTTGAAAACGTGTTTGTTTGAAAATAATCATCTGAAAAGTTAGATTAAAGGGTGTTTGAAATTGCCTGGTGTTTTGCCAATGGGGGACACATATTCGCCGTTTTTATACATCTAATTAAAATCCCAAATAACTGCAGCTTTAAACAATATTTTTTAAATCAATTTCATTATAGATGGCAATAGCAGACATTTCAATGGTGTACAGAACTGAAATTTAGGGCAATCAGTCAAAGATTTAATAAGAAATACTTCTTTGAAATCGTGTTATTCATTCAGAAAATTGGCCGAAAATCGTTATCCGTTTTTCGGTCCTTTGCGGTAAGTGCCGCAATTTTGTCGTAGTTTAAGAAACTAGAGGCTCTCAAGAGCCTGTATCGCTCACCTGATTCTACTTGGGTTTTTGAAATCATATAAAAAAATATAAAATTTGGCTAAAAGTGACAACACAACCTCATTTATAAGGAAAGGAACATGTCTAAATTCATTTGTTACAGATTAAGTGTTATAAAAACATAAATTAATTAGGGGCTAATCAATCTACAACCAGTTTAAACGTAGCATTGATGTTTACTCAATATACAATTTCTTTTACAAGTACTAGTGAAAATGTAGGTAATTGTGTGTGTTGAGGATCTCTATTTCATAAAGGAATAAGTTTAAAATTAGTAAAATGAAATAATGGGGGGGGGGGGGGATTTTATGAATTTATTTAAGGAACAATCATCTAGTCATATTGAATATCTATGAGTGTCATTTTCATGAATAATAAAGAAATATATGATAAAATATTGAATTTTATGTAAAATAGATTCCTTCAAATACAATGGCATACACCACTATTGAAACTCATGAATTTCATAGATACTGACTCATGTAAAATATCTATTTTAAATGTTCACTATTAATTCCAACACATTCAGAGAATAAGACAAATTTCACTAATATGATTGCCTCAAAAGTCATACTATAGGATATGAATTGAAGCTGCATCTGCACAAGCAGCTGGTGTCATGTTGTTATCCTTTAGTTAAAAAACGAGACATAGCGATCCTACCCTCATGGAAAATTGGTGGCTGAATATTGTCTGAATTATTTCTGAATTCTATCTGAATAATCGTCTGAATAGGTCTGAATGTTGTATTTGTGTCTATTTCTGAATATTGACTGGATTTCGGACTATTCAGCCAGTATTCAGAAACAGAAATATTCAGAAACTAAGAAATATTCAGTAAATTTATGGTTTAAATGATGCTGTATTAAGAAATATTCAGCCATTTTTTAAGACATATTCAGCAATATTCAGAAATCTTCAGCCAACATTCTTCCAATCTTCAGCCATACTAAGAAATATTCAGACATATTAAGAAATATTCAGACATATATTAAGAAATATTCAGACATTAAGAAATATTCATATATATTCAGAAATATTCATATATATAATATTCAGAAATATTCAACCATATTAAGAACTATTCAGACAAATTCATCCAATCTTCAGCCTTATTAAGACATATTCAGCCATAATAAGATAGCATGAAATGGAATCAAAACCCCATTGTAACTGATTTGATCTTCCAATTAAGCCCAAGGTTTATCACTTTTTCTAAGAAACACAAAATATAGTGAGTGCTTTGGTCATAGATTGATCTGAATATATTCAAATATTTAAATAAATAACATTCTTAACATCCTATCCATGAAAAAAATGGCCTGCATGGTTTGCATAAGAATAAAAACAGTAACTATGGTCAGCTTAAACCTCACTCACAAACTGATTAACTAATATAAAAATTATGTGTCAGATATAAACTTCTCTTCCTTTCTGTAATTTAAAACTTGCTGTCTCTGTACTTCAAACTTGAATTGCTGAATAAAGGTATTAAAATGGAGTCTGCATAAAATCTGTTTCATATCATTGCTGGCAGCTCATATTTAATCCCCTAAAAGTACAAAAATATCCACAAAGAATCAATTGTTCTTGAGGTTATGAAGCAATAAATTCAATAGAAACATTATTGCATTATGCATTTGTACTGTATCTTACATTGGAAGCCTAAACTCAAATTAAGACCCCCCCCTTTTTATCCCTTGAAGATAAAATTGGTGACTTATAGTTTTCACTAAGTTTGTTCACCCAATTTAATTTCTACATTTAATGTAGAAAGTGGTAGTGCATTTTTTAAGTTATTGACTGCAGATTAACCTAGTTACTATTTGTTTTATGAATGTGACAACAAATTTTGAACAATATATATATATTCATTACATTAATTGTCTGCCAAAATTTTCTGATGTTTTCTCAGATTTAAATCCTAAATGTTTTATAATAGTGCCTCAACAAATTGCATTTTATAATAATTACAATTATCATCTGTTCAATCAAAATACTTATCTGAAAACATTTGCGTTTGGATTCTCCATTTTGTTTATCCAGCGTAATCTTTGATGACGTATGCCAGTGCGTTTCAGTCAAGGTGTCAATCTCGCTCCATATCATATCGGCCCGAAATTGATTCGTCCCCGTAACGGTGTTTCAGTGAAACTTCTCAAAACATGCCGCCGGTCAGGTCACAAATTACGGCCGATTTGCAGGGTTTGCTGGTTAGTTGAAATTTAAAATTTCGAAGAGTAACTTCCCCTTAATATGGGTGTTTGAGAAATATTTAAAAATGTATTTGATCTTATTCAAATATACGTTTTCCTTTGTGAATTTTAGTTTTGTGAATAATTTCTATTGTAAAATACTGCTACAACTTGTATTTTATCTTATTTATTTTTTTTATTTTGCAGGAATAAAAAATAAAAAACACCATACACTAACGATTTTTCCCTAATAATTAATTTGTAAACAATGTAACTCTGGAAATTGCCGGTAATCACTATTTGTAAAACATTGGGATAATGAAAATAAATTGACAAGCTGAACAGTACTCACAGTTTACTGTCTTTATGATACATAACAATGTTATTACTAATCAGTGATATTAAGATGACAAGGCCCGTTTTATGAGGTTGAATTATTATGATTTTAATTATTCAAATACAAAAATGACACTTGCGTAGTATCCGATTGAAAGGCATCATATGGCCAGTTTTGTAAGGTTAAATGACCATTTAATGTACGGGTCTCCTTGATTTAGCCGGTATGGTGGGAGAACTGTATTTAGAGAAGTTTTAATGTATAAGAAACATGAATTCCTGGTGTTGCATTAAAAACATTTCCCCACTGAATGGTTATTTTATTGTCGGCTTTGCACCTTGCTGCAAAAGGTGTCAAAGCTAAAATTAAATAGCCTTTCAAAACGTCATAATTATTTGGACTAGGTACAAATAAATTGTACTGATAATAACTGTTAGAATTTAATATAAGTACCTTTTCTACCAAAATTAATGCCCATGCACCAGTATATCCAATATCTTAATGATAATAAAGCAATACTGCTTTAATTTTCAAAAACACAATATTTTAAAGTGAACAAGTGTTTGTTCAGTTTTTCATCACTAAATGATCAAACTACTCATGAGTTTTTTATTATGTACACTTGGTTCTCCAAAGTATTTCATAGTTATATATCAATGGGTTTAAACTGATGACTGTAACTGCATTCACGGTCATCCCAAAATGTTAGATGAAAAATAGGGGGGATTATTATTACCCCGGGATCGGGTGTTTTTAAGCTCAGGATTTCGGGATTCACTCTTTCGGGATTAGGGAATTCTTTTTTTGGGATTTCGGGACGTCGGGATTATGGGATTTCGTTTTTTAAGTCCGGGATTTCGGGATTAGGACCCCTCCTATCCCACCTCAAAAATAAGGTCAGTAGCTATATTGCCTTGGGAAAACACTGTAAGATTTTTGCACTTTTATGTTGATGAGCCAGATGAAGGATTTCAAAATTTTTGTAATCAGGGAAATTAATTCTTGCTGTTATTTGTACATTTTCAAAATATTTTATTTTATGTAGTTTTGTTGGTGAAACTTATTCACATAACATTCAGACTTTTGAAGAATTATTTTTTATGTTTCCATTTATGTGTTAAAATTAAATAACTCAGTGTAATTCAGATCTATGACTTATTTCTAGTTTTCTGAATTTTGTCTAACTTCTGAATGATTTAGAAAACTTCAGACAATATTCATTTCTATGAGATTATAATTTACTTATTTCCAGTTTTCTGACTTTTGTCTGACATAACTTCTGAATGATTTTAAAAAATTCAGACAATATTCAGATCTATATATTAGAATTTACTTATTTCCAATTTTCTGAATTTTGTCTGACATAATATCTGAATGATTAAGAATAATTCAGACAATATTCAGATATTTAGGGGTGTATTTAATTAATTTTTGGTTTCTGATTGATCTTACTGCTGTTTCTTAATAATTCAGACAAATAAGACAGTATTCAGAAGTTCTGAATATATCTGAAACTTTTTCTGACTAAATAAGAAGTATTCAGACAAAATTCAGAACTATAAGACAATATTCAGACACCATCAATAAACAGGTCAGACAGGATTCAGACACCTGATTTGTTCTAAGACACATTTCAGCCAAAATTCAGAAAATTTCAGCCACATTCAGCTAATATTCAGAAATTATGGTTCATGAGGGTACATTCTGTTGACGTCGACGTCGGCGGTGGAGGCGTCCACAAATATTCACTCTGTGGTTAAAGTTTTTAAAATTTTAATAATAACTTTCTTAAACTATTCTGGATTTCTACCAAACTTGGACAGAAGCTTTTTTATGATCATAAGATAGTATCCAGAAGTATTTTTTGTACAACAAAAAATCCATTTTTTCTGTATTTTTCTTATAAAAGGACTAAGTTTTTCTGCCAGGAAACATTACATTCGCTCTGTGGTTAAAGTTTTAAAAATTTGAATAACTTTCTTCAACTATCATGGATTTGTACCAAACTTAAACAGAAGCTTGTTTATGATCATTAGATACATTGTAGTATCCAGAACTAAATTTTGTGAAACAAAAAAGCCATTTTTTCCCGTATTTTACCTATAAAAGGACTTAGTTTTTCTGCCAGAATACAATACATTCACTCTATTGTTAAAGTTTTTAAAGTTTTAATAACTTTTTTATACTATCCTGGATTTGTACCAAACTTGGACAGAAGCTCACAACTCAATATATAATGTAGAATAAAAACAAACACAGAGTACTTGAATTTTCTAAACTACCCGTAAAACAAAGTAAATAAATAGTGTACTGTCCAACTGGAAAGTTGCTGCCTATAAATGAACCAAAAAAAAATTTTTTTTTAAATTTATTTAAAATTTTATATTGCAAAATTAATTTGATTTAGAAAAAAGTTTCTGTTGAAATATGTTATATTTGTATATTTTGTTGCTTGTTAAAGTATGTTTCATATTTAATACAACAAAATAATGAAAAAGAAATAAAAAAAATTGCACTATTGAAACATTTTTTGGTCTCTTTTTTCTCAAGCATTGTCAAGTATTGTTATGTAATTAATTTTAGAAATTTAGTCTTATTTTATTTTTATAATAATTTAATATTTATTTCAACTCAATTTTGCTAGTATCAAGTGTTCTTTTTTACAATTTGGTCTCTTTAGAATTTGTTTATAATTCCATTTTTTACTACAACACAATTTTGCAAATACTTTATTTTTGTTTGTGAATTTTTAAAGAGTAATATTTAGTGCTTAAATATACTGACTGTATTTTACCTTTTATTAATTAATAATTGTTATAACAACACCTATTGTATTTTGTTTGTAGGCATAGGTTGAATATATTTTTATCAAATGTTGGCATAGGTTGAAGACACCGTTAAACTAAGTCCCTGGCTGGCCGCCATCTTGGATGATGGATCGGCTACAAAGTAACAACACTTGGTCAGCACCCCATAAGGAACATTCATGCTATGGTTGGTTTTATTCCATTCAGTGGTTCTCTAAAAGAAGTCATTTGTATGCATTTCCCATAGGGTCCTATGTTAAACTAAGTCCCCGGCTGGCGGCCATCTTGGATGATGGATCAGCAACAAAGTAACAACACTTGGTCAGCACCTCATAAGGAACATTCATGCCATGTTTGGTTTCATTCCATTCAGTGGTTCTCTAAAAGAAGTCATTTGTATGCATTTCCCATAGGGTCCTATGTTAAACTAAGTCCCCCGCTGACGGCCATCTTGGATAATGGATCAGCTACAAAGTAACAACACTTGGTCAGCACCCCATAAGGAACATTCATGCTATGTTTGGTTTTATTCCATTCAGTGGTTCTCTAAGAGAAGTCATTTGTATGCATTTCCCATAGGGTCCTATGTTAAACTAAGTCCCCCGCTGACGGCCATCTTGGATACTGGATCGGCTACAAAGTAACAACACTTGGTCAGCACCACATTAGGAACATTCATGCCATGTTTAATTTCATTCCATTCAGTGGTTCTCTAAAAGAAGTCATTTGTATGCATTTCCCATAGGGTCCTATGTTAAACTATGTCCCCCGCTTGCGGCCATCTTGGATGATGGATCGGCTACAAAGTAACAACACTTGGTCAGTACCACATTAGGAACATTCATGCCATGTTTGATTTCATTCCATTCAGTAGTTCTCTAAAAGAAGTCATTTGTATGCATTTCCCATAGGGTCCTTTGTTAAACTAAGTCCCCCGCTGGCGGCCATCTTGGATGATGGATTGGCTACAAAGTAACAACACTTGGTCAGCACCTCATAAGGAACATTCATGCCATGTGTGGTTTCATTCCATTCAGTGGTTCTCTAGAAGAAGTTCAAAATGTAAAAAGTTAACGACGACGACGACGGACGACGACGGACGACGACGACGGACGACGGACGCCAAGTGGTGAGAAAAGCTCACTTGGCCCTTTGGGCCAGGTGAGCTAAAAATCATATTTGTTATCAAAATCTAAGTTACCGCCATATTTCTTCCATTTCAGCCATCTTTTGAAATATTTACAACTCAAAATTATAAACGGCGAAATTGTGTCCCCGGCGAATATGCGCACCCCACTCTATAGGTCCACATTTACATTATTAATAAACCTTAATAACCTTTCTTTAAAAAAATATCCCTTTATATTTGTTGTCTAAACAGACAAAATAATTATTATCAAAAAAATAAATCCAGGATTGTTATTTGCAGTCAAGAAAGATTGAGTTATGTCCCTTTAGTGATATGCAAACTATTTTATTTTTTTCTAAATTTTATTTTATCTGTATTTATAAGAGATAATTAAGTTTTCTTTTCTTTTATTTGTCTTGTAGGTCTTCGTTATTTTTTCGCTGGATCTTATTGACAGCTCTCTAACTGACTACATAATACCCACAATACATCTGTTTATTTACATTTAAAATCAATTCTAACTTTATTTCTATTGCAAATCAATGACTTATATTATTACCTTAAAATTGGCTTAAATGCTGCATCATGATTTGCATACCATACATATATAAATTTTTGTACAAAGTATTTATATAAATTAGCCAAATTTGTGGTTCAGAACTTATATTTTGGTCTAAACCTAAATAGAAATGTGTATTTCATTTCAAATTTATATTCATTTTCAAACTGTAAACTATTCAATTTTGTGCATATAATATGCATTTAGTAATATTTGTTTTTCTTTTAAAAGGTACAATTTTATTGCTGACAAATGCTATTTTGTTTTTTGTCTCATTCTTGTACAAATTTGTATACTCCTTCATTTGTTAATGAAATTCTGTGAAAACATTTTACATTCGGCAAAAGGGTTAATATAGTCTCGATTATTGTATATGATAATTGTTTGAAAAGCCTACAATATGACTCTGGAACCTGGCAGACCACAACTGAAATTAAATATTTCTTAATTAAGGTCTTTCCTTTTACAAAAGGGAAAGACCTTACTGTATTTCTTCTGTTTATTATTATTCTTTTTCCGCCAAACTTTGACGAAGTTAGCAGCCTTAACCGTAAGACGTGTCGCTTTCATGTTCACACTTTGTATCGGTGTCATATATACCTATCTAGAACTCACCCTGTTAGTCGAAATATTTTGTCGGTTCGGAGTAATTCCTCCGAAACCAAAAAACCTTGTTATCGTTCCAACACCGTAACCGTAATAGGTAGAAAATAAACGAAGGGTGAAATTTGTTCAGGACCAGACCCCGGTTCTTCGTTACATTTGGATCGAAAAGATTCAACGACTCATTGGTAGGGTTATGCCCCTATGAAAATTAACCGGTGTCGGTGGACAACCAAAACTCAAAAACCGTAAGTCGTAGAGACCTAGGATCTTCACCATTCATCATCAATTCATGTGACTTTGAAAAATACCTCAAGGTCAAATGTGTATGTTGACCTTGACCTTTGACCTAACACCTTGTTATCAGAACAACTCAGAAACCATTATACTTACAGAAGTTTTAAATAGTGGAAAATGTTTGGGTCATTACGGGGCAACTTTGTTACATTTTGACCGAAGAGATTTGACCTTTTTGTAAGGGGCATAACCCCTGTTTTAGGTTTCTGAAAAGACAAAATCAGCATTTACTATATAACCAAAGGTCCTAGACCCATGGGGTCTTCAGCAATGACATTGGGGACCAATGACCTTGACAAAGGTCAAAAGGTCAAAGGTCAAGGTCATGTACCAGATAGCGAATTTAGTGATTTTAACCTTATTTAAGGGATTTTCAATGTGTTTTAAAGATTTTCAGTGTGTTTTAAAGCTGTTTAAGGTTGACCTTGACCTTTGACCTTAAAACTTTTAAGTCGATATCTCAAAAACGATTGTACTTACAGAAATAGTAAATAGTGAAAAACGCGTTGAGGTGGATGAGGCGCAACTTTTTGACATTTGACCGAAGAGATTTGACCTTTCTATAAGGGGCATAACCCTTGTTTTAGATTTCTGAAAAGGCAAAATCAGCTTTTACTGTATAACCAAAGGTCCTAGACCCATGGGGTCTTCAGCAATGACATTGGGGACTAATGACCTTGACAAAGGTCAAAAGGTCAAAAGTCAAGGTCATGTCCCATATAGCAAATTATGTTTTTTTTACCTTATTTAAAAGATATTCAGTGTGTTTTAAAGCTTTTCAATACATTCTACGTCTATTGGAACATGTATTTTACATTACAAAAGGAAAGACCTCTCAATTGTTCAAGAACAATTGACATTTTAATTATGTTTTTTTTTTTTTTTTAGATCTATTATAATGTAATATTATTATATTTTGCTTCTTTTATAATTAGTAATACTGTATGATCACTGAAAATTTTTAAGAATCTGTGACTTAGCATAGTTGAGAAATTTTTTGTATAAAAAATCAAAAATACTTTTTACCAAAAACTACCATTTCTTGAATTCCACTTTTAAATTAGAGTTATTTCCCTTTATTCATTAAATCTGATTGAAAGTTCCTGTATTATTGTTTAGTTAAAATCTATGAAAATGAGTCTCTCATAAACTATCAGATTATTTTTATGCCCCACCTACGATAGTAGAGGGGCATTATGTTTTCTGGTCTGTGCCTCCGTTCGTTCGTCCGTTCGTCTGTTCATTCGTTCGTCCGTTCGTTCGTTCGTCCGACTTCAGGTTAAAGTTTTTCAGGTCAAGGTAGTTTTTGATGAAGTTGAAGTCCAATCCACTTGAAACTTAGTACACATGTTCCCCATGATATGATCTTTCTAATTTTAATGCCAAATTATAGTTTTGACCCCAATTTCATGGTCAACTGAACATAGAAAATGAAAGTGCAAAGTTCAGGTTAAAGTTTTTGGTCAAGGTAGTTTTTGATGAAGTTAAAGTCACAACTACTTGAAACTTAGTACACATGTTCCCTATGATATGATCTTTCTAATTTTAATTCCAAATTAAAGTTTTGACCCCAATTTCACGGTCCTCTGAACATGGGGCATCCGTGTACTTTGGACACATTCTTATTACTTGTAAGATAACAGGATTTTTTGGTGGGAATTTGATTGGAAAATACACCCTTTAATTGGATTGGAATATTATATATGTATCATTTTTTTAAGCATAAATCGTGCAAAGAATTCTACAGTATGAATAAGTTACTGAATAACCCTGGATTTACCCCTTTTTTCATTTTCATAACAGGAATATTATATTTTCATAATCATTATATCTATGTTCTAACTTTGTTGAGTGTCTATGCACATTATCATATCTCAACAACTAGGTATTTTATCTATATATAGTAAACAATGTGATGACAGTTTAAAGGCTTTGTATTTGGTGGAGGTAGTACAAATATGTACTAAATATAATCCTACTGTAACTGAATTAAGTATAGACAGGAGCACATGTTTGCCTAAAAAAACTCTCAAAAGCTATGAATAAAGGAATTGTTCCCTAAAATTTTGGTCATGAATGACATTGGTTCAATTTCAATTGTCTTTGTCATTGTTATTCCAACAACTGAGTGTTTTGGTATATGAAAAGTTACCCAGAATGCATTAAATTCTGAAATGGATAATATAAGTACACATGAAAACTTTATAGATCCACAGTATAAGCCAGGCAACCTGCAGGTTTAATCTTTTTTTACTTACTTTTTAATAATTGGTAATTGTGTCATCTATATGATTATTAACTAATTACTATTTGCTGCAATAAACACAATTTGAAGCTTTAAATAAAATTTATAGTGTCACTTTATTGGATGTTTGTGTATAAGACATTTCTAAACAACATTTATTTAACTTTTTGGCAAATAATTACTGTGTATTTATGTTATTTATGTTTTTAAAATATACATCAGTTAGCTATATTAATATAATGTTTATGTATTCTATATATTCACAGTAAACAGTTTCATGCAATTACTTTTAGAAGATTAAATCCATTCCTAAAAAGGAACTAAACTGGAAGTGTTTGAAGTTATAATGAATAGTTTAATGACACAAGACCTAAATTTAAAAAATAAATAAATAAATTCTACAAAATTAAATGAGGAAATTTTATATACAGTTAAAAAGAGACAAGTTAATTCCCAGTCTCAGTTCTCCAAGAATGATTAAATATAATATTTGCATACTAGAAATATTTCAATCAAATTTTGGACAATAAAAGAAAATGTACAGTGATCTGGCTGTACAAATTTATATAAATGAGGTAAACAAGATGGAATTGATTAATTGCTTTTAAATGTACTGCAACAGATATTACAAACAGTTTAAAGACATTAACCTTCAATCAATGGTAAAAGTTTAACCATAATAATGAAGCTTAATTAATACATAAAAAATTAAAGATTTGAAGCTAAATTCCAGAAAATTTGTCATTAAATGTATGTGAAATGCTCATTCTGAAAAACTGAAGTAAATTCAGAATGCAATATATATTAATTTAAGAAATAATACTCTTTAGCTAAGATAAATGAGAATGATTTAAACACCTCTTAATAAATAAACAAGAGGCTCTCCAGAGCCTGAATCGCTCACCTGTATTTTTTGCTTAAATCTTTCATCAAAGATTATATTTGCTTTTCAATATATATTTATGAATGGCTTAAAACTTCCATTGAAATGTTCTTTGTATCTGTCATATATTCTTCAAAATCAAAGAAATGCATTTTATCCCTATGTTCTATTTTAGCCATAGTGGCTATATGTTTCTCGACATACAAGAAAATAAAATATAAAATTTATACTAGATACTCTGAAACTCATTCAGCCCAAATTGATTCAGCAGTTTCATAGGAGAAGATTTTTTAAAGTATTAAGCAAACTAAATGAACAAATTGTTAAAATTTATTTTCATGGGGAATAAATCCTTAAGGGGACAATTGACAATTTTGGTCATAATTAAGACCTTCAGAACAGTGAGCTTAAAATGAACAAATGATAAACAATCTGTTTAGGGACGACATCAAAAGTTCAATGAAGGATAAAAAACTTAATTCACATAGTTTTTTCACTGACCCCCACACCCCCCTCTTAACTTAATTTGGGAAAAATTGATTGACCAATAGGGATATATGTAAAATCGATTTTAGATAAACAAAACTTGCAGCAATGTAATGACCCCCCACACCCCCAAACTGTTTGATTTAAGTTTTTTATCCTACATCGATCTTTTGATGTCAACCCTTACTGAGACTGAAAAATCAACACACAACTCACCATAAATCTCACTTGCTTCTTCATCATGGTATTCCAATTCTATCATTTACAAAACCAAATTTTTATGTTGTACTTTTTTAATTTGTTTTTGTTTTTAACATATTTTTCACTCTAATCCTCAGTTCAAATTTATTTACATTATTCTTGAATTGTTTCCTTTAACTGACTAGAAAAATATAGTCCTTTGAATATTTTACATGATTTATCAAATTATGTCGGTAAATTCATTAAAGAATTACGCTATAAATCTTAATAAGCGACAAAAGTATACTGCATAGTCACTTGTTAGTTTATAGAGACGAAAAGATTCACAGTATTGTTGCTCCACTATTTTGAAGTATGGATATAAATTTCTATACTTTAAAATCAGATTTATTTCTCCAACATATCAATTTGTATGACTTGTATAAAAAACAAATAGCTAAATTATCACTAAACATTAAAATGCCCATAAAAGGAAGTGTCGTCTGCAAAACAACTTCTTTTCCCCTAACATTCAAACAAAAACAAATGTCTTATAGCAACAATACTAAAAATAGTTGCTATGGTAACCATTCAGGTAAAATTAATACTGCATTTTTCCAGGATTAAGACCACTTAGAGATATTGAACAAAACAGAAAATTAATTGCAATCCTATTTCAGTCTTTCCTTTGAGATTTAAAATGTCAGAAACAAACTACATGTTTTAATTATTACAAATAAAACAAACATAATTCTGCATTTCCTGCACATATAATCTTGAAATTTCATTCAAAATCAGAATTAGCAAGCTTAGTTGGTCTAATTGTTATTAGTTACATGTATATTATTAATGGTCACGAAATGCACCAAGCAAGAATCATGGCAGAAAATCGTGCTTTTATTCACGTCTCTTGATGTGAAAGATTAAACATACTTGTTTTTAATTATAAACCAATAAATTGTTATGTTACATACTCTATATGAATAAGATACATGTTGAACTGAAATTGCAATTTGCACTGTTTATTTTTACAAACATTTTATGCACTTATTCTTCAATGTATTGTACATTGGTGGATCCAGTGGGAACGTGGGGTGGGGTGGATTTTTTTTTTTTGGGGGGGGGGGGGAGGGTGAAGGGGTTTGTCAAAAAAAGACACTCCTTTTTTTATCAAGTCATTTAAATGGGGACATATTGTGCAATGCATTTGAATGGGGACATAGTGTGGGTTAGGAACCCCACTTTTATAAATTGCTAAATCCTGGGTAACCCCTGTTGTTTCAGTGAAAAAGTGAGCAATTGAACACTGAGAGTAATCAATGGTTTCAGTAGCAAAAATAAGTCTTGCATGTATTCATAGCCATAAATTGTGAGTGAAACTAAGCTTAACTTAAAGTTCTGATATTGACTGTAAAAAGTTTTGGTAAATCTGTAAAGGCCTTCTATGGTTGCCATACTGTCAATAATAACCCCAAAAAACATCAGCTGAAAGTCAAACCTTAAGAGACAACAAATAAAATAAAACAAGATAATTTAGGGATAATACGGTTAGCAAACAGTTTAATATGTAAACTACTGTCCAAGTGTATGTACTTAAGAGGTACTCATATCAAAAAGTAATCACAACTTGTTCGTCTGTTTAAAGTCTGATTTACATATATATCAATGCCAAAGTCCTCGAAACTTAGAATTATGTCAGAAGATTAAGGAACAGATATAAGAAGATGTAGAATGAGTGCCAATGAGACAACTCCCCATCCAAGACACTGTTTGTAAAAGAAAAACCATTATAGGTCAAAGTACAGTCTACAACACAGAGCATTGGCTTACACGGAACAGCAAGCTATAAAGGGATTCATAGATTCCTTGCTTACAGTGGTAACTATAGTTTATCTTGGCCACATTCTGATTATGCCTGTCCTAAGTCAGGTGCCTGTAATTCAGTGGTTGTTGTTTGTTGATGTGTTACATATTTATTTTTGGTTTATTTTATTTTTTTTAACATAAATCAGGCCGTTAATTTTCTAATTTGATTTGTTTTACATTTGTAATTTCAGGGCCTTTCAAGATGACGCTATATGGGGTTGCTCATTGTTGAAGGCCCTACAGTTAACTAAAATTTCAATATAATTTTGTCTCTTGTGGTGAGTTGTTTCATTGACAGTCATACCACATCTTGCTATTTCTAAATTCATAAATTAACCAAACATTGGGCCAAAAAAATAATACATGTGTTTCCGCTAACTCTACCTACCCTAAATTTTAGTGCTTACCCAAACACTTTTTATGCAATTTTGGAATAAGCACTGTAAAAGTCCAACTAATTTTCTAGCAATAACCAGCTAAAAAATGTTTGTAAAACATCTAACTACCCTATTTTTTCAGCATGTCAGCAGAAACACATGTATTATTATTTTTACCTGATCAATGTACTAAAAATAAGGGCAATGGCATATAAACCATGCATATCCAATGGACAATTATACAGATCCTTTATAATCAATATGTACAACCAATATAGTTGACCAATTACTTATTGTACCTGAGAGACGGACTTGACATATATACCAAAGATTAATCGTGAAAATGAGGTCAAGGACAACCAACAATAATGCCAGACCAAAACCTCAGACAAGGAGGCATCTGTATATAAGTTATATATATCATCCATATCTTCTATCTCATGAAAATATGGCTTTATATACAGGGGGTTTCATTGGGGGGTCTGATCCTCAATCCCGCTTATTGTTTAGAGAGAATTCTGTATCCTGCTTCTCGTTGCCATAATAGCACATGTAATTTCCTGTGTCCTGACAGACTTAGTTTCCTGTATTTACGCTTAATTATTCCACTTTCATGTGTCCTGTTTAAAAAAAAATGCCCAATCCTCCTTCACTCTTAGACCCCAATGAGACCCACTATATTCCACTAACCCTACCATTTCTGCCACCAGATGAGCATCTGTGATTCATATTCTGCAAAATTGATAACAGGGGAGAAAATTAGAAAAGTAGAAAAAAGCATGTCCTTGTTAATATATATATTTAGTTAATAACTCCTTAATAAATTGGCTTGATTGATGGAATTAATGTTGATTCTAAAATGTTTAAAATTTATAAGGACAAAAATTTACAGTAAATATACTACAAAAGTTCAAGGACAAAAAGTGCAAACTTTTTACCAGACAGAGATCTCCCACATTGGAGGTTAGAAAGGTTGACACCTAAGATAACATTATAATTGAAAGGGAAAATCTATGTAACCAAAACTTATGTAATTTAAAACTAAAATAATACCCATGCTTTAGAATAGTAAAGCTAAATTGTTCACAGTTTTCTTTCATTTATATCATATTTAATTAACAATAGAAAAATTCAAGTGTAAATAGATTCAATTTCAGGTGACAAAAAGTTAATGTGCAACAGTGTTGTCAAGGCCAGAAAATGATCAAGTTTTAAATTATTTTGAATTATGAATAAAAATCAATCAACTATAAGCTTCTTCAAGGATATAGATGACCTTCTTGGTTTTAGACCTACTTTTGTTGAGATATATTTTACCTACTTGATTTAGTCCTTCTACTCTTGTTAAGATATTTTAATAATTTATTCATTCCTATTAAAATTTCAAGTATTGAATTCTATTTAAACTGGCTTTAATAAAATGAAAGAATTAATACTGTGGATTTTATATTATAATTTTTCTTTCTTTTTTGTTGTTGTCTTGTTAAGGGTGAAATCTCATCTTTTAATGGTTTAGGTCTCTTTTATATCTGAACAATGGCTCACAATTTTAACAAATCCCCTCCCCCTTTTCCCCCCAAATTTTTTTTTGATGATTTGTATAGTAGTAATTGTTGACAGTGGACAAATATTGTCTGTGTCTGAAGTTTCATGTTTCTAATTCTTAACAAACCAGATATAGCCTAACAGTCATATTAAGAATTCAATAAAACTTATACTGTGGATTATTATTTAGTGCATACCAATAATGGTGGATTTCGTGGGTACCGATAAACCATGAATGTAAAAGTTCAACAAATTACATGTTTTCTATATAGATCTATGCAAAAATTGGCCAAACCACGAAATAATTATTCATGAAATTCAAGTTTTTCTCAATCCACAAAATTTGGTACCCATGAAAAAAAGTAAATCCACAGCATTCTGTTTGTAGTTTTGCTATGTATGAAATCTTTTATGTAAAATTATGTCTAAAATTTATAAAATTACCAGCAAAAAAACATGCATTACAGTAAACATGTGCGTGTTGCCTAGCTGAGTTGAAACCATTTTTCACTCAGTAAAACTGTCTCAGAAACAAATATGTTTTTGAATTGAACTTCTAAAAAACTTACCATTTTTGTTCTTGCTGGTTCGGTCAAAAAAGTTTTCGGCATTTTTTCTAGTTTACGTCTTTGTCCAGTACTTGGTGAAATTAACATTTTATTCTCCAAACTTTTATACAGAACTTATATGAAATTATATATATACGTACACAAATCAAATATTCATGTCAGTTTGAAACATTCAAATGTTAAAAAAAAATTATCCATCCAGTTTTACAAGTTCCTTCTAAACTTTAAAAAGTCTTTAAAGTACATCCATGAATATATTTAGATAGGTATACACAGATTCCCAAAAGAACTACTCGTTACCATAACACACAATAAACACAAAAATCACAGATTAAAAAATCCCATCACAAATTAAACCTAATTCATCATTGAGAAATGTCAATAGATAAAATGAGCAAAAACGGTTTTCAAGTTAATAAAATCCATAACAAGTAATTAAACTCATTCAAAATCCGATGGATTTCAAAAATTTAAATCCTCTTTCTCTCTTTTGAGACAAAAAGAGTCTCGAGTTAATAGTCTCATATGACAAAAGCAATGTCGACTGAGGTCAATAGTTGTTTAACTTTCACTAAAGGATCTTCAATTTCAAATACCCATACCATTCAATATAGATATATGATACTTTGCAAATATTTTAGTCACGGAAAAATATATATACAATTGCAAACATAGAATTTCATGTTTGAGCAACGAAATTTTAAATCATCTGAAGATTTCAGATGTGAATAAGAATATAATCTTGTATTTGGAGTTCGTTTACACTTTTATGTTAAAATAAATCATAAGAATCAATATTTTATAAATCTCTGTAAAGTCCTTTTTTCACTCAGTAAATAAACTTCAAAATCAATGGGCATTCTAATGGTCTTAGTATTTTATCCACAAAAGTCAAATAAAAGTCAATCGTTTAACATGAATTCAAAAATAAAAGAAGTATTGAATTTGAAAACAAATAGGCTACACAATTTCATTCTCTTTTGAAAATTATAATGATTTTTTTTTATTCAACTTTTAGTAATTTAATGAAGTCAATTAGTGCAAAATGTTAAGTAATATTATACGGAAGTGTGGCATAAATTGACAGAAATTTCCTTTTGAAATTGATTGCATTTGTACCCATTTCATGAACAGTACTTCCCCTTCAAATATTTATAAAAAGATCAGTTAAGTATCACCTTTAATAACAATTAACAATTCTATGGGCCATTAAAACAATGCTAAAATGTTAAAACCTGCGCTCCATTCTTATGCAGCTGTTTGAAGTCAGAAGCTTGTTGTTCAAGTGGTTGTCTTTTGTTGTTGTGGTTCATAGGTGTTTCCCTTTTTTTTATGTACATTAGACTGTTAGTTTTCCTGTCCAAACTATTATTCACTTGTCATTTTTGGTGCCCCTTATAGCTTGCTGTTTGGTGTGAGCCAAGGCTCAGTTTGAAAGGCTGTACTTAGCTTATAATTGTTAACTTTTAATACAGTGCATGTGGCTTGGATAGAGAGCTGTCTCATAGGGTACTCATACCACATGCTGCCACTGCTGAAGGCCGTATAGCTCACACTCCTTCAAGTCTTGGTAAAGCAAGACACTACCCTTCAAGTCTTGGTAAAGCAAGACACTACCCTTCAAGTCTTGGTAAAGCAAGACACTATCCTTCAAGTCTTGGTAAAGCAAGACACTACCCTTCAAGTCTTGGTAAAGCAAGACACTACCCTTCAAGTCTTGGTAAAGCAAGACACTACCCTTCAAGTCTTGGTAAAGCAAGTCACTACCCTTCAAGTCTTGGTAAGGCAAGAGAGTACCCTTCAAGTCTTGGTAAAGCAAGTCACTACCCTTCAAGTCTTGGTAAGGCAAGAGAGTAATGGTATTTATACAAAATAGTTGCAACATAAAAAAAATTACTTCCTTAGAGAAATTATTTGGCAATTAGACTGCAATTAGTTCAAAAATGAGTAAAACTAGATCTTAACTGGATTAAATTTTGCATAAAAAATAAAACTTTTTATTTAAATAATTGCTCATTTAATAATTCAGGGAAATGTTGTTGTAACCAGTAAAAAAAGTTTCCAATGACAAAATGTCCTGTTAATTATTTGCAAAAACTTGAATGGCTCATTCTTCTTGGTTATATTAGATTCACGTCTTTCAAATATCAAGCAAAAACTTAAGATAATTTAGCTGATCACATGATTTCAAGACTTTTAATTATTGAAATTTCCTGTAATGCCTGTAACATTCCAGAATTCTAAAATTATCCTAATATCCAATATGGTTATGATAGCTCACCTTTCTTTTATTTTTTCCACTGAGTTGTCCACCCTTACTTTGATGTCGTCTGGACGGTAATGATAAATACATGCTGCTGTTTCTCAAAAAGTTTTATCCACAATATTCGAATTTTTTAATTAAGCTTTTAGCTTTAAAATAGTTTTTTTGTCTGTATTCTAATAGTTAGGAAAAATTTAAGCAACTGCACTTAAATTGTAATGAAAAATTCCCGTTTTTAATGCATCACAGAATATTAATCCGAAAAATTTCAATTCATTTCAATGTCTAATTTTTAATACATGTAGCTGTTTAACAAGCCCAGGCAATCCTCATATAAAAGACACGTACAAATCACTATTCATTTAAAATCTACTTATTGATATCATTTTTAACAGTTTATAATCCCAGATGATGTTTAAAATTTACGATACATCAAGAATATTGCCATTTATTCCAATTTAAAATCAACTTCAAATGAAAATATCGTAGTCACTTCGCTTGTTCAAATACCCCTTCACAACACATCAAAACAACAATTTGTAATAAATCATTAGATAATACAATATTAAAATATGTATCAGGCTCATATAAACACTGTCCGTACATGAAATCTACGCATAATCCAATTAAAAAAAATGTTTTGCTTTTTGTAAAAATTCACACCATAACATGAGAATCATATTAAATTTACATCATAAAGGCAAAATTATGTACCCCTTGTACAGAATAAAGAGGATAAATTCAAAAACAGTTTGATTTCCAAACGTGAGGTTTTATCGTCCATAACGGTACAAAATTATAATTAACAAGGACAAGTATGCCATAATTACCAAGATATACCATCTAAATGCTAATTTACTTAGATATAATTCATAATAGGATTTGATAGTTAAGATTTAGGCATAAGTATGCGGCAATCATTTAAATTTTCATGACTTTAAATAAATAAATGTGAAACCTTGATTTACAAATTTTTCTATACATTTCAATGCATATTTAAATGGGATGACCTTAAAAAATGAAATTGGACAGTTATAGTGATGTGTATTAGATGACAATCATATTACCAAATCTGTTAAAAAACAAATGACATTTACTTAAGTAATGTCACTGTGTAAAATTTTCATATATGGAGACTGGATTCTATATTAACGATGCATTACAATTTTGCTTCAATTAATATTCATTACAAGTATGTTAGTATTAGATTTTACAAACATATTTTCTTTTTATTATTCGTACATTTTAATAGGGAAATTAGTGGTAACCTCATATATTCCTTTCACAAAATTGATTGCAACAATCATCAAAAAGTATGATACATTTTGTATCACAAGAGTGCACACGCTGAAATGTCTCGCCTTCTATACTAATCATTGATATTATGTTGATAGTCCTAAGTAAAAAGCTAAGCTTTATAACAACTGTACCATAAACTTAACATTAACCAAGATAACTAAACAAAGACCAATGAACCTTGAAAATGAGGTCAAGGTCAGATGAACCATGCCAGGCAGACATGTACAGCTAACAATGCTTCTTTACAACATATATAGTTGACCTATTACTTATAGTTTAAGAAAAATAGACCAAAACACAAAAACTTAACACTGTGCAATGAACCGTGAAAATGAGGTCACGTTCAAATAAAACCTGCGCGACTGACATAGAGATCATTAAATATTTCCATACACCAAATATAGTTGACCTATGGCATATAGTATTAGATAAAAAGACCAAAACTCAAAAACTTAACTTTGACCACTGAACCATGAAAATGAGGTCAAGGTCACATGACATCTGCCCGCTAGACATGTACACCTTACAATCATTCCATACAACAAATATAGTAGACCTATTGCATATAGTATGAGAACAACAGACCAAAACACAAAAATTCAACTATAACCACTGAACCATGAAAATAAGGTCAAGGTCAGATGACACCTGCCAGTTGGACATGTACACCTTACAGTCCTTCCATACACCGAATATACTAGCCCTATTGCTTATAGTATCTGAGATATGGACTTGACCACCAAAACTTAACCTTGTTCACTGATCCATGAAATCAGGTCGAGGTCAAGTGAAAACTGTCTGACAGACATGAGGACCTTGCAAGGTACGCACATATCAAATATAGTTATCCTATTACTTATAATAAGAGAGAATTCAACATTACAAAAAATTTGAACTTTTTTTTCAAGTGGTCACTGAACCATGAAAATGAGGTCAAGGACATTGGACATGTGACTGACGGAAATTTCGTAACATGAGGCATCTATATACAAAGTATGAAGCATCCAGGTCTTCCACCTTCTAAAATATAAAGCTTTTAAGAAGTTAGCTAACACCGCCGCCGTAGCCGCCGCCGTAGCCGCCGCCGTTGCCGCCGCCGGATCACTATCCCTATGTCGAGCTTTCTGCAACAAAAGTTGCAGGCTCGACAAAAAAACACGATCAATAATTTGACAATATGTTTTAGGAAAAGTTTTTAAGCAATTGACCACATTACTTTAAAATCCCATCCTTCTCATCCAAAGAATCATTTCCAGTGGAATATCAATATGACAACAAAAGGGGAGAGAAAAGAAAATACCAAATTTTCTGTACTAATGTCCAATAAGTTTTTGGAAAAGTTTTCAAGCATTACCCGACTTTCTGCAATATGTCCAAGTCAATGCTTTCAGATTTCAGAATGATGAGAATAAAGATATATATATAGTCCATTATTATTAAGGTATACCTAACATTTCTTCAAAGAATTCTGCTAGGACCTCAAGGTTCAATATAAATGTATACAAACTGAATAAAATACTTTTATTTAAAATGTGAAAACTGTCTTCTCATAGTCATTTAATCTCCCCATTATGACACTGACATCATAAAACATTTTTATAATATTTTTGAGAATTACAAATGGGAGACAACTCTATCTCAATTCTGTGAAAAAAAAATCAATGCTGCATTTATATCAATCCTACAACAAGTTTTATTATGTCAAATGGTTCAATAATACCATAATAATGATTTACTGGCTAATAAATTATACTAATTTTCTAATAAAACAATAAGCAACCCCCTAAAACAACCTCTGAACAAGTTTAAGATCATCAAGGACAGACTGGTACTCCAACATTGTATGGGGAACAGGAATAACAAAAATACTGAACTTCAAGGCAAAAAGGGGACGTCCATTAAAACTGCCAAATCAAACACTATCAATTAATGGGACCCGTGAGTGAAAAAAACTGCCAAATTCTTGGTACAGGCTTTTCCCAAAGAAAATGGTTGGTTACAAACCTGGTTTAATAGCTACATAAACCTCCTACTTGACAGCTGTATCATATGATATATATTCTGGAAATTGTTTAGTTGGAAATTTTTGCAAGAGGTTCGTTTTTGCTAATTATTGGGTGCTTCAAAAAATTTCACATTTCAGACAGCAAGATTAAAAAACTGAAACTCGACAAAAAATAGGTCAGTTTATTAAAATTGAGAATGGAAATTGAGAATGTGTAAAAGAGGCAACAACCCGACCATACAGCAGACAACAGCAGAAGGTCACCAACAGGTCTTCAATGCAGCGAGAAATTCCACCACCGGGAGGCGTCCTTCAGCTGGCCCCTCTTGTAAATTTCATCCACTGAATGAAAGTTTTGAACAAATAATTATACGGTTGACTGCACAGATGTCAACCAAAGATTACATGAAGATTAACCGATATTATTACCAACATGTATAGTGCAACTACAAATGAGATTAAGGGCTTAAATGTGTTAATCAAGATTAAAAGATTAGAAACACATTAACCAAATTTCAATTTGCAATTCCCCTACGTACACAAGTACATAATTTTCATTTTGTTTATATTTGGTTTTTCACCTTTCTAATGAAGCATTGAATATATCTGTTTATTGCACCATAAACCATTAAATGATTAATTTTCTCAAGGGGGAAATAATCTTAAAAAACTTTAGAATGGAAATGGTGAATGCGGCCAAGGGACAACAACCCGACCCAAGAGCAGAAAAGAGCCCAAGGCCACCAATGGGTCTTCAACACAGCTAAAAAAAATCCCACAATCAGAGACAGAGGCTGCAGGCTACACATTATTTTAAAACCACAAACAAACAAATTGCACCCTTTGACCTACCATTCTTAAAAGTATATTTTCTGCATCCACCTCACTGATGAAATTCTCCTGCTCTTGATCCTCTGCCTCACTCTCATCTGCATCCTCAGCAGAATCCTCTTCCAACCTTGTTAACATCCAATCCATGTCTATATCACTTTTATGTTTTTGTTGGGGGTATGATCTTTACATTTCACATAAGTCACAAGTGAAAAATTTCTTTCTCCATGGAACAAATAATTCAGACATTATACAATAAAGTTTCATAACTGCATCACGTATAATCTCTAAGAACAATGTTCAGCAACTAATTTTAACACATTGACATCACAAAATTTTTGAAAAGTTTTGTTTTTATAATTCTGCAATAGATTTTTTCAACAAATATCACAATCCGTTATGTCCATACATTTTATCGACACATTCCTAGGTGTAGCTGTCACCTCCATGTGAAAATTTAATTTCAACTCAAACAAAACAATCGCAAACAAAACAATCGAAAATTATTATCCAGAAACCTGCAAATTTGTTATCTTCCAATATTCACCTGTCAAACCTGGTCAGTCGTTCAAATTTAAATTACGGGACGTCGTAAAGCAAAGAAGATTTGTGGGTGTTAAATTTGGCTAAAGAAATGTTACATTTAATCGTTGTTCTTTCATTATAATTAATCCTATAAAGACTTTAATACATGTACAAATGATTTCATATATTATGAGTTCGTTTGATCCTCGTCAAATCTTTATTGTGACGGTGAGAAATAAAAGTCTACGTAAATATTTTTTAAATCTTTGCCAACATTTATTGATGTGTTCGATGCTTCCTAATAACACCAGATCTATATTTCAAACATAAAAAGCTCTTAATGAAGTTCTATATAACTTATTTTGTAAAGATTTTTTACAAAGAAGCTTTTTATTCGATCTATATTTCTGCTATGCCAACATAGCTAGGGAGTATAAAGAACTACTCATTTCAACCATGTTTAGATTCAATTTGTTTAATTCAATATTGATAAAAGAACCGTTGAGTAAGTCAAAATTAAAATTGGTTTGGTTATAGAATTTCAATAGAGGGGACAGACCTACCGATAAATTTTTGTATATATTTGTGAAGATTTTTTCTAATAAAAAATTTAATATTTTTATAAATTTAAAAAATCCATAGTGAACAAAATATGTCCTAACAATAATTAACTCCCTTAATTAGACTTATTGAGAATAAATTGATTATCTCCCCTTGGTAACTATAAACATTTACATGCCAATATGTATGTGTCAAACTGATGTCAACTTAACAATAATGATAAATTTAGGAATGTTTGGTATCAGGTTATGTAACTAACATCAACTCTAAATTTAAATCTTCTTCTAACATTTCTAATGAATCAATACAAAATCATTAGTCAAAATAAAATGGCAGATTTTTTTCTCTCACAAAGTATACATCTAAAATTTTTAATAGTGACAATGAAATCTACTATTATACTTTTTTTTATTGGCAACAAAATTTATAAATCATTTGTCAATATTAATGCATTTCTCCATGTAACAAAGTGAATTCAAATATTGGTTTTAAAGATTTAAACTCATAATTATACACAATTATTTCACAAATAGCAATTTCAAATTACTCTAAATGCATTTAATAATATTCTATCAAAACGAACACTTATGATTTATGCCATTTGAACAAAATGAACATAATTCAAATTTGAAAAAGCCCATAAATTTCTGATTTGGTTATCAGATCTTTCCTTTATTTCAATTGAAACTTAACTTTCAGTAATAATTGTCTGCTAAAAGCAAGTCAATAAAATAGCTATATTATAACTAATTCTCAGCAATTTGTCTGCTAAAATATTGACTGCCCATTTTTAACCAGTATCTTAAATCATTTGACATAATAACGTTTGATATATTATGTCACATACAATTTGATTCCAATTCCGATGGAACCTTGATTAGAAATCAATTTGTCATAATCATCATCATCAACAAAAGAATGCTCAATTGTGATGTATTGAACATATCGGCATCTTCCGTGTGAAATACTTTAATGAGAGAAAACACTTTATTACGATCAATTCATAACATTAATCTTTCTGACAGTAATTTTTCATTACCATATATAATATAATAATCAAATATCTGATAAATAATTCCATGTAATTTCAGTTTAAATGCATGGTCAATATTTTGCTATTAAGGGGAAATAACTGTAAAGAACCTGAAAATCAGGTTGAGTAATAAATTTGTACACAATTTGATTTTGGATTTTTTGTGTGTTTTAATGCCACTTTTAAGCATTGCTTTTTGGGCTATTTTGTGGTGGCCAGTTTTTATTGGTGTAGGAAGCCAGAGTACACAGAGAAAACCACCAAATGCTGATAGGAGAACTGATAATCCAAGTCATTTACGATTGACAGGAGTCGTGTGCGCCCGCAATTTGTACATGAAATGCAATCATTTAAGATTACATTAGTGTCTTTTAAAAGTATCTATTTGTAGACCTAACAACTATCCTTTTCAACGTAGGGATATGCCTCTTGAGAGTTGTTGACAAGGTCCTTATAAATAGAATTATTCAGACTAAATACTTTAGAAAATGCATTCAGAGGAGTTAAAATACATTTTTAAAAACATTATACCATGTGGCTCAAAATTTGTAGAAACATATCCATAACTATATTTCACAGGCTGCCTGTACAATGCAGTTCTGCCAACTTTTCATGAAGCAAATGCGTGAGATTTGGCCAAAATTGAAAAGAGAAAAAACAATATATCAAAGGAAAATGCCGCCAAAAAAGCATGAACATGCTAAATGTGTGAGACTTATGGCAGCCCTGTACAATGTATTATATTATGTTTTAAGAATTTGCATTCCAAATCAATCAATAATAATGCAATAATCTCTATAGATACTAGGTAGACGGAAAATACATTCTGATTGATGTGACTGAATACAAAATACTTCCTTATTTACTTAAATCTGTTCTAATCAACTTTAAAATCCTTTATTAAAATGCTTTTTAAAGTACATTAGTGCTTTCATTGCAGCTTATTTAGCAAGAAAATGCATCTTATTGGAAAACATCATTTCAACATTCTTTTGACTCAAATCAAGTGTAAACGTTAAGAGTACATTTCAATGCACTACTTTCCATGGAAACATATAAACCCACAGTCATTTCATCAATAATGTTGGGTTTTTTTTATTTACTAAAGTACCAACGCGGAAACTGACAACTTTCGAAATGAACATCAAAGTGACATCTTCATTGAGAACTATATAAAAACACTTCAACAAATGTCTTTTTCCAATGTCTTCCTTGTTAAATTATTGATTAAATCTTCCTGCATTCTACTTGTCATTATTAGAAGCTATCATAGCATTATCTGCTTAATTGAAGAATGTCGTAAAAACATCAATTTCCTGCATATTCAAGGATGTCATCTTAACAAGACTTAAATAAGCAGCTTTTTTTTATTCCAATGACCAGGTTGATTAATTATGAAAAATAATCAATTATTAATCATATAAGACCTGATTTTAATTACAAATCAATATCAAATGGTGTAAGAAAATATTCGTAATTGGTGATCTGATTAATAAAATGGTAATCAACAATATAATTTGAACACATAAAAAAAATCATCATCTTATAAAAATGGCTATTGGATCCACTCAGTTGTTGTTAGACATGTAATAGTGTCGTTATTTTGTCCCTTTATTTTTTGGTTTTGCTAAACACTGTTTGGTGTAGGAGTGCAAAAAATATGTGTGTTAAACAATCTCAGAACCCAACCTAACAGTGTGGTCAACAAGTGTCAAAACTTATAAACGGTCTTCACATTATCATAACGTCGGAGAACATATATAAGCAAACAAAAATTTTTATTGATGATTGGTCGTTGGTTGCTTTATGTTCAGTGGCAAATATTTCATGCATGTTCAGGACGATGCAATTTTTATTTACAGATCTATGCCTTTTGGTCATTTATTTAGCACCAATCAACATTCAGATGCAATCTACTTAGACCACTTGGCCATCGAGAACTCTTAGAGCAGTTGACCATTACTTGTTATTTTGTTACATTAAGTAAAAATTAGTTAACTTGTGCAAACAGGATGAAGCTGCTTAGGTGGAGATGACCATATTCGGACAAGTGACCATTGTAGACAGAATGACCATTGTGGACAGAATGACCATTGTGGACAGAATGACCTAGATTTTCATGTTTAAATTAAAATTAACTGAAAACAAACAAAAACGTAACTTTGGTGATTCCACCTGTAAATAGAAATGGAGTATACATGGAGTATACACACAATCCCATTAATATAAACATTACTGAGATACATAACAAATCTAAATATTTTAAAACATTGGAGACAGACTATTTGATTATTTCAATGTTGACATATATATTCAACGTAATCTATTTTCACAACCCTAACAACAATTTAAAAATCAAACATTTACAATTTAGGCCGAGGTAAACATAGATTTACATGTCTAGTGCGACAAATACATATCGGTAGTTTAAAATTCTGAACTTTTATATGTCAGATTTTCACTAGAATATAAGTAAGTGTTTAATGACCCTTTAAATATGGTTATTTAAATCTTTTTAAATATATTTCAATAATGGATAGTCTTTAATCATCCCCAAGGAGTAATTTTGCTATTTAAACATGGTTATTTAGATAAACTGTATAAAGACTTGGTTTTCATGACAGTCCTGGTTTGTTTACTTAACACAAATCACTGTGATACAAGTGATATATTCATTTTTTCTATCTTCTGCCCCCCTACCCCCACAAAAGCACACAAAAAAACTTACAACAAAGTTCTTCAAAAGTGCTGGTCTTGACCATCAAAGTTTTGCAAGGACTGACTCAATTTTGGTATTTTTCAATAGAAATAATAGCAAAGCCCAGCAGATTTTCTTCACAGACCAGATAAAAACAAGAATGTGTCCATAGTACACGGATGCCCCACTCGCACTATCATTTTCTATGTTCAGTGGACCATGAAATTGGGGTCAAAACTTTAATTTGGAATTAAAATTAGAAAGATCATATCATAGGGAACATGTGTACTAAGTTTCAAGTTGATGTAACTTTAACTTCATCAAAAACTACCTTGACCAAAAACTTTAACCTGAACTTTGCACTATCATTTTCTATGTTCAGTGAACCATGAAATTGGGATCAAAACTATAATTTGGCATTAAAATTAGAAAGATCATATCATGGGGAACATGTGTATCAAGTTTCAAGTTGATTGGACTTCAGCTTCATCAAAAACTACCTCGACCAAAAAGTTTAACCTGAAGCGAAAGGACGCACAGACGGACGCACAGACGGACGGACGAACGAACGAACGAACGGAGGCACAGACCTGAAAACATAATGCCCCTCTACTATTGTAGGTGGGGCATAATAATCAAAGAGCTGATAGCTCTGAAGTGGAAGAAGGT
Source organism: Mytilus galloprovincialis (assembly GCF_965363235.1). Classification (NCBI taxonomy): domain Eukaryota; kingdom Metazoa; phylum Mollusca; class Bivalvia; order Mytilida; family Mytilidae; genus Mytilus; species Mytilus galloprovincialis. The sequence continues at coordinate 64,470,546 of NC_134842.1, read as the reverse complement.
GAATAAAAGGTAACTTGAATTACCATAAAAGCAGCCCCACTAACCCAGGCTGCTTTGTTCCATTATCGTTATAATGTATTTTTTTTCTTCAAACAAGAAAAGGTCATAAGTACATGGATTTCCCATCCGTACAATCATTTTCTATGTTCAGTTGACTATGAAAATTAGGTAAAATCTTTAATTTGGCAGTAAAATTAAGAAGATCATATCATAAGGAACACATGTGTACTAAGTTTCAAGTTGATTGGATTTCAACTTCATCAAAAACTATCTCGACCCTAAACTTTATAACCAGAAGCAGGACGGACAGACAGACTAGAAAACATATTGTCCACAAATGGAGCTTAAAAAAGTAAGGCTCGTTACATACCCGCCAACTTTTGAAAGTTCCCAATTCCCATATGGGTTTTTCCTGCACAATTTTTTTTTTAAAGGTTACAATTTTTAGCGATGTATTTTGCACGATATTGATTGTCTAGAAAAAGTGTCATATTTGTATGATTAACTTACATGCCTTTTTCTTAAGTCTGTTTGCATGATTCTAGTTTTAATTCGGTAGAAAAAATATACATGAAGCTAGCAGACCAGGGTTTATTTTCCAGAGTAAGAATATTAGATGCTTGTTGAAATTTCCAATTTTAAATTATGCACAAAGATGGACCTTTAACAGGTTGGGAACAACACTCCAAATGAGATTAACCTAACTGGAAGATCAGTATAACCCACTGTAAAAAATGAGCACCAAAAAAGTCATTTATATTCATATTATTTGATGAAACTTTACCCCAAGAACTATGCATCTATAAAGTACTGAATAGTCAAAACATGTCAAAAGAATTTTCTGTTGTTTCTAAACTTATATCTTTTTTAATAATTTGACCCCTCATTTAGAAAAGTTGTTCCAAATATGAATTTTCCCACTTTTGAGTTTAATAAAAATCTTCAAAATGTACTTTATTTTTTTTCAACAGTAAAATGACCCCTTGTTTTAGGGACAGTCCCTCATTTAAGGGACACCACTCATAATTGGGGTGGGGTGGGGGGTCTCAACCTAAATACAAAAATGAAATATGTTACAACCAGTATTATGTCAATAAATTGTCAATAAATTAGTGAAAAAATACTATTTACTATCTTTATCATGTTTTTGGTAGTACAGTAGACTCCGGCCAATGGGATACCCAGATTGTCAGCTAAAAATATCTGATTACCCGATATATTCAATAAGACGATGAATGTATATTCATTAAATATTCTACAATAATGAGTAGATCTATTGCTTAATATGTGAAAGGGCTGGAGGATTGATGGAGTGATTTTTATCAATAACATCACCACGATGTTTGTGAAATAAAATTATCAGCTGATTATGTAGCTAATGAATAAATTTGTTTCCACTTGCAGTTTTTAAATCCTATATTTATTAAAATCAATTAAATGTCCTGAAGTATTTATGTAAATTATTATCTTCCATCCATAGTTTGTCTTTACTTGTTCAGTAAACAAATTATTTACATTTTCACACAGGTAAACTAATTTGGCTATAAATAGATTAAAGCATGTCTGTGTAGAATCTCTTATCAAAAATCGTAATTGTTATAATTTTATTTCTTTAAATAATCAAATTTAAATTTATGAAAATATTCATGATTGATAAAATAGTATTGCTTGAAGTTTACGCTTTCAGAGACTATTTATGTTTAGGTCATGGTTCTTCACATAGTTGTAAACAAACCAATATGGCCGACACACGTGATTACCTTTGCACATGTGAAAAAAATATTTCTGACAAAAGTCAGATTTCTCTTGTCAAAAGGAATTTATATTTATATTGCAATACATTCTTCAGAAGGAGGTACATTGAGTTTCAATTATATTTCTTTTTCTATGAGCTTAGATTTTAATCACATTCTCCAAACAGCAACGTATTGCTCTTGTCAACTGAGTCTTGAATAATTTTATAAATAGATTCAAACCATTTGGAGTAGAAGGGCATCTAATTCACATGACAAAGGAAAACAATGAATTAAGACAACAATTTAATAAGAAATATATCCTTTTTATTTACAAAAAAAACAAAATCTTCTTGTCTGCAGGATTGCAAATTCGTAACTTCAAGGGCGAACTTGTAAACAGGGCGAGTTGTCCTGATACCAAATTCACGCATGCGTAATACAAATATCTACAGTTAAAACATCCTGTGACAAGTAAACAAATAACGTTCATGTGGATGAGATGAAATCTGATAATTTACATAAATAAAAGGGTCATATTTACGATAGTGATTGTTTTTCAATCCTAATTTACAAATTAAATGATTCAGATGCCTAATCATGTGTAAAAATCGGTGTCAGGAATCTTAAAAGTTGTTATGAAATTGTAATACACGAAACGAATGCGGCATACGGAGGCTCAATGCCAAAGGTCAGCCCCTTAAGTCTTCAGAAGACTTGACGTCTTCTTCCACTAAAAAAGGAAAATTGTGAGAACTCAGCAGCTACCAGCATTTAGATGCACTTTCCTTGAAAAGTTAAATGTCAAAAATGAGAACAATATTGAGATTTCTTGAAACCACATGATAAAACAAAAAAAATCCTCTTAGTTTTTAACCACACAATTATTTGTTTCCAAAAAACCTACAACATGTATTTGTTGATTATGAATATTAGGTACAAAAGTTATAGATGAAAAAGTTATTTACCAATCTGATGTGGTATGAAGCTTTAATAGGGTCTATAAATTGAGAGTTGTTAGACGAGTTAAATACGAAAGATGCCACACATGGATCTTTGAATTTATAATTCATAACTATTTATGATTCTTTAAATATGGTTATTTAAATCTTTTTAAATATTTTTCATGAATTCTATAAAAAGAGATGAACCACTAATTCAAATATTTAACAACATGTAATTTTGCAATATAGGATATACACCATTGTTGCCTTTAATTCAGTGGTTGTCATTTTTTAAGGAACAACTATTTAACTACAAGAGGGGTTATGGTTTCTCCCTATGTAAATTATTCTGAATCCAGATTTCCCCCATACCTTATATAGTGTTAAGATTTTGAGGAGAAAAAAATAATTTGAATGATAGGGTCCAAAAACATACATCTCCCCTCTCCTTTATGAAATTAAATGGTTGCACCCTTACTGTATATCATATAGTTTTTTGTTTATTGTTTTGAATTTAAATCAGGTCGATACTTTTCTTTTTTTAATTGTTTTACAATTGCCAATTTTGGCCATTTTATAGTTTACTTTGGGATATGAGTTTTGATCCTTGATGAGAGCTGTACGTTGACCTTATAATAATTAGCTGCTAACTTCTACTAATATTTTTATAAACCATGATTTTATTTATTGTGGCCTAACTGTCACTTATATTATCACAGTACAGTCAGAATTTAAATATTTAGAAAGTAGTTAAAATTAATGAAAATTTTTATACTTTAATGTATATAAAAAGATTTCGATAAATGTCAATAAATCTTTTAAAATCTACAGAGTATTTGCATAATGGATTTTTCATGTTACAAGGTGACAATTAAATATCTAAATAAAAGACATTTACCTGGCAAAATTTGCTTATTAAATTTTCAACATGTACCTAAATCAACCTTTTGAAGATTTATAGATGTCTCGTCCAAATACGCTCAAAGGACGTATAGAAACTCCGACAAAACTTTATAAATTGTATTCAGTCAATTGGAGAGTAAATACGCTATGTAAAGATATAAAGTTCTGTTAATTAAGATTCATTATGTGGTATTTAATACATGTTGTCAATGGTACCAAAAAACTGTTGAATGCTGGCTGAAGGAAAAATCTTAATCAAACTAGAAACCCAAGTTCTTGAAGTCAACATAAGGAAATGACTGAACACAAACAGCAACAAGCTTTTGCTGCAGCAGAACAAAATTTGAACCTCAGCCACCAACAAAATGCTTTTAAACCCCATAAAACTACAAAAAAAAACATTCAATTCAAAAGTAAATAGGCTAAGTAAAGTTCTGTTAATAAAGATTCATTATTTTGTAATTAATAGTGTTATCAATGGTACCAAAAATGTTGATTGCAAGCGACAGAACCAGTAACAGTTTTATTAGTTATGCAGAAGCAGCTTTAAAGGAGTAGGTCCAGTAAGGCCCCTTTTTGGTCCCAAAATATAGCAGTTTTACAAAATTGTTAAAATGTAAACTTTTAGTTATTCATTGAACAGTAGAATGCTTCTGCTACATAAATTTGGGCTGATTTTGACAATAAAATGCACATATATCGGGTACTAGCACCATTAAGTCATGCTAAATTACTGAAATCTTCACAATTCTAGCATTTTTGTTAAATTTTAGACGGTTTTCGTGTAAAACGAAAGTGGCCGCATTCGTGTTCATCCTTAATATTGAAATGTAAGTTGTTTTTATGATAATACATAACATATATACAGGTTGAGGATGAACACGGATGCGGCCACTTTCATTTTTGACAAAAACCATCTGAAAAATGACATTTTTCGGCATATTTGATAGATTTTTCATATTTCAGCTTGAATCGGTGCGTTTTTTATGACTTAATCAGTTAAAATCTTTCACATACACTAATTGATTTAAATAAAATAGACACTTAAGTGTTTAAAAAGTGGTCAAAATCTTTCGTCAGATGAACATGAAATTTGAGGCCAAAATCGGTCCTTACCGGACCTTCTCCTTTTTACCTGGGCTAGGACCAACTGATTGTATTAAACCTAAGAGAACAGTTGATATCAAATGATTTAATATGCTGAGGTTGGTCAAATACCTAAGACTTTTTAAGTAACTGGCCAAAAAAATTCTAGTGCAAACAGCTGTTCACTACTAGAAGTTCATAGTTGTCTATCTTTGATGAATAGTAAAATTTCATAAATTTTCTACATCACTCTTGAACATCTATTTATTTATACAACATCCTCCCTTTTGCTAATCCCCCCCCCAAAAAAAAATACTATGAACCATTGGTAGAAGTCTAATATCTTTCACAATCTCATCAATTTCACTGAATGTGACATATATTTGGGTAGGTAATGCTATATGAAATCCTCTAGTGGAGGAGGAATTTTATTACCCTTACAGAGCATGTGAGTTCTCTCTCATTTTTTGGTATAGTTTGTGTTGCTTATTCTTCAATTTTCTCTAGAATTTATATCATGAATATCAGTAATGTTTTGAAGACTATTTTATACTATCAATTGCAAAATTGGAACTTAGTACAAAACATTTAACTAGCAATGAATTTATGAAGTTAGACTAACCCTAAATGAACTTCTTTAATTGTACATTCAAAAATTATTAAGAATACATCTGGGTGAGAATTTGTATATCTGATGCGTATCACTGAACTTATATTCCTGAAAATGCAATAATTTTAAATCTCGGACTTGTTGTCCATTCTTCAAATATCACCATTAATAAATACATGCAATAATTTATGAATTCACTGTACATTTATAGCATTTCATTATAAATAACCTCTGTATACCATCAATTTACACTCTAACATTCATGATGAATGATTGCAGTATAGCAAAGATGTGTTATTTTCTCCACCTTTTCATAATACAACATAGATCAACCTTTATACCTGTCCATAAAGACCATCTCATATGTTCTTTATAAACAGGTCAAATACATAAAACTTTTAAAAATTAATAAAAATAAAACCTACCCTTGACTTTGTTTTCAAAGTAACTGCAGTTGTTGGTCTGCTGTCAAATGTTGACCTTCCACTTTTTGGCCGATATTTTAAACTCGCTGCAGTCTCTGGTCGTGTTTCTTCTGTGACCCTGATTTTTCCACTAGTTGTTCTTGGTCTATTAACTGCTTCAAATGCAGCAAGTTCTTCTTCAGTTTCTTCTGTGATGATAGGAATTTCTTCATCATCATCAATATCAAATGCATCTTGCTGGATTTCAACTTTCTGTTGGCGCTTGGCTTTTCGACTGCAAGGTGCTTCTGAAGTATCCATTTTATTAATCATATTTAATAATGCCATTTTTCAAACTTTAATAGTTGGAAGTCTTTTTTCATTTAAAACTTCACTCATCTATTTCTATAAAGGTACCATTTTTTTTTTAAATCAATTTAAAAATTTCTAATTGAAATTTATAACACATAAATGAATAAATTATCCAATCTCTCAGCAATTAGTTTTCTCACAATATTCCCATTCTAAATAACACAAAATGAACAATTTCACTATAACTATAGCTCTATTCAACTATATATATTTTCACAACTGAAAAAAATCAAAGTGAAACGTTTAACTTTATATATATATTTCTCAATATCCATTCAATAGAAAACTAAACTCAAACACATCAATATTTCGTGCTTCAGAAAAGATTTAAATCCTGTACTTTACGAAATCCGAGAAATCCAATTATATACTAAAGTATAACTTCTTATTCGCATGAATAATAGATGACTCCTTAGGAAGATCTTTCATCCAACTATTTATAGATCAAACAGTTAGGTTATTTTCCAATACCTATATACATTAACTTCATCAATATATGTGCCAAACAACATTTTCTATTTGATGCTATTCAATTTTTGTTTATCGTAATATACGGAAAATTGATCAGGGCAGATCAAGCTTGGATCTTTAAACTGACAGATGATTAGTGGAAAAAATCTCACTTATTTAAATCAGCAGACGACAGTTATTCAGAAAAATAATTGTTCCAAAAACATTCTTTTATCAATACTTGTAATTTTCAAATTATATTTTCTTTTTAATATTTTTAATTATCAATTAAGAAAATAGTCCACTAGAATTTATGCAAACAAATTAAAATTAATGGATCTACTTTGAAAGAAAAATAGTTATTTTGACTATTAAAACAAATTTGCAAACAATTTTTGAAATAACTTTGTAATAGGTTTTAAAGGAATTCCAAACAGAAAGATAATATAAACAAATTATATCTTTAATGCAATAATTGCTAAGCTTTGAGGGAATGATATTTAAACAAAAACAAATGGAAGTTTTTAACGACCTTGACTGGCTATACAGTCCTTGCACGGTAAGTGATGATATTTAAAAGGGCAAACCTATCTATTTAAATCAGATAAAGTTCATGACCTTCATAGTTTGACAGTGTGTATTCATTTAAGGCTACAATAATTATGTTTTGTTGGGCAATTATTTCATAAGAGTTTAAATTTTTCAATTTCTTATCTTTATTTTTTAACTGTGTCTGTTGTCATTGTAACAACTGTGTTCAAATTCTTGTAAGTTTCTTCTAGCTTCAATGTCTCAATTGTCATAATTTGTTAATTGATTGATTGGCATTTAACACCACTTTTAGCACTATTATGCCTATTTGTGGAGGTCAGTTGGTAATAATGGAGGAAGCTGGAGAGCATACATTTTACTCATTGTTGAAGGCTGTACCTTGACCTATAGTTGTTAACTTCTGTGTCATTTGGTTTCGTGTGCAGAGTTGTATCATTGGCAATCCTACCACATCTTCTTTTTGATATTTAAATATCAATTTGAAAACATGACCATTGGTTATTTTATCCAATCAAATGCTTTGTTTTAGATCCAGAATTTAGTTTAGAAGTTGTTGGTGGTTGTGGGGGTATTAAGATCTGCCAGAGTTCACAGATTTTTTTAAACTGGAGCAAATCAGGCAATTTCATCTTCTTGACTTTTCAATCCATTTTGATTGTAGGCACCTAAAACAACCCAACTAATATTTTTTAGCATTGACCTTAATAAATTTTCAACTAAAAAAAAAAAGTACATGTATTCTATATATGTCATTTGCTGACATATGGAAACTTAACATCAGCACTGGTACACATAAAATTGTTAACTGTCATGGAATGATATACACCAAATATACTAAAATCTTGAGACTGTACATGAGGTTATGCTTTTCTTAAACTGCTTACAACTTCTCGTCTTGATGTTAAAAGTCCTCTTAGGTCGGTATACTTTCTCTTTTTTTCTCTTTTTTAATTGTACTTCAAAGGATCAAAGTTTTTCAAATCGTTTTTTCTAATTTTCACCCAAAAAATTAAAAAAACACACCAACATAGTATGAACAACAACTGTGAAGAACTGCAGTCAGTGCAGTTGTGTCATATTCATTCTTCTGCTACTGGAAGAGTTCAGGTTTCCATAAAGTATGTATCAAATATTAGAATTTTAAAATTGTGAATTTCCTTAGCATTGGTCTTAATAAATTAAGGGGGGGGGACATTTGGAACATATGTATGACAAGTACTATTATTGAAAGTAATTAAAAGCTAATCGATAAAAAACCTCAAATTTCCAAGTATTCTTCAATTTCAAGCAGGTTCCTAGCTGGTATATGATACAATATTGTATAGTGCAGCTGAAAAAGAAAGATAACTCTTGTGAACTTTAGTACAATTTATTGTAATTGAAGTTTATGCTTCTACATGGAGATTGTATGGTATTCTGAATTAGGCTAGTATTGATATTTTTTTTTATCTGTATTGGACTCTTATATATAGTTCATACAACTACATGTATCTTCAAATAAGTTCAGAAAAATTGAGTGTGTTTCGTTGGTACCTATTAAAACGTTTAAACCTGCTGCATTTTGTTTGCTAAGAACTGTCTAAAGTCAGGAATCTGATGTCCAGTGGTTGTCATTTGTTGATGTATTTTATAAATGTTTCTTGTTTATTATATAGATAAAACTGTTGGTTTTCAAGTTTAAATGGTTTACACTTGTAATTATTGGAACCCGGCCTTTATAGCTTGCTGTTTGATGTGAGTCAAGGCTTCGTGTTGAAGACCGTACTTTGACTTATAATTGTCTACTTTTACAAATTATGACTTGGATAGAGAGTTGTCTCATTGGCACTCATACTACATCTTCTTGTATTTATTGATAAATATTAGAATAACACATTAACATAATTTTTTTCTCACAAAAAATTTCTGTTCAAAAGTTGAGATATGTCTCCGTCTTAATCATGATAATAGTTTATGCCACTGTTAGCTTACTTGTTTTGTTCTAAGAAAACCAAAACAAAGAAATGTTTAGGTTATAAAACATCTCTAATAAAATTTGTTATTTTTTTACAAACAAAATGTCTTAAAAAGAGACATGTCGTACTGATAACCTTCAAGTGTAGGGAAAAATATAAAATGTTGAAGAAGTATATGATATATATATATCTTTCCAGTGAGATTTATCAAATTTAAGAGCTTTAAAACAGTGATTGATAAAAATAGATGAAATCTCAGATAAAGGGAAATAACTCTAAAGTATTAAATAATTTCTAGTTTCCTTTTGAAAACTTGTACAGGGGTAAATTCAGTAAAAAATCTCCCATTGACTTTAATGTTAATCTATGTGTGGAAATAAATTTATACCTGATTTACCTTTAGAAATTAAAAACTTTCATATATCATTTATGAAAGTACAAATGTAGCCCTATCTTTTGCAACAATAAAAACATAGGGTCATGCAGCATTTTTGGGCATTCACATGGCCTTGTTTACAAACAATGTAGATTCGCACTGAATTCCTATACTGACCCCCATTACTTTTCAACCCTGTAGGGAAAAAAAAATAGTACATTCAGCATTTATTTTTTATTTTTTTTCAACTCTAGTTTTGATCCATCTACCATAAAATATTTATTACAAACATTATCTATCAATCAGAAGAGCACATGACTTCACTTTTAGACAGAAAGCTCTCCCCCAAATGGGCGGTCCCTGATGACGTATATTTATTTACTGAATTTACCCCTACATGTACATTGTACCTTTTGTAATCTAAATATATATATGTGATGGCATTAAAACATATATTATTTTTTTAAATACGATTTATGATGCAGATGTCAAAGATGAACATAGATATTGGTGGGATACAGTAGTGTATAATTATAGTCTACAAGCTAGAACTTACATCTTGGCATAATTTTTCTCTTGTTTACATATATATTGTGGAAGAATCTTTAAAATATGGGAATTTTTTTTCACTACATACGTCATGATGTTCACATGTATATTTTTCCTTTCGCATTTAGTTAAAATGAATCTTTAATGCAATAAATTTTGTTTCTATTGGTTTTATCATATAAAAGTAGCTAGGATGAATATAATAAAATGCATTGTACCTGTTTCGCCAATGACAAACCATTTCAAAACTGGTAAAAAAATTCACCAACATCTTTAATCCTGGTCTTTTAAATAAATTTCTCCTTCATCATGTTCATGATTCTGTGTTAGGATTAATTTTGGTAAATTGAAAACGTCTTAAGGATCTTGAAAAATACAAATTTCAAATTACATTTTTACATGTTATAGTCTTAGGATTAGGAAAAAGAAACTTGTACACTGAAAAAAAGTTTTAGAGGTGCAATTCTTTTTCAAGTATTCATTGGTGTGACAGTCAGTATATGCAAGTTACAGAAGACATACTGAAATAAAAATGTTTAAAACCTGTATTCAACATAATTTAGTTTGACAGTTTCACCTCGGAGAGTAAGCGTTTATATTACACCCATTATATTACTGTAAGGGCAGATAACAATCAATGCTGGAAAAACAATCTCATCCCTGCCTTATAACTATTAAAAAAAGATCAAGGCCAATCAATCATAATGCAATTCACCTTATACATCTTACTGTAAATTCATATATAATTCTATTCAGAGGCAGATTAAGAGGTTTTTTCAGGGTTCAGAAACCCCTTTTCTTGGAAAAAAACTAGTTGATAATATAGGTAATTGCTAAAGTATGGTTAGAGTGGACCCCGGGCCAGTATTTTCCTACTTTCACTAATTTAGGTAAGGTGGGTGTTTTAAAAAAATCACTTGCAACCGGATGGTTTTTTTTAAATGGCAAACTGTGGTTTTTTTTATATACTGTGGGTGCACGTGGGGGTCACAAAAATAAAGATTAGTATAATATTCACATTTAATGGAGTTCAACAAACAAGTAGTCATATTAATTGTCAAATATTCTTTGATTTGATTTTTTTCAACAATTAATCTCTTTTCTCTCTTCTTTCATTTACAATTTTACGCATCAGCATGGATTTAACAACAACAAACTTAAGTTCTAGCCATGGTTCTAAATCCTCTTTCCAATATGAAGTCTTGCTCATATTTGTCTTCACTTGAGTGTCTTTTCTGTTGTTTGGTTGATTTTTGTTCAATTTCCACAACTTCAACATAACTATCAATTTTATTTAACTTATTTGGTCTGGTATTTTCTTTATCATCATTGTCATTTGCATTTCTTTTTCCCCAATTGATAGATGAGAACATTGAAATTTGACAATTGGAGGCCATCTTTGACCCAGGGCCAAATTGGACGCCATCTTTAACCCGGACGGTTGTCAATGAAAACAAATCAGTAAAGCGCGATTAGTATTTGTTCAGGACTGTGTTCATTAGACGTTCGCGGTACCGCTATGTATGTATTGTAACGTCACGCTACTTATGACGTTGAGATTTATGTGCAAGATGAGTTTAGAATCAATACAAGTAGAAACAACTAGTAGTTCTTATTGTGCCTAACAAGTCTGATAATACCACTCTAAGATATTGGTGCCGTAGGACCAAGATGAGTTCCAAACTACGTTCTATACGTGCAGGACACAGAAGCGTTATTTCCCGACTTTTGAAGAAATTTGAGGACATCCGAGACGACGGAGATGAGCCCGTGAATACTGAAGAGTTAACTAAAATTGTGAACAATCTGTTGAAGAAACAAGAGACACTACAAAAACTTAATGAGGACATTCTAGAAAATCTTGATGAAGGAGAAGTAGAAGCTGAGATCGTCGATTCAGATGAGTATGCTTACACACAATCGTCTAAAATCTATGATCCACTCGGACTTATTGGTCCAGTTACTGTGCGTAGTAAGATGCTTATGCAGACTTTGTGGGAGAAAGGATTAAATTGGGATGAACCTCTTACATCTGAAATTACAACAGAATGGAAGTGTGTTCTAAAAGATATTAATGAATGTTCACATTTGGAAATTAATAGACCGTATTTCAAAGAAAAATCAGACAATGTAGAATTACATGTGTTTACGGATGCAAGCTTGAAAGCCTATGGAGCATGCGCATATTTAGTCAGTGGAAAAGAAACCGTACTTATCATGTCAAAGAATCGAGTGACACCACTCAAACAGTTAACAATTACCCGTTAGAAAGGCGGCGGTAGCTGTAGGGTGTTCTAACTGTTCTGAAGTTTTGCCTGCATCCATAATATAAAGTTCATCGAAAATTCCACGGCGTAATTCATTCAGTTGTAAATCTGTAGATCTATATTGTCTGGCAAGATTTCTGCGGATTTCACCGGGTAGTTTGTTCATAATAATGGGCACTAAAAACGCTCCATATGTGTCTTCACTTTGACCTAATGACTCCAATCCTCTAATGTGTATCTCAATTTCATCGTAGTAGTTTTTCATGCTAGATATCGTGTATTTAGGGGCTGGTATATCAACTAGTGCTTGCATATACTTCTGGTCAATTGTTCAGAATGATATTATCCGAGGCGAAGGACCGACAGCTGTTCAATCAAAAATCGGATACCTGTTGTCTGGAACGCTACATTCACACAACTCTGACACAGATGGATACAAGAGAGCTTCAATGATGAACGTGATGATCGCAACAAAAACCGATGAGTACGACTTGGAGAAATTTTGGAAAATAGAGTCACTGGCTACCGAGAAAATTGACACTTCAAAGTTAGAAGAACAGATGGATATTCAAAAGACTTATGAAGAGAAACAAATTCGTTACCATGACAACAGATATTTTGTAACGTTACCATGGAAAGAGGATCACCCTACGTTACCGACAAATAAAGCCATTGCACAACGAAGGACGGAAAGTGTAGTAAGAAGACTTAGCAAAGAACCCAAACTACTGGAAAAATATGGAGAAATAATGGCTGAGCAGGAGAAAAGGGGCTTCATAGAGAAAGTGGATATTACTAATGAGGCCGATGAAAAGAGCAAAATACACTATATTCCGCATCATGCTGTGAGAAAAGATTCAACAACAACACCAATCAGGGTCGTATTCGATTGCAGTTGTAAAGCAACACCAGAATCGTCTAGTCTTAATGATTGTTTGATGACTACTCCACCCAATTTAAATGACTTAGTCGGCATTCTTTTAAGATTTCGTTTACACCAATTTGCCGTTACTACTGATGCTAAGAAGAAAATCAGAAGTTGGATTCAACCGTTCCGTAAAACATAAATTAAGACTGTTTAAGTGTAAATAGTTAAAGTTTTATTTCATTTGAGAGACAATAGTTATTTCATTTTAAGAATTTTTCTTTATTTATTGCTTAAATTATCATTCGCGGGCCCCCAGGATGTTCAGGACTGTGTTCATTAGACGTTCGCGGTACCGCTATGTATGTATTGTAACGTCACGCTACTTATGACGTTGAGATTTATGTGCAAGATGAGTTTAGAATCAATACAAGTAGAAACAACTAGTAGTTCTTATTGTGCCTAACAAGTCTGATAATACCACTCTAAGATAGTATTCAAATTTTAACAGTAAGGAACCGGAAAAAATCCGGAATTTGAAAAAAAAAGCCAACCACCTCCTAAAATAGAAAGGTGGTTGGCTTTCAAAAGAAGGTGGTTGGCACACCCGGCTTAAATGCCGAATGGAAAACACTGGGGGCCCCCTCTTTAAGGCACTGTTATTGATGCATGATATGACTACCAAGTATTTGATCATTGCAATAAACAGAACTCACATTCTGGTACCTGTTGTATATCTGAACACCTATCTGGTCTATAAAGGAATAGTTAGAGGCTAAATTATCACGTTTTGTATGCCAAAAACAGCATTTTGAAAGCGCTTACTTAAGTTTTTTATTCAACACCCTCCTTTAATGTAACAGAAAGGAAAAAATTAAATAAACATCATAATAATCAGATACATATGCTATACACGACATGATATGTAAATATATGTGTCAGTGTGCAGCAATATTTATAGATCTTGATAGTCCAAATAATTTATGACGTCTTGGAAGGCTATTTCAAATTTTAGCTTTGACGCCTTCCTTTGTTGATGTAAGGCGTCAAAGAAAAAAAAATATAATAGCCTTTCAAGATGTCATATAATTATTTGGACTATTAAAGATCTTGATAGATAACTTCGAAGTTTGTTTATAACACTTTTTTATGTAGATTTTTATGTGTTGGTTATCACTTTTATATGTTGTACATATATGTTTTCACGATGTGATCATGCCTGTTATAACTTTTTCATCAGACTGAGAGAAACAACTAAAACCTCTTAGACTTAGTTTCATGAACCTTCAGAAATAATTTGTTAATAATATGATAACTCTAGAGACGACTATTTATGGCGGGAAAAATTTTCTCTAGACTTTTCATATCTAAAAAAATTACTGAATAATGGTACATTTCAGTCATTCATTTCCAGTGTTCCTCAATTGTATTTGATTATTAAAAGAAATTAACTGTTTTGCCATTCATAAAAACCTGATACTGATCACTATTAATCAACGAAAGATGTTTGTGCAGTTTCGAGCTATCTGTAAAGTGGTCATTCAAGACTTGTGAACGATACAACTGTTTCGTATCAAGTTAACTGTACACAATATACTTAAATCTGTTGATGGTATGAAAATCAATAAAATATAAATGATTTCTTATTCATTACTTTTTTTATGTATATAAGCCTTTATATGTATTTTCAAAATTTCTTTGCTGAATGAAATCAGCACTATACACGATTAACGGTCTCACTAATTAGAGACAAGAAGAATTTTAGCGACAAGAAGCGTCAAGAAGCGACAAGAAGAATAATATTAGCGACAAGAAGCGACAAGAAAACATTTTTTTTTTATTATTAGAATTACTTATTTCAAATAAATATTTAAAGAATATGCAAAAGAAAACAATTTTAACGAAAGTTAATATTGATAGAAAAAAAAAGAAACTTGACATGATCAGGCTAATCCAGTTGCTACATTTATTTACATGTTGACTGCTGTACCCCTATTTTTGACATTTTTACATATTGTGTCTGTTTGTTTTGTTCACGCATCGGTGACAATATAATGGAATTTGATGCGACTGTCATACAAGTGAGAGGTTTAGCTAGCTATAAAACCAGGTTCAATCCACCATTTTCTACATTTGAAAATGCCTGTACCAAGTCAGGAATACGACAGTTCTTGTCCGTTCGTTTTTGATGCGTTTTGTTATTTGATTTTGCCATGTGATTATGGACTTTCCTAATTGATTTTCCTCTGAGTTCAGTATTTTTGTGATTTTACTTTTTTCATAATATTTGATTATATATAACAGCAAGTATTACGTTTACCCTATTATTTATATATTATATTACTTTTACTTGTGTTTTAGAACAATAATATATTTATCTTACAATTTGTTTTTAAAAATATCTTTGTACAATATATATTAAACTTGCAAAATGCGTAATTTGTGCACCATTGTCCAGAAAATACATACGCAAATTGTGAAATACAAAGAACTGAAATCAAACAAGAGGAAAACATAATTAAAATGTCAATATTTTTCATCATTTTATTTAGTGTATTACCTCATTTAACGATATTTATCATGTTTATGCATATTGATTGAAGATTAAAAGAAATTAATGACAATCTTGAGTTTTCAACAGGTGCATGTTCACTATTTACAATGATTGTATATTCTGGCGCGTGTAATTGTCACAGTATATAGTCTGACGCGTGTACAAAGTTGAAGGTGTTAATTGGATGTTACTGTAGCAATATAAACAGGGACACGCGCCTCGTTAATCTCATTTGATGTTCTACATTGTGTATTACCTTAAGATAAGGTTGGTCCTATCAGGAAAAATGAATTGTACAGTTAGAAAGGAAATAATATTTCATGTTTTTGTTTCAATAAATCCTTCAAAAGAAAGGTGAAAAAAAAATTGTTTTTATTTTCATTTTAGTGCGTATTCCTTTGTGTAGTACCGTCAATACATTACAATTGTTTAATACTTCTGCTCGACGAAATAGAAGTCATGGTCACAGAAAATATATACCACCTGCTGTACACACCGTGACAATTGATAGTCTATTAAGTCTGCTCAAAAACCTTTAGGAATTCATCATATTAGAACTAAATTATACTCCATTCCATTGTCAAAACTTTCTTTACTATTTCAAGATGCCCAAAATACTTCCGTTACTGATTCTCGTTCTGTTTGTATAGATTAGTTGCAATTATCATGGACATTGCTAACCATAGACTATTCAAACCCGTATCGACTACATCCAATAGTGAGGAAAAACGTTATTTTTTTAAGGTAGAATTCGCCAATAAAGGTTTAGATGCTATAAATATTAGCAATATTTTCCATCAAAAATCTGTACAAAAAACTATACCTGATTACTTCAAAAATAAAGCTACACCTGTTATTTCTTATACTTACACTAAGTCTATTGCATCCAAGATTTTCAACCACAAGAGAGTTTTAGAGGCTTTTAACCTCAAAGATACAAAATCCAAGCCTCCGGATTGCTCATGTGCATCGTCACAATACAATTACAGTCCAGCTGGTCATATTATTACTGGAGACCTTGGCATCGTTACCAATGAACAACTAAGAGAGTTGTTAGCCAAGGGACCAAAATATAGAATCCCCCAGCCCATCAACTGGAAAAAGAATTTCAAGTTACTGATGGATGCAGTTGAGGACTATGCAAGAAAATGGGTAAAGCGCGAACCAGACGAACCAGAACTGGACACTTTGTCTGAATGGATCAAAGCTATTCGATCATGCATTCAGAGGCGCATACAAAAACTACGATGTAATATGAGTACTAAAGTTTCTAACCCTTTCAAGAATCCGGAGGTTGTGGATACTTTATCCTCTTTGCATGACAAATATGTCGTTGTTCCAGCAGATAAAGCCTCCAATAATATTGTCTTCATATGTAAAAAACATTATTTGCAATGTCTCACTACAAAGCTTGGAATTGATAAAACTACTGGTAATCCTACATATTCTTTAACATCATTTACCAAGGACGAAATTTTACAAAATCATAAATCTGTCCTTTTTTCTTTTGGTATCAACATCAAAGAAAACGAAGAAAACTTGCCTTCATTATACTGGATACCCAAATTACACAAAACTCCATATAAAGAACGATACATAGCTGGGTCTTCAAAATGTTCAACCAAACATCTTTCTAAAGTACTGACTACTATTCTTTCGACAGTTAAAGATGGGCTTCAAAAATATTGTGAGGAGATATATTCTACCAGTGGTGTTAACCAGATGTGGATTCTCAAAAATTCGAAAGATCTACTGCTTAACCTTCAATCACAATCTTTGCAATTTTGCAGCAACATAAAAACTTTTGATTTTTCTACGCTATATACTACTATTCCCCATGCCCAGTTGAAAGATCGACTACACCATCTCATAAAACAGAGCTTTTTCTATAAAAATGGAAATCGTAGATACAAATTTCTTGTTTTGGGTTACAATAATTCATATTTTGTGAAAAATCACACTGAATCTCCCAGAAAATATACAGAAGATGATATTATCAAAATGCTGGACTTTTTGATCGACAATATATTTGTTGAGTTTGGAGGATTTATATTTCAACAGACAGTCGGTATTCCGATGGGTACTAATTGTGCACCCCTGCTGGCTGATTTGTTTTTGTACTCGTATGAAGCAGAATTCATTCAGAACCTTCTAAAAGACAAAAAGAAAAAGCACCTTGCGAAATTCTTTAATTTTACTTTCCGATATATTGATGATGTTCTATCATTGAATAACCCATATTTCAGCCAATACTTACATCTCATATATCCAAGTGAACTTGAAATTAAGGATACCACTGATACTAGAATTTTTAGGACTGCTTCATACCTTGAATTTTTCCTCAATATTGACGTAGATGGACGACTTCACACGAAAATCTATATGATAAACGGGACGATTTCAACTTCCCAATTATCAATTTCCCATTTCTCAGCAGTACATGTAACATACCCTCTGCCCCTTCGTATGGTGTTTACATATCACAATTGATACGTTATTCTCGTGCTTGTTCACACTATACGGACTTCATATACAGGAGTGTCTCCTTACGCAGAAACTGCTCCAACAAAGTTATGAGGAGGACAGATTAAAATTGACACTCCGTAAATTTTATGGACACCATCACGATTTGGTGGATCCATACGATGTTTCGTTGACCAAACTAGCTAAGGACATTTTTACCACATGGTAGATTGTGTTTTGTCATAATGTCGTCTAATCTTTTAATTACCAAACGTGACTTATTCCCGATTGTGACTGTTTTGCCGAGTGTGAACTCGCATTACTATAAGACGTGGTACGGTACTTATCCATCCCAAATTCATGTATTTAGTTTAAATGTTTAATGTTATATTTGTAATTCTCATCGGATTTTGTCAAATGTGTTGACGTCTTTTCTATTATATTTATGTGTTATGGTAAAGAAAATTAATCACCGCCTTCATTTATCAGATTTGATTAATTCGTTCAAAGTAATCAGTACGATATTTTACGTTTGAAGTTAGATTCATAACAAGAATGTGTCCAAAGTACACGGATGCCCCACTCCCACTATCATTTTCCATGTTCAATGGACCGTGAAATTGGATAAAAAATATAATTAGGCATTAAAATTAGAAAGATAATATCATAGGGAACATGTGTACTAAGTTTCAAGTTGATTGGACTTCAACTTCATCAAAAACTACCTTGACCAAAAACTTTAACCTGAAACATGCACTTTCATTTTCTATGTTCAGTGGACCGTGAAATTGGGGTCAAAAGTTTAATTTGGCTTTAAAATTAGAAAGATCATATCATAAGGGAGCTACCATTTGATTTTTATGGGGGGGCTAGGATGAAATTTGAAAAAAAATAGGCAGGACAGGAGTTTTGAGTAAAAAAAAAGGCAGGATGAGCAACTTGGTAAAAAAAAAAGGCAGGATGACAATTTGTGTAAAAAAAGTCAGGATAAACTAATAAAAAAAAAGGCAGGACCGAATAGAGTAAAAAATAAAAAGGCAGGACAGAGATTACAACTAAAAAAAAAAGCAGGACAAAATTTTTCATCCTAGCCCCCCCATAAAAATCAAATGGTAGCTCCCTAAGGAACATGTGTACTAAGTTTCAAGTTGATTGGACTTCAACTTCATCAAAAACTACCTTGACCAAAAACTTTAACCTGAAGCGGGACAGACGGACGAACGAACGAACGAACGGACGGACGAACAGACGGACGGACGAACGGACGCACAGACCAGAAAACATAATGCCCCTCTACTATCGTAGGTGGGGCATAACAAACCGGACATAGTTTTATAATATAGTTAATTGCTACCTCAGTTTTATATTAATAAGAATTAAAATGTGCTTTGTTATTAAATGCAATATCAGTATTTAGTTCAAATATCTGAAATTAATCCTAATTCTATCTTATTCATTCTTATGTGACGTCATTTTTCATTTTTTGATGCTCTGTTTTACTAATTCAAATGACGTCATTTTTTCGTCATTTTTCAGTTTCAAATAGGACGTCACTTGGCGTAGAGGTTTAAACGTATTCGGATGTGTCTACTTTTGTGTTTCAAATGTCTGGTTATGTAAATGTATTTCAGTTGTTTCCTGTAATTAGTTAATACTTCAGCTTTATCATGTACATCTTTTGAATATTCATTTTATTAAATTTACTGTTTGCAAAAGTATAAATTACTCTAAATTATAGGGATTTTCTGGTAACTTAACAGAAAACCCTTGCCGTTTTTGGCACAACCTTTTTGATCTTTTGGTCCTCGATGCTGTTCAACTTTGTACTCGTTTCGGCTTTCAAACTTTTGTATCTGTGCGTCACACATAGGTCTTGTGTGGACAAAATACACTTCTGGCGTATTAAAATTTTGAACTTGTTGCCTTTTGTTGGCTGTTGTTCGTGTGATTCTTTGTCAATTGTGTTCTCCAATTTATTTATATTGTAGTCCTGTGTTGTCATTTTGATGTTATATTTCACATGGCCATAAAAGTGCGAGGTTTGGCATGCCACAAAACCAGGTTCAACCCACCATTTTTTCCTTTAAAAATGCCCTGTACCAAGTCAGGAATATGGTCATTGTTATATTATAGTTCGTTTCTGTGTGTATTACATTATAACGTTGTGTCGTTTGTTTTCTCTTATTTTTGAGTGTAAATTCACATTGCGATAAGACGTGTCACGGTACTTGTCTATCCCAAATTCATGTATTTGGTTTTGATGTTATATATATATGTTATATTTGTTGTTCTCGTGGGATTTTGTCTATGTGTGTTACATTTTGGTGTTATGTCGTTGTTCTCCTCTTGTATTTAATGCGTTTCCCTCGGTTTTAGTTTGTTATCCCGATTTTGTTTTTTGTCCATGGATTTATGAGTTTTGAACAGCGGTATACTACTGTTGCCTTTATTTGCTCTTACAAATGTTTAATTTCTTTATCTATCAATATAATAATAAAAACTACACACTCCCTTCCTCACAAATGTTTTATTTCTTCATCTATCAAATTAACAATATAATAATATGAATTTATTTCTGACCGTATATTAAAAAAGACTAAATGCATATTTTTTTCTTGTCGCTTCTTGACGCTTCTTGTCGCTAATTAGTGGGACCCACGATTAAGGACCTTTGAACCTGAC